>NC_057818.1:1248750-1873125 GCF_910594005.1 Cervus elaphus | reverse complement strand
AGCTCTGTGGCCCAAAAATCAACTCGAGATGAGAGGTTAGTCCCTGGCTTCGACTCCAGAGGAATACCACCTTACCTCAAGCACCTCAAGAGGAGGCTTCTCTCAGCTCTAGGTATGTGAGAGGGACCCTGAGTTTGCGGCCTCAAGTGGAATGGACACCGCGATGCCCTGACTCGAAATAAGGCCAGATATCCCTACAGTGACTTGAATGCCGGCTGGTCTTGCATCTCCCAAGACAAAAGGATGTCTGAATCCCTTGTGGAGACCACAGAGAAAGACCAAGTTCCCCACCTCATCGCGACCGGAGGCCTCACATCCTTGGAAAACTCCAGAGGGACGCGGAGATCAGTGCCACCAAAGGAGACGATGCCTGACTTCTCGTGAAACTTGATAGGAGTCCCAGGATTCCTGTGGCACGTGGAAAGGGACCCTTGGTCTCCCGCCTCAGCTGGAGAGGCGTCCCAATTGCCCTGCCAAGCCTCGAGGAGAATCCCGACTTGTCCCTCGCAACTAGGCAGGAGTCCTGACGTCGCTGAACAAACACGTGTGCGGAAGGGCCATCCCCGTCGTCACTCGAGAATATACCCCAGGTTCCCGCCGCAACTCGAGAAAAACCATGAGACTTCCCCCTCGCCGCGAGATGAGGCCCGATTCCCCTGCACTGCGTGCAGAGCAATTCCGTGTTGCACATCACACGGGAAAGGAGCCTTAATTTCCTTGATGGCACTCCAGAGAAAGCCCAGGAACACTGTTTCAAGGCTAGAGGGATCCTGAGGTCACTGTAGCAACACGAAAGAGCTCCGTGGACCAAAAGTCAACTCAAGATGAGAGGTTAGTCCCTGGCTTCGACTCCAGAGGAATACCACCTTACCACAAGCACCTCAAGAGGAGGCTTCTCTCAGCTCTAGGTATTTGAGAGGGACCCTGAGTTTGCGGCCTCAATTGGAATGGACACCGCGATGCCCTTACTCGAAATAAGCCCGGATATGCCTGCAGTGACTTGAATGCAGGCTCATCTTGCATCTCCCAAGACGAAAGGATGTCTGAATCCCCTGTGGAGACCACAGAGAAAGACCTAGTTCCACACCTCATCGCGACCGGAGGCCTCACATCCTTGAAAAACTCCAGAGGGACGCGGAGATCAGTGCCTCCAAAGGAGACGATGCCTGACTCCTCGTGAAACTTGATAGGAGTCCCAGGATTCCTGTGGCACGTGGAAAGGGACCCTTGGTCTCCCGCCTCAGCTGGAGAGGCGTCCCAATTTCCCTGCCAAGCCTCGAGGAGAATCCGGAGTTGTCCCTCGCAACTAGGCAGGAGTCCTGACGTCGCTGAACAAACACGAGTGTGGAAGGGCCATCCCCGTCGTAACTCGAGAATATACCCCAGGTTCCCGCCGCAACTCGAGAAAAACCATGAGACTTCCCCCTCGCCACGAGATGAGGCCCGATTTGCCTGCACTGCATGCAGAGCAATGCCGTGTTGCACATCACACAGGAAAGCAGCCTTGATTTCCTTGATGGCACTCCAGAGAAAGCCCAAGAACACTGTTTCAAGGCTAGAGGGATCCTGAGGTCACGGTAGCAACACGAAAGAGCTCCGTGGACCACAAATCAACTCTAGATGAGAGGTTAGTCCCTGGCTTCGACTCCAGAGGAATACCACCTTACCACAAGCACCTCAAAAGGAGGCTTCTCTCAGCTCTAGGTATGTGAGAGAGACCCTGAATTTGCGGCCTCAAGTGGAATGGACACCGCGATGCCCTGACTCGAAATAAGGCCGGAAATGCCTGCAGTGACTTGAATGCAGGCTCGTCTTGCATCTCGCAAGATGAAAGGATGTCTGAATCCCCTGTGGAGCCCACAGAGAAAGACCTAGTTCCCCACTTCATCGCGACCGGAGGCCTCACATCCTTGGAATACTCCCGAGGGATGCGGAGATCAGTGCCTCCAAGGGAGACGATGCCTGACTCCTTGTGAAACTTGATAGGAGTCCCAGGATTCCTGTGGCACGTGGAAAGGGACCCTTGGTCTCCCGCCTCAGCTGGAAAGGCGTCCCAATTGCCCTGCCAAGCCTTGAGGAGAATCCCGAGTTGTCCCTCGCAACAAGGCAGGAGTCCTGACGTCTCTGAACAAACAGGTGTGTGGAAGGGCCATCCCCGTCGTAACTCGAGAATATACCCCAGGTTCCCGTCGCAACTCGAGAAAAACCATGAGACTTCCCCTTGCCGCGACATGAGGCCTGATTCCCCTGCACTGCGTGCAGAGCAATGCCGTGTTGCACATCACACAGGAAAGGAGCCTTGATTTCCTTGATGGCACTCCAGAGAAAGCCCAAGAACACTGTTTCAAGGATAGAGGGATCCTGAGGTCACTGTAGAAACACAAAAGTGCTCCGTGGACTCCAAATCAACTCGAGATGAGAGGTTAGTCCCTGGCTTCGACTCAAGAGGAATACCACCTTACCACAAGCACCTCAAGAGGAGGCTTCTCTCAGCTCTAGGTATGTGAGAGGGACCCTGAGTTTGCGGCCTCAAGTGGAATGGACACCGCGATGCCCTGACTCGAAATAAGGCCGGATATCCCTGCAGTGACTTGAATGCAGGCTCGTCTTGCATCTCCCAAGACGAAAGGATGTCTGAATCCCCTGTGGAGACCACAGAGAAAGACCTAGTTCCCCTCCTCATCGCGACCGGAGGTCTCACATCCTTTGAAAACTCCAGAGGGACACGGAGATCAGTGCCTCCAAAGGAGAAGATTCCTGACACCTCGTGAAACTTGATAGGAGTCCCAGGATTCCTGTGGCACGTGGAAAGGGAACCTTGGTCTCCCGCCTCAGCTGGAGAGGCGTCCCAATTGCCCTGCCAAGCCTCGAGGAGAATCCCGAGTTGTCCCTCGCAACTAGGCAGGAGTCCTGACGTCAATGAACAAACACGTGTGTGGAAGGGCCATCCCCGTCGTAACTCGAGAATATACCCCAGGTTCCCGCCGCACCTCGAGAAGAACCATGAGACTTCCCCCTCGCCGCGAGATGAGGCCCGATTCCCCTGCACTGCATGCAGAGCAATGCCGTGTTGCACATCACACAGGAAAGGAGCCTTGATTTCCTTGATGGCACTCCAGAGAAAGCCCAAGAACACTGTTTCAAGGCTAGAGGGATCCTGAGGTCACTGTAGCAACACGAAAGAGCTCCGTGGCCGAAAAATCAACTCGAGATGAGAGGTTAGTCCCTGGCTTCGACTCCAGAGGAATACCACCTTACCACAAGCACCTCAAGAGGAGGCTTCTCTGAGCTCTAGGTATGTGAGAGAGACCCTGAGATTGCGGCCTCAAGTGGAATGGACACCGCGATGCCCTGACTCGAAATAAGGCCGGATATGCGTGCAGTGAATTGAATGCAGGCTCGTCTTGCATCTTCGAAGACGAAAGGAAGTCTGAATCCCCTGTGGAGACCACAGAGAAAAACCTAGTTCCCCACTTCATCGCGACCGGAGGCCTCACATCCTTTCAAAACTCCAGAGGTAGGCGGAGATCAGTGCCTCCAAAGGAGACGATGCCTGACTCCTCGTGAAACTTGATAGGAGTCCCAGGATTCCTGTGGCACGTGGAAAGGGACCCGTGGTCTCCCATCTCAGCTGGAGAGGCGTCCCAACTGCCCTGCCAAGCCTCGAGAAGAATCCGAAGTTGTCCCTCACAACTAGGCAGGAGCCCTGCCGTCGCTGAACAAACACGTGTGTGGAAGGGAAATCCCCTTCGTAACTCGAGAATATACCCCAGGTTCCCGCCGCAACTCGAGAAAAACCATGAGACTTCCCCCTCGCTGCGAGATGAGGCCCGATTCCCCTGCACGGCGAGCAGAGCAATGCCGTGTGGCACATCACACAGGAGAGGAGCCTTGATTTCCTTGATGGCACTCCAGAGAAACCCCAAGAACACTGTTTCAAGGCTAGAGGGATCCTGAGGTCACTGTAGCATACGAAAGACCTCCATGGACCAAAAATCAACTCGAGAAGAGAGGTTAGTCGCTGGCTTCGACTCCAGAGGAATACCACCTTACCACAAGCACCTCAAGAGGAGGCTTCTCTCCGCTCTAGGTATGTGAGAGGGACCCTGAGTTTGCGGCCTCAAGTGGAATGGACACCGCGATGCTCTGACTCAAAATAAGGCCGGATATCCCTGCAGTGACTTGAATGCAGGCTCGTCTTGCATCTCCCAAGACGAAAGGGTGTCTGGATCCCCTGTGGAGACCACAGAGAACGACCTAGTTCCCCATCTCATCGCGACCGGAGGCCTCACATCCTTTGAAAACTCCAGAGGGACGCGGAGATCAGTGCCTCCAAAGGAGACGATGCCTGACTCCTCGTGAAACTTGATAGGAGTCCCAGGATTCCTGTGGCACGTGGAAAGGGACCCTTGGTCTCCCGCCTCAGCTGGAGAGGCGTCCCAATTGCCCTGCCAAGCCTCGAGGAGAATCCGGAGTTGTCCCTCGCAACTAGGCAGGAGTCCTGACGTCGCTGAACAAACACGAGTGTGGAAGGGCCATCCCCGTCGTAACTCGAGAATATACCCCAGGTTCCCGCCGCAACTCGAGAAAAAGCATGAGACTTCCCCCTCGCCGCGAGATGAGGCCCGATTCCCCTGCACTGCGTGCAGAGCAATGCCGTGTTGCACATCACACAGGAAAGGAGCCTTGATTTCCTTGATGGCACTCCAGAGAAAGCCCAAGAACACTGTTTCAAGGCTAGAGGGATCCTGAGGTCACTGTAGCAACATGAAAGAGCTCTGTGGCCCAAAAATCAACTCGAGATGAGAGGTTAGTCCCTGGCTTCGACTCCAGAGGAATACCACCTTACCTCAAGCACCTCAAGAGGAGGCTTCTCTCAGCTCTAGGTATGTGAGAGGGACCCTGAGTTTGCGGCCTCAAGTGGAATGGACACCGCGATGCCCTGACTCGAAATAAGGCCAGATATCCCTACAGTGACTTGAATGCCGGCTGGTCTTGCATCTCCCAAGACAAAAGGATGTCTGAATCCCTTGTGGAGACCACAGAGAAAGACCAAGTTCCCCACCTCATCGCGACCGGAGGCCTCACATCCTTGGAAAACTCCAGAGGGACGCGGAGATCAGTGCCACCAAAGGAGACGATGCCTGACTTCTCGTGAAACTTGATAGGAGTCCCAGGATTCCTGTGGCACGTGGAAAGGGACCCTTGGTCTCCCGCCTCAGCTGGAGAGGCGTCCCAATTGCCCTGCCAAGCCTCGAGGAGAATCCCGAGTTGTCCCTCGCAACTAGGCAGGAGTCCTGACGTCGCTGAACAAACACGTGTGCGGAAGGGCCATCCCCGTCGTCACTCGAGAATATACCCCAGGTTCCCGCCGCAACTCGAGAAAAACCATGAGACTTCCCCCTCGCCGCGAGATGAGGCCCGATTCCCCTGCACTGCGTGCAGAGCAATGCCGTGTTGCACATCACACGGGAAAGGAGCCTTAATTTCCTTGATGGCACTCCAGAGAAAGCCCAGGAACACTGTTTCAAGGCTAGAGGGATCCTGAGGTCACTGTAGCAACACGAAAGAGCTCCGTGGACCAAAAGTCAACTCAAGATGAGAGGTTAGTCCCTGGCTTCGACTCCAGAGGAATACCACCTTACCACAAGCACCTCAAGAGGAGGCTTCTCTCAGCTCTAGGTATTTGAGAGGGACCCTGAGTTTGCGGCCTCAATTGGAATGGACACCGCGATGCCCTTACTCGAAATAAGCCCGGATATGCCTGCAGTGACTTGAATGCAGGCTCATCTTGCATCTCCCAAGACGAAAGGATGTCTGAATCCCCTGTGGAGACCACAGAGAAAGACCTAGTTCCACACCTCATCGCGACCGGAGGCCTCACATCCTTGAAAAACTCCAGAGGGACGCGGAGATCAGTGCCTCCAAAGGAGACGATGCCTGACTCCTCGTGAAACTTGATAGGAGTCCCAGGATTCCTGTGGCACGTGGAAAGGGACCCTTGGTCTCCCGCCTCAGCTGGAGAGGCGTCCAATTTGCCCTGCCAAGCCTCGAGGAGAATCCGGAGTTGTCCCTCGCAACTAGGCAGGAGTCCTGACGTCGCTGAACAAACACGAGTGTGGAAGGGCCATCCCCGTCGTAACTCGAGAATATACCCCAGGTTCCCGCCGCAACTCGAGAAAAACCATGAGACTTCCCCCTCGCCACGAGATGAGGCCCGATTTGCCTGCACTGCATGCAGAGCAATGCCGTGTTGCACATCACACAGGAAAGCAGCCTTGATTTCCTTGATGGCACTCCAGAGAAAGCCCAAGAACACTGTTTCAAGGCTAGAGGGATCCTGAGGTCACGGTAGCAACACGAAAGAGCTCCGTGGACCACAAATCAACTCTAGATGAGAGGTTAGTCCCTGGCTTCGACTCCAGAGGAATACCACCTTACCACAAGCACCTCAAAAGGAGGCTTCTCTCAGCTCTAGGTATGTGAGAGAGACCCTGAATTTGCGGCCTCAAGTGGAATGGACACCGCGATGCCCTGACTCGAAATAAGGCCGGAAATGCCTGCAGTGACTTGAATGCAGGCTCGTCTTGCATCTCGCAAGATGAAAGGATGTCTGAATCCCCTGTGTAGCCCACAGAGAAAGACCTAGTTCCCCACTTCATCGCGACCGGAGGCCTCACATCCTTGGAATACTCCCGAGGGATGCGGAGATCAGTGCCTCCAAGGGAGACGATGCCTGACTCCTTGTGAAACTTGATAGGAGTCCCAGGATTCCTGTGGCACGTGGAAAGGGACCCTTGGTCTCCCGCCTCAGCTGGAAAGGCGTCCCAATTGCCCTGCCAAGCCTTGAGGAGAATCCCGAGTTGTCCCTCGCAACTAGGCAGGAGTCCTGACGTCTCTGAACAAACAGGTGTGTGGAAGGGCCATCCCCGTCGTAACTCGAGAATATACCCCAGGTTCCCGTCGCAACTCGAGAAAAACCATGAGACTTCCCCTTGCCGCGACATGAGGCCTGATTCCCCTGCACTGCGTGCAGAGCAATGCCGTGTTGCACATCACACAGGAAAGGAGCCTTGATTTCCTTGATGGCACTCCAGAGAAAGCCCAAGAACACTGTTTCAAGGATAGAGGGATCCTGAGGTCACCGTAGAAACACAAAAGTGCTCCGTGGACTCCAAATCAACTCGAGATGAGAGGTTAGTCCCTGGCTTCGACTCAAGAGGAATACCACCTTACCACAAGCACCTCAAGAGGAGGCGTCTCTCAGCTCTAGGTATGTGAGAGGGACCCTGAGTTTGCGGCCTCAAGTGGAATGGACACCGCGATGCCCTGACTCGAAATAAGGCCGGATATCCCTGCAGTGACTTGAATGCAGGCTCGTCTTGCATCTCCCAAGACGAAAGGATGTCTGAATCCCCTGTGGAGACCACAGAGAAAGACCTAGTTCCCCTCCTCATCGCGACCGGAGGTCTCACATCCTTTGAAAACTCCAGAGGGACACGGAGATCAGTGCCTCCAAAGGAGAAGATTCCTGACACCTCGTGAAACTTGATAGGAGTCCCAGGATTCCTGTGGCACGTGGAAAGGGAACCTTGGTCTCCCGCCTCAGCTGGAGAGGCGTCCCAATTGCCCTGCCAAGCCTCGAGGAGAATCCCGAGTTGTCCCTCGCAACTAGGCAGGAGTCCTGACGTCAATGAACAAACACGTGTGTGGAAGGGCCATCCCCGTCGTAACTCGAGAATATACCCCAGGTTCCCGCCGCACCTCGAGAAGAACCATGAGACTTCCCCCTCGCCGCGAGATGAGGCCCGATTCCCCTGCACTGCATGCAGAGCAATGCCGTGTTGCACATCACACAGGAAAGGAGCCTTGATTTCCTTGATGGCACTCCAGAGAAACCCCAAGAACACTGTTTCAAGGCTAGAGGGATCCTGAGGTCACTGTAGCAACACGAAAGAGCTCCGTGGCCCAAAAATCAACTCGAGATGAGAGGTTAGTCCCTGGCTTCGACTCCAGAGGAATACCACCTTACCACAAGCACCTCAAGAGGAGGCTTCTCTGAGCTCTAGGTATGTGAGAGAGACCCTGAGATTGCGGCCTCAAGTGGAATGGACACCGCGATGCCCTGACTCGAAATAAGGCCGGATATGCGTGCAGTGAATTGAATGCAGGCTCGTCTTGCATCTTCGAAGACGAAAGGAAGTCTGAATCCCCTGTGGAGACCACAGAGAAAAACCTAGTTCCCCACTTCATCGCGACCGGAGGCCTCACATCCTTTCAAAACTCCAGAGGTAGGCGGAGATCAGTGCCTCCAAAGGAGACGATGCCTGACTCCTCGTGAAACTTGATAGGAGTCCCAGGATTCCTGTGGCACGTGGAAAGGGACCCGTGGTCTCCCATCTCAGCTGGAGAGGCGTCCCAACTGCCCTGCCAAGCCTCGAGAAGAATCCGAAGTTGTCCCTCACAACTAGGCAGGAGCCCTGCCGTCGCTGAACAAACACGTGTGTGGAAGGGAAATCCCCTTCGTAACTCGAGAATATACCCCAGGTTCCCGCCGCAACTCGAGAAAAACCATGAGACTTCCCCCTCGCTGCGAGATGAGGCCCGATTCCCCTGCACGGCGAGCAGAGCAATGCCGTGTGGCACATCACACAGGAGAGGAGCCTTGATTTCCTTGATGGCACTCCAGAGAAACCCCAAGAACACTGTTTCAAGGCTAGAGGGATCCTGAGGTCACTGTAGCATACGAAAGACCTCCATGGACCAAAAATCAACTCGAGAAGAGAGGTTAGTCGCTGGCTTCGACTCCAGAGGAATACCACCTTACCACAAGCACCTCAAGAGGAGGCTTCTCTCCGCTCTAGGTATGTGAGAGGGACCCTGAGTTTGCGGCCTCAAGTGGAATGGACACCGCGATGCTCTGACTCAAAATAAGGCCGGATATCCCTGCAGTGACTTGAATGCAGGCTCGTCTTGCATCTCCCAAGACGAAAGGGTGTCTGGATCCCCTGTGGAGACCACAGAGAAAGACCTAGTTCCCCATCTCATCGCGACCGGAGGCCTCACATCCTTTGAAAACTCCAGAGGGACGCGGAGATCAGTGCCTCCAAAGGAGACGATGCCTGACTCCTCGTGAAACTTGATAGGAGTCCCAGGATTCCTGTGGCACGTGGAAAGGGACCCTTGGTCTCCCGCCTCAGCTGGAGAGGCGTCCCAATTGCCCTGCCAAGCCTCGAGGAGAATCCGGAGTTGTCCCTCGCAACTAGGCAGGAGTCCTGACGTCGCTGAACAAACACGAGTGTGGAAGGGCCATCCCCGTCGTAACTCGAGAATATACCCCAGGTTCCCGCCGCAACTCGAGAAAAAGCATGAGACTTCCCCCTCGCCGCGAGATGAGGCCCGATTCCCCTGCACTGCGTGCAGAGCAATGCCGTGTTGCACATCACACACGAAAGGAGCCTTGATTTCCTTGATGGCACTCCAGAGAAAGCCCAAGAACACTGTTTCAAGGCTAGAGGGATCCTGAGGTCACTGTAGCAACATGAAAGAGCTCTGTGGCCCAAAAATCAACTCGAGATGAGAGGTTAGTCCCTGGCTTCGACTCCGGAGGAATACCACCTTACCTCAAGCACCTCAAGAGGAGGCTTCTCTCAGCTCTAGGTATGTGAGAGGGACCCTGAGTTTGCGGCCTCAAGTGGAATGGACACCGCGATGCCCTGACTCGAAATAAGGCCAGATATCCCTACAGTGACTTGAATGCCGGCTGGTCTTGCATCTCCCAAGACAAAAGGATGTCTGAATCCCTTGTGGAGACCACAGAGAAAGACCAAGTTCCCCACCTCATCGCGACCGGAGGCCTCACATCCTTGGAAAACTCCAGAGGGACGCGGAGATCAGTGCCACCAAAGGAGACGATGCCTGACTTCTCGTGAAACTTGATAGGAGTCCCAGGATTCCTGTGGCACGTGGAAAGGGACCCTTGGTCTCCCGCCTCAGCTGGAGAGGCGTCCCAATTGCCCTGCCAAGCCTCGAGGAGAATCCCGAGTTGTCCCTCGCAACTAGGCAGGAGTCCTGACGTCGCTGAACAAACACGTGTGCGGAAGGGCCATCCCCGTCGTCACTCGAGAATATACCCCAGGTTCCCGCCGCAACTCGAGAAAAACCATGAGACTTCCCCCTCGCCGCGAGATGAGGCCCGATTCCCCTGCACTGCGTGCAGAGCAATGCCGTGTTGCACATCACACGGGAAAGGAGCCTTAATTTCCTTGATGGCACTCCAGAGAAAGCCCAGGAACACTGTTTCAAGGCTAGAGGGATCCTGAGGTCACTGTAGCAACACGAAAGAGCTCCGTGGACCAAAAGTCAACTCAAGATGAGAGGTTAGTCCCTGGCTTCGACTCCAGAGGAATACCACCTTACCACAAGCACCTCAAGAGGAGGCTTCTCTCAGCTCTAGGTATTTGAGAGGGACCCTGAGTTTGCGGCCTCAATTGGAATGGACACCGCGATGCCCTTACTCGAAATAAGCCCGGATATGCCTGCAGTGACTTGAATGCAGGCTCATCTTGCATCTCCCAAGACGAAAGGATGTCTGAATCCCCTGTGGAGACCACAGAGAAAGACCTAGTTCCACACCTCATCGCGACCGGAGGCCTCACATCCTTGAAAAACTCCAGAGGGACGCGGAGATCAGTGCCTCCAAAGGAGACGATGCCTGACTCCTCGTGAAACTTGATAGGAGTCCCAGGATTCCTGTGGCACGTGGAAAGGGACCCTTGGTCTCCCGCCTCAGCTGGAGAGGCGTCCCAATTGCCCTGCCAAGCCTCGAGGAGAATCCGGAGTTGTCCCTCGCAACTAGGCAGGAGTCCTGACGTCGCTGAACAAACACGAGTGTGGAAGGGCCATCCCCGTCGTAACTCGAGAATATACCCCAGGTTCCCGCCGCAACTCGAGAAAAACCATGAGACTTCCCCCTCGCCACGAGATGAGGCCCGATTTGCCTGCACTGCATGCAGAGCAATGCCGTGTTGCACATCACACAGGAAAGCAGCCTTGATTTCCTTGATGGCACTCCAGAGAAAGCCCAAGAACACTGTTTCAAGGCTAGAGGGATCCTGAGGTCACGGTAGCAACACGAAAGAGCTCCGTGGACCACAAATCAACTCTAGATGAGAGGTTAGTCCCTGGCTTCGACTCCAGAGGAATACCACCTTACCACAAGCACCTCAAAAGGAGGCTTCTCTCAGCTCTAGGTATGTGAGAGAGACCCTGAATTTGCGGCCTCAAGTGGAATGGACACCGCGATGCCCTGACTCGAAATAAGGCCGGAAATGCCTGCAGTGACTTGAATGCAGGCTCGTCTTGCATCTCGCAAGATGAAAGGATGTCTGAATCCCCTGTGGAGCCCACAGAGAAAGACCTAGTTCCCCACTTCATCGCGACCGGAGGCCTCACATCCTTGGAATACTCCCGAGGGATGCGGAGATCAGTGCCTCCAAGGGAGACGATGCCTGACTCCTTGTGAAACTTGATAGGAGTCCCAGGATTCCTGTGGCACGTGGAAAGGGACCCTTGGTCTCCCGCCTCAGCTGGAAAGGCGTCCCAATTGCCCTGCCAAGCCTTGAGGAGAATCCCGAGTTGTCCCTCGCAACTAGGCAGGAGTCCTGACGTCTCTGAACAAACAGGTGTGTGGAAGGGCCATCCCCGTCGTAACTCGAGAATATACCCCAGGTTCCCGTCGCAACTCGAGAAAAACCATGAGACTTCCCCTTGCCGCGACATGAGGCCTGATTCCCCTGCACTGCGTGCAGAGCAATGCCGTGTTGCACATCACACAGGAAAGGAGCCTTGATTTCCTTGATGGCACTCCAGAGAAAGCCCAAGAACACTGTTTCAAGGATAGAGGGATCCTGAGGTCACTGTAGAAACACAAAAGTGCTCCGTGGACTCCAAATCAACTCGAGATGAGAGGTTAGTCCCTGGCTTCGACTCAAGAGGAATACCACCTTACCACAAGCACCTCAAGAGGAGGCGTCTCTCAGCTCTAGGTATGTGAGAGGGACCCTGAGTTTGCGGCCTCAAGTGGAATGGACACCGCGATGCCCTGACTCGAAATAAGGCCGGATATCCCTGCAGTGACTTGAATGCAGGCTCGTCTTGCATCTCCCAAGACGAAAGGATGTCTGAATCCCCTGTGGAGACCACAGAGAAAGACCTAGTTCCCCTCCTCATCGCGACCGGAGGTCTCACATCCTTTGAAAACTCCAGAGGGACACGGAGATCAGTGCCTCCAAAGGAGAAGATTCCTGACACCTCGTGAAACTTGATAGGAGTCCCAGGATTCCTGTGGCACGTGGAAAGGGACCCTTGGTCTCCCGCCTCAGCTGGAGAGGCGTCCCAATTGCCCTGCCAAGCCTCGAGGAGAATCCCGAGTTGTCCCTCGCAACTAGGCAGGAGTCCTGACGTCAATGAACAAACACGTGTGTGGAAGGGCCATCCCCGTCGTAACTCGAGAATATACCCCAGGTTCCCGCCGCACCTCGAGAAGAACCATGAGACTTCCCCCTCGCCGCGAGATGAGGCCCGATTCCCCTGCACTGCATGCAGAGCAATGCCGTGTTGCACATCACACAGGAAAGGAGCCTTGATTTCCTTGATGGCACTCCAGAGAAAGCCCAAGAACACTGTTTCAAGGCTAGAGGGATCCTGAGGTCACTGTAGCAACACGAAAGAGCTCCGTGGCCCAAAAATCAACTCGAGATGAGAGGTTAGTCCCTGGCTTCGACTCCAGAGGAATACCACCTTACCACAAGCACCTCAAGAGGAGGCTTCTCTGAGCTCTAGGTATGTGAGAGAGACCCTGAGATTGCGGCCTCAAGTGGAATGGACACCGCGATGCCCTGACTCGAAATAAGGCCGGATATGCGTGCAGTGAATTGAATGCAGGCTCGTCTTGCATCTTCGAAGACGAAAGGAAGTCTGAATCCCCTGTGGAGACCACAGAGAAAAACCTAGTTCCCCACTTCATCGCGACCGGAGGCCTCACATCCTTTCAAAACTCCAGAGGTAGGCGGAGATCAGTGCCTCCAAAGGAGACGATGCCTGACTCCTCGTGAAACTTGATAGGAGTCCCAGGATTCCTGTGGCACGTGGAAAGGGACCCGTGGTCTCCCATCTCAGCTGGAGAGGCGTCCCAACTGCCCTGCCAAGCCTCGAGAAGAATCCGAAGTTGTCCCTCACAACTAGGCAGGAGCCCTGCCGTCGCTGAACAAACACGTGTGTGGAAGGGAAATCCCCTTCGTAACTCGAGAATATACCCCAGGTTCCCGCCGCAACTCGAGAAAAACCATGAGACTTTCCCCTCGCTGCGAGATGAGGCCCGATTCCCCTGCACGGCGAGCAGAGCAATGCCGTGTGGCACATCACACAGGAGAGGAGCCTTGATTTCCTTGATGGCACTCCAGAGAAACCCCAAGAACACTGTTTCAAGGCTAGAGGGATCCTGAGGTCACTGTAGCATACGAAAGACCTCCATGGACCAAAAATCAACTCGAGAAGAGAGGTTAGTCGCTGGCTTCGACTCCAGAGGAATACCACCTTACCACAAGCACCTCAAGAGGAGGCTTCTCTCCGCTCTAGGTATGTGAGAGGGACCCTGAGTTTGCGGCCTCAAGTGGAATGGACACCGCGATGCTCTGACTCAAAATAAGGCCGGATATCCCTGCAGTGACTTGAATGCAGGCTCGTCTTGCATCTCCCAAGACGAAAGGGTGTCTGGATCCCCTGTGGAGACCACAGAGAAAGACCTAGTTCCCCATCTCATCGCGACCGGAGGCCTCACATCCTTTGAAAACTCCAGAGGGACGCGGAGATCAGTGCCTCCAAAGGAGACGATGCCTGACTCCTCGTGAAACTTGATAGGAGTCCCAGGATTCCTGTGGCACGTGGAAAGGGACCCTTGGTCTCCCGCCTCAGCTGGAGAGGCGTCCCAATTGCCCTGCCAAGCCTCGAGGAGAATCCCGAGTTGTCCCTCGCAACTAGGCAGGAGTCCCGCGTCGCTGAACAAACACGTGTGTGGAAGGTCCATCCCCGTTGTAACTCGAGAATATACCGCAGGTTCCCACCGCAACTCGAGAAAAACCATGAGACTTCCCCCTCGCCGCGAGATGAGGCCCGATTCCCCTGCACTGCATGCAGAGCAATGCCGTGTTGCACATCACACAGGAAAGGAGCCTTGATTTCCTTGATGGCACTCCAGAGAAAGCCCAAGAACACTGTTTCAAGGCTAGAGGGATCCTGAGGTCACTGTAGCAACACGAAAGAGCTCCGTGGACCAAAAATCAACTCGAGATGAGAGGTTAGTCCCTGGCTTCGACTCCAGTGGAATACCACCTTACCACAAGCACCTCAAGAGGAGGCTTCTCTCAGCTCTAGGTATGTGAGAGGGACCCTGAGTTAGCGGCCTCAAGTGGAATGGACACCGCGATGCCCTGATTCGAAATAAGGCCGGATATCCCTGCAGTGACTTGAATGCAGGCTCGTCTTGCATCTCCCAAGACGAAAGGATGTCTGAATCCCCTGTGGAGACCACAGAGAAAGACCTAGTTCCCCACCTCATCGCGACCGGAGGCCTCACATCCTTGGAAAACTCCAGAGGGACGCGGAGATCAGTGCCTCCAAAGGAGACGATGCCTGACTCCTCGTTAAACTTGATAGGAGTCCCAGGATTCCTGTGGCACGTGGAAAGGGACCCTTGGTCTCCAGCCTCAGCTGGAGAGGCGTCCCAATTGCCCTGCCAAGCCTCGAGGAGAATCCCGAGTTGTCTCTCGCAACTAGGCAAGAGTCCTGACGTCGCTGAACAAACACGTGTGTGGAAGGGCCATCCCCGTCGTAACTCGAGAATATACCCCAGGTTCCCGCCGCAACTCGAGAATAACCATGAGACTTCCCCCTCGCCGCGAGATGAGGCCGGATTCCCCTGCACTGCATGCAGAGCAATGCCGTGTTGCACATCACACAGGAAAGGAGCCTTGATTTCCTTGATGGCACTCCAGAGAAAGCCCAAGAACACTGTTTCAAGGCTAGAGGGATCCTGAGGTCACTGTAGCAACACGAAAGAGCTCCGTGGACCAAAAATCAACTCGAGATGAGAGGTTAGTCCCTGGCTTCGACTCCAGAGGAATACCACCTTACCTCAAGCACCTCAAGAGGAGGCTTCTCTCAGCTCTAGGTATGTGAGAGGGACCCTGAGATTGCGGCCTCAAGTGGAATGGACACCGCGATGCCCTGACTCGAAATAAGGCCGGATATGCCTGCAGTGACTTGAATGCAGGCTCGTCTTTCATCTCCGAAGACGAAAGGAAGTCTGAATCCCCTGTGGAGACCACAGAGAAAGACCTAGTTCCCCACCTCATCGCGACCGGAGGCCTCACATCCTTTCAAAACTCCAGAGGTAGGTGGAGATCAGTGCCTCCAAAGGAGACGATGCCTGACTCCTCGTGAAACTTGATAGGAGTCCCAGGATTCCTGTGGCACGTGGAAAGGGACCCTTGGTCTCCCGCCTCAGTTGTAGAGGCGTCCAATTTGCCCTGCCAAGCCTCGAGGAGAATCCCGACTTGTCCCTCGCAACTAAGCAGGAGTCCTGACGTCGCTGAACAAACACGTGTGTGGAAGGGCCATCCCCGTCGTAACTCGAGAATATACCCCAGGTTCCCGCCGCAACTCGAGATAAACCATGAGACTTCCCCCTCGCCGCGAGATGAGGCCCGATTCCCCTGCACTGCGGGCAGAGCAATGCCGTGTTGCACATCACACAGGAAAGGAGCCTTGATTTCCTTGATGGCACTCCAGAGAAAGCCCAAGAACACTGTTTCAAGGTTAGAGGGATCCTGAGGTCACTGTAGCCACATGAAAGAGCTCCGTGGACCAAAAATCAACTCGAGATGAGAGGTTAGTCCCTGGCTTCGACTCCAGAGGAATACCACCTTACCACAAGCACCTCAAGAGGAGGCTTCTCTCAGCTCTAGGTATGTGAGAGGGACCCTGAGTTTGCGGCCTCAAGTGGAATGGACACCGCGATGCCCTGACTCGAAATAAGGCCAGATATCCCTGCAGTGACTTGAATGCCGGCTCGTAGTGCATCTCCCAAGACAAAAGGATATCTGAATCCCTTGTGGAGACCACAGAGAAAAACCTAGTTCCCCACCTCATCGCGACCGGAGGCCTCACATCCTTGGAAAACTCCAGAGGGACACGGAGATCAGTGCCTCCAAAGGAGACGATGCCTGACTCCTCGTGAAACTTGATAGGAGTCCCAGGATTCCTGTGGCACGTGGAAAGGGACCCTTGGTCTCCCGCCTCAGCTGGAGAGGCGTCCCAATTGCCCTGCCAAGCCTCGAGGAGAATCCCGAGTTGTCCCTCGAAACTAGGCAGGAGTCCTGACGTCGCTGAACAAACACGTGTGTGGAAGGGCCATCCCCGTCGTAACTCGAGAATATACCCCAGATTCCCGCCGCAACTCGAGAAAAACCATGAGACTTCCCCCTCGCCGCGAGATGAGGCCCGATTCCCCTCCAATGCGTGCAGAGCAATGCCGTGTTGCACATCACACAGGAAAGGAGCCTTAATTTCCTTGATGGCACTCCAGAGAAAGCCCAGGAACACTGTTTCAACGCTAGAGGGATCCTGAGGTCACTGTAGCAACACGAAAGAGCTCCGTGGACCAAAAGTCAACTCGAGATGAGAGGGTAGTCCCTGGCTTTGACTCCAGAGGAATACCACCTTACCACAAGCACCTCAAGAGGAGGCGTCTCTGAGCACTAGGTATGTGACAGGGACCCTGAGTTTGCGGCCTTAAGTGGAATGGACACCGCGATGCCCTGACTCGAAATAAGGCCGGATATCCCTGCAGTGACTTGAATGCAGGCTCGTCTTGCATCTCCCAAGACGAAAGGGTGTCTGGATCCCCTGTGGAGATCACAGAGAAAGACCTAGTTCCCCATCTCATCGCGACCGGAGGCCTCACATCCTTTGAAAACTCCAGAGGGACGCGGAGATCAGTGCCTCCAAAGGAGACGATGCCTGACTCCTCGTGAAACTTGATAGGAGTCCCAGGATTCCTGTGGCACGTGGAAAGGGACCCTTGGTCTCCCGCCTCAGCTGGAGAGGCGTCCCAATTGCCCTGCCAAGCCTCGAGGAGAATCCCGAGTTGTCCCTCGCAACTAGGCAGGAGTCCCGCGTCGCTGAACAAACACGTGTGTGGAAGGTCCATCCCCGTTGTAACTCGAGAATATACCGCAGGTTCCCACCGCAACTCGATAAAAACCATGAGACTTCCCCCTCGCCGCGAGATGAGGCCCGATTCCCCTGCACTGCGTGCAGAGCAATGCCGTGTTGCACATCACACAGGAAAGGAGCCTTGATTTCCTTGATGGCACTCCAGAGAAAGCCCAAGAACACTGTTTCAAGGCTAGAGGGATCCTGAGGTCACTGTAGCAACACGAAAGAGCTCCGTGGACCAAAAATCAACTCGAGATGAGAGGTTAGTCCCTGGCTTCGACTCCAGAGGAATACCACCTTACCTCAAGCACCTCAAGAGGAGGCTTCTCTCAGCTCTAGGTATGTGAGAGGGACCCTGAGATTGCGGCCTCAAGTGGAATGGACACCGCGATGCCCTGACTCGAAATAAGGCCGGATATGCCTGCAGTGACTTGAATGCAGGCTCGTCTTTCATCTCCGAAGACGAAAGGAAGTCTGAATCCCCTGTGGAGACCACAGAGAAAGACCTAGTTCCCCACCTCATCGCGACCGGAGGCCTCACATCCTTTCAAAACTCCAGAGGTAGGTGGAGATCAGTGCCTCCAAAGGAGACGATGCCTGACTCCTCGTGAAACTTGATAGGAGTCCCAGGATTCCTGTGGCACGTGGAAAGGGACCCTTGGTCTCCCGCCTCAATTGTAGAGGCGTCCAATTTGCCCTGCCAAGCCTCGAGGAGAATCCCGAGTTGTCCCTCGCAACTAAGCAGGAGTCCTGACGTCGCTGAACAAACACGTGTGTGGAAGGGCCATCCCCGTCGTAACTCGAGAATATACCCCAGGTTCCCGCCGCAACTCGAGAAAAACCATGAGACTTCTCCCTCGCCGCGAGATGAGGCCCGATTCCCCTGCACTGCATGCAGAGCAATGCCGTGTTGCACATCACACAGGAAAGGAGCCTTGATTTCCTTGATGGCAATCCAGAGAAACCCCAAGAACACTGTTTCAAGGCTAGAGGGATCCTGAGGTCACTGTAGCAACACGAAAGAGCTCCGTGGACCAAAAATCAACTCGAGATGAGAGGTTAGCGCCTGGCTTTGACTCCAGAGGAATACCACCTTACCAGAAGCACCTCAAAGGAGGCTTCTCTCAGCTCTAGGTATGTGAGAGGAACCCTGAGTTTGCGGCCTCAAGTGGAATGGACACCGCGATGCCCTGACTCGAAATAAGGCCGGATATGCCTGCAGTGACTTGAATGCAGGCTCGTCTTGCATCTCCCAAGACGAAAGGATGTCTGAATCCCCTGTGGAGACCACAGAGAAAGACCTAGTTCCCCCCTCATCGCGCCCGGAGGCCTCACATCCTTGGAAAACACCAGAGGGATGCGGAGATCAGTGCCTCCAAAGGAGACGATGCCTGATTTCTCGTGAAACTTGATAGGAGTCCCAGGATTCCTGTGGCACGTGGAAAGGGACCCTTAGTCTCCCGCCTCAGCTGGAGAGGCGTCTCAATTGCCCTGCCAAGCCTCGAGGAGAATCCCGAGTTGTCCCTCGCAACTAGGCAAGAGTCCTGACGTCGCTGAACAAACACGTGTGTGGAAGGGCCATCCCCGTCGTAACTCGAGAATATACCCCAGGTTCCCGCCGCAACTCGAGATAAACCATGAGACTTCCCCCTCGCCGCGAGATGAGGCCCGATTCCCCTGCACTGCGGGCAGAGCAATGCCGTGTTGCACATCACACAGGAAAGGAGCCTTGATTTCCTTGATGGCACTCCAGAGAAAGCCCAAGAACACTGTTTCAAGGCTAGAGGGATCCTGAGGTCACTGTAGCCACATGAAAGAGCTCCGTGGACCAAAAATCAACTCGAGATGAGAGGTTAGTCCCTGGCTTCGACTCCAGAGGAATACCACCTTACCACAAGCACCTCAAGAGGAGGCTTCTCTCAGCTCTAGGTATGTGAGAGGGACCCTGAGTTTGCGGCCTCAAGTGGAATGGACACCGCGATGCCCTGACTCGAAATAAGGCCAGATATCCCTGCAGTGACTTGAATGCCGGCTCGTAGTGCATCTCCCAAGACAAAAGGATATCTGAATCCCTTGTGGAGACCACAGAGAAAAACCTAGTTCCCCACCTCATCGCGACCGGAGGCCTCACATCCTTGGAAAACTCCAGAGGGATGCGGAGATCAGTGCCTCCAAAGGAGACGATGCCTGACTCCTCGTGAAACTTGATAGGAGTCCCAGGATTCCTGTGGCACGTGGAAAGGGACCCTTGGTCTCCCGCCTCAGCTGGAGAGGCGTCCCAATTGCCCTGCCAAGCCTCGAGGAGAATCCCGAGTTGTCCCTCGAAACTAGGCAGGAGTCCTGACGTCGCTGAACAAACACGTGTGTGGAAGGGCCATCCCCGTCGTAACTCGAGAATATACCCCAGATTCCCGCCGCAACTCGAGAAAAACCAAGAGACTTCCCCCTCGCCGCGAGATGAGGCCCGATTCCCCTCCAATGCGTGCAGAGCAATGCCGTGTTGCACATCACACAGGAAAGGAGCCTTGATTTCCTTGATGGCACTCCAGAGAAAGCCCAGGAACACTGTTTCAACGCTAGAGGGATCCTGAGGTCACTGTAGCAACACGAAAGAGCTCCGTGGACCAAAAGTCAACTCGAGATGAGACGGTAGTCCCTGGCTTTGACTCCAGAGGAATACCACCTTACCACAAGCACCTCAAGAGGAGGCGTCTCTGAGCACTAGGTATGTGACAGGGACCCTGAGTTTGCGGCCTTAAGTGGAATGGACACCGCGATGCCCTGACTCGAAATAAGGCCGGATATCCCTGCAGTGACTTGAATGCAGGCTCGTCTTGCATCTCCCAAGACGAAAGGATGTCTGAATCCCCTGTGGAGACCACAGAGAAAGACCTAGTTTCCCACCTCATCGCGACCGGAGGCCTCAAATCCGTTGAAAACTCCAGAGGGACGCGGAGATCAGTGCCTCCCAAGTAGACAATGCCTGACTCCTCGAGAAACGTGATAGGAGTCCCAGGACTCCTGTGGCACGTGGAAAGGAACCCTTGGTCTCCCGCCTCAGCTGGAGAGGCGACCCAATTGCCCTGCCAAGCCTCGGGGGGAATCCCGAGTTTTCCCTCGCAACTAGGCAGGAGTCCTGTCATCGCTGAACAAACACGTGTGTGGAAGGGCCATCCCCGTTGTAACTCGAGAATATACAACAGGTTCCCACCGCAACTCGAGAAAAACCATGAGACTTCCCGCTCGCCGCGAGATGAGGCCCAATTCCCCTGCACTGCGTGCAAAGCAATGCCGTGTTGCACATCAAACAGGAAAGGAGCCTTGATTTCCTTGATGGCACTCCAGAGAAACCCCAAGAACACTGTTTCAAGGCTAGAGGGATCCTGAGGTCACTGTAGCAACAGGAAAGAGCTCCGTGGACCAAAAATCAACTCGAGAGGAGAGGTTAGTTCCTGGCTTCGACTCCAGAGGAATACCACCTTACCACAAGCACCTCAAGAGGAGTCTTCTTTCAGCTCTAGGTATGTGAGAGTGACCCTGAGGTTGCGGCCTCAAGTGGAATGGACACCGCGATGCCCTGACTTGAAATAAGGCCGGATATCCCTGCAGTGATTTCAATGCAGGCTCGTCTTGCATCTCCCAAGACGAAAGGGTGCCTGAATCCCCTGTGGAGAACACAGAGAAAGACCTATTTCCCCACCTCATCGTGACCGGAGGCCTCACATCCTTTGAAAACTCCAGAGGGACGCGGAGATCAGTGCCTCCAAAGGAGACGATGCCTGACTCCTCGTGAAACTTGATAGGAGTCCCAGGATTCCTGTGGCACGTGGAAAGGTACCCTTGGTCTCCCGCCTCAGCTGGAGAGGCGTCCCAATTGCCCTGCCAAGCCTCGAGGAGAATCCGGAGTTGTCCCTCGCAACTAGGCAGGAGTCCTGACGTCGCTGAACAAACACGAGTGTGGAAGGGCCATCCCCGTCGTAACTCGAGAATATACCCCAGGTTCCCGCCGCAACTCGAGAAAAACCATGAGACTTCCCCCTCGCCGCGAGATGAGGCCTGATTTGCCTGCACTGCATGCAGAGCAATGCCGTGTTGCACATCACACAGGAAAGCAGCCTTGATTTCCTTGATGGCACTCCAGAGAAAGCCCAAGAACACTGTTTCAAGGCTAGAGGGATCCTGAGGTCACGGTAGCAACACGAAAGAGCTCCGTGGACCACAAATCAACTCTAGATGAGAGGTTAGTCCCTGGCTTCGACTCCAGAGGAATACTACCTTACCACAAGCACCTCAAAAGGAGGCTTCTCTCAGCTCTAGGTATGTGAGAGAGACCCTGAATTTGCGGCCTCAAGTGGAATGGACACCGCGATGCCCTGACTCGAAATAAGGCCGGATATGCCTGCAGTGACTTGAATGCAGGCTCGTCTTGCATCTCGCAAGATGAAAGGATGTCTGAATCCCCTGTGGAGCCCACAGAGAAAGACCTAGTTCCCCACTTCATCGCGACCGGAGGCCTCACATCCTTGGAATACTCCCGAGGGATGCGGAGATCAGTGCCTCCAAGGGAGACGATGCCTGACTCCTTGTGAAACTTGATAGAGGTCCCAGGATTCCTGTGGCACGTGGAAAGGGACCCTTGGTCTCCCGCCTCAGCTGGAAAGGCGTCCCAATTGCCCTGCCAAGCCTTGAGGAGAATCCCGAGTTGTCCCTCGCAACTAGGCAGGAATCCTGACGTCTCTGAACAAACAGGTGTGTGGAAGGGCCATCCCCGTCGTAACTCGAGAATATACCCCAGGTTCCCGTCGCAACTCGAGAAAAACCATGAGACTTCCCCCTTGCCGCGACATGAGGCCTGATTCCCCTGCACTGCGTGCAGAGCAATGCCGTGTTGCACATCACACAGGAAAGGAGCCTTGATTTCCTTGATGGCACTCCAGAGAAAGCCCAAGAACACTGTTTCAAGGATAGAGGGATCCTGAGGTCACTGTAGAAACACAAAAGTGCTCCGTGGACTCCAAATCAACTCGAGATGAGAGGTTAGTCCCTGGCTTCGACTCCAGAGGAATACCACCTTACCACAAGCACCTCAAGAGGAGGCTTCTCTCAGCTCTAGTTATGTGAGAGGGACCCTGAGATTGCGGCCTCAAGTGGAATGGACACCGCGATGCCCTGACTCGAAATAAGGCCGGATATCCCTGCAGTGACTTGAATGCAGGCTCGTCTTGCATCTCCCAAGACGAAAGGATGTCTGAATCCCCTGTGGAGACCACAGAGAAAGACCTAGTTCCCCTCCTCATCGCGACCGGAGGTCTCACATCCTTTGAAAACTCCAGAGGGACACGGAGATCAGTGCCTCCAAAGGAGAAGATTCCTGACACCTCGTGAAACTTGATAGGAGTCCCAGGATTCCTGTGGCACGTGGAAAGGGACACTTGGTCTCCCGCCTCAGCTGGAGAGGCGTCCCAATTGCCCTGCCAAGCCTCGAGGAGAATCCCGAGTTGTCCCTCGCAACTAGGCAGGAGTCCTGACGTCAATGAACAAACACGTGTGTGGAAGGGCCATCCCCGTCGTAACTCGAGAATATACCCCAGGTTCCCGCCGCACCTCGAGAAGAACCATGAGACTTCCCCCTCGCCGCGAGATGAGGCCCGATTCCCCTGCACTGCGTGCAGAGCAATGCCGTGTTGCACATCACACAGGAAAGGAGCCTTGATTTCCTTGATGGCACTCCAGAGAAAGCCCAAGAACACTGTTTCAAGGCTAGAGGGATCCTGAGGTCACTGTAGCAACACGAAAGAGCTCCGTGGCCCAAAAATCAACTCGAGATGAGAGGTTAGTCCCTGGCTTCGACTCCAGAGGAATACCACCTTACCACAAGCACCTCAAGAGGAGGCTTCTCTGAGCTCTAGGTATGTGAGAGAGACCCTGAGATTGCGGCCTCAAGTGGAATGGACACCGCGATGCCCTGACTCGAAATAAGGCCGGATATGCGTGCAGTGAATTGAATGCAGGCTCGTCTTGCATCTTCGAAGACGAAAGGAAGTCTGAATCCCCTGTGGAGACCACAGAGAAAAACCTAGTTCCCCACTTCATCGCGACCGGAGGCCTCACATCCTTTGAAAACTCCAGAGGTAGGCGGAGATCAGTGCCTCCAAAGGAGACGATGCCTGACTCCTCGTGAAACTTGATAGGAGTCCCAGGATTCCTGTGGCACGTGGAAAGGGACCCGTGGTCTCCCATCTCAGCTGGAGAGGCGTCCCAACTGCCCTGCCAAGCCTCGAGAAGAATCCGAAGTTGTCCCTCACAACTAGGCAGGAGCCCTGCCGTCGCTGAACAAACACGGGTGTGGAAGGGAAATCCCCTTCGTAACTCGAGAATATACCCCAGGTTCCCGCCGCAACTCCAGAAAAACCATGAGACTTCCCCCTCGCTGCGAGATGAGGCCCGATTCCCCTGCACGGCGAGCAGAGCAATGCCGTGTGGCACATCACACAGGAGAGGAGCCTTGATTTCCTTGATGGCACTCCAGAGAAACCCCAAGAACACTGTTTCAAGGCTAGAGGAATCCTGAGGTCACTGTAGCATACGAAAGACCTCCATGGACCAAAAATCAACTCGAGAAGAGAGGTTAGTCGCTGGCTTCGACTCCAGAGGAATACCACCTTACCACAAGCACCTCAAGAGGAGGCTTCTCTCCGCTCTAGGTATGTGAGAGGGACCCTGAGTTTGCGGCCTCAAGTGGAATGGACACCGCGATGCTCTGACTCAAAATAAGGCCGGATATCCCTGCAGTGACTTGAATGCAGGCTCGTCTTGCATCTCCCAAGACGAAAGGGTGTCTGGATCCCCTGTGGAGATCACAGAGAAAGACCTAGTTCCCCATCTCATCGCGACCGGAGGCCTCACATCCTTTGAAAACTCCAGAGGGACGCGGAGATCAGTGCCTCCAAAGGAGACGATGCCTGACTCCTCGTGAAACTTGATAGGAGTCCCAGGATTCCTGTGGCACGTGGAAAGGGACCCTTGGTCTCCCGCCTCAGCTGGAGAGGCGTCCCAATTGCCCTGCCAAGCCTCGAGGAGAATCCCGAGTTGTCCCTCGCAACTAGGCAGGAGTCCCGCGTCGCTGAACAAACACGTGTGTGGAAGGTCCATCCCCGTTGTAACTCGAGAATATACCGCAGGTTCCCACCGCAACTCGATAAAAACCATGAGACTTCCCCCTCGCCGCGAGATGAGGCCCGATTCCCCTGCACTGCGTGCAGAGCAATGCCGTGTTGCACATCACACAGGAAAGGAGCCTTGATTTCCGTGATGGCACTCCAGAGAAAGCCCAAGAACACTGTTTCAAGGCTAGAGGGATCCTGAGGTCACTGTAGCAACACGAAAGAGCTCCGTGGACCAAAAACCAACTGGAGATGAGAGGTTAGTCCCTGGCTTCGACTCCAGTGGAATACCACCTTACCACAAGCACCTCAAGAGGAGGCTTCTCTCAGCTCTAGGTATGTGAGAGGGACCCTGAGTTAGCGGCCTCAAGTGGAATGGACACCGCGATGCCCTGATTCGAAATAAGGTCGGATATCCCTGCAGTGACTTGAATGCAGGCTCGTCTTGCATCTCCCAAGACGAAAGGGTGCTTGAATCCCCTGTGGAGAACACAGAGAAAGACCTAGTTCCCCACCTCATCGTGACCGGAGGCCTCACATCCTTTGAAAACTCCAGAGGGACGCAGAGATCAGTGCCTCCGAAGGAAACGATGCCTGACTCCTCGTGAAACTTGATAGGAGTCCCAGGATTCCTGTGGCACGTGAAAAGGGACTCTTGTTCTCCCGCCTCAGCTGGAGAGGCGTCCCAATTGCCCTGCCAAGCCTCGAGGAGAATCCCGAGTTGTCCCTCGCAACTAGGCAGGAGTCCTGACGTCGCTGAACAAACACGTGTGTGGAAGGGCCATCCCCGTCGTAACTCGAGAATATACCCCAGGTTCCCGCCGCAACTCGAGAAAAACCATGAGACTTCCCCCTCACTGAGAGATGAGGCCCGATTCCCCTGCACTGTGTGCAGAGCAATGCCGTGTTGCACATCACACAGGAAAGGAGCCTTGATTTCCTTGATGGCACTCCAGAGAAAGCCCAAGAACACTGTTTCAGGCTAGATGGATCCTGAGGTCACTGGAGCATCACGAAAGAGCTTCGTGGACCACAAATCAACTCGAGATGAGAGGTTAGTCCCTGGCTTCGACAGCAGAGGAATACCACCTTACCACAAGCACCTCAAGAGGAGGTTTCTCTCAGCTCTAGGTATGTGAGAGGGACCCTGAGTTTGCGGCCTCAAGTGGAATGGACACCGCGATGCCCTGACTCGAAATAAGGCCGGATATCCCTGCAGTGACTTGAATGCAGGCTCGTCTTGCATCTCCCAAGACGAAAGGATGTCTGAATCCCCTGTGAGGCCACAGAGAAAGACCTAGTTCCCCACCTCATCGCGACCGGAGATCTCACATCCTTGGAAAACTCCAGAGGGACGCGGAGATCAGTGCCTCCAAAGGAGACGATGCCTGACTCCTCGTGAAACTTGATAGGAGTACCCGGATTCCTGTGGCACGTGGAAAGGGACCCTTGGTCTCCAGCCTCAGCTGGAGAGGCGTCCCAATTGCCCTGCCAAGGCTCGAGGAGAATCCCGAGTTGTCCCTCGCAACTAGGCAAGAGTCCTGACGTCGCTGAACAAACACGTGTGTGGAAGGGCCATCCCCGTCGTAACTCGAGAATATACCCCAGGTTCCCGCCGCAACTCGAGAATAACCATGAGACTTCCCCCTCGCCGCGAGATGAGGCCCGATTCCCCTGCACTGCATGCAGAGCAATGCCGTGTTGCACATCACACAGGAAAGGAGCCTTGATTTCCTTGATGGCACTCCAGAGAAAGCCCAAGAACACTGTTTCAAGGCTAGAGGGATCCTGAGGTCACTGTAGCAACACGAAAGAGCTCCGTGGACCAAAAATCAACTCGAGATGAGAGGTTAGTCCCTGGCTTCGACTCCAGAGGAATACCAACTTACCTCAAGCACCTCAAGAGGAGGCTTCTCTCAGCTCTAGGTATGTGAGAGGGACCCTGAGTTTGCGGCCTCAAGTGGAATGGACACCGCGATGCCCTGACTCGAAATAAGGCCGGATATGCCTGCAGTGACTTGAATGCAGGCTCGTCTTGCATCTCCCAAGACGAAAGGATGTCTGAATCCCCTGTGAGGCCACAGAGAAAAACCTAGTTCCCCACCTCATCGCGACCGGAGATCTCACATCCTTGGAAAACTCCAGAGGGACGCGGAGATCAGTGCCTCCAAAGGAGACGATGCTTGACTCCTCGTGAAACTTGATAGGAGTACCCGGATTCCTGTGGCACGTGGAAAGGGACCCTTGGTCTCCAGCCTCAGCTGGAGAGGCGTCCCAATTGCCCTGCCAAGGCTCGAGGAGAATCCCGAGTTGTCCCTCGCAACTAGGCAAGAGTCCTGACGTCGCTGAACAAACACGTGTGTGGAAGGGCCATCCCCGTCGTAACTCGAGAATATAACCCAGGTTCCCGCCGCAACTCGAGAAAAACCATGAGACTTCCCCCTCGCCGCGAGATGAGGCCCGATTCCCCTGCACTGCATGCAGAGCAATGCCGTGTTGCACATCACACAGGAAAGGAGCCTTGATTTCCTTGATGGCACTCCAGAGAAACCCCAAGAACAATGTTTCAAGGCTAGAGGGATACTGAGGTCACTGTAGCAACACGAAAGAGCTCCGAGGACCAAAAATCAACTCGAGATGAGAGGTTAGTGCCTGGCTTTGACTCCAGAGGAATACCACCTTACCATAAGCACCTCAAGAGGAGGCTTCTCTCAGCTCTAGGTATGTGAGAGGGACCCTGAGTTTGCGGCCTCAAGTGGAATGGACACCGCGATGCCCTGACTCGAAATAAGGCCGGACATGCCTGCAGTGACTTGAATGCAGGCTCGTCTTGCATCTCCCAAGACGAAAGGATGTCTGAATCCCCTGTGGAGACCACAGAGAAAGACCTAGTTCCCACCTCATCGCGCCCGGAGGCCTCACATCCTTTGAAAACACCAGAGGGATGCGGAGATCAGTGCCTCCAAAGGAGACGATGCCTGATTTCTCGTGAAACTTGATAGGAGTCCCAGGATTCCTGTGGCACTTGGAAAGGGACCCTTGGTCTCCCGCCTCAGCTGGAGAGGCGTCTCAATTGCCCTGCCAAGCCTCGAGGAGAATCCCGAGTTGTCCCTCGCAACTAGCCAAGAGTCCTGACGTCGCTGAACAAACACGTGTGTGGAAGGGCCATTCCCGTCGTAACTCGAGAATATACCCCAGGTTCCCGCCGCAACTCGAGATAAACCATGAGACTTCCCCCTCGCCGCGAGATGAGGCCCGATTCCCCTGCACTGCGGGCAGAGCAATGCCGTGTTGCACATCACACAGGAAAGGAGCCTTGATTTCCTTGATGGCACTCCAGAGAAAGCCCAAGAACACTGTTTCAAGGCTAGAGGGATCCTGAGGTCACTGTAGCAACACGAAAGAGCTCGGTGGAGTCCAAATCAACTCGAGATGAGAGGTTAGTCCCTGGCTTCGACTCCAGAGGAATACCACCTTACCACAAGCACCTCAAGAGGAGGCTTCTCTCAGCTCTAGGTATGTGAGAGGGACCCTGAGTTTGCGGCCTCAAGTGGAATGGACACCGCGATGCCCTGACTCGAAATAAGGCCAGATATCCCTGCAGTGACTTGAATGCCGGCTCGTAGTGCATCTCCCAAGACAAAAGGATATCTGAATCCCCTGTGGAGACCACAGAGAAAAACCTAGTTCCCCACCTCATCGCGACCGGAGGCCTCACATCCTTTGAAAACTCCAGAGGTAGGCGGAGATCAGTGCCTCCAAAGGAGACGATGCCTGACTCCTCGTGAAACTTGATAGGAGTCCCAGGATTCCTGTGGCACGTGGAAAGGGACCCGTGGTCTCCCATCTCAGCTGGAGAGGCGTCCCAACTGCCCTGCCAAGCCTCGAGAAGAATCCGAAGTTGTCCCTCACAACTAGGCAGGAGCCCTGCCGTCGCTGAACAAACACGTGTGTGGAAGGGAAATCCCCTTCGTAACTCGAGAATATACCCCAGGTTCCCGCCGCAACTCCAGAAAAACCATGAGACTTCCCCCTCGCTGCGAGATGAGGCCCGATTCCCCTGCACGGCGAGCAGAGCAATGCCGTGTGGCATTTCACACAGGAGAGGAGCCTTGATTTCCTTGATGGCACTCCAGAGAAACCCCAAGAACACTGTTTCAAGGCTAGAGGAATCCTGAGGTCACTGTAGCATACGAAAGACCTCCATGGACCAAAAATCAACTCGAGAAGAGAGGTTAGTCGCTGGCTTCGACTCCAGAGGAATACCACCTTACCACAAGCACCTCAAGAGGAGGCTTCTCTCCGCTCTAGGTATGTGAGAGGGACCCTGAGTTTGCGGCCTCAAGTGGAATGGACACCGCGATGCTCTGACTCAAAATAAGGCCGGATATCCCTGCAGTGACTTGAATGCAGGCTCGTCTTGCATCTCCCAAGACGAAAGGGTGTCTGGATCCCCTGTGGAGATCACAGAGAAAGACCTAGTTCCCCATCTCATCGCGACCGGAGGCCTCACATCCTTTGAAAACTCCAGAGGGACGCGGAGATCAGTGCCTCCAAAGGAGACGATGCCTGACTCCTCGTGAAACTTGATAGGAGTCCCAGGATTCCTGTGGCACGTGGAAAGGGACCCTTGGTCTCCCGCCTCAGCTGGAGAGGCGTCCCAATTGCCCTGCCAAGCCTCGAGGAGAATCCCGAGTTGTCCCTCGCAACTAGGCAGGAGTCCCGCGTCGCTGAACAAACACGTGTGTGGAAGGTCCATCCCCGTTGTAACTCGAGAATATACCGCAGGTTCCCACCGCAACTCGATAAAAACCATGAGAATTCCCCCTCGCCGCGAGATGAGGCCCGATTCCCCTGCACTGCGTGCAGAGCAATGCCGTGTTGCACATCACACAGGAAAGGAGCCTTGATTTCCTTGATGGCACTCCAGAGAAAGCCCAAGAACACTGTTTCAAGGCTAGAGGGATCCTGAGGTCACTGTAGCAACACGAAAGAGCTCCGTGGACCAAAAACCAACTCGAGATGAGAGGTTAGTCCCTGGCTTCGACTCCAGTGGAATACCACCTTACCACAAGCACCTCAAGAGGAGGCTTCTCTCAGCTCTAGGTATGTGAGAGGGACCCTGAGTTAGCGGCCTCAAGTGGAATGGACACCGCGATGCCCTGATTCGAAATAAGGCCGGATATCCCTGCAGTGACTTGAATGCAGGCTCGTCTTGCATCTCCCAAGACGAAAGGATGTCTGAATCCCCTGTGGAGACCACAGAAAAAGACCTAGTTCCCCACCTCATCGCGACCGGAGGCCTCAAATCCTTTGAAAACTCCAGAGGGACGCGGAGATCAGTGCCTCCCAAGTAGACAATGCCTGACTCCTCGAGAAACGTGATAGGAGTCCCAGGACTCCTGTGGCACGTGGAAAGGAACCCTTGGTCTCCCGCCTCAGCTGGAGAGGCGACCCAATTGCCCTGCCAAGCCTCGGGGGGAATCCCGAGTTTTCCCTCGCAACTAGGCAGGAGTCCTGACGTCGCTGAACAAACACGTGTGTGGAAGGGCCATCCCCGTTGTAACTCGAGAATATACAACAGGTTCCCACCGCAACTCGAGAAAAACCATGAGACTTCCCCCTCGCCGCGAGATGAGGCCCAATTCCCCTGCACTGCGTGCAAAGCAATGCCGTGTTGCACATCAAACAGGAAAGGAGCCTTGATTTCCTTGATGGCACTCCAGAGAAACCCCAAGAACACTGTTTCAAGGCTAGAGGGATCCTGAGGTCACTGTAGCAACAGGAAAGAGCTCCGTGGACCAAAAATCAACTCGAGAGGAGAGGTTAGTTCCTGGCTTCGACTCCAGAGGAATACCACCTTACCACAAGCACCTCAAGAGGAGTCTTCTTTCAGCTCTAGGTATGTGAGAGTGACCCTGAGTTTGCGGCCTCAAGTGGAATGGACACCGCGATGCCCTGACTTGAAATAAGGCCGGATATCCCTGCAGTGATTTCAATGCAGGCTCGTCTTGCATCTCCCAAGACGAAAGGGTGCCTGAATCCCCTGTGGAGAACACAGAGAAAGACCTAGTTCCCCACCTCATCGTGACCGGAGGCCTCACATCCTTTGAAAACTCCAGAGGGACGCAGAGATCAGTGCCTCCGAAGGAAACGATGCCTGACTCCTCGTGAAACTTGATAGGAGTCCCAGGATTCCTGTGGCACGTGAAAAGGGACTCTTGTTCTCCCGCCTCAGCTGGAGAGGCGTCCCAATTGCCCTGCCAAGCCTCGAGGAGAATCCCGAGTTGTCCCTCGCAACTAGGCAGGAGTCCTGACGTCGCTGAACAAACACGTGTGTGGAAGGGCCATCCCCGTCGTAACTCGAGAATATACCCCAGGTTCCCGCCGCAACTCGAGAAAAACCATGAGACTTCCCCCTCACTGAGAGATGAGGCCCGATTCCCCTGCACTGTGTGCAGAGCAATGCCGTGTTGCACATCACACAGGAAAGGAGCCTTGATTTCCTTGATGGCACTCCAGAGAAAGCCCAAGAACACTGTTTCAGGCTAGATGGATCCTGAGGTCACTGGAGCATCACGAAAGAGCTTCGTGGACCACAAATCAACTCGAGATGAGAGGTTAGTCCCTGGCTTCGACAGCAGAGGAATACCACCTTACCACAAGCACCTCAAGAGGAGGCTTCTCTCAGCTCTAGGTATGTGAGAGGGACCCTGAGTTTGCGGCCTCAAGTGGAATGGACACCGCGATGCCCTGACTCGAAATAAGGCCGGATATCCCTGCAGTGACTTGAATGCAGGCTCGTCTTGCATCTCCCAAGACGAAAGGATGTCTGAATCCCCTGTGAGGCCACAGAGAAAGACCTAGTTCCCCACCTCATCGCGACCGGAGATCTCACATCCTTGGAAAACTCCAGAGGGACGCGGAGATCAGTGCCTCCAAAGGAGACGATGCCTGACTCCTCGTGAAACTTGATAGGAGTACCCGGATTCCTGTGGCACGTGGAAAGGGACCCTTGGTCTCCAGCCTCAGCTGGAGAGGCGTCCCAATTGCCCTGCCAAGGCTCGAGGAGAATCCCGAGTTGTCCCTCGCAACTAGGCAAGAGTCCTGACGTCGCTGAACAAACACGTGTGTGGAAGGGCCATCCCCGTCGTAACTCGAGAATATACCCCAGGTTCCCGCCGCAACTCGAGAATAACCATGAGACTTCCCCCTCGCCGCGAGATGAGGCCCGATTCCCCTGCACTGCATGCAGAGCAATGCCGTGTTGCACATCACACAGGAAAGGAGCCTTGATTTCCTTGATGGCACTCCAGAGAAAGCCCAAGAACACTGTTTCAAGGCTAGAGGGATCCTGAGGTCACTGTAGCAACACGAAAGAGCTCCGTGGACCAAAAATCAACTCGAGATGAGAGGTTAGTCCCTGGCTTCGACTCCAGAGGAATACCACCTTACCTCAAGCACCTCAAGAGGAGGCTTCTCTCAGCTCTAGGTATGTGAGAGGGACCCTGAGTTTGCGGCCTCAAGTGGAATGGACACCGCGATGCCCTGACTCGAAATAAGGCCGGATATGCGTGCAGTGACTTGAATGCAGGCTCGTCTTGCATCTCCCAAGACGAAAGGATGTCTGAATCCCCTGTGAGGCCACAGAGAAAAACCTAGTTCCCCACCTCATCGCGACCGGAGATCTCACATCCTTGGAAAACTCCAGAGGGACGCGGAGATCAGTGCCTCCAAAGGAGACGATGCCTGACTCCTCGTGAAACTTGATAGGAGTACCCGGATTCCTGTGGCACGTGGAAAGGGACCCTTGGTCTCCAGCCTCAGCTGGAGAGGCGTCCCAATTGCCCTGCCAAGGCTCGAGGAGAATCCCGAGTTGTCCCTCGCAACTAGGCAAGAGTCCTGACGTCTCTGAACAAACACGTGTGTGGAAGGGCCATCCCCGTCGTAACTCGAGAATATAACCCAGGTTCCCGCCGCAACTCGAGAAAAACCATGAGACTTCCCCCTCGCCGCGAGATGAGGCCCGATTCCCCTGCACTGCATGCAGAGCAATGCCGTGTTGCACATCACACAGGAAAGGAGCCTTGATTTCCTTGATGGCACTCCAGAGAAAGCCCAAGAACACTGTTTCAAGGCTAGAGGGATCCTGAGGTCACTGTAGCAACACGAAAGAGCTCCGTGGACCAAAAATCAACTCGAGATGAGAGGTTAGTCCCTGGCTTCGACTCCAGAGGAATACCACCTTACCTCAAGCACCTCAAGAGGAGGCTTCTCTCAGCTCTAGGTATGTGAGAGGGACCCTGAGATTGCGGCCTCAAGTGGAATGGACACCGCGATGCCCTGACTCGAAATAAGGCCGGATATGCCTGCAGTGACTTGAATGCAGGCTCGTCTTTCATCTCCGAAGACGAAAGGAAGTCTGAATCCCCTGTGGAGACCACAGAGAAAGACCTAGTTCCCCACCTCATCGCGACCGGAGGCCTCACATCCTTTCAAAACTCCAGAGGTAGGTGGAGATCAGTGCCTCCAAAGGAGACGATGCCTGACTCCTCGTGAAACTTGATAGGAGTCCCAGGATTCCTGTGGCACGTGGAAAGGGACCCTTGGTCTCCCGCCTCAGTTGTAGAGGCGTCCAATTTGCCCTGCCAAGCCTCGAGGAGAATCCCGAGTTGTCCCTCGCAACTAAGCAGGAGTCCTGACGTCGCTGAACAAACACGTGTGTGGCAGGGCCATCCCCGTCGTAACTCGAGAATATACCCCAGGTTCCCGCCGCAACTCGAGAAAAACCATGAGACTTCTCCCTCGCCGCGAGATGAGGCCCGATTCCCCTGCACTGCATGCAGAGCAATGCCGTGTTGCACATCACACAGGAAAGGAGCCTTGATTTCCTTGATGGCACTCCAGAGAAACCCCAAGAACAATGTTTCAAGGCTAGAGGGATACTGAGGTCACTGTAGCAACACGAAAGAGCTCCGTGGACCAAAAATCAACTCGAGATGAGAGGTTAGTGCCTGGCTTTGACTCCAGAGGAATACCACCTTACCACAAGCACCTCAAGAGGAGGCTTCTCTCAGCTCTAGGTATGTGAGAGGGACCCTGAGTTTGCGGCCTCAAGTGGAATGGACACCGCGATGCCCTGACTCGAAATAAGGCCGGACATGCCTGCAGTGACTTGAATGCAGGCTCGTCTTGCATCTCCCAAGACGAAAGGATGTCTGAATCCCCTGTGGAGACCACAGAGAAAGACCTAGTTCCCACCTCATCGCGCCCGGAGGCCTCACATCCTTTGAAAACACCAGAGGGATGCGGAGATCAGTGCCTCCAAAGGAGACGATGCCTGATTTCTCGTGAAACTTGATAGGAGTCCCAGGATTCCTGTGGCACTTGGAAAGGGACCCTTGGTCTCCCGCCTCAGCTGGAGAGGCGTCTCAATTGCCCTGCCAAGCCTCGAGGAGAATCCCGAGTTGTCCCTCGCAACTAGCCAAGAGTCCTGACGTCGCTGAACAAACACGTGTGTGGAAGGGCCATTCCCGTCGTAACTCGAGAATATACCCCAGGTTCCCGCCGCAACTCGAGATAAACCATGAGACTTCCCCCTCGCCGCGAGATGAGGCCCGATTCCCCTGCACTGCATGCAGAGCAATGCCGTGTTGCACATCACACAGGAAAGGAGCCTTGATTTCCTTGATGGCACTCCAGAGAAAGCCCAAGAACACTGTTTCAAGGCTAGAGGGATCCTGAGGTCACTGTAGCAACACGAAAGAGCTCCGTGGACCAAAAATCAACTCGAGATGAGAGGTTAGTCCCTGGCTTCGACTCCAGAGGAATACCACCTTACCTCAAGCACCTCAAGAGGAGGCTTCTCTCAGCTCTAGGTATGTGAGAGAGACCCTGAGATTGCGGCCTCAAGTGGAATGGACACCGCGATGCCCTGACTCGAAATAAGGCCGGATATGCCTGCAGTGACTTGAATGCAGGCTCGTCTTTCATCTCCGAAGACGAAAGGAAGTCTGAATCCCCTGTGGAGACCACAGAGAAAGACCTAGTTCCCCACCTCATCGCGACCGGAGGCCTCACATCCTTTCAAAACTCCAGAGGTAGGCGGAGATCAGTGCCTCCAAAGGAGACGATGCCTGACTCCTCGTGAAACTTGATAGGAGTCCCAGGATTCCTGTGGCACGTGGAAAGGGACCCTTGGTCTCCCGCCTCAGTTGTAGAGGCGTCCAATTTGCCCTGCCAAGCCTCGAGGAGAATCCCGAGTTGTCCCTCGCAACTAAGCAGGAGTCCTGACGTCGCTGAACAAACACGTGTGTGGAAGGGCCATCCCCGTCGTAACTCGAGAATATACCCCAGGTTCCCGCCGCAACTCGAGAAAAACCATGAGACTTCTCCCTCGCCGCGAGATGAGGCCCGATTCCCCTGCACTGCATGCAGAGCAATGCCGTGTTGCACATCACACAGGAAAGGAGCCTTGATTTCCTTGATGGCACTCCAGAGAAACCCCAAGAACACTGTTTGAAGGCTAGAGGGATCCTGAGGTCACTGTAGCAACACGAAAGAGCTCCGTGGACCACAAATCAACTCGAGATGAGAGGTTAGCGCCTGGCTTTGACTCCAGAGGAATACCACCTTACCACAAGCACCTCAAGAGGAGGCTTCTCTCAGCTCTAGGTATGTGAGAGGGACCCTGAGTTTGCGGCCTCAAGTGGAATGGACACCGCGATGCCCTGACTCGAAATAAGGCCGGATATGCCTGCAGTGACTTGAATGCAGGCTCGTCTTGCATCTCCCAAGAAGAAAGGATGTCTGAATCCCCTGTGGAGACCACAGAGAAAGACCCAGTTCCCACCTCATCGCGCCCGGAGGCCTCACATCCTTTGAAAACACCAGAGGGATGCGGAGATCAGTGCCTCCAAAGGAGACGATGCCTGATTTCTCGTGAAACTTGATAGGAGTCCCAGGATTCCTGTGGCACGTGGAAAGGGACCCTTGGTCTCCCGCCTCAGCTGGAGAGGCATCTCAATTGCCCTGCCAAGCCTCGAGGAGAATCCCGAGTTGTCCCTCGCAACTAGGCAAGAGTCCTGACGTCGCTGAACAAACACGTGTGTGGAAGGGCCATCCCCGTCGTAACTCGAGAATATACCCCAGGTTCCCGCCGCAACTCGAGATAAACCATGAGACTTCCCCCTCGCCGCGAGATGAGGCCCGATTCCCCTGCACTGCGGGCAGAGCAATGCCGTGTTGCACATCACACAGGAAAGGAGCCTTGATTTCCTTGATGGCACTCCAGAGAAAGCCCAAGAACACTGTTTCAAGGCTAGAGGGATCCTGAGGTCACTGTAGCAACACGAAAGAGCTCGGTGGACTCCAAATCAACTCGAGATGAGAGGTTAGTCCCTGGCTTCGACTCCAGAGGAATACCACCTTACCACAAGCACCTCAAGAGGAGGCTTCTCTCAGCTCTAGGTATGTGAGAGGGACCCTGAGTTTGCGGCCTCAAGTGGAATGGACACCGCGATGCCCTGACTCGAAATAAGGCCGAATATGCCTGCAGTGACTTGAATGCAGGCTCGTCTTGCATCTCCCAAGACGAAAGGATGTCTGAATCCCCTGTGGAGACCACAGAGAAAGACCTAGTTCCCACCTCATCGCGCCCGGAGGCCTCACATCCTTGGAAAACACCAGAGGGATGCGGAGATCAGTGCCTCCAAAGGAGACGATGCCTGATTTCTCGTGAAACTTGATAGGAGTCCCAGGATTCCTGTGGCACGTGGAAAGGGACCCTTGGTCTCCCGCCTCAGCTGGAGAGGCGTCTCAATTGCCCTGCCAAGCCTCGAGGAGAATCCCGAGTTGTCCCTCGCAACTAGGCAAGAGTCCTGACGTCGCTGAACAAACACGTGTGTGGAAGGGCCATCCCCGTCGTAACTCGAGAATATACCCCAGGTTCCCGCCGCAACTCGAGATAAACCATGAGACTTCCCCCTCGCCGCGAGATGAGGCCCGATTCCCCTGCACTGCGGGCAGAGCAATGCCGTGTTGCACATCACACAGGAAAGGAGCCTTGATTTCCTTGATGGCACTCCAGAGAAAGCCCAAGAACACTGTTTCAAGGTTAGAGGGATCCTGAGGTCACTGTAGCCACATGAAAGAGCTCCGTGGACCAAAAATCAACTCGAGATGAGAGGTTAGTCCCTGGCTTCGACTCCAGAGGAATACCACCTTACCACAAGCACCTCAAGAGGAGGCTTCTCTCAGCTCTAGGTATGTGAGAGGGACCCTGAGTTTGCGGCCTCAAGTGGAATGGACACCGCGATGCCCTGACTCGAAATAAGGCCAGATATCCCTGCAGTGACTTGAATGCCGGCTCGTAGTGCATCTCCCAAGACAAAAGGATATCTGAATCCCTTGTGGAGACCACAGAGAAAAACCTAGTTCCCCACCTCATCGCGACCGGAGGCCTCACATCCTTGGAAAACTCCAGAGGGACACGGAGATCAGTGCCTCCAAAGGAGACGATGCCTGACTCCTCGTGAAACTTGATAGGAGTCCCAGGATTCCTGTGGCACGTGGAAAGGGACCCTTGGTCTCCCGCCTCAGCTGGAGAGGCGTCCCAATTGCCCTGCCAAGCCTCGAGGAGAATCCCGAGTTGTCCCTCGAAACTAGGCAGGAGTCCTGACGTCGCTGAACAAACACGTGTGTGGAAGGGCCATCCCCGTCGTAACTCGAGAATATACCCCAGATTCCCGCCGCAACTCGAGAAAAACCATGAGACTTCCCCCTCGCCGCGAGATGAGGCCCGATTCCCCTCCAATGCGTGCAGAGCAATGCCGTGTTGCACATCACACAGGAAAGGAGCCTTAATTTCCTTGATGGCACTCCAGAGAAAGCCCAGGAACACTGTTTCAACGCTAGAGGGATCCTGAGGTCACTGTAGCAACACGAAAGAGCTCCGTGGACCAAAAGTCAACTCGAGATGAGAGGGTAGTCCCTGGCTTTGACTCCAGAGGAATACCACCTTACCACAAGCACCTCAAGAGGAGGCGTCTCTGAGCACTAGGTATGTGACAGGGACCCTGAGTTTGCGGCCTTAAGTGGAATGGACACCGCGATGCCCTGACTCGAAATAAGGCCGGATATCCCTGCAGTGACTTGAATGCAGGCTCGTCTTGCATCTCCCAAGACGAAAGGATGTCTGAATCCCCTGTGGAGACCACAGAGAAAGACCTAGTTTCCCACCTCATCGCGACCGGAGGCCTCAAATCCGTTGAAAACTCCAGAGGGACGCGGAGATCAGTGCCTCCCAAGTAGACAATGCCTGACTCCTCGAGAAACGTGATAGGAGTCCCAGGACTCCTGTGGCACGTGGAAAGGAACCCTTGGTCTCCCGCCTCAGCTGGAGAGGCGACCCAATTGCCCTGCCAAGCCTCGGGGGGAATCCCGAGTTTTCCCTCGCAACTAGGCAGGAGTCCTGTCATCGCTGAACAAACACGTGTGTGGAAGGGCCATCCCCGTTGTAACTCGAGAATATACAACAGGTTCCCACCGCAACTCGAGAAAAACCATGAGACTTCCCGCTCGCCGCGAGATGAGGCCCAATTCCCCTGCACTGCGTGCAAAGCAATGCCGTGTTGCACATCAAACAGGAAAGGAGCCTTGATTTCCTTGATGGCACTCCAGAGAAACCCCAAGAACACTGTTTCAAGGCTAGAGGGATCCTGAGGTCACTGTAGCAACAGGAAAGAGTTCCGTGGACCAAAAATCAACTCGAGAGGAGAGGTTAGTTCCTGGCTTCGACTCCAGAGGAATACCACCTTACTACAAGCACCTCAAGAGGAGTCTTCTTTCAGCTCTAGGTATGTGAGAGTGACCCTGAGTTTGCGGCCTCAAGTGGAATGGACACCGCGATGCCCTGACTTGAAATAAGGCCGGATATCCCTGCAGTGATTTCAATGCAGGCTCGTCTTGCATCTCCCAAGACGAAAGGGTGCCTGAATCCCCTGTGGAGAACACAGAGAAAGACCTATTTCCCCACCTCATCGTGACCGGAGGCCTCACATCCTTTGAAAACTCCAGAGGGACGCGGAGATCAGTGCCTCCAAAGGAGACGATGCCTGACTCCTCGTGAAACTTGATAGGAGTCCCAGGATTCCTGTGGCACGTGGAAAGGGACCCTTGGTCTCCCGCCTCAGCTGGAGAGGCGTCCCAATTGCCCTGCCAAGCCTCGAGGAGAATCCGGAGTTGTCCCTCGCAACTAGGCAGGAGTCCTGACGTCGCTGAACAAACACGAGTGTGGAAGGGCCATCCCCGTCGTAACTCGAGAATATACCCCAGGTTCCCGCCGCAACTCGAGAAAAACCATGAGACTTCCCCCTCGCCGCGAGATGAGGCCTGATTTGCCTGCACTGCATGCAGAGCAATGCCGTGTTGCACATCACACAGGAAAGCAGCCTTGATTTCCTTGATGGCACTCCAGAGAAAGCCCAAGAACACTGTTTCAAGGCTAGAGGGATCCTGAGGTCACGGTAGCAACACGAAAGAGCTCCGTGGACCACAAATCAACTCTAGATGAGAGGTTAGTCCCTGGCTTCGACTCCAGAGGAATACTACCTTACCACAAGCACCTCAAAAGGAGGCTTCTCTCAGCTCTAGGTATGTGAGAGAGACCCTGAATTTGCGGCCTCAAGTGGAATGGACACCGCGATGCCCTGACTCGAAATAAGGCCGGATATGCCTACAGTGATTTGAATGCAGGCTCGTCTTGCATCTCGCAAGATGAAAGGATGTCTGAATCCCCTGTGGAGCCCACAGAGAAAGACCTAGTTCCCCACTTCATCGCGACCGGAGGCCTCACATCCTTGGAATACTCCCGAGGGATGCGGAGATCAGTGCCTCCAAGGGAGACGATGCCTGACTCCTTGTGAAACTTGATAGAGGTCCCAGGATTCCTGTGGCACGTGGAAAGGGACCCTTGGTCTCCCGCCTCAGCTGGAAAGGCGTCCCAATTGCCCTGCCAAGCCTTGAGGAGAATCCCGAGTTGTCCCTCGCAACTAGGCAGGAATCCTGACGTCTCTGAACAAACACGTGTGTGGAAGGGCCATCCCCGTCGTAACTCGAGAATATACCCCAGGTTCCCGTCGCAACTCGAGAAAAACCATGAGACTTCCCCCTTGCCGCGACATGAGGCCTGATTCCCCTGCACTGCGTGCAGAGCAATGCCGTGTTGCACATCACACAGGAAAGGAGCCTTGATTTCCTTGATGGCACTCCAGAGAAAGCCCAAGAACACTGTTTCAAGGATAGAGGGATCCTGAGGTCACTGTAGAAACACAAAAGTGCTCCGTGGACTCCAAATCAACTCGAGATGAGAGGTTAGTCCCTGGCTTCGACTCAAGAGGAATACCACCTTACCACAAGCACCTCAAGAGGAGGCTTCTCTCAGCTCTAGGTATGTGAGAGGGACCCTGAGTTTGCGGCCTCAAGTGGAATGGACACCGCGATGCCCTGACTCGAAATAAGGCCGGATATCCCTGCAGTGACTTGAATGCAGGCTCGTCTTGCATCTCCCAAGACGAAAGGATGTCTGAATCCCCTGTGGAGACCACAGAGATAGACCTAGTTCCCCTCCTCATCGCGACCGGAGGTCTCACATCCTTTGAAAACTCCAGAGGGACACGGAGATCAGTGCCTCCAAAGGAGAAGATTCCTGACACCTCGTGAAACTTGATAGGAGTCCCAGGATTCCTGTGGCACGTGGAAAGGGACCCTTGGTCTCCCGCCTCAGCTGGAGAGGCGTCCCAATTGCCCTGCCAAGCCTCGAGGAGAATCCCGAGTTGTCCCTCGCAACTAGGCAGGAGTCCTGACGTCAATGAACAAACACGTGTGTGGAAGGGCCATCCCCGTCGTAACTCGAGAATATACCTCAGGTTCCCGCCGCAACTCCAGAAAAACCATGAGACTTCCCCCTCGCTGCGAGATGAGGCCCGATTCCCCTGCACGGCGAGCAGAGCAATGCCGTGTGGCACATCACACAGGAGAGGAGCCTTGATTTCCTTGATGGCACTCCAGAGAAACCCCAAGAACACTGTTTCAAGGCTAGAGGAATCCTGAGGTCACTGTAGCATACGAAAGACCTCCATGGACCAAAAATCAACTCGAGAAGAGAGGTTAGTCGCTGGCTTCGACTCCAGAGGAATACCACCTTACCACAAGCACCTCAAGAGGAGGCTTCTCTCCGCTCTAGGTATGTGAGAGGGACCCTGAGTTTGCGGCCTCAAGTGGAATGGACACCGCGATGCTCTGACTCAAAATAAGGCCGGATATCCCTGCAGTGACTTGAATGCAGGCTCGTCTTGCATCTCCCAAGACGAAAGGGTGTCTGGATCCCCTGTGGAGATCACAGAGAAAGACCTAGTTCCCCATCTCATCGCGACCGGAGGCCTCACATCCTTTGAAAACTCCAGAGGGACGCGGAGATCAGTGCCTCCAAAGGAGACGATGCCTGACTCCTCGTGAAACTTGATAGGAGTCCCAGGATTCCTGTGGCACGTGGAAAGGGACCCTTGGTCTCCCGCCTCAGCTGGAGAGGCGTCCCAATTGCCCTGCCAAGCCTCGAGGAGAATCCCGAGTTGTCCCTCGCAACTAGGCAGGAGTCCCGCGTCGCTGAACAAACACGTGTGTGGAAGGTCCATCCCCGTTGTAACTCGAGAATATACCGCAGGTTCCCACCGCAACTCGATAAAAACCATGAGACTTCCCCCTCGCCGCGAGATGAGGCCCGATTCCCCTGCACTGCGTGCAGAGCAATGCCGTGTTGCACATCACACAGGAAAGGAGCCTTGATTTCCTTGATGGCACTCCAGAGAAAGCCCAAGAACACTGTTTCAAGGCTAGAGGGATCCTGAGGTTACTGTAGCAACACGAAAGAGCTCCGTGGACCAAAAACCAACTCGAGATGAGAGGTTAGTCCCTGGCTTCGACTCCAGTGGAATACCACCTTACCACAAGCACCTCAAGAGGAGGCTTCTCTCAGCTCTAGGTATGTGAGAGGGACCCTGAGTTAGCGGCCTCAAGTGGAATGGACACCGCGATGCCCTGATTCGAAATAAGGCCGGATATCCCTGCAGTGACTTGAATGCAGGCTCGTCTTGCATCTCCCAAGACGAAAGGATGTCTGAATCCCCTGTGGAGACCACAGAGAAAGACCTAGTTCCCCACCTCATCGCGACCGGAGGCCTCAAATCCTTTGAAAACTCCAGAGGGACGCGGAGATCAGTGCCTCCCAAGTAGACAATGCCTGACTCCTCGAGAAACGTGATAGGAGTCCCAGGACTCCTGTGGCACGTGGAAAGGAACCCTTGGTCTCCCGCCTCAGCTGGAGAGGCGACCCAATTGCCCTGCCAAGCCTCGGGGGGAATCCCGAGTTTTCCCTCGCAACTAGGCAGGAGTCCTGACGTCGCTGAACAAACACGTGTGTGGAAGGGCCATCCCCGTTGTAACTCGAGAATATACAACAGGTTCCCACCGCAACTTGAGAAAAACCATGAGACTTCCCCCTCGCCGCGAGATGAGGCCCAATTCCCCTGCACTGCGTGCAAAGCAATGCCGTGTTGCACATCAAACAGGAAAGGAGCCTTGATTTCCTTGATGGCACTCCAGAGAAACCCCAAGAACACTGTTTCAAGGCTAGAGGGATCCTGAGGTCACTGTAGCAACAGGAAAGAGCTCCGTGGACCAAAAATCAACTCGAGAGGAGAGGTTAGTTCCTGGCTTCGACTCCAGAGGAATACCACCTTACCACAAGCACCTCAAGAGGAGTCTTCTTTCAGCTCTAGGTATGTGAGAGTGACCCTGAGTTTGCGGCCTCAAGTGGAATGGACACCGCGATGCCCTGACTTGAAATAAGGCCGGATATCCCTGCAGTGATTTCAATGCAGGCTCGTCTTGCATCTCCCAAGACGAAAGGGTGCCTGAATCCCCTGTGGAGAACACAGAGAAAGACCTAGTTCCCCACCTCATCGTGACCGGAGGCCTCACATCCTTTGAAAACTCCAGAGGGACGCAGAGATCAGTGCCTCCGAAGGAAACGATGCCTGACTCCTCGTGAAACTTGATAGGAGTCCCAGGATTCCTGTGGCACGTGAAAAGGGACTCTTGTTCTCCCGCCTCAGCTGGAGAGGCGTCCCAATTGCCCTGCCAAGCCTCGAGGAGAATCCCGAGTTGTCCCTCGCAACTAGGCAGGAGTCCTGACGTCGCTGAACAAACACGTGTGTGGAAGGGCCATCCCCGTCGTAACTCGAGAATATACCCCAGGTTCCCGCCGCAACTCGAGAAAAACCATGAGACTTCCCCCTCACTGAGAGATGAGGCCCGATTCCCCTGCACTGTGTGCAGAGCAATGCCGTGTTGCACATCACACAGGAAAGGAGCCTTGATTTCCTTGATGGCACTCCAGAGAAAGCCCAAGAACACTGTTTCAGGCTAGATGGATCCTGAGGTCACTGGAGCATCACGAAAGAGCTTCGTGGACCACAAATCAACTCGAGATGAGAGGTTAGTCCCTGGCTTCGACAGCAGAGGAATACCACCTTACCACAAGCACCTCAAGAGGAGGCTTCTCTCAGCTCTAGGTATGTGAGAGGGATCCTGAGTTTGCGGCCTCAAGTGGAATGGACACCGCGATGCCCTGACTCGAAATAAGGCCGGATATCCCTGCAGTGACTTGAATGCAGGCTCGTCTTGCATCTCCCAAGACGAAAGGATGTCTGAATCCCCTGTGAGGCCACAGAGAAAGACCTAGTTCCCCACCTCATCGCGACCGGAGATCTCACATCCTTGGAAAACTCCAGAGGGACGCGGAGATCAGTGCCTCCAAAGGAGACGATGCCTGACTCCTCGTGAAACTTGATAGGAGTACCCGGATTCCTGTGGCACGTGGAAAGGGACCCTTGGTCTCCAGCCTCAGCTGGAGAGGCGTCCCAATTGCCCTGCCAAGGCTCGAGGAGAATCCCGAGTTGTCCCTCGCAACTAGGCAAGAGTCCTGACGTCGCTGAACAAACACGTGTGTGGAAAGGCCATCCCCGTCGTAACTCGAGAATATACCCCAGGTTCCCGCCGCAACTCGAGAATAACCATGAGACTTCCCCCTCGCCGCGAGATGAGGCCCGATTCCCCTGCACTGCATGCAGAGCAATGCCGTGTTGCACATCACACAGGAAAGGAGCCTTGATTTCCTTGATGGCACTCCAGAGAAAGCCCAAGAACACTGTTTCAAGGCTAGAGGGATCCTGAGGTCACTGTAGCAACACGAAAGAGCTCCGTGGACCAAAAATCAACTCGAGATGAGAGGTTAGTCCCTGGCTTCGACTCCAGAGGAATACCACCTTACCTCAAGCACCTCAAGAGGAGGCTTCTCTCAGCTCTAGGTATGTGAGAGGGACCCTGAGTTTGCGGCCTCAAGTGGAATGGACACCGCGATGCCCTGACTCGAAATAAGGCCGGATATGCCTGCAGTGACTTGAATGCAGGCTCGTCTTGCATCTCCCAAGACGAAAGGATGTCTGAATCCCCTGTGAGGCCACAGAGAAAAACCTAGTTCCCCACCTCATCGCGACCGGAGATCTCACATCCTTGGAAAACTCCAGAGGGACGCGGAGATCAGTGCCTCCAAAGGAGACGATGCCTGACTCCTCGTGAAACTTGATAGGAGTACCCGGATTCCTGTGGCACGTGGAAAGGGACCCTTGGTCTCCAGCCTCAGCTGGAGAGGCGTCCCAATTGCCCTGCCAAGGCTCGAGGAGAATCCCGAGTTGTCCCTCGCAACTAGGCAAGAGTCCTGACGTCGCTGAACAAACACGTGTGTGGAAGGGCCATCCCCGTCGTAACTCGAGAATATAACCCAGGTTCCCGCCGCAACTCGAGAAAAACCATGAGACTTCCCCCTCGCCGCGAGATGAGGCCCGATTCCCCTGCACTGCATGCAGAGCAATGCCGTGTTGCACATCACACAGGAAAGGAGCCTTGATTTCCTTGATGGCACTCCAGAGAAAGCCCAAGAACACTGTTTCAAGGCTAGAAGGATCCTGAGGTCACTGTAGCAACACAAAAGAGCTCGGTGGAGTCCAAATCAACTCGAGATGAGAGGTTAGTCCCTGGCTTCGACTCCAGAGGAATACCACCTTACCACAAGCACCTCAAGAGGAGGCTTCTCTCAGCTCTAGGTATGTGAGAGGGACCCTGAGTTTGCGGCCTCAAGTGGAATGGACACCGCGATGCCCTGACTCGAAATAAGGCCAGATATCCCTGCAGTGACTTGAATGCCGGCTCGTAGTGCATCTCCCAAGACAAAAGGATATCTGAATCCCTTGTGGAGACCACAGAGAAAAACCTAGTTCCCCACCTCATCGCGACCGGAGGCCTCACATCCTTGGAAAACTCCAGAGGGACACGGAGATCAGTGCCTCCAAAGGAGACGATGCCTGACTCCTCGTGAAACTTGATAGGAGTCCCAGGATTCCTGTGGCACGTGGAAAGGGACCCTTGGTCTCCCGCCTCAGCTGGAGAGGCGTCCCAATTGCCCTGCCAAGCCTCGAGGAGAATCCCGAGTTGTCCCTCGAAACTAGGCAGGAGTCCTGACGTCGCTGAACAAACACGTGTGTGGAAGGGCCATCCCCGTCGTAACTCGAGAATATACCCCAGATTCCCGCTGCAACTCGAGAAAAACCATGAGACTTCCCCCTCGCCGCGAGATGAGGCCCGATTCCCCTCCAATGCGTGCAGAGCAATGCCGTGTTGCACATCACACAGGAAAGGAGCCTTAATTTCCTTGATGGCACTCCAGAGAAAGCTCAGGAACACTGTTTCAACGCTAGAGGGATCCTGAGGTCACTGTAGCAACACGAAAGAGCTCCGTGGACCAAAAATCAACTCGAGATGAGAGGTTAGTCCCTGGCTTCGACTCCAGAGGAATACCACCTTACCTCAAGCACCTCAAGAGGAGGCTTCTCTCAGCTCTAGGTATGTGAGAGGGACCCTGAGATTGCGGCCTCAAGTGGAATGGACACCGCGATGCCCTGACTCGAAATAAGGCCGGATATGCCTGCAGTGACTTGAATGCAGGCTCGTCTTTCATCTCCGAAGACGAAAGGAAGTCTGAATCCCCTGTGGAGACCACAGAGAAAGACCTAGTTCCCCACCTCATCGCGACCGGAGGCCTCACATCCTTTCAAAACTCCAGAGGTAGGCGGAGATCAGTGCCTCCAAAGGAGACGATGCCTGACTCCTCGTGAAACTTGATAGGAGTCCCAGGATTCCTGTGGCACGTGGAAAGGGACCCTTGGTCTCCCGCCTCAGTTGTAGAGGCGTCCAATTTGCCCTGCCAAGCCTCGAGGAGAATCCCGAGTTGTCCCTCGCAACTAAGCAGGAGTCCTGACGTCGCTGAACAAACACGTGTGTGGAAGGGCCATCTCCGTCGTAACTCGAGAATATACCCCAGGTTCCCGCCGCAACTCGAGAAAAACCATGAGACTTCTCCCTCGCCGCGAGATGAGGCCCGATTCCCCTGCACTGCATGCAGAGCAATGCCGTGTTGCACATCACACAGGAAAGGAGCCTTGATTTCCTTGATGGCACTCCAGAGAAACCCCAAGAACACTGTTTGAAGGCTAGAGGGATCCTGAGGTCACTGTAGCAACACGAAAGAGCTCCGTGGACCACAAATCAACTCGAGATGAGAGGTTAGCGCCTGGCTTTTACTCCAGAGGAATACCACCTTACCACAAGCACCTCAAGAGGAGGCTTCTCTCAGCTCTAGGTATGTGAGAGGGACCCTGAGTTTGCGGCCTCAAGTGGAATGGACACCGCGATGCCCTGACTCGAAATAAGGCCGGATATGCCTGCAGTGACTTGAATGCAGGCTCGTCTTGCATCTCCCAAGAAGAAAGGATGTCTGAATCCCCTGTGGAGACCACAGAGAAAGACCTAGTTCCCACCTCATCGCGCCCGGAGGCCTCACATCCTTTGAAAACACCAGAGGGATGCGGAGATCAGTGCCTCCAAAGGAGACGATGCCTGATTTCTCGTGAAACTTGATAGGAGTCCCAGGATTCCTGTGGCACGTGGAAAGGGACCCTTGGTCTCCCACCTCAGCTGGAGAGGCGTCTCAATTGCCCTGCCAAGCCTCGAGGAGAATCCCGAGTTGTCCCTCGCAACTAGGCAAGAGTCCTGACGTCGCTGAACAAACACGTGTGTGGAAGGGCCATCCCCGTCGTAACTCGAGAATATACCCCAGGTTCCCGCCGCAACTCGAGATAAACCATGAGACTTCCCCCTCGCCGCGAGATGAGGCCCGATTCCCCTGCACTGCGGGCAGAGCAATGCCGTGTTGCACATCACACAGGAAAGGAGCCTTGATTTCCTTGATGGCACTCCAGAGAAAGCCCAAGAACACTGTTTCAAGGCTAGAGGGATCCTGAGGTCACTGTAGCAACACGAAAGAGCTCGGTGGACTCCAAATCAACTCGAGATGAGAGGTTAGTCCCTGGCTTCGACTCCAGAGGAATACCACCTTACCACAAGCACCTCAAGAGGAGGCTTCTCTCAGCTCTAGGTATGTGAGAGGGACCCTGAGTTTGCGGCCTCAAGTGGAATGGACACCGCGATGCCCTGACTCGAAATAAGGCCAGATATCCCTGCAGTGACTTGAATGCCGGCTCGTAGTGCATCTCCCAAGACAAAAGGATATCTGAATCCCTTGTGGAGACCACAGAGAAAGACCTAGTTCCCCACCTCATCGCGACCGGAGGCCTCACATCCTTGGAAAACTCCAGAGGGACACGGAGATCAGTGCCTCCAAAGGAGACGATGCCTGACTCCTCGTGAAACTTGATAGGAGTCCCAGGATTCCTGTGGCACGTGGAAAGGGACCCTTGGTCTCCCGCCTCAGCTGGAGAGGCGTCCCAATTGCCCTGCCAAGCCTCGAGGAGAATCCCGAGTTGTCCCTCGAAACTAGGCAGGAGTCCTGACGTCGCTGAACAAACACGTGTGTGGAAGGGCCATCCCCGTCGTAACTCGAGAATATACCCCAGATTCCCGCCGCAACTCGAGAAAAACCATGAGACTTCCCCCTCGCCGCGAGATGAGGCCCGATTCCCCTCCAATGCGTGCAGAGCAATGCCGTGTTGCACATCACACAGGAAAGGAGCCTTAATTTCCTTGATGGCACTCCAGAGAAAGCCCAGGAACACTGTTTCAACGCTAGAGGGATCCTGAGGTCACTGTAGCAACACGAAAGAGCTCCGTGGACCAAAAGTCAACTCGAGATGAGAGGGTATTCCCTGGCTTTGACTCCAGAGGAATACCACCTTACCACAAGCACCTCAAGAGGAGGCGTCTCTGAGCACTAGGTATGTGAGAGGGACCCTGAGTTTGCGGCCTTAAGTGGAATGGACACCGCGATGCCCTGACTCGAAATAAGGCCGGATATCCCTGCAGTGACTTGAATGGAGGCTCGTCTTGCATCTCCCAAGACGAAAGGATGTCTGAATCCCCTGTGGAGACCACAGAGAAAAACCTAGTTCCCCACCTCATCGCGACCGGAGATCTCACATCCTTGGAAAACTCCAGAGGGATGCGGAGATCAGTGCCTCCAAAGGAGACGATGCCTGCCTCCTCGTGAAACTTGATAGGAGTACCCGGATTCCTGTGTCACGTGGAAAGGGACCCTTGGTCTCCCGCCTCAGCTGGAGAGGCGTCCCAATTGCCCTGCCAAGCCTCGAGGAGAATCCCGAGTTGTCCCTCGCAACTAGGCAGGAGTCCTGACGTCGCTGAACAAACACGTGTGTGGAAGGGCCATCCCCGTCGTAACTCGAAAATATACCCCAGGTTCCCGCCGCAACTCGAGAAAAACCATGAGACTTCCCCCTCGCCGCGAGATGAGGCCCGATTCCCCTGCACTGCGTGCAGAGCAATGCCGTGTTGCAAATCACACAGGAAAGGAGCCTTGATTTCCTTGATGGCACTCCAGAGAAAGCCCAAGAACACTGTTTCAAGGCTAGAGGGATCCTGAGGTCACTGTAGCAACACGAAAGACCTCTGTGGCCCAAAAATCAACTCGAGATGAGAGGTTAGTCCCTGGCTTCGACTCCAGAGGAATACCACCTTACCTCAAGCACCTCAAGAGGAGGCTTCTCTCAGCTCTAGGTATGTGAGAGGGACCCTGAGTTTGCGGCCTCAAGTGGAATGGACACCGCGATGCCCTGACTCGAAATAAGGCCGGATATGCCTGCAGTGACTTGAATGCAGGCTCATCTTGCATCTCCCAAGACGAAAGGATGTCTGAATCCCCCGTGGAGACCACAGAGAAAGACCTAGTTCCACACCTCATCGCGACCGGAGGCCTCACATCCTTGAAAAACTCCAGAGGGACGCGGAGATCAGTGCCTCCAAAGGAGACGATGCCTGACTCCTCGTGAAACTTGATAGGAGTCCCAGGATTCCTGTGGCACGTGGAAAGGGACCCTTGGTCTCCCGCCTCAGCTGGAGAGGCGTCCCAATTGCCCTGCCAAGCCTCGAGGAGAATCCGGAGTTGTCCCTCGCAACTAGGCAGGAGTCCTGACGTCGCTGAACAAACACGAGTGTTGAAGGGCCATCCCCGTCGTAACTCGAGAATATACCCCAGGTTCCCGCCGCAACTCGAGAAAAACCATGAGACTTCCCCCTCGCCACGAGATGAGGCCCGATTTGCCTGCACTGCATGCAGAGCAATGCCGTGTTGCACATCACACAGGAAAGGAGCCTTGATTTCCTTGATGGCACTCCAGAGAAACCCCAAGAACACTGTTTCAAGGCTAGAGGGATCCTGAGGTCACGGTAGCAACACGAAAGAGCTCCGTGGACCACAAATCAACTCTAGATGAGAGGTTAGTCCCTGGCTTCGACTAAAGAGGAATACCACCTTACCACAAGCACCTCAAAAGGAGGCTTCTCTCAGCTCTAGGTATGTGAGAGAGACCCTGAATTTGCGGCCTCAAGTGGAATGGACACCGCGATGCCCTGACTCGAAATAAGGCCGGATATGCCTGCAGTGACTTGAATGCAGGCTCGTCTTGCATCTCGCAAGACGAAAGGATGTCTGAATCCCCTGTGAAGCCCACAGAGAAAGACCTAGTTCCCCACTTCATCGCGACCGGAGGCCTCACATCCTTTCAAAACTCCAGAGGTAGGGGGAGATCAGTGCCTCCAAAGGAGACGATGCCTGACTCCTCGTGAAACTTGATAGGAGTCCCAGGATTCCTGTGGCACGTGGAAAGGGACCCTTGGTCTCCCGCCTCAGCTGGAGAGGCGTCCCAATTGCCCTGCCAAGCCTCGAGGAGAATCCCGAGTTGTCCCTCGCAACTAGGCAGGAGTCCTGACGTCGCTGAACAAACACGTGTGTGGAAGGGCCATCCCCGTCGTAACTAGCGAATATACCCCAGATTCCCGCCGCAACTCGAGAAAAACCATGAGACTTCCCCCTCGCCGCGAGATGAGGCCCGATTCCCCTCCAATGCGTGCAGAGCAATGCCGTGTTGCACATCACACAGGAAAGGAGCCTTAATTTCCTTGATGGCACTCCAGAGAAAGCCCAGGAACACTGTTTCAAGGCTAGAGGGATCCTGAGGTCACTGTAGCAACACGAAAGAGCTCCGTGGACCACAAATCAACTCGAGATGAGAGGTTAGTTCCTGGCTTTGACTCCAGAGGAATACCACCTTACCACAAGCACCTCAAGATGAGGCTTCTCTCAGCTCTAGGTATGTGAGAGGGACCCTGAGTTTGCGGCCTCAAGTGGAATGGACACCGCGATGCCCTGACTCGAAATAAGGCCGGATAAGCCTGCAGTGACTTGAATGCAGGCTCGTCTTGCATCTCCCAAGACGAAAGGATGTCTGAATCCCATGTGGAGACCACAGAGAAAGACCTAGTTCCCCACCTCATCGCGCCCGGAGGCCTCACATCCTTTGAAAACTCCAAAGGGACGCGGAGATCAGTGCCTCCAAAGGAGACGATGAATGACTCCTCGAGAAACTTGATAGGAGTCCCAGGATTCCTGTGGCACGTGGAAAGGGACCCTTGGTCTCCCGCCTCAGCTGGAGAGGCGTCCCAATTGCCCTGCCAAGCCTCGAGGAGAATCCCGAGTTGTCCCTCGCAACTAGGCAGGAGTCCTGACGTCGCTGAACAAACAGGTGTGTGGAAGGGCCATCCCCGTCGTAACTCGAAAATATACCCCAGGTTCCCGCCGCAACTCGAGAAAAACCATGAGACTTCCCACTCGCCGCGAGATGAGGCCCGATTTGCCTGCACTGCATGCAGAGTAATGCCGTGTTGCACATCACACAGGAAAGGAGCCTTGATTTCCTTGATGGCACTCCAGAGAAAGCCCAAGAACACTGTTTCAAGGCTAGAGGGATCCTGAGGTCACTGTAGCAACACGAAAGAGCTCCGTGGACCAAAAATCAACTCGAGATGAGAGGTTAGTCCCTGGCTTCGACTCCAGAGGAATACCACCTTACCACAAGCACCTCAAGAGGAGGCTTCTCTCAGCTCTAGGTATGTGAGAGGGACCCTGAGTTTGCGGCCTCAAGTGGAATGGACACCGCGATGTCCTGACTCGAAATAAGGCCGGATTTCCCTGCAGTGACTTGAATGCAAGCTCGTCTTGCATCTCCCAAGACGAAAGGATGTCTGAATCTCCTGTGGAGACCACAGAGAAAGACCTAGTTCCCCTCCTCATCGCGACCGGATGCCTCACATCCTTTGAAAACTCCAGAGGGACGCGGAGATCAGTGCCTCCAAAGGAGACGATGCCTGACTCCTCGTGAAACTTGATAGGAGTCCCAGGATTCCTGTGGCACGTGGAAAGGGACGCTTGGTCTCCCGCCTCAGCTGGAGAGGCGTCCCAATTGCCCTGCCAAGCCTCGAGGAGAATCCCGAGTTGTCCCTCGCAACTAGGCAGGAGTCCTGACGTTGCTGAACAAACACGTGTGTGGAAGGTCCATCCCCGTCGTAACTCGAGAATATACCCCAGGTTCCCCCCGCAACTCGAGAAAAACCATGAGACTTCCCCCTCGCTGCGAGATGAGGCCCGATTCCCCTGCACTGCGTGCAGAGCAATGCCGTGTTGCACATCACACAGGAAAGGAGCCTTAATTTCCTTGATGGCACTCCAGAGAAAGCCCATGAACACTGTTTCAAGGCTAGAGGGATCCTGAGGTCACTGTAGCAACACGAAAGAGCTCCGTGGACCACAAATCAACTCTAGATGAGAGGGTAGTCCCTGGATTCGACTCCAGAGGAATACCACCTTACCACAAGCACCTCAAGAGGAGGCTTCTCTCAGCTCTAGGTATGTGAGAGGGACCCTGAGTTTGCGGCCTCAAGTGGAATGGACACCGCGATGCCCTGACTCGAAATAAGGCCGGATATGCCTGCAGTGACTTGAATGCAGGCTCGTCTTGCATCTCCCAAGACCAAAGGATGTCTGAATCCCTTGTGGAGACCACAGAGAAAAACTTAGTTCCCCACCTCATCGCGACCGGAGGCCTCACATCCTTGGAAAACTCCAGAGGGATGCGGAGATCAGTGCCACCAAAGGAGACGATGCCTGACTCCTCGTGAAACTTGATAGGAGTCCCAGGATTCCTGTGGCACGTGGAAAGGGACCCTTGGTCTCCCGCCTCAGCTGGAGAGGCGTCCCAATTGCCCTGCCAAGCCTCGAGGAGAATCCCGAGTTGTCCCTCGCAACTAGGCAGGAGTCCTGACGTCGCTGAACAAACACGTGTGTGGAAGGGCCATCCCCGTCATAACTCGAGAATATACCCCAGGTTCCCGCCGCAACTCGAGAAAAACCATGAGACTTCCCCCTCGCCGCGAGATGAGGCCCGATTCCCCTCCAATGCGTGCAGAGCAATGCCGTGTTGCACATCACACAGGAAAGGAGTCTTAATTTCCTTGATGGCACTCCAGAGAAAGCCCAGGAACCCTGTTTCAAGGCTAGAGGGATCCTGAGGTCACTGTAGCAACACGAAAGAGCTCCGTGGACCAAAAGTCAACTCGAGATGAGAGGTTAGTCCCTTTCTTTGACTCCAGAGGAATACCACCTTACCACAAGCACCTCAAGAGGAGGCATCTCTGAGCACTAGGTATGTGAGAGGGACCCTGAGTTTGCGGCCTTAAGTGGAATGGACACCGCGATGCCCTGACTCGAAATAAGGCCGGATATGCCTGCAGTGACTTGAATGCAGGCTCGTCTTGCATCTCGCAAGACGAAAGGATGTCTGAATCCCCTGTGAAGCCGACAGAGAAAGACCTAGTTCCCCACTTCATCGCGACCGGAGGCCTCACATCCTTTCAAAACTCAGAGGTAGGGGGAGATCAGTGCCTCCAAAGGAGACGATGCCTGACTCCTCGTGAAACTTGATAGGAGTCCCAGGATTCCTGTGGCACGTGGAAAGGGACCCTTGGTCTCCTGCCTCAGCTGGAAAGGCGTCCCAATTGCCCTGCCAAGCCTCGAGGAGAATCCCGAGTTGTCCCTCGCAACTAGGCAGGAGTCCTGACGTCGCTGAACAAACACGTGTGTGGAAGGGCCATCCCCGTCGTAACTAGAGAATATACCCCAGATTCCCGCCGCAACTCGAGAAAAACCATGAGACTTCCCCCTCGCCGCGAGATGAGGCCCGATTCCCCTCCAATGCGTGCAGAGCAATGCCGTGTTGCACATCACACAGGAAAGGAGCCTTAATTTCCTTGATGGCACTCCAGAGAAAGCCCAGGAACACTGTTTCAACGCTAGAGGGATCCTGAGGTCACTGTAGCAACACGAAAGAGCTCCGTGGACCACAAATCAACTCGAGATGAGAGGTTAGCTCCTGGCTTTGACTCCAGAGGAATACCACCTTACCACAAGCACCTCAAGATGAGGCTTCTCTCAGCTCTAGGTATGTGAGAGGGACCCTGAGTTTGCGGCCTCAAGTGGAATGGACACCGCGATGCCCTGACTCGAAATAAGGCCGGATATGCCTGCAGTGACTTGAATGCAGGCTCGTCTTGCATCTCCCAAGACGAAAGGATGTCTGAATCCCATGTGGAGACCACAGAGAAAGACCTAGTTCCCCACCTCATCGCGCCTGGAGGCCTCACATCCTTTGAAAACACCAGAGGGATGCGGAGATCAGTGCCTCCAAAGGAGACGATGCCTGATTTCTCGTGAAACTTGATAGGAGTCCCAGGATTCCTGTGGCACGTGGAAAGGGACCCTTGGTCTCCCTCCTCAGTTTGAGAGGCGTCTCAATTGCCCTTCCAAGCCTCGAGGAGAATCCCGAGTTGTCCCTCGCAACTAGGCAAGAGTCCTGACGTCGCTGAACAAACAGGTGTGTGGAAGGGCCATCCCCGTCGTAACTCGAGAATATACCCCAGGTTCCCGCCGCAACTCGAGAAAAACCATGAGACTTCGCCCTCGCCGCGAGATGAGGCCCGATTCCCCTGCACTGCGTGCAGAGCAATGCCGTGTTGCACATCACACAGAAAAGAAGCCTTGATTTCCTTGATGGCACTCCAGAGAAAGCCCAAGAACACTGTTTCAAGGATAGAGGGATCCTGAGGTCATCTTAGCAACACGAAAGAGCTCCGTGGACCACAAATCAACTCGAGATGAGAGGTTAGTCCCTGGCTTTGACTCCAGAGGAATACCACCTTACCACAAGCACCTCAAGAGGAGGCTTCTCTCAGCTCTAGGTATGTGAGAGGGACCCTGAGTTTGCGGACTCAAGTGGAATGGACACCGCGATACCCTGACTCGAAATAAGGCGGGACATCCCTGCAGTGACTTGAATGCAGGCTCGTCTTGCATCTCCCAAGACGAAAGGATGTCTGAATCCCCTGTGGAGACCACAGAGAAAGACCTAGTACCCTCCTCATCGCGACCGGAGGCCTCACATCCTTTGAAAACTCCAAAGGGACGCGGAGATCAGTGCCTCCAAAGGAGACGATGCCTGACTCCTCGTGAAACTTGATAGGAGTCCCAGGATTCCTGTGGCACGTGGAAAGGGACCCTTGGTCTCCCGCCTCAGCTGGAGAGGCGTCCCAATTGCCCTGCCAAGCCTCGAGGAGAATCCCGAGTTGTCCCTCGCAACTAGGCAGGAGTCCTGACGTCGCTGAACAAACAGGTGTGTGGAAGGGCCATCCCCGTCGTAACTCGAAAATATACCCCAGGTTCCCGCCGCAACTCGAGAAAAACCATGAGACTTCCCACTCGCCGCGAGATGAGGCCCGATTTGCCTGCACTGCATGCAGAGTAATGCCGTGTTGCACATCACACAGGAAAGGAGCCTTGATTTCCTTGATGGCACTCCAGAGAAAGCCCAAGAACACTGTTTCAAGGCTAGAGGGATCCTGAGGTCACTGTAGCAACACGAAAGAGCTCCGTGGACCAAAAATCAACTCGAGATGAGAGGTTAGTCCCTGGCTTCGACTCCAGAGGAATACCACCTTACCACAAGCACCTCAAGAGGAGGCTTCTCTCAGCTCTAGGTATGTGAGAGGGACCCTGAGTTTGCGGCCTCAAGTGGAATGGACACCGCGATGCCCTGACTCGAAATAAGGCCGGATTTCCCTGCAGTGACTTGAATGCAAGCTCGTCTTGCATCTCCCAAGACGAAAGGATGTCTGAATCTCCTGTGGAGACCACAGAGAAAGACCTAGTTCCCCTCCTCATCGCGACCGGATGCCTCACATCCTTTGAAAACTCCAGAGGGACGCGGAGATCAGTGCCTCCAAAGGAGACGATGCCTGACTCCTCGTGAAACTTGATAGGAGTCCCAGGATTCCTGTGGCACGTGGAAAGGGACGCTTGGTCTCCCGCCTCAGCTGGAGAGGCGTCCCAATTGCCCTGCCAAGCCTCGAGGAGAATCCCGAGTTGTCCCTCGCAACTAGGCAGGAGTCCTGACGTTGCTGAACAAACACGTGTGTGGAAGGTCCATCCCCGTCGTAACTCGAGAATATACCCCAGGTTCCCCCCGCAACTCGAGAAAAACCATGAGACTTCCCCCTCGCTGCGAGATGAGGCCCGATTCCCCTGCACTGGGTGCAGAGCAATGCCGTGTTGCACATCACACAGGAAAGGAGCCTTAATTTCCTTGATGGCACTCCAGAGAAAGCCCATGAACACTGTTTCAAGGCTAGAGGGATCCTGAGGTCACTGTAGCAACACGAAAGAGCTCCGTGGACCACAAATCAACTCTAGATGAGAGGGTAGTCCCTGGATTCGACTCCAGAGGAATACCACCTTACCACAAGCACCTCAAGAGGAGGCTTCTCTCAGCTCTAGGTATGTGAGAGGGACCCTGAGTTTGCGGCCTCAAGTGGAATGGACACCGCGATGCCCTGACTCGAAATAAGGCCGGATATGCCTGCAGTGACTTGAATGCAGGCTCGTCTTGCATCTCCCAAGACCAAAGGATGTCTGAATCCCTTGTGGAGACCACAGAGAAAAACTTAGTTCCCCATCTCATCGCGACCGGAGGCCTCACATCCTTGGAAAACTCCAGAGGGATGCGGAGATCAGTGCCACCAAAGGAGACGATGCCTGACTCCTCGTGAAACTTGATAGGAGTCCCAGGATTCCTGTGGCACGTGGGAAGGGACCCTTGGTCTCCCGCCTCAGCTGGAGAGGCGTCCCAATTGCCCTGCCAAGCCTCGAGGAGAATCCCGAGTTGTCCCTCGAAACTAGGCAGGAGTCCTGACGTCGCTGAACAAACACGTGTGTGGAAGGGCCATCCCCGTCATAACTCGAGAATATACCCCAGGTTCCCGCCGCAACTCGAGAAAAACCATGAGACTTCCCCCTCGCCGCGAGATGAGGCCCGATTCCCCTCCAATGCGTGCAGAGCAATGCCGTGTTGCACATCACACAGGAAAGGAGCCTTAATTTCCTTGATGGCACTCCAGAGAAAGCCCAGGAACCCTGTTTCAAGGCTAGAGGGATCCTGAGGTCACTGTAGCAACACGAAAGAGCTCCGTGGACCAAAAGTCAACTCGAGATGAGAGGTTAGTCCCTTTCTTTGACTCCAGAGGAATACCACCTTACCACAAGCACCTCAAGAGGAGGCATCTCTGAGCACTAGGTATGTGAGAGGGACCCTGAGTTTGCGGCCTTAAGTGGAATGGACACCGCGATGCCCTGACTCGAAATAAGGCCGAATATCCCTGCAGTGACTTGAATGCAGGCTCGTCTTGCATCTCCCAAGACGAAAGGATGTCTGAATCCCCTGTGGAGACCACAGAGAAAAACCTTGTTCCCCACCTCATCGCGACCGGAGATCTCACATCCTTGGAAAACTGCAGAGGGACGCGGAGATCAGTGCCTCAGAAGGAGACGATGCCTGACTCCTAGTGAAACTTGATAGGAGTCCCCGGATTCCTTTGGCACGTGGAAAGGGACGCTTGGTCTCCCCCCTCAGCTGGAGAGGCGTCCCAATTGCCCTGCCAAGCCTCGAGGAGAATCCCGAGTTGTCCTCGCAACTAGGCAGGAGTCCTGACGTCGCTGAACAAACACGTGTGTGGAAGGGCCATCCCCGTCGTAACTCGAGAATATACCCCAGGTTCCGTCGCAACTCGAGAAAAACCATGAGACTTCCCCCTCGCCGCGAGATGAGGCCCGATTCCCCTGCACTGCGTGCAGAGCAATGCCGTGTTGCACATCACACAGGAAAGGAGCCTTGATTTCCTTGACGGCACTCCAGAGAAAGCCCAAGAACACTGTTTCAAGGATAGAGGGATCCTGAGGTCACTGTAGCAACACGAAAGAGCTCCGTGGATTCCAAATCAACTCGAGATGAGAGGTTCATCCCTGGCTTCGACTCCAGAGGAATACCACCTTACCACAAGCACCTCAAGAGGATGCTTCTCTCAGCTCTAGGTATGTGATAGGGATCCTGACTTTGCGGCCTCAAGTGGAATGGACACCGCGATGCCCTGACTCGAAATAAGGCCGGATATGCCTGCAGTGACTTGAATGCAGGCTCGTCTTGCATCTCCCAAGACGAAAGGATGTCTGAATCCCCTGTGGAGACCACAGAGAAAGACCTAGTTCCCCTCCTCATCGCGACCGGAGGCCTCAAATCCTTGGAAAACTCCAGAGGTACGCGGAGATCAGTGCCTCCAAAGGAGACGATGCCTGACTCCTCGTGAAACTTGATAGGAGTCCCAGGATTCCTGTGGCACGTGGAAAGGGACCCTTGGTCTCCCGCCTCAGCTGGAAAGGCGTCCCAATTGCCCTGCCAAGCCTCGAGGAGAATCCCGAGTTGTCCCTCGCAACTAGGCAGGAGTCCTGACGTCTCTGAACAAACAGGTGTGTGGAAGGGCCATCCCCGTCGTAACTCGAGATTATACCCCAGGTTCCCGCCGCAACTCGAGAAAAACCATGAGACTTCCCCCTCGCCTCGAGATGAGGTCCGATTTGCCTGCACTGCATGCAGAGAAATGCCGTGTTGCACATCACACAGGAAAGGAGCCTTGATTTCCTTGATGGCACTCCAGAGAAACCCCAAGAACACTGTTTTAAGGCTAGAGGGATCCTGAGGTCATCGTAGCAACACGAAAGAGCTCCGTGGACCACAAATCAACTCGAGATGAGAGGTTAGTCCCTGGCTTCGACTCCAGAGGAATACCACCTTACCACAAGCACCTCAAGAGGAGGCTTCTCTCAGCTCTAGGTATGTGAGAGGGTCCCTGAATTTGCGGCCTCAACTCGAATGGACACGGCGATGCCCTGACTCGAAATAAGGCCGGATATGCCTGCAGTGACTTGAATGCAGGCTCGTCTTCCATCTCCCAAGACGAAAGGATGTCTGAATCCCCTGTGGAGACCACAGAGAAAGACCTAGTTCCCCACCTCATCGCGACCGGAGGCCTCACATCCTTTGAAAAGTCCAGAGGGACGCGGAGATCAGTGCCTCCAAAGGAGACGATGCCTGACTCCTCGTGAAACTTGATAGGAGTCCCAGGATTCCTGTGGCACGTGGAAAGGGACCCTTGGTCTCCCGCCTCAGTTTGAGAGGCGTCTCAATTGCCCTTCCAAGCCTCGAGGAGAATTCCGAGTTGTCCCTCGCAACTAGGCAAGAGTCCTGACGTCGCTGAACAAACAGGTGTGTGGAAGGGCCATTCCCGTCGTAACTCGGGAATATACCCCAGGTTCCCGCCGCAACTTGAGAAAAACCATGAGACTTCCCCCTCGCCGCGAGATGAGGCCCGATTCCCCTGCACTGCGTGCAGAGCAATGCCGTGTTGCACATCACACAGAAAAGGAGCCTTGATTTCCTTGATGGCACTCCAGAGAAAGCCCAAGAACACTGTTTCAAGGCTAGAGGGATCCTGATGTCATCTTAGCAACACGAAAGAGCTCCGTGGACCACAAATCAACTCGAGATGAGAGGTTAGTCCCTGGCTTCGACTCCAGAGGAATACCACCTTACCACAAGCACCTCAAGAGGAGGCTTCTCTCAGCTCTAGGTATGTGAGAGGGACCCTGAGTTTGCGGCCTCAAGTGGAATGGACAACGCGATGCTCTGACTCGAAATAAGGCCGGACATCCCTGCAGTGACTTGAATGCAGGCTCGTCTTGCATCTCCCAAGACGAAAGGATGTCTGAATCCCCTGTGGAGACCACAGAGAAAGACCTAGTACCCCTCCTCATCGCGACCGGAGGCCTCACATCCTTTGAAAACTCCAAAGGGACGCGGATTTCAGTGCCTCCAAAGGAGACGATGCCTGACTCCTCGTGAAACTTGATAGGAGTCCCAGGATTCCTGTGGCACGTGGAAAGGGACCCTTGGTCTCCCGCCTCAGCTGGAGAGGCGTCCCAATTGCCCTGCCAATCCTCGAGGAGAATTCCGAGTTGTTCCTCGCAACTAGGCAGGAGTCCTGACGTCGCTGAACAAACAGGTGTGTGGAAGGGCCATCCCCGTCGTAACTCGAGAATATACCCCAGGTTCCCGCCGCAACTCGAGAAAAACCATGAGACTTCTCCCTCGCCGCGAGATGAGGCCCGATTTGCCTGCACTGCATGCAGAGCAATGCCGTGTTGCACATCACACAGGAAAGGAACCTTGATTTCCTTGATGGCACTCCAGAGAAAGCCCAAGAACACTGTTTCAAGGCTAGAGGGATCCTGAGGTCACTGTAGCAACACGAAAGAGCTCCGTGGACCAAAAATCAACTCGAGATGAGAGGTTAGTCCCTGGCTTCGACTCCGGAGGAATACCACCTTACCACAAGCACCTCAAGAGGAGGCTTCTCTCAGCTCTAGGTATGTGAGAGGGACCCTGAGTTTGCGGCCTCAAGTGGAATCGACACCGCGATGCCCTGACTCGAAATAAGGCCGGATTTCCCTGCAGTGACTTGAATGCAGGCTCGTCTTGCATCTCCCAAGACCAAAGGATGTCTGAATCTCCTGTGGAGACCACAGAGAAAGACCTAGTTCCCCTCCTCATCGCGACCGGATGCCTCACACCCTCTGAAAACTCCAGAGGGACGCGGAGATCAGTGCCTCCAAAGGAGACGATGCCTGACTCCTCGTGAAACTTGATAGGAGTCCCAGGATTCCTGTGGCACGTGGAAAGGGACCCTTGGTCTCCCGCCTCAGCTGGAGAGGCGTCCCAATTGCCCTGCCAAGCCTCGAGGAGAATCCCGAGTTGTCCCTCGCAACTAGGCAGGAGTCCTGACGTCGCTGAACAAACACGTGTGTGGAAGGGCCATCCCCGTCGTAACTCGAGAATATACCCCAGGTTCCCGCCGCAACTCGAGAAAAACCATGAGACTTCTCCCTCGCCGCGAGATGAGGCCCGATTCCCCTGCACTGCATGCAGAGCAATGCCGTGTTGCACATCACACAGGAAAGGAGCCTTGATTTCCTTGATGGCACTCCAGAGAAACCCCAAGAACACTGTTTGAAGGCTAGAGGGATCCTGAGGTCACTGTAGCAACACGAAAGAGCTCCGTGGACCACAAATCAACTCGAGATGAGAGGTTAGCGCCTGGCTTTGACTCCAGAGGAATACCACCTTACCACAAGCACCTCAAGAGGAGGCTTCTCTCAGCTCTAGGTATGTGAGAGGGACCCTGAGTTTGCGGCCTCAAGTGGAATGGACACCGCGATGCCCTGACTCGAAATAAGGCCGGATATGCCTGCAGTGACTTGAATGCAGGCTCGTCTTGCATCTCCCAAGAAGAAAGGATGTCTGAATCCCCTGTGGAGACCACAGAGAAAGACCTAGTTCCCACCTCATCGCGCCCGGAGGCCTCACATCCTTTGAAAACACCAGAGGGACGCGGAGATCAGTGCCTCCAAAGGAGACGATGCCTGATTTCTCGTGAAACTTGATAGGAGTCCCAGGATTCCTGTGGCACGTGGAAAAGGACCCTTGGTCTCCCGCCTCAGCTGGAGAGGCGTCTCAATTGCCCTGCCAAGCCTCGAGGAGAATCCGGAGTTGTCCCTCGCAACTAGGCAAGAGTCCTGACGTCGCTGAACAAACACGTGTGTGGAAGGGCCATCCCCGTCGTAACTCGAGAATATACCCCAGGTTCCCGCCGCAACTCGAGATAAACCATGAGACTTCCCCCTCGCCGCGAGATGAGGCCCGATTCCCCTGCACTGCGGGCAGAGCAATGCCGTGTTGCACATCACACAGGAAAGGAGCCTTGATTTCCTTGATGGCACTCCAGAGAAAGCCCAAGAACACTGTTTCAAGGCTAGAGGGATCCTGAGGTCACTGTAGCAACACGAAAGAGCTCGGTGGACTCCAAATCAACTCGAGATGAGAGGTTAGTCCCTGGCTTCGACTCCAGAGGAATACCACCTTACCACAAGCACCTCAAGAGGAGGCTTCTCTCAGCTCTAGGTATGTGAGAGGGACCCTGAGTTTGCGGCCTCAAGTGGAATGGACACCGCGATGCCCTGACTCGAAATAAGGCCAGATATCCCTGCAGTGACTTGAATGCCGGCTCGTAGTGCATCTCCCAAGACAAAAGGATATCTGAATCCCTTGTGGAGACCACAGAGAAAAACCTAGTTCCCCACCTCATCGCGACCGGAGGCCTCACATCCTTTCAAAACTCCAGAGGGATGCGGAGATCACTGCCTCCAAAGGAGACGATGCCTGACTCCTCGTGAAACTTGATAGGAGTCCCAGGATTCCTGTGGCACGTGGAAAGGGACCCTTGGTCTCCCGCCTCAGCTGGAGAGGCGTCCCAATTGCCCTGCCAAGCCTCGAAGAGAATCCCGAGTTGTCCCTCGAAACTAGGCAGGAGTCCTGACGTCGCTGAACAAACACGTGTGTGGAAGGGCCATCCCCGTCGTAACTCGAGAATATACCCCAGATTCCCGCCGCAACTCGAGAAAAACCATGAGACTTCCCCCTCGCCGCGAGATGAGGCCCGATTCCCCTCCAATGCGTGCAGAGCAATGCCGTGTTGCACATCACACAGGAAAGGAGCCTTAATTTCCTTGATGGCACTCCAGAGAAAGCCCAGGAACACTGTTTCAACGCTAGAGGGATCCTGAGGTCACTGTAGCAACAGGAAAGAGCTCCGTGGACCAAAAGTCAACTCGAGATGAGAGGGTATTCCCTGGCTTTGACTCCAGAGGAATACCACCTTACCACAAGCACCTCAAGAGGAGGCTTCTCTGAGCACTAGGTATGTGAGAGGGACCCTGAGTTTGCGGCCTTAAGTGGAATGGACACCGCGATGCCCTGACTCGAAATAAGGCCGGATATGCCTGCAGTGACTTGAATGGAGGCTCGTCTTGCATCTCCCAAGACGAAAGGATGTCTGAATCCCCTGTGGAGACCACAGAGAAAAACCTAGTTCCCCACCTCATCGCGACCGGAGATCTCACATCCTTGGAAAACTCCAGAGGGATGCGGAGATCAGTGCCTCCAAAGGAGACGATGCCTGCCTCCTCGTGAAACTTGATAGGAGTACCCGGATTCCTGTGTCACGTGGAAAGGGACCCTTGGTCTCCCGCCTCAGCTGGAGAGGCGTCCCAATTGCCCTGCCAAGCCTCGAGGAGAATCCCGAGTTGTCCCTCGCAACTAGGCAGGAGTCCTGACGTCGCTGAACAAACACGTGTGTGGAAGGGCCATCCCCGTCGTAACTCGAAAATATACCCCAGGTTCCCGCCGCAACTCGAGAAAAACCATGAGTCTTCCCCCTCGCCGCGAGATGAGGCCCGATTACCCTGCACTGCGTGCAGAGCAATGCCGTGTTGCACATCACACAGGAAAGGAGCCTTGATTTCCTTGATGGCACTCCAGAGAAAGCCCAAGAACACTGTTTCAAGGCTAGAGGGATCCTGAGGTCACTGTAGCAACACGAAAGACCTCTGTGGCCCAAAAATCAACTCGAGATGAGAGGTTAGTCCCTGGCTTCGACTCCAGAGGAATACCACCTTACCTCAAGCACCTCAAGAGGAGGCTTCTCTCAGCTCTAGGTATGTGAGAGGGACCCTGAGTTTGCGGCCTCAAGTGGAATGGACACCGCGATGCCCTGACTCGAAATAAGGCCGGATATGCCTGCAGTGACTTGAATGCAGGCTCATCTTGCATCTCCCAAGACGAAAGGATGTCTGAATCCCCTGTGGAGACCACAGAGAAAGACCTAGTTCCACACCTCATCGCGACCGGAGGCCTCACATCCTTGAAAAACTCCAGAGGGACGCGGAGATCAGTGCCTCCAAAGGAGACGATGCCTGACTCCTCGTGAAACTTGATAGGAGTCCCAGGATTCCTGTGGCACGTGGAAAGGGACCCTTGGTCTCCCGCCTCAGCTGGAGAGGCGTCCCAATTGCCCTGCCAAGCCTCGAGGAGAATCCGGAGTTGTCCCTCGCAACTAGGCAGGAGTCCTGACGTCGCTGAACAAACACGAGTGTTGAAGGGCCATCCCCGTCGTAACTCGAGAATATACCCCAGGTTCCCGCCGCAACTCGAGAAAAACCATGAGACTTCCCCCTCGCCACGAGATGAGGCCCGATTTGCCTGCACTGCATGCAGAGCAATGCCGTGTTGCACATCACATGAAAGGAACCTTGATTTCCTTGATGGCACTCCAGAGAAACCCCAAGAACACTGTTTCAAGGCTAGAGGGATCCTGAGGTCACGGTAGCAACACGAAAGAGCTCCGTGGACCACAAATCAACTCTAGATGAGAGGTTAGTCCCTGGCTTCGACTAAAGAGGAATACCACCTTACCACAAGCACCTCAAAAGGAGGCTTCTCTCAGCTCTAGGTATGTGAGAGAGACCCTGAATTTGCGGCCTCAAGTGGAATGGACACCGCGATGCCCTGACTCGAAATAAGGCCGGATATGCCTGCAGTGACTTGAATGCAGGCTCGTCTTGCATCTCGCAAGACGAAAGGATGTCTGAATCCCCTGTGAAGCCCACAGAGAAAGACCTAGTTCCCCACTTCATCGCGACCGGAGGCCTCACATCCTTTCAAAACTCCAGAGGTAGGGGGAGATCAGTGCCTCCAAAGGAGACGATGCCTGACTCCTCGTGAAACTTGATAGGAGTCCCAGGATTCCTGTGGCACGTGGAAAGGGACCCTTGGTCTCCCGCCTCAGCTGGAGAGGCGTCCCAATTGCCCTGCCAAGCCTCGAGGAGAATCCCGAGTTGTCCCTCGCAACTAGGCAGGAGTCCTGACGTCGCTGAACAAACACGTGTGTGGAAGGGCCATCCCCGTCGTAACTAGAGAATATACCCCAGATTCCCGCCGCAACTCGAGAAAAACCATGAGACTTCCCCCTCGCCGCGAGATGAGGCCCGATTCCCCTCCAATGCGTGCAGAGCAATGCCGTGTTGCACATCACACAGGAAAGGAGCCTTAATTTCCTTGATGGCACTCCAGAGAAAGCCCAGGAACACTGTTTCAAGGCTAGAGGGATCCTGAGGTCACTGTAGCAACACGAAAGAGCTCCGTGGACCACAAATCAACTCGAGATGAGAGGTTAGCTCCTGGCTTTGACTCCAGAGGAATACCACCTTACCACAAGCACCTCAAGATGAGGCTTCTCTCAGCTCTAGGTATGTGAGAGGGACCCTGAGTTTGCGGCCTCAAGTGGAATGGACACCGTGATGCCCTGACTCGAAATAAGGCCGGATATCCCTGCAGTGACTTGAATGCAGGCTCGTCTTGCATCTCCCAAGACGAAAGGATGTCTGAATCCCCTGTGGAGACCACAGAGAAAGACCTAGTTCCCCACCTCATCGCGACCGGAGGCCTCAAATCCTTTGAAAACTCCAGAGGGACGCGGAGATCAGTGCCTCCCAAGTAGACAATGCCTGACTCCTCGAGAAACGTGATAGGAGTCCCAGGACTCCTGTGGCACGTGGAAAGGAACCCTTGGTCTCCCGCCTCAGCTGGAGAGGCGACCCAATTGCCCTGCCAAGCCTCGGGGGGAATCCCGAGTTTTCCCTCGCAACTAGGCAGGAGTCCTGACGTCGCTGAACAAACACGTGTGTGGAAGGGCCATCCCCGTTGTAACTCGAGAATATACAACAGGTTCCCACCGCAACTCGAGAAAAACCATGAGACTTCCCCCTCGCCGCGAGATGAGGCCCAATTCCCCTGCACTGCGTGCAAAGCAATGCCGTGTTGCACATCATACAGGAAAGGAGCCTTGATTTCCTTGATGGCACTCCAGAGAAACCCCAAGAACACTGTTTCAAGGCTAGAGGGATCCTGAGGTCACTGTAGCAACAGGAAAGAGCTCCGTGGACCAAAAATCAACTCGAGAGGAGAGGTTAGTTCCTGGCTTCGACTCCAGAGGAATACCACCTTACCACAAGCACCTCAAGAGGAGTCTTCTTTCAGCTCTAGGTATGTGAGAGTGACCCTGAGTTTGCGGCCTCAAGTGGAATGGACACCGCGATGCCCTGACTTGAAATAAGGCCGGATATCCCTGCAGTGATTTCAATGCAGGCTCGTCTTGCATCTCCCAAGACGATAGGGTGCCTGAATCCCCTGTGGAGAACACAGAGAAAGACCTAGTTCCCCACCTCATCGTGACCGGAGGCCTCACATCCTTTGAAAACTCCAGAGGGACGCAGAGATCAGTGCCTCCGAAGGAAACGATGCCTGACTCCTCGTGAAACTTGATAGGAGTCCCAGGATTCCTGTGGCACGTGAAAAGGGACTCTTGTTCTCCCGCCTCAGCTGGAGAGGCGTCCCAATTGCCCTGCCAAGCCTCGAGGAGAATCCCGAGTTGTCCCTCGCAACTAGGCAGGAGTCCTGACGTCGCTGAACAAACACGTGTGTGGAAGGGCCATCCCCGTCGTAACTCGAGAATATACCCCAGGTTCCCGCCGCAACTCGAGAAAAACCATGAGACTTCCCCCTCGCCGAGAGATGAGGCCCGATTCCCCTGCACTGTGTGCAGAGCAATGCCGTGTTGCACATCACACAGGAAAGGAGCCTTGATTTCCTTGATGGCACTCCAGAGAAAGCCCAAGAACACTGTTTCAGGCTGGATGGATCCTGAGGTCACTGGAGCATCACGAAAGAGCTTCGTGGACCACAAATCAACTCGAGATGAGAGGTTAGTCCCTGGCTTCGACAGCAGAGGAATACCACCTTACCACAAGCACCTCAAGAGGAGGCTTCTCTCAGCTCTAGGTATGTGAGAGGGACCCTGAGTTTGCGGCCTCAAGTGGAATGGACACCGCGATGCCCTGACTCGAAATAAGGCCGGATATCCCTGCAGTGACTTGAATGCAGGCTCGTCTTGCATCTCCCAAGACGAAAGGATGTCTGAATCCCCTGTGAGGCCACAGAGAAAGACCTAGTTCCCCACCTCATCGCGACCGGAGATCTCACATCCTTGGAAAACTCCAGAGGGACGCGGAGATCAGTGCCTCCAAAGGAGACGATGCCTGACTCCTCGTGAAACTTGATAGGAGTACCCCGGATTCCTGTGGCACGTGGAAAGGGACCCTTGGTCTCCAGCCTCAGCTGGAGAGGCGTCCCAATTGCCCTGCCAAGGCTCGAGGAGAATCCCGAGTTGTCCCTCGCAACTAGGCAAGAGTCCTGACGTCGCTGAACAAACACGTGTGTGGAAGGGCCATCCCCGTCGTAACTCGAGAATATACCCCAGGTTCCCGCCGCAACTCGAGAATAACCATGAGACTTCCCCCTCGCCGCGAGATGAGGCCCGATTCCCCTGCACTGCATGCAGAGCAATGCCGTGTTGCACATCACACAGGAAAGGAGCCTTGATTTCCTTGATGGCACTCCAGAGAAAGCCCAAGAACACTGTTTCAAGGCTAGAGGGATCCTGAGGTCACTGTAGCAACACGAAAGAGCTCCGTGGACCAAAAATCAACTCGAGATGAGAGGTTAGTCCCTGGCTTCGACTCCAGAGGAATACCACCTTACCTCAAGCACCTCAAGAGGAGGCTTCTCTCAGCTCTAGGTATGTGAGAGGGACCCTGAGATTGCGGCCTCAAGTGGAATGGACACCGCGATGCCCTGACTCGAAATAAGGCCGGATATGCCTGCAGTGACTTGAATGCAGGCTCGTCTTTCATCTCCGAAGACGAAAGGAAGTCTGAATCCCCTGTGGAGACCACAGAGAAAGACCTAGTTCCCCACCTCATCGCGACCGGAGGCCTCACATCCTTTCAAAACTCCAGAGGTAGGTGGACATCAGTGCCTCCAAAGGAGACGATGCCTGACTCCTCGTGAAACTTGATAGGAGTCCCAGGATTCCTGTGGCACGTGGAAAGGGACCCTTGGTCTCCCGCCTCAGTTGTAGAGGCGTCCAATTTGCCCTGCCAAGCCTGGAGGAGAATCCCGAGTTGTCCCTCGCAACTAAGCAGGAGTCCTGACGTCGCTGAACAAACACGTGTGTGGAAGGGCCATCCCCGTCGTAACTCGAGAATATACCCCAGGTTCCCGCCGCAACTCGAGAAAAACCATGAGACTTCCCCCTCGCTGCGAGATGAGGCCCGATTCCCCTGCACTGCGTGCAGAGCAATGCCGTGTTGCACATCACACAGGAAAGGAGCCTTGATTTCCTTGATGGCACTCCAGAGAAAGCCCAAGAACACTGTTTCAGGCTAGAGGGATCCTGAGGTCACTGTAGCAACACGAAAGAGCTTCGTGGACCACAAATCAACTCGAGATGAGAGGTTAGTGCCTGGCTTTGACTCCAGAGGAATACCACCTTACCACAAGCACCTCAAGAAGAGGCTTCTCTCAGCTCTAGGTATGTGAGAGGGACCCTGAGTTTGCGGCCTCAAGTGGAATGGACACCGCGATGCCCTGACTCGAAATAAGGCCGGACATGCCTGCAGTGACTTGAATGCAGGCTCGTCTTGCATCTCCCAAGACGAAAGGATGTCTGAATCCCCTGTGGAGACCACAGAGAAAGACCTAGTTCCCACCTCATCGCGCCCGGAGGCCTCACATCCTTTGAAAACACCAGAGGGATGCGGAGATCAGTGCCTCCAAAGGAGACGATGCCTGATTTCTCGTGAAACTTGATAGGAGTCCCAGGATTCCTGTGGCACTTGGAAAGGGACCCTTGGTCTCCCGCCTCAGCTGGAGAGGCGTCTCAATTGCCCTGCCAAGCCTCGAGGAGAATCCCGAGTTGTCCCTCGCAACTAGCCAAGAGTCCTGACGTCGCTGAACAAACACGTGTGTGGAAGGGCCATTCCCGTCGTAACTCGAGAATATACCCCAGGTTCCCGCCGCAACTCGAGATAAACCATGAGACTTCCCCCTCGCCGCGAGATGAGGCCCGATTCCCCTGCACTGCGGGCAGAGCAATGCCGTGTTGCACATCACACAGGAAAGGAGCCTTGATTTCCTTGATGGCACTCCAGAGAAAGCCCAAGAACACTGTTTCAAGGCTAGAGGGATCCTGAGGTCACTGTAGCAACACGAAAGAGCTCGGTGGAGTCCAAATCAACTCGAGATGAGAGGTTAGTCCCTGGCTGCGACTCCAGAGGAATACCACCTTACCACAAGCACCTCAAGAGGAGGCTTCTCTCAGCTCTAGGTATGTGAGAGGGACCCTGAGTTTGCGGCCTCAAGTGGAATGGACACCGCGATGCCCTGACTCGAAATAAGGCCAGATATCCCTGCAGTGACTTGAATGCCGGCTCGTAGTGCATCTCCCAAGACAAAAGGATATCTGAATCCCTTGTGGAGACCACAGAGAAAAACCTAGTTCCCCACCTCATCGCGACCGGAGGCCTCAGATCCTTGGAAAACTCCAGAGGGACACGGAGATCAGTGCCTCCAAAGGAGACGATGCCTGACTCCTCGTGAAACTTGATAGGAGTCCCAGGATTCCTGTGGCACGTGGAAAGGGACCCTTGGTCTCCCGCCTCAGCTGGAGAGGCGTCCCAATTGCCCTGCCAAGCCTCGAGGAGAATCCCGAGTTGTCCCTCGAAACTAGGCAAGAGTCCTGACGTCGCTGAACAAACACGTTTGTGGAAGGGCCATCCCCGTCGTAACTCGAGAATATACCCCAGATTCCCGCTGCAACTCGAGAAAAACCATGAGACTTCCCCCTCGCCGCGAGATGAGGCCCGATTCCCCTCCAATGCGTGCAGAGCAATGCCGTGTTGCACATCACACAGGAAAGGAGCCTTAATTTCCTTGATGGCACTCCAGAGAAAGCTCAGGAACACTGTTTCAACGCTAGAGGGATCCTGAGGTCACTGTAGCAACAGGAAAGAGCTCCGTGGACCAAAAGTCAACTCGAGATGAGAGGGTAGTCCCTGGCTTTGACTCCAGAGGAATACCACCTTACCACAAGCACCTCAAGAGGAGGCGTCTCTGAGCACTAGGTATGTGACAGGGACCCTGAGTTTGCGGCCTTAAGTGGAATGGACACCGCGATGCCCTGACTCGAAATAAGGCCGGATATGCCTGCAGTGACTTGAATGCAGGCTCGTCTTGCATCTCCCAAGACGAAAGGATGTCTGAATCCCCTGTGAGGCCACAGAGAAAAACCCAGTTCCCCACCTCATCGCGACCGGAGATCTCACATCCTTGGAAAACTCCAGAGGGACGCGGAGATCAGTGCCTCCAAAGGAGACGATGCCTGACTCCTCGTGAAACTTGATAGGAGTACCCCGGATTCCTGTGGCACGTGGAAAGGGACCCTTGGTCTCCAGCCTCAGCTGGAGAGGCGTCCCAATTGCCCTGCCAAGCCTCGAGGAGAATCCCGAGTTGTCCCTCGCAACTAGGCAAGAGTCCTGACGTCGCTGAACAAACACGTGTGTGGAAGGGCCATCCCCGTCGTAACTCGAGAATATACCCCAGGTTCCCGCCGCAACTCGAGAATAACCATGAGACTTCCCCCTCGCCGCGAGATGAGGCCCGATTCCCCTGCAGTGCATGCAGAGCAATGCCGTGTTGCACATCACACAGGAAAGGAGCCTTGATTTCCTTGATGGCACTCCAGAGAAAGCCCAAGAACACTGTTTCAAGGCTAGAGGGATCCTGAGGTCACTGTAGCAACACGAAAGAGCTCCGTGGACCAAAAATCAACTCGAGATGAGAGGTTAGTCCCTGGCTTCGACTCCAGAGGAATACCACCTTACCTCAAGCACCTCAAGAGGAGGCTTCTCTCAGCTCTAGGTATGTGAGAGGGACCCTGAGATTGCGGCCTCAAGTGGAATGGACACCGCGATGCCCTGACTCGAAATAAGGCCGGATATGCCTGCAGTGACTTGAATGCAGGCTCGTCTTGCATCTCGCAAGACGAAAGGATGTCTGAATCCCCTGTGAAGCCCACAGAGAAAGACCTAGTTCCCCACTTCATCGCGACCGGAGGCCTCACATCCTTTCAAAACTCCAGAGGTAGGGGGAGATCAGTGCCTCCAAAGGAGACGATGCCTGACTCCTCGTGAAACTTGATAGGAGTCCCAGGATTCCTGTGGCACGTGGAAAGGGACCCTTGGTCTCCCGCCTCAGCTGGAGAGGCGTCCCAATTGCCCTGCCAAGCCTCGAGGAGAATCCCGAGTTGTTCCTCGCAACTAGGCAGGAGTCCTGACGTCGCTGAACAAACACGTGTGTGGAAGGGCCATCCCCGTAGTAACTAGAGAATATACCCCAGATTCCCGCCGCAACTCGAGAAAAACCATGAGACTTCCCCCTCGCCACGAGATGAGGCCCGATTCCCCCCTAATGCGTGCAGAGCAATGCCGTGTTGCACATCACACAGGAAAGGAGCCTTAATTTCCTTGATGGCACTCCAGAGAAAGCCCAGGAACACTGTTTCAAGGCTAGAGGGATCCTGAGGTCACTGTAGCAACACGAAAGAGCTCCGTGGACCACAAATCAACTCGAGATGAGAGGTTAGCTCCTGGCTTTGACTCCAGAGGAATACCACCTTACCACAAGCACCTCAAGATGAGGCTTCTCTCAGCTCTAGGTATGTGAGAGGGACCCTGAGTTTGCGGCCTCAAGTGGAATGGACACCGCGATGCCCTGACTCGAAATAAGGCCGGATATGCCTGCAGTGACTTGAATGCAGGCTCGTCTTGCATCTCCCAAGACGAAAGGATGTCTGAATCCCATGTGGAGACCACAGAGAAAGACCTAGTTCCCCACCTCATCGCGCCCGGAGGCCTCACATCCTTTGAAAACACCAGAGGGATGCGGAGATCAGTGCCTCCAAAGGAGACGATGCCTGATTTCTCGTGAAACTTGATAGGAGTCCCAGGATTCCTGTGGCACGTGGAAAGGGACCCTTGGTCTCCCTCCTCAGTTTGAGAGGCGTCTCAATTGCCCTTCCAAGCCTCGAGGAGAATCCCGAGTTGTCCCTCGCAACTAGGCAAGAGTCCTGACGTCGCTGAACAAACAGGTGTGTGGAAGGGCCATCCCCGTCGTAACTCGAGAATATACCCCAGGTTCCCGCCGCAACTCGAGAAAAACCATGAGACTTCGCCCTCGCCGCGAGATGAGGCCCGATTCCCCTGCACTGCGTGCAGAGCAATGCCGTGTTGCACATCACACAGAAAAGGAGCCTTGATTTCCTTGATGGCACTCCAGAGAAAGCCCAAGAACACTGTTTCAAGGCTAGAGGGATCCTGATGTCATCTTAGTAACACGAAAGAGCTCCGTGGACCACAAATCAACTCGAGATGAGAGGTTAGTCCCTGGCTTTGACTCCAGAGGAATACCACCTTACCACAAGCACCTCAAGAGGAGGCTTCTCTCAGCTCTAGGTATGTGAGAGGGACCCTGAGTTTGCGGACTCAAGTGGAATGGACACCGCGATGCCCTGACTCGAAATAAGGCCGGACATCCCTGCAGTGACTTGAATGCAGGCTCGTCTTGCATCTCCCAAGACGAAAGGATGTCTGAATCCCCTCTGGAGACCACAGAGAAAGACCTAGTACCCTCCTCATCGCGACCGGAGGCCTCACATCCTTTGAAAACTCCAAAGGGACGCGGAGATCAGTGCCTCCAAAGGAGACGATGCCTGACTCCTCGTGAAACTTGATAGGAGTCCCAGGATTCCTGTGGCACGTGGAAAGGGACCCTTGGTCTCCCGCCTCAGCTGGAGAGGCGTCCCAATTGCCCTGCCAAGCCTCGAGGAGAATCCCGAGTTGTCCCTCGCAACTAGGCAGGAGTCCTGACGTCGCTGAACAAACAGGTGTGTGGAAGGGCCATCCCCGTCGTAACTCGAAAATATACCCCAGGTTCCCGCCGCAACTCGAGAAAAACCATGAAACTTCCCACTCGCCGCGAGATGAGGCCCGATTTGCCTGCACTGCATGCAGAGTAATGCCGTGTTGCACATCACACAGGAAAGGAGCCTTGATTTCCTTGATGGCACTCCAGAGAAAGCCCAAGAACACTGATTCAAGGCTAGAGGGATCCTGAGGTCACTGTAGCAACACGAAAGAGCTCCGTGGACCAAAAATCAACTCGAGATGAGAGGTTAGTCCCTGGCTTCGACTCCAGAGGAATACCACCTTACCACAAGCACCTCAAGAGGAGGCTTCTCTCAGCTCTAGGTATGTGAGAGGGACCCTGAGTTTGCGGCCTCAAGTGGAATGGACACCGCGATGCCCTGACTCGAAATAAGGCCGGATTTCCCTGCAGTGACTTGAATGCAAGCTCGTCTTGCATCTCCCAAGACGAAAGGATGTCTGAATCTCCTGTGGAGACCACAGAGAAAGACCTAGTTCCCCTCCTCATCGCGACCGGTTGCCTCACATCCTTTGAAAACTCCAGAGGGACGCGGAGATCAGTGCCTCCAAAGGAGACGATGCCTGACTCCTCGTGAAACTTGATAGGAGTCCCAGGATTCCTGTGGCACGTGGAAAGGGACGCTTGGTCTCCCGCCTCAGCTGGAGAGGCGTCCCAATTGCCCTGCCAAGCCTCGAGGAGAATCCCGAGTTGTCCCTCGCAACTAGGCAGGAGTCCTGACGTTGCTGAACAAACACGTGTGTGGAAGGTCCATCCCCGTCGTAACTCGAGAATATACCCCAGGTTCCCCCCGCAACTCGAGAAAAACCATGAGACTTCCCCCTCGCTGCGAGATGAGGCCCGATTCCCCTGCACTGCGTGCAGAGCAATGCCGTGTTGCACATCACACAGGAAAGGAGCCTTAATTTCCTTGATGGCACTCCAGAGAAAGCCCATGAACACTGTTTCAAGGCTAGAGGGATCCTGAGGTCACTGTAGCAACACGAAAGAGCTCCGTGGACCACAAATCAACTCTAGATGAGAGGGTAGTCCTTGGATTCGACTCCAGAGGAATACCACCTTACCACAAGCACCTCAAGAGGAGGCTTCTCTCAGCTCTAGGTATGTGAGAGGGACCCTGAGTTTGCGGCCTCAAGTGGAATGGACACCGCGATGCCCTGACTCGAAATAAGGCCGGATATGCCTGCAGTGACTTGAATGCAGGCTCGTCTTGCATCTCCCAAGACCAAAGGATGTCTGAATCCCTTGTGGAGACCACAGAGAAAAACTTAGTTCCCCATCTCATCGCGACCGGAGGCCTCACATCCTTTGAAAACTCCAGAGGGATGCGGAGATCAGTGCCACCAAAGGAGACGATGCCTGACTCCTCGTGAAACTTGATAGGAGTCCCAGGATTCCTGTGGCACGTGGGAAGGGACCCTTGGTCTCCCGCCTCAGCTGGAGAGGCGTCCCAATTGCCCTGCCAAGCCTCGAGGAGAATCCCGAGTTGTCCCTCGCAACTAGGCAGGAGTCCTGACGTCGCTGAACAAACACGTGTGTGGAAGGGCCATCCCCGTCATAACTCGAGAATATACCCCAGGTTCCCGCCGCAACTCGAGAAAAACCATGAGACTTCCCCCTCGCCGCGAGATGAGGCCCGATTCCCCTCCAATGCGTGCAGAGCAATGCCGTGTTGCACATCACACAGGAAAGGAGCCTTAATTTCCTTGATGGCACTCCAGAGAAAGCCCAGGAACCCTGTTTCAAGGCTAGAGGGATCCTGAGGTCACTGTAGCAACACGAAAGAGCTCCGTGGACCAAAAGTCAACTCGAGATGAGAGGTTAGTCCCTTTCTTTGACTCCAGAGGAATACCACCTTACCACAAGCACCTCAAGAGGAGGCATCTCTGAGCACTAGGTATGTGAGAGGGACCCTGAGTTTGCGGCCTTAAGTGGAATGGACACCGCGATGCCCTGACTCGAAATAAGGCCGGATATCCCTGCAGTGACTTGAATGCAGGCTCGTCTTGCATCTCCCAAGACGAAAGGATGTCTGAATCCCCTGTGGAGACCACAGAGAAAAACCTTGTTCCCCACCTCATCGCGACCGGAGATCTCACATCCTTGGAAAACTGCAGAGGGACGCGGAGATCAGTGCCTCAGAAGGAGACGATGCCTGACTCCTAGTGAAACTTGATAGGAGTCCCCGGATTCCTTTGGCACGTGGAAAGGGACGCTTGGTCTCCCCCCTCAGCTGGAGAGGCGTCCCAATTGCCCTGCCAAGCCTCGAGGAGAATCCCGAGTTGTCCTCGCAACTAGGCAGGAGTCCTGACGTCGCTGAACAAACACGTGTGTGGAAGGGCCATCCCCGTCGTAACTCGAGAATATACCCCAGGTTCCGTCGCAACTCGAGAAAAACCATGAGACTTCCCCCTCGCCGCGAGATGAGGCCCGATTCCCCTGCACTGCGTGCAGAGCAATGCCGTGTTGCACATCACACAGGAAAGGAGCCTTGATTTCCTTGACGGCACTCCAGAGAAAGCCCAAGAACACTGTTTCAAGGATAGAGGGATCCTGAGGTCACTGTAGCAACACGAAAGAGCTCCGTGGATTCCAAATCAACTCGAGATGAGAGGTTCATCCCTGGCTTCGACTCCAGAGGAATACCACCTTACCACAAGCACCTCAAGAGGATGCTTCTCTCAGCTCTAGGTATGTGATAGGGATCCTGACTTTGCGGCCTCAAGGGGAATGGACACCGCGATGCCCTGACTCGAAATAAGGCCGGATATGCCTGCAGTGACTTGAATGCAGGCTCGTCTTGCATCTCCCAAGACGAAAGGATGTCTGAATCCCCTGTGGAGACCACAGAGAAAGACCTAGTTCCCCTCCTCATCGCGACCGGAGGCCTCAAATCCTTGGAAAACTCCAGAGGTACGCGGAGATCAGTGCCTCCAAAAGAGACGATGCCTGACTCCTCGTGAAACTTGATAGGAGTCCCAGGATTCCTGTGGCACGTGGAAAGGGACCCTTGGTCTCCCGCCTCAGCTGGAAAGGCGTCCCAATTGCCCTGCCAAGCCTCGAGGAGAATCCCGAGTTGTCCCTCGCAACTAGGCAGGAGTCCTGACGTCTCTGAACAAACAGGTGTGTGGAAGGGCCATCCCCGTCGTAACTCGAGAATATACCCCAGGTTCCCGCCGCAACTCGAGAAAAACCATGAGACTTCCCCCTCGCCTCGAGATGAGGTCCGATTTGCCTGCACTGCATGCAGAGAAATGCCGTGTTGCACATCACACAGGAAAGGAGCCTTGATTTCCTTGATGGCACTCCAGAGAAACCCCAAGAACAGTGTTTTAAGGCTAGAGGGATCCTGAGGTCATCGTAGCAACACGAAAGAGCTCCGTGGACCACAAATCAACTCGAGATGAGAGGTTAGTCCCTGGCTTCGACTCCAGAGGAATACCACCTTACCACAAGCACCTCAAGAGGAGGCTTCTCTCAGCTCTAGGTATGTGAGAGGGTCCCTGAATTTGCGGCCTCAACTCGAATGGACACGGCGATGCCCTGACTCGAAATAAGGCCGGATATGCCTGCAGTGACTTGAATGCAGGCTCGTCTTCCATCTCCCAAGACGAAAGGATGTCTGAATCCCCTGTGGAGACCACAGAGAAAGACCTAGTTCCCCACCTCATCGCGACCGGAGGCCTCACATCCTTTGAAAAGTCCAGAGGGACGCGGAGATCAGTGCCTCCAAAGGAGACGATGCCTGACTCCTCGTGAAACTTGATAGGAGTCCCAGGATTCCTGTGGCACGTGGAAAGGGACCCTTGGTCTCCCGCCTCAGTTTGAGAGGCGTCTCAATTGCCCTTCCAAGCCTCGAGGAGAATTCCGAGTTGTCCCTCGCAACTAGGCAAGAGTCCTGACGTCGCTGAACAAACAGGTGTGTGGAAGGGCCATCCCCGTCGTAACTCGAGAATATACCCCAGGTTCCCGCCGCAACTTGAGAAAAACCATGAGACTTCCCCCTCGCCGCGAGATGAGGCCCGATTCCCCTGCACTGCGTGCAGAGCAATGCCGTGTTGCACATCACACAGAAAAGGAGCCTTGATTTCCTTGATGGCACTCCAGAGAAAGCCCAAGAACACTGTTTCAAGGCTAGAGGGATCCTGAGGTCACTGTAGCAACACGAAAGAGCTCCGTGGACCACAAATCAACTCGAGATGAGAGGTTAGTCCCTGGCTTCGACTCCAGAGGAATACCACCTTACCACAAGCACCTCAAGAGGAGGCTTCTCTCAGCTCTAGGTATGTGAGAGGGACCCTGAGTTTGCGGCCTCAAGTGGAATGGACAACGCGATGCTCTGACTCGAAATAAGGCCAGACATCCCTGCAGTGACTTGAATGCAGGCTCGTCTTGCATCTCCCAAGACGAAAGGATGTCTGAATCCCCTGTGGAGACCACAGAGAAAGACCTAGTACCCCTCCTCATCGCGACCGGAGGCCTCACATCCTTTGAAAACTCCAAAGGGACGCGGATTTCAGTGCCTCCAAAGGAGACGATGCCTGACTCCTCGTGAAACTTGATAGGAGTCCCAGGATTCCTGTGGCACGTGGAAAGGGACCCTTGGTCTCCCGCCTCAGCTGGAGAGGCGTCCCAATTGCCCTGCCAATCCTCGAGGAGAATTCCGAGTTGTTCCTCGCAACTAGGCAGGAGTCTTGACGTCGCTGAACAAACAGGTGTGTGGAAGGGCCATCCCCGTCGTAACTCGAGAATATACCCCAGGTTCCCGCCGCAACTCGAGAAAAACCATGAGACTTCTCCCTCGCCGCGAGATGAGGCCCGATTCCCCTGCACTGCATGCAGAGCAATGCCGTGTTGCACATCACACAGGAAAGGAGCCTTGATTTCCTTGATGGCACTCCAGAGAAACCCCAAGAACACTGTTTCAAGGCTACAGGGATCCTGAGGTCACTGTAGCAACACGAAAGAGCTCCGTGGACCACAAATCAACTCGAGATGAGAGGTTAGCGCCTGGCTTTGACTCCAGAGGAAAACCACCTTACCACAAGCACCTCAAGAGGAGGCTTCTCTCAGCTCTAGGTATGTGAGAGGGACCCTGAGTTTGCGGCCTCAAGTGGAATGGACACCGCGATGCCCTGACTCGAAATAAGGCCGGATATGCCTGCAGTGACTTGAATGCAGGCTCGTCTTGCATCTCCCAAGAAGAAAGGATGTCTGAATCCCCTGTGGAGACCACAGAGAAAGACCTAGTTCCCACCTCATCGCGCCCGGAGGCCTCACATCCTTTGAAAACACCAGAGGGATGCGGAGATCAGTGCCTCCAAAGGAGACGATGCCTGATTTCTCGTGAAACTTGATAGGAGTCCCAGGATTCCTGTGGCACGTGGAAAGGGACCCTTGGTCTCCCGCCTCAGCTGGAGAGGCGTCTCAATTGCCCTGCCAAGCCTCGAGGAGAATCCCGAGTTGTCCCTCGCAACTAGGCAAGAGTCCTGACGTTGCTGAACAAACACGTGTGTGGAAGGGCCATCCCCGTCGTAACTCGAGAATATACCCCAGGTTCCCGCCGCAACTCGAGATAAACCATGAGACTTCCCCCTCGCCGCGAGATGAGGCCCGATTCCCCTGCACTGCGGGCAGAGCAATGCCGTGTTGCACATCACACAGGAAAGGAGCCTTGATTTCCTTGATGGCACTCCAGAGAAAGCCCAAGAACACTGTTTCAAGGCTAGAGGGATCCTGAGGTCACTGTAGCAACACGAAAGAGCTCGGTGGACTCCAAATCAACTCGAGATGAGAGGTTAGTCCCTGGCTTCGACTCCAGAGGAATACCACCTTACCACAAGCACCTCAAGAGGAGGCTTCTCTCAGCTCTAGGTATGTGAGAGGGACCCTGAGTTTGCGGCCTCAAGTGGAATGGACACCGCGATGCCCTGACTCGAAATAAGGCCAGATATCCCTGCAGTGACTTGAATGCCGGCTCGTAGTGCATCTCCCAAGACAAAAGGATATCTGAATCCCTTGTGGAGACCACAGAGAAAAACCTAGTTCCCCACCTCATCGCGACCGGAGGCCTCACATCCTTGGAAAACTCCAGAGGGATGCGGAGATCAGTGCCTCCAAAGGAGACGATGCCTGACTCCTCGTGAAACTTGATAGGAGTCCCAGGATTCCTGTGGCACGTGGAAAGGGACCCTTGGTCTCCCGCCTCAGCTGGAGAGGCGTCCCAATTGCCCTGCCAAGCCTCGAGGAGAATCCCGAGTTGTCCCTCGAAACTAGGCAGGAGTCCTGACGTCGCTGAACAAACACGTGTGTGGAAGGGCCATCCCCGTCGTAACTCGAGAATATACCCCAGATTCCCGCCGCAACTCGAGAAAAACCATGAGACTTCCCCCTCGCCGCGAGATGAGGCCCGATTCCCCTCCAATGCGTGCAGAGCAATGCCGTGTTGCACATCACACAGGAAAGGAGCCTTAATTTCCTTGATGGCACTCCAGAGAAAGCCCAGGAACACTGTTTCAACGCTAGAGGGATCCTGAGGTCACTGTAGCAACAGGAAAGAGCTCCGTGGACCAAAAGTCAACTCGAGATGAGAGGGTATTCCCTGGCTTTGACTCCAGAGGAATACCACCTTACCACAAGCACCTCAAGAGGAGGCGTCTCTGAGCACTAGGTATGTGAGAGGGACCCTGAGTTTGCGGCCTTAAGTGGAATGGACACCGCGATGCCCTGACTCGAAATAAGGCCGGATATCCCTGCAGTGACTTGAATGGAGGCTCGTCTTGCATCTCCCAAGACGAAAGGATGTCTGAATCCCCTGTGGAGACCACAGAGAAAAACCTAGTTCCCCACCTCATCGCGACCGGAGATCTCACATCCTTGGAAAACTCCAGAGGGATGCGGAGATCAGTGCCTCCAAAGGAGACGATGCCTGCCTCCTCGTGAAACTTGATAGGAGTACCCGGATTCCTGTGTCACGTGGAAAGGGACCCTTGGTCTCCCGCCTCAGCTGGAGAGGCGTCCCAATTGCCCTGCCAAGCCTCGAGGAGAATCCCGAGTTGTCCCTCGCAACTAGGCAGGAGTCCTGACGTCGCTGAACAAACACGTGTGTGGAAGGGCCATCCCCGTCGTAACTCGAAAATATACCCCAGGTTCCCGCCGCAACTCGAGAAAAACCATGAGACTTCCCCCTCGCCACGAGATGAGGCCCGATTCCCCTGCACTGCGTGCAGAGCAATGCCGTGTTGCACATCACACAGGAAAGGAGCCTTGATTTCCTTGATGGCACTCCAGAGAAAGCCCAAGAACACTGTTTCAAGGCTAGAGGGATCCTGAGGTCACTGTAGCAACACGAAAGACCTCTGTGGCCCAAAAATCAACTCGAGATGAGAGGTTAGTCCCTGGCTTCGACTCCAGAGGAATACCACCTTACCTCAAGCACCTCAAGAGGAGGCTTCTCTCAGCTCTAGGTATGTGAGAGGGACCCTGAGTTTGCGGCCTCAAGTGGAATGGACACCGCGATGCCCTGACTCGAAATAAGGCCGGATATGCCTGCAGTGACTTGAATGCAGGCTCATCTTGCATCTCCCAAGACGAAAGGATGTCTGAATCCCCTGTGGAGACCACAGAGAAAGACCTAGTTCCACACCTCATCGCGACCGGAGGCCTCACATCCTTGAAAAACTCCAGAGGGACGCGGAGATCAGTGCCTCCAAAGGAGACGATGCCTGACTCCTCGTGAAACTTGATAGGAGTCCCAGGATTCCTGTGGCACGTGGAAAGGGACCCTTGGTCTCCCGCCTCAGCTGGAGAGGCGTCCCAATTGCCCTGCCAAGCCTCGAGGAGAATCCGGAGTTGTCCCTCGCAACTAGGCAGGAGTCCTGACGTCGCTGAACAAACACGAGTGTTGAAGGGCCATCCCCGTCGTAACTCGAGAATATACCCCAGGTTCCCGCCGCAACTCGAGAAAAACCATGAGACTTCCCCCTCGCCACGAGATGAGGCCCGATTTGCCTGCACTGCATGCAGAGCAATGCCGTGTTGCACATCACACAGGAAAGGAGCCTTGATTTCCTTGATGGCACTCCAGAGAAACCCCAAGAACACTGTTTCAAGGCTAGAGGGATCCTGAGGTCACGGTAGCAACACGAAAGAGCTCCGTGGACCACAAATCAACTCTAGATGAGAGGTTAGTCCCTGGCTTCGACTAAAGAGGAATACCACCTTACCACAAGCACCTCAAAAGGAGGCTTCTCTCAGCTCTAGGTATGTGAGAGAGACCCTGAATTTGCGGCCTCAAGTGGAATGGACACCGCGATGCCCTGACTCGAAATAAGGCCGGATATGCCTGCAGTGACTTGAATGCAGGCTCGTCTTGCATCTCGCAAGACGAAAGGATGTCTGAATCCCCTGTGAAGCCCACAGAGAAAGACCTAGTTCCCCACTTCATCGCGACCGGAGGCCTCACATCCTTTCAAAACTCCAGAGGTAGGGGGAGATCAGTGCCTCCAAAGGAGACGATGCCTGACTCCTCGTGAAACTTGATAGGAGTCCCAGGATTCCTGTGGCACGTGGAAAGGGACCCTTGGTCTCCCGCCTCAGCTGGAGAGGCGTCCCAATTGCCCTGCCAAGCCTCGAGGAGAATCCCGAGTTGTCCCTCGCAACTAGGCAGGAGTCCTGACGTCGCTGAACAAACACGTGTGTGGAAGGGCCATCCCCGTCGTAACTAGAGAATATACCCCAGATTCCCGCCGCAACTCGAGAAAAACCATGAGACTTCCCCCTCGCCGCGAGATGAGGCCCGATTCCCCTCCAATGCGTGCAGAGCAATGCCGTGTTGCACATCACACAGGAAAGGAGCCTTAATTTCCTTGATGGCACTCCAGAGAAAGCCCAGGAACACTGTTTCAAGGCTAGAGGGATCCTGAGGTCACTGTAGCAACACGAAAGAGCTCCGTGGACCACAAATCAACTCGAGATGAGAGGTTAGCTCCTGGCTTTGACTCCAGAGGAATACCACCTTACCACAAGCACCTCAAGATGAGGCTTCTCTCAGCTCTAGGTATGTGAGAGGGACCCTGAGTTTGCGGCCTCAAGTGGAATGGACACCGTGATGCCCTGACTCGAAATAAGGCCGGATATGCCTGCAGTGACTTGAATGCAGGCTCGTCTTGCATCTCCCAAGACGAAAGGATGTCTGAATCCCATGTGGAGACCACAGAGAAAGACCTAGTTCCCCACCTCATCGCGCCCGGAGGCCTCACATCCTTTGAAAACACCAGAGGGATGCGGAGATCAGTGCCTCCAAAGGAGACGATGCCTGATTTCTCGTGAAACTTGATAGGAGTCCCAGGATTCCTGTGGCACGTGGAAAGGGACCCTTGGTCTCCCTCCTCAGTTTGAGAGGCGTCTCAATTGCCCTTCCAAGCCTCGAGGAGAATCCCGAGTTGTCCCTCGCAACTAGGCAAGAGTCCTGACGTCGCTGAACAAACAGGTGTGTGGAAGGGCCATCACCGTCGTAACTCGAGAATATACCCCAGGTTCCCGCCGCAACTCGAGAAAAACCATGAGACTTCCCCCTCGCCGCGAGATGAGGCCCGATTCCCCTCCAATGCGTGCAGAGCAATGCCGTGTTGCACATCACACAGGAAAGGAGCCTTAATTTCCTTGATGGCACTCCAGAGAAAGCCCAGGAACACTGTTTCAACGCTAGAGGGATCCTGAGGTCACTGTAGCAACATGAAAGAGCTCTGTGGCCCAAAAATCAACTCGAGATGAGAGGTTAGTCCCTGGCTTTGACTCCAGAGGAATACCACCTTACCACAAGCACCTCAAGAGGAGGCTTCTCTCAGCTCTAGGTATGTGAGAGGGACCCTGAGTTTGCGGACTCAAGTGGAATGGACACCGCGATGCCCTGACTCGAAATAAGGCCGGACATCCCTGCAGTGACTTGAATGCAGGCTCGTCTTGCATCTCCGAAGACGAAAGGATGTCTGAATCCCCTGTGGAGACCACAGAGAAAGACCTAGTACCCTCCTCATCGCGACCGGAGGCCTCACATCCTTTGAAAACTCCAAAGGGACGCGGAGATCAGTGCCTCCAAAGGAGACGATGCCTGCCTCCTCGTGAAACTTGATAGGAGTCCCAGGATTCCTGTGGCACGTGGAAAGGGACCCTTGGTCTCCCGCCTCAGCTGGAGAGGCGTCCCAATTGCCCTGCCAAGCCTCGAGGAGAATCCCGAGTTGTCCCTCGCAACTAGGCAGGAGTCCTGACGTCGCTGAACAAACAGGTGTGTGGAAGGGCCATCCCCGTCGTAACTCGAAAATATACCCCAGGTTCCCGCCGCAACTCGAGAAAAACCATGAGACTTCCCACTCGCCGCGAGATGAGGCCCGATTTGCCTGCACTGCATGCAGAGTAATGCCGTGTTGCACATCACACAGGAAAGGAGCCTTGATTTCCTTGATGGCACTCCAGAGAAAGCCCAAGAACACTGTTTCAAGGCTAGAGGGATCCTGAGGTCACTGTAGCAACACGAAAGAGCTCCGTGGACCAAAAATCAACTCGAGATGAGAGGTTAGTCCCTGGCTTCGACTCCAGAGGAATACCACCTTACCACAAGCACCTCAAGAGGAGGCGTCTCTGAGCACTAGGTATGTGAGAGGGACCCTGAGTTTGCGGCCTTAAGTGGAATGGACACCGCGATGCCCTGACTCGAAATAAGGCCGGATATCCCTGCAGTGACTTGAATGGAGGCTCGTCTTGCATCTCCCAAGACGAAAGGATGTCTGAATCCCCTGTGGAGACCACAGAGAAAAACCTAGTTCCCCACCTCATCGCGACCGGAGATCTCACATCCTTGGAAAACTCCATAGGGATGCGGAGATCAGTGCCTCCAGAGGAGACGATGCCTGCCTCCTCGTGAAACTTGATAGGAGTACCCGGATTCCTGTGTCACGTGGAAAGGGACCCTTGGTCTCCCGCCTCAGCTGGAGAGGCGTCCCAATTGCCCTGCCAAGCCTCGAGGAGAATCCCGAGTTGTCCCTCGCAACTAGGCAGGAGTCCTGACGTCGCTGAACAAACACGTGTGTGGAAGGGCCATCCCCGTCGTAACTCGAAAATATACCCCAGGTTCCCGCCGCAACTCGAGAAAAACCATGAGACTTCCCCCTCGCCGCGAGATGAGGCCCGATTCCCCTGCACTGCATGCAGAGCAATGCCGTGTTGCACATCACACAGGAAAGGAGCCTTGATTTCCTTGATGGCACTCCAGAGAAAGCCCAAGAACACTGTTTCAAGGCTAGAGGGATCCTGAGGTCACTGTAGCAACACGAAAGACCTCTGTGGCCCAAAAATCAACTCGAGATGAGAGGTTAGTCCCTGGCTTCGACTCCAGAGGAATACCACCTTACCTCAAGCACCTCAAGAGGAGGCTTCTCTCAGCTCTAGGTATGTGAGAGGGACCCTGAGTTTGCGGCCTCAAGTGGAATGGACACCGCGATGCCCTGACTCGAAATAAGGCCGGATATGCCTGCAGTGACTTGAATGCAGGCTCGTCTTGCATCTCCCAAGACGAAAGGATGTCTGAATCCCCTGTGGAGACCACAGAGAAAGACCTAGTTCCACACCTCATCGCGACCGGAGGCCTCACATCCTTGAAAAACTCCAGAGGGACGCGGAGATCAGTGCCTCCAAAGGAGACGATGCCTGACTCCTCGTGAAACTTGATAGGAGTCCCAGGATTCCTGTGGCACGTGGAAAGGGACCCTTGGTCTCCCGCCTCAGCTGGAGAGGCGTCCCAATTGCCCTGCCAAGCCTCGAGGAGAATCCGGAGTTGTCCCTCGCAACTAGGCAGGAGTCCTGACGTCGCTGAACAAACACGAGTGTTGAAGGGCCATCCCCGTCGTAACTCGAGAATATACCCCAGGTTCCCGCCGCAACTCGAGAAAAACCATGAGACTTCCCCCTCGCCACGAGATGAGGACCGATTTGCCTGCACTGCATGCAGAGCAATGCCGTGTTGCACATCACACAGGAAAGGAGCCTTGATTTCCTTGATGGCACTCCAGAGAAACCCCAAGAACACTGTTTCAAGGCTAGAGGGATCCTGAGGTCACGGTAGCAACACGAAAGAGCTCCGTGGACCACAAATCAACTCTAGATGAGAGGTTAGTCCCTGGCTTCGACTAAAGAGGAATACCACCTTACCACAAGCACCTCAAAAGGAGGCTTCTCTCAGCTCTAGGTATGTGAGAGAAACCCTGAATTTGCGGCCTCAAGTGGAATGGACACCGCGATGCCCTGACTCGAAATAAGGCCGGATATGCCTGCAGTGACTTGAATGCAGGCTCGTCTTGCATCTCGCAAGACGAAAGGATGTCTGAATCCCCTGTGAAGCCCACAGAGAAAGACCTAGTTCCCCACTTCATCGCGACCGGAGGCCTCACATCCTTTCAAAACTCCAGAGGTAGGGGGAGATCAGTGCCTCCAAAGGAGACGATGCCTGACTCCTCGTGAAACTTGATAGGAGTCCCAGGATTCCTGTGGCACGTGGAAAGGGACCCTTGGTCTCCCGCCTCAGCTGGAGAGGCGTCCCAATTGCCCTGCCAAGCCTCGAGGAGAATCCCGAGTTGTCCCTCGCAACTAGGCAGGAGTCCTGACGTCGCTGAACAAACACGTGTGTGGAAGGGCCATCCCCGTCGTAACTAGAGAATATACCCCAGATTCCCGCCGCAACTCGAGAAAAACCATGAGACTTCCCCCTCGCCGCGAGATGAGGCCCGATTCCCCTCCAATGCGTGCAGAGCAATGCCGTGTTGCACATCACACAGGAAAGGAGCCTTAATTTCCTTGATGGCACTCCAGAGAAAGCCCAGGAACACTGTTTCAAGGCTAGAGGGATCCTGAGGTCACTGTAGCAACACGAAAGAGCTCCGTGGACCACAAATCAACTCGAGATGAGAGGTTAGCTCCTGGCTTTGACTCCAGAGGAATACCACCTTACCACAAGCACCTCAAGATGAGGCTTCTCTCAGCTCTAGGTATGTGAGAGGGACCCTGAGTTTGCGGCCTGAAGTGGAATGGACACCGCGATGCCCTGACTCGAAATAAGGCCGGATATGCCTGCAGTGACTTGAATGCAGGCTCGTCTTGCATCTCCCAAGACGAAAGGATGTCTGAATCCCATGTGGAGACCACAGAGAAAGACCTAGTTCCCCACCTCATCGCGCCCGGAGGCCTCACATCCTTTGAAAACACCAGAGGGATGCGGAGATCAGTGCCTCCAAAGGAGACGATGCCTGATTTCTCGTGAAACTTGATAGGAGTCCCAGGATTCCTGTGGCACGTGGAAAGGGACCCTTGGTCTCCCTCCTCAGTTTGAGAGGCGTCTCAATTGCCCTTCCAAGCCTCGAGGAGAATCCAGAGTTGTCCCTCGCAACTAGGCAAGAGTCCTGACGTCGCTGAACAAACAGGTGTGTGGAAGGGCCATCCCCGTCGTAACTCGAGAATATACCCCAGGTTCCCGCCGCAACTCGAGAAAAACCATGAGACTTCGCCTTCGCCGCGAGATGAGGCCCGATTTGCCTGCACTGCATGCAGAGCAATGCCGTGTTGCACATCACACAGAAAAGGAGCCTTGATTTCCTTGATGGCACTCCAGAGAAAGCCCAAGAACACTGTTTCAAGGCTAGAGGGATCCTGATGTCATCTTAGCAACACGAAAGAGCTCCGTGGACCACAAATCAACTCGAGATGAGAGGTTAGTCCCTGGCTTTGACTCCAGAGGAATACCACCTTACCACAAGCACCTCAAGAGGAGGCTTCTCTCAGCTCTAGGTATGTGAGAGGGACCCTGAGTTTGCGGACTCAAGTGGAATGGACACCGCGATGCCCTGACTCGAAATAAGGCCGGACATCCCTGCAGTGACTTGAATGCAGGCTCGTCTTGCATCTCCCAAGACGAAAGGATGTCTGAATCCCCTGTGGAGACCACAGAGAAAGACCTAGTACCCTCCTCATCGCGACCGGAGGCCTCACATCCTTTGAAAACTCCAAAGGGACGCGGAGATCAGTGCCTCCAAAGGAGACGATGCCTTACTCCTCGTGAAACTTGATAGGAGTCCCAGGATTCCTGTGGCACGTGGAAAGGGACCCTTGGTCTCCCGCCTCAGCTGGAGAGGCGTCCCAATTGCCCTGCCAAGCCTCGAGGAGAATCCCGAGTTGTCCCTCGCAACTAGGCAGGAGTCCTGACGTCGCTGAACAAACAGGTGTGTGGAAGGGCCATCCCCGTCGTAACTCGAAAATATACCCCAGGTTCCCGCCGCAACTCGAGAAAAACCATGAGACTTCCCACTCGCCGGGAGATGAGGCCCGATTTGCCTGCACTGCATGCAGAGTAATGCCGTGTTGCACATCACACAGGAAAGGAGCCTTGATTTCCTTGATGGCACTCCAGAGAAAGCCCAAGAACACTGTTTCAAGGCTAGAGGGATCCTGAGGTCACTGTAGCAACACGAAAGAGCTCCGTGGACCAAAAATCAACTCGAGATGAGAGGTTAGTCCCTGGCTTCGACTCCAGAGGAATACCACCTTACCACAAGCACCTCAAGAGGAGGCTTCTCTCAGCTCTAGGTATGTGAGAGGGACCCTGAGTTTGCGGCCTCAAGTGGAATGGACACCGCGATGCCCTGACTCGAAATAAGGCCGGATTTCCCTGCAGTGACTTGAATGCAGGCTCGTCTTGCATCTCCCAAGACGAAAGGATGTCTGAATCTCCTGTGGAGACCACAGAGAAAGACCTAGTTCCCCTCCTCATCGCGACCGGATGCCTCACATCCTTTGAAAACTCCAGAGGGACGCGGAGATCAGTGCCTCCAAAGGAGACGATGCCTGACTCCTCGTGAAACTTGATAGGAGTCCCAGGATTCCTGTGGCACGTGGAAAGGGACCCTTGGTCTCCCGCCTCAGCTGGAAAGGCGTCCCAATTGCCCTGCCAAGCCTCGAGGAGAATCCCGAGTTATCCCTCGCAACTAGGCAGGAGTCCTGACGTTGCTGAACAAACACGTGTGTGGAAGGTCCATCCCCGTCGTAACTCGAGAATATACCCCAGGTTCCCCCCGCAACTCGAGAAAAACCATGAGACTTCCCCCTCGCTGCGAGATGAGGCCCGATTCCCCTGCACTGCGTGCAGAGCAATGCCGTGTTGCACATCACACAGGAAAGGAGCCTTAATTTCCTTGATGGCACTCCAGAGAAAGCCCATGAACACTATTTCAAGGCTAGAGGGATCCTGAGGTCACTGTAGCAACACGAAAGAGCTCCGTGGACCACAAATCAACTCTAGATGAGAGGGTAGTCCCTGGATTCGACTCCAGAGGAATACCACCTTACCCCAAGCACCTCAAGAGGAGGCTTCTCTCAGCTCTAGGTATGTGAGAGGGACCCTGAGTTTGCGGCCTCAAGTGGAATGGACACCGCGATGCCCTGACTCGAAATAAGGCCGGATATGCCTGCAGTGACTTGAATGCAGGCTCGTTTTGCATCTCCCAAGACCAAAGGATGTCTGAATCCCTTGTGGAGACCACAGAGAAAAACTTAGTTCCCCACCTCATCGCGACCGGAGGCCTCACATCCTTGGAAAACTCCAGAGGGATGCGGAGATCAGTGCCACCAAAGGAGACGATGCCTGACTCCTCGTGAAACTTGATAGGAGTCCCAGGATTCCTGTGGCACGTGGAAAGGGACCCTTGGTCTCCCGCCTCAGCTGGAGAGGCGTCCCAATTGCCCTGCCAAGCCTCGAGGAGAATCCCGAGTTGTCCCTCGCAACTAGGCAGGAGTCCTGACGTCGCTGAACAAACACGTGTGTGGAAGGGCCATCCCCGTCATAACTCGAGAATATACCCCAGGTTCCCGCCGCAACTCGAGAAAAACCATGAGTCTTCCCCCTCGCCGCGAGATGAGGCCCGATTCCCCTCCAATGCGTGCAGAGCAATGCCGTGTTGCACATCACACAGGAAAGGAGCCTTAATTTCCTTGATGGCACTCCAGAGAAAGCCCAGGAACCCTGTTTCAAGGCTAGACGGATCCTGAGGTCACTGTAGCAACACGAAAGAGCTCCGTGGACCAAAAGTCAACTCGAGATGAGAGGTTAGTCCCTTTCTTTGACTCCAGAGGAATACCACCTTACCACAAGCACCTCAAGAGGAGGCATCTCTGAGCACTAGGTATGTGAGAGGGACCCTGAGTTTGCGGCCTTAAGTGGAATGGACACCGCGATGCCCTGACTCGAAATAAGGCCGGATATCCCTGCAGTGACTTGAATGCAGGCTCGTCTTGCATCTCCCAAGACGAAAGGATGTCTGAATCCCCTGTGGAGACCACAGAGAAAAACCTTGTTCCCCACCTCATCGCGACCGGAGATCTCACATCCTTGGAAAACTGCAGAGGGACGCGGAGATCAGTGCCTCAGAAGGAGACGATGCCTGACTCCTAGTGAAACTTGATAGGAGTCCCCGGATTCCTTTGGCACGTGGAAAGGGACGCTTGGTCTCCCCCCTCAGCTGGAGAGGCGTCCCAATTGCCCTGCCAAGCCTCGAGGAGAATCCCGAGTTGTCCTCGCAACTAGGCAGGAGTCCTGACGTCGCTGAACAAACACGTGTGTGGAAGGGCCATCCCCGTCGTAACTCGAGAATATACCCCAGGTTCCGTCGCAACTCGAGAAAAACCATGAGACTTCCCCCTCGCCGCGAGATGAGGCCCGATTCCCCTGCACTGCGTGCAGAGCAATGCCGTGTTGCACATCACACAGGAAAGGAGCCTTGATTTCCTTGACGGCACTCCAGAGAAAGCCCAAGAACACTGTTTCAAGGATAGAGGGATCCTGAGGTCACTGTAGCAACACGAAAGAGCTCCGTGGATTCCAAATCAACTCGAGATGAGAGGTTCATCCCTGGCTTCGACTCCAGAGGAATACCACCTTACCACAAGCACCTCAAGAGGATGCTTCTCTCAGCTCTAGGTATGTGATAGGGATCCTGACTTTGCGGCCTCAAGTGGAATGGACACCGAGATGCCCTGACTCGAAATAAGGCCCGATATCCCTGCAGTGACTTGAATGCAGGCTCGTCTTGCATCTCCCAAGACGAAAGGATGTCTGAATCCCCTGTGGAGACCACAGAGAAAGACCTAGTTCCCCTCCTCATCGCGACCGGAGGCCTCAAATCCTTGGAAAACTCCAGAGGTACGCGGAGATCAGTGCCTCCAAAGGAGACGATGCCTGACTCCTCGTGAAACTTGATAGGAGTCCCAGGATTCCTGTGGCACGTGGAAAGGGACCCTTGGTCTCCCGCCTCAGCTGGAAAGGCGTCCCAATTGCCCTGCCAAGCCTCGAGGAGAATCCCGAGATGTCCCTCGCAACTAGGCAGGAGTCCTGACGTCTCTGAACAAACAGGTGTGTGGAAGGGCCATCCCCGTCGTAACTCGAGAATATACCCCAGGTTCCCGCCGCAACTCGAGAAAAACCATGAGACTTCCCCCTCGCCTCGAGATGAGGTCCGATTTGCCTGCACTGCATGCAGAGCAATGCCGTGTTGCACATCACACAGGAAAGGAGCCTTGATTTCCTTGATGGCACTCCAGAGAAACCCCAAGAACACTGTTTTAAGGCTAGAGGGATCCTGAGGTCATCGTAGCAACACGAAAGAGCTCCGTGGACCACAAATCAACTCGAGATGAGAGGTTAGTCCCTGGCTTCGACTCCAGAGGAATACCACCTTACCACAAGCACCTCAAGAGGAGGCTTCTCTCAGCTCTAGGTATGTGAGAGGGTCCCTGAATTTGCGGCCTCAACTCGAATGGACACGGCGATGCCCTGACTCGAAATAAGGCCGGATATGCCTGCAGTGACTTGAATGCAGGCTCGTCTTCCATCTCCCAAGACGAAAGGATGTCTGAATCCCCTGTGGAGACCACAGAGAAAGACGTAGTTCCCCACCTCATCGCGACCGGAGGCCTCACATCCTTTGAAAAGTCCAGAGGGACGCGGAGATCAGTGCCTCCAAAGGAGACGATGCCTGACTCCTCGTGAAACTTGATAGGAGTCCCAGGATTCCTGTGGCACGTGGAAAGGGACCCTTGGTCTCCCGCCTCAGTTTGAGAGGCGTCTCAATTGCCCTTCCAAGCCTCGAGGAGAATTCCGAGTTGTCCCTCGCAACTAGGCAAGAGTCCTGACGTCGCTGAACAAACAGGTGTGTGGAAGGGCCATCCCCGTCGTAACTCGAGAATATACCCCAGGTTCCCGCCGCAACTTGAGAAAAACCATGAGACTTCCCCCTCGCCGCGAGATGAGGCCCGATTCCCCTGCACTGCGTGCAGAGCAATGCCGTGTTGCACATCACACAGAAAAGGAGCCTTGATTTCCTTGATGGCACTCCAGAGAAAGCCCAAGAACACTGTTTCAAGGCTAGAGGGATCCTGATGTCATCTTAGCAACACGAAAGAGCTCCGTGGACCACAAATCAACTCGAGATGAGAGGTTAGTCCCTGGCTTCGACTCCAGAGGAATACCACCTTACCACAAGCACCTCAAGAGGAGGCTTCTCTCAGCTCTAGGTATGTGAGAGGGACCCTGAGTTTGCGGCCTCAAGTGGAATGGACAACGCGATGCTCTGACTCGAAATAAGGCCGGACATCCCTGCAGTGACTTGAATGCAGGCTCGTCTTGCATCTCCCAAGTCGAAAGGATGTCTGAATCCCCTGTGGAGACCACAGAGAAAGACCTAGTACCCCTCCTCATCGCGACCGGAGGCCTCACATCCTTTGAAAACTCCAAAGGGACGCGGATTTCAGTGCCTCCAAAGGAGACGATGCCTGACTCCTCGTGAAACTTGATAGGAGTCCCAGGATTCCTGTGGCACGTGGAAAGGGACCCTTGGTCTCCCGCCTCAGCTGGAGAGGCGTCCCAATTGCCCTGCCAATCCTCGAGGAGAATTCCGAGTTGTTCCTCGCAACTAGGCAGGAGTCCTGACGTCGCTGAACAAACAGGTGTGTGGAAGGGCCATCCCCGTCGTAACTCGAGAATATACCCCAGGTTCCCGCCGCAACTCGAGAAAAACCATGAGACTTCTCCCTCGCCGCGAGATGAGGCCCGATTTGCCTGCACTGCATGCAGAGCAATGCCGTGTTGCACATCACACAGGAAAGGAACCTTGATTTCCTTGATGGCACTCCAGAGAAACCCCAAGAACACTGCTTCAAGGCTAGAGGGATCCTGAGGTCACTGTAGCAACACGAAAGAGCTCCGTGGACCAAAAATCAACTCGAGATGAGAGGTTAGTCCCTGGCTTCGACTCCGGAGGAATACCACCTTACCACAAGCACCTCAAGAGGAGGCTTCTCTCAGCTCTAGGTATGTGAGAGGGACCCTGAGTTTGCGGCCTCAAGTGGAATGGACACCGCGATGCCCTGACTCGAAATAAGGCCGGATATCCCTGCAGTGACTTGAATGCAGGCTCGTCTTGCATCTCCCAAGACGAAAGGATGTCTGAATCCCCTGTGGAGACCACAGAGAAAAACCTTGTTCCCCACCTCATCGCGACCGGAGATCTCACATCCTTGGAAAACTGCAGAGGGACGCGGAGATCAGTTCCTCAGAAGGAGACGATCCCTGACTCCTCGTGAAACTTGATAGGAGTCCCCGGATTCCTTTGGCACGTGGAAAGGGACGCTTGGTCTCCCCCCTCAGCTGGAGAGGCGTCCCAATTGCCCTGCCAAGCCTCGAGGAGAATCCCGAGTTGTCCTCGCAACTAGGCAGGAGTCCTGACGTCGCTGAACAAACACGTGTGTGGAAGGGCCATCCCCGTTGTAACTCGAGAATACACCCCAGGTTCCGTCGCAACTCGAGAAAAACCATGAGACTTCCCCCTCGCCGCGAGATGAGGCCCGATTCCCCTGCACTGCGTGCAGAGCAATGCCGTATTGCACATCACACAGGAAAGGAGCCTTGATTTCCTTGACGGCACTCCAGAGAAAGCCCAAGAACACTGTTTCAAGGATAGAGGGATCCTGAGGTCACTGTAGCATACGAAAGAGCTCCGTGGATTCCAAATCAACTCGAGATGAGAGGTTCATCCCTAGCTTCGACTCCAGAGGAATACCACCTTACCACAAGCACCTCAAGAGGATGCTTCTCTCAGCTCTAGGTATGTGAGAGGGATCCTGACTTTGCGGCCTCAAGTGGAATGGACACCGCGATGCCCTGACTCGAAATAAGGCCGGATATCCCTGCAGTGACTTGAATGCAGGCTCGTCTTGCATCTCCCAAGACGAAAGGATGTCTGAATCCCCTGTGGAGACCACAGAGAAAGACCTAGTTCCCCTCCTCATCGCGACCGGAGGCCTCAAATCCTTGGAAAACTCCAGAGGTACGCGGAGATCAGTGCCTCCAAAGGAGACGATGCCTGACTCCTCGTGAAACTTGATAGGAGTCCCAGGATTCCTGTGGCACGTGGAAAGGGACCCTTGGTCCCCCGCCTCAGCTGGAAAGGCGTCCCAATTGCCCTGCCAAGCCTCGAGGAGAATCCCGAGTTGTCCCTCGCAACTAGGCAGGAGTCCTGACGTCTCTGAACAAACAGGTGTGTGGAAGGGCCATCCCCGTCGTAACTCGAGAATATACCCCAGGTTCCCGCCGGAACTCGAGAAAAACCATGAGACTTCCCCCTCGCCTCGAGATGAGGTCCGATTTGCCTGCACTGCATGCAGAGCAATGCCGTGTTGCACATCACACAGGAAAGGAGCCTTGATTTCCTTGATGGCACTCCAGAGAAAGCCCAAGAACACTGTTTCAAGGCTAGAGGGATCCTGAGGTCACTGTAGCAACACGAAAGAGCTCCGTGGACCAAAAATCAACTCGAGATGAGAGGTTAGTCCCTGGCTTCGACTCGAGAGGAATACCACCTTACCACAAGCACCTCAAGAGGAGGCTTCTCTGAGCTCTAGGTATGTGAGAGAGACCCTGAGTTTGCGGCCTCAAGTGGAATGGACACCGCGATGCCCTGACTCGAAATAAGGCCGGATATGCCTGCAGTGACTTGAATGCAGGCTCGTCTTGCATCTCCCAAGACGAAAGGATGTCTGAATCCCCTGTGGAGACCACAGAGAAAGACCTAGTTCCCCACCTCATCGCGACCGGAGGCCTCACATCTTTTGAAAACTCCAGAGGGACGCGGAGATCAGTGCCTCCAAAGGAGAGGATGCCTGACTCCTCGTGAAACTTGATAGGAGTCCCAGGATTCCTGTGGCACGTGGAAAGGGACCCTTGGTCTCCCGCCTCACCTGGAGAGGCATCCCAATTGCCCTGCCAAGCCTCGAGGAGAATCCTGAGTTGTCCCTGACAACTAGGCAGGAGTCCTGACGTCGCTGAACAAACAGGTGTGTGGAAGGGCCATCCCCGTCGTAACTCCAGAATATACCCCAGGTTCCCGCCGCAACTCGAGAAAAACCATGAGACTTCCCCCTCGCCGCGAGATGAGGCCCGATTCCCCTGCACTGCGTGCAGAGCAATGCCGTGTTGCACATCACACAGGAAAGGAGCCTTGATTTCCTTGATGGCACTCCAGAGAAACCCCAAGAACACTGTTTCAAGGCTAGAGGGATCCTGAGGTCACTGTAGCAAAACGAAAGAGCTCCGTGGACCAAAAATCAACTCGAGATTAGAGGTTATTCCCTGTCTTCGACTCCAGAGGAATACCACCTTACCACAAACACCTCAAGAGGAGGCTTCTCTCAGCTCTAGGTATGTGAGAGGGACCCTGAGTTTGTGGCCTCAAGTGGAATGGACACCGCGATGCCCTGACTCGAAATAAGGCCGGATATCCCTGCAGTTACTTGAATGCAGGCTCGTCTTGCATCTCCCAAGACGAAAGGATGTCTGAATCCCCTGTGGAGACCACAGAGAAAGACCTAGTTCCCCACCTCTTCGCGACCGGAGGCCTCACATCCTTTGAAAACACCAGAGGGACACGGAGATCAGTGCCTCCAAAGGAGACGATGCTTGACTCCTCGTGAGACTTGATAGAAGTCCCAGGATTCCTGTGGCACGTGGAAAGGGACCCTTGGTCTCCCGCCTCAGCTGGAGAGGAGTCCCAATTTCCCTGCCAAGCCTCGAGGAGAATCCCGAGTTGTCCCTCGCAACTAGGCAGGAGTCCTGAGGTCGCTGAACAAACACGTGTGTGGAAGGGCCATCCCCGTCGTAATTCGAGAATATACCCCAGGTTCCCGCCGCAACTCGAGAAAAACCATGAGACTTCCCACTCGCCGTGAGATGAGGCCCGATTCCCCTGCACTGCGTGCAGAGCTATGCCATGTTGCACATCACACAGGAAAGGAGCCTTGATTTCCTTGATGGCACTCCAGAGAAACCCCAAGAACACTGTTTCAAGGCTAGAGGGATCCTGAGGTCACTGTAGCAACACGAAAGAGCTCCGTGGACCAAAAGTCAACTCGAGATGAGAGGTTAGTCCCTGGCTTCGACTCCAGAGGAATACCACCTTACCACAAGCACCTCAAGAGGATGCTTCTCTCAGCTCTAGGTATGTGAGAGGGACCCTGAGTTTGCGGCCTCAAGTGGAATGGACACCGCGATGCCCTGACTCGAAATAAGGCCGGATATGCCTGCAGTGACTTGAATGCAGGCTCGTCTTGCATCTCCCAAGACGAAAGGATGTCTGAATCCCCTGTGGAGACCACAGAGAAAGACCTAGTTCCCCACCTCATCGCGACCGGAGGCCTCACATCCTTGGAAAACTCCAGAGGGACGCGGAGATCAGTGCCTCAGAAGGAGACGATGCCTGACTCCTCGTGAAACTTGATAGGAGTTCCAGGATTCCTGTGGCATGTGGAACAGGTCCCTTGGTCTCGCACCTCAGATGGAGAGGCGTCCCAATTGCCCTGCCAAGCCTCGAGGAGAATCCCGAGTTGTCCCTTGCAACTAGGCACGAGTCCTGACGTCGCTGAACAAACACGTGTGTGGAAGGGCTATCCCCGTCGTAACTCGAGAATATACCCCAGGTTCCCGCCGCACCTCGAGAAAAACCATGAGACTTCCCCCTCGCCGCGAGATGAGGTCCGATTTGCCTGCACTGCATGCAGAGCAATGCCGTGTTGCACATCACACAGGAAAGGAGCCTTGATTTCCTTGATGGCACTCCAGAGAAACCCCAAGAACACTGTTTCAAGGCTAGAGGGATCCTGAGGTCATCGTAGCAACACGAAAGAGCTCCGTGGACCACAAAACAACTCGAGATGAGAGGTTAGTCTCTGGCTTCGACTCCAGAGGAATACCATCTTACCACAAGCACCTCAAGAGGAGGCTTCTCTCAGCTCTAGGTATGTGAGAGGGTCCCTGAATTTGCGGCCTCAAGTGGAATGGACACGGCGATGCCCTGACTCGAAATAAGGCCGGATATGCCTGCAGTGACTTGAATGCAGGCTCGTCTTGCATCTCCCAAGACGAAAGGATGTCTGAATCCCCTGTGGAGACCACAGAGAAAGACCTAGTTCCCCACCTCATCGCGACCGGAGGTCTCACATCCTTTGAAAACTCCAGAGGGACGCGGAGATCAGTGCCTCCAAAGGAGACGATGCCTGACTCCTCGTGAAACTTGATAGGAGTCCCAGGATTCCTGTGGCACGTGGAAAGGGACCCTTGGTCTCCCGCCTGAGCTGGAGAGGCGTCCCAATTGCCCTGCCAAGCCTCGAGGAGAATTCCGAGTTGTCCCTCGCAACTAGGCAGGAGTCCTGACGTCGCTTAACAAACACGTGTGTGGAAGGGCCATCCCCGTCGTAACTCGAGAATATACCCCAGGTTCCCGCCGCAACTCGAGAAAAACCATGAGACTTCCCCCTCGCCGCGAGATGAGGCCCGATTCCCCTGCCCTGCGTGCAGAGCAATGACCTGTTGGATATCACACAGGAAAGGAGCCTTGATTTCCTTGATGGCACTCCAGAGAAAGCCCAAGAACACTGTTTCAAGGCTAGAGGGATCCTCAGGTCACTGTAGCAACACGAAAGAGCTCCGTGGACCACAAATCAACTCGAGATGAGAGGTTAGTCACTGGCTTCGACTCCAGAGGAATACCACCTTACCACAAGCACCTCAAGAGAAGGCTTCTCTCAGCTATAGGTATGTGAGAGGGACCCTGAATTTGCGGCCTCAAGTGGAATGGACACCGCGATGCCCTGACTCGAAATAAGGCCGGATATGCCTGCAGTGACTTGAATGCAGGCTCGTCTTGCATCTCGCAAGACAAAAGGATGTCTGAATCCCCTGTGGAGACCACAGAGAAAGACCTAGTTCCCCTCCTTATCGCTACCGGAGGCCTCACATCCTTTGAAAACTCCAGAGGGACGCAGAGATCAGTGCCTCCAAAGGAGACGATGCCTGACTCCTCGTGAAACTTGATAGGAGTCCCAGGATTCCTGTGGCACGTGGAAAGAGACCCTTGGTCTGCCGCCTCAGCTGGAGAGGCGTCCCAATTGCCCTGCCAAGCCTCGAGGAGAATCCCGAGTTGTCCCTCGCAACTAGGCAGGAGTCCTGACGTCGCTGAACAAACACGTGTGTGGAAGGGCCATCCCCGTCGTAACTCGAGAATATACCCCAGGTTCCCGCCGCAACTCGAGAAAAACCATGAGACTTCCGCCTCGCCGCGAGATGAGGCCCGATTCCCCTGCACTGCGTGCAGAGCAATGCCGTGTTGCACATCACACAGGAAAGGAGCCTTGATTTCCTTGATGGCACTCCAGAGTAAACCCAAGAACACTGTTTCAAGGCTAGAGGGATCCTGAGGTCACTGTGGAAACACGAAACAGCTCCGTGGTCCAAGATTCAACTCGAGATGAGACGTTAGTCCCTGGCTTCTACTCCAGAGGAATACCACCTTACCAGAAGCCCCTCAAGAGGAGGCTTCTCTCAGCTCTTGGTATGTAAGAGGGACCCTGAGTTTGCGGCCTTAAGTGGAATGGACACCGCGATGCCCTGACTCGAAATAAGGCGGGATATGCCTGCAGTGACTTGAATGCAGGCTCCTCTTGCATCTCCCAAGACGAAAGGATGTCTGAATCCCCTGTGGAGACCACAGAGAAAGACGTAGTTCCCCACCTCATCGCGACCGGAGGCCTCACATCTTTTGAAAACTCCAGGGGACGCGGAGATCAGTGCCTCCAAAGGAGAGGATGCCTGACTCCTCGTGAAACTTGATAGGAGTCCCAGGATTCCTGTGGCAAGTGGAAAGGGACCCTTGGTCTCCCGCCTCAGCTGGAGAGGCGTCACAATTGCCCTGCCAAGCCTCGAGGAGAATCCTGAGTTGTCCCTCACAACTAGGCAGGAGTCCTGACGTCACTGAACAAACAGGTGTGTGGAAGGGCCATCCCCGTCGTAACTCGAGATTATACCCCAGGTTCCCGCCGCAACTCGAGAAAAACCATGAGACTTCCCCTTCGCCGCGAGATGAGGCCCGATTCCCCTGCACTGCGTGCAGAGCAATGCCGTGTTGCACATCACACAGGAAAGGAGCCTTGATTTCCTTGATGGCACTCCAGAGAAAGCCCAAGAACACTGTTTCAAGGCTAGAGGGATCCTGAGGTCACTGTAGCAACACGAAAGAGCTCCGTGGACCAAAAATCAACTCGAGATGAGAGGTTAGTCCCTGGCTTCGACTCCAGAGGAATACCACCTTACCACAAACACCTCAAGAGGAGGCTTCTCTCAGCTCTAGGTATGTGAGAGGGACCCTGAGTTTGCGGCCTCAAGTGGAATGGACACCGCGATGCCCTGACTCGAAATAAGGCCGGATATGCCTGTAGTGACTTGAATGCAGGCTCGTCTTGCATCTCCCAAGACGAAAGGATGTCTGAATCCCCTGTGGAGACCACAGAGAAACACCTAGTTCCCCACCTCATCGCGACCGGAGGCCTCACATTCTTGGAAAACTCCAGAGGGATGCGTAGATCAGTGCCTCAGAAGGAGACGATGCCTGACTCCTCGTGAAACTTGATAGGAGTCCCAGGATTCCTGTGGCATGTGGAACAGGACCCTTGGTCTCCCGCCTCAGATGGAGAGGCGTCCCAATTGCCCTGCCAAGCCTCGAGGAGAATCCCGAGTTGTCCCTCGCAACTAGGCAGGAATCCTGACATCGCTGAACAAACACGTGTGTGGAAAGGCCATCCCCGTCGTAACTCTAGAATATACCCCAGGTTCCCGCCGCACCTCGAGAAAAACCATGAGACTTCCTCCTCGCCGCGAGATGAGGCCCGATTCCCCTGCACTGTGTGCAGAGCAATGCCGTGTTGCACAACACACAGGAAAGGAGCCTTGATTTCCTTGATGGCACTCCAGAAAAACCCCAAGAACACTGTTTCAAGGATAGAGGGATCCTGAAGTCACTGTAGCAACACGAAAGAGCTCTGTGGCCCAAAAATCAACTCGAGATGAGAGGTTAGTCCCTGACTTCGACTCCAGAGGAATACCACCTTACCACAAGCACCTCAAGAGGAAGCTTCTCTCAGCTCTAGGTATGTGAGAGGGATCCTGAGTTTGCGGCCTCAAGTGGAATGGACACCGCGATGCCCTGACTCGAAATAAGGCCGGATATGCCTGCAGTGACTTGAATGCAGGCTCGTCTTGTATCTCCCAAGACGAAAGGGTGTCTGAATCCCCTGTGGAGACCACAGAGAAAGACCTAGTTCCCCACCTCATCGCGACCGGAGGCCTCACATACTTGGAAAACTCCAGAGGGAAGCGGAGGTCAGTGCCTCCAAAGGAGACGATGCCTGACTCCTCGTGAAACTTGATAGGAGTCCCAGGATTAGGAGAAAGGGACCCTTGGTCTCCCGCCTGAGCTGGAGAGGCGTCCCAATTGCCCTGCCAAGCCTCGAGGAGAATCCCGAGTTGTCCCTCGCAACTAGGCAGGAGTCCTGTCGTCGCTGAACAAACACGTGTGTGGAAGGGCCATCCCCGTCGTAACTCGAGAATATACCCCAGGTTCCCGCCGCACCTCGAGAAAAACCATGAGACTTCCCCCTCGCCGCGAGATGAGGCCCGATTCCCCTACACTGTGTGCAGAGCAATGCCGTGTTGCACAAAACACAGGAAAGGAGCCTTGATTTCCTTGATGGCACTCCAGAGAAAGCCCAAGAACACTGTTTCAAGGCTAGAGGGATCCTGAGGTCACTGTAGCAACACCAAAGAGCTCCGTGGCCCAAAAATCAACTCGAGATGGGAGGTTAGTCCCTGGCTTCGACTCCAGAGGAATACCACCTTACCACAAGCACCTCAAGAGGAAGCTTCTCTCAGCTATAGGTATGTGAGAGGGACCCTGAGTTTGCGGCCTCAAGTGGAATGGACACCGCGATGCCCTGACTCGAAATAAGGCCGGATATGCCTGCAGTGACTTGAATGCAGGCTCGTCTTGCATCTCCCAAGACGAAAGGATGTCTGAATCCCCTGTGGAGACCACAGAGAAAGACCTAGTTCCCCACCTCATCGCGACCGGATGCCTCACATCCTTTGAAACCTCCAGAGAGACGCGGAGCTCAGTTCCTCCAAAGGAGACGATGCCTGACTCCTCGTGAAACTTGATATTAGTCCCAGGATGAGGGGAAAGGGACCCTTGGTCTCCCGCCTGAGGTGGAGAGGCGTCCCAATTGCCCTGCCAAGCCTCGAGGAGAATCCCGAGTTGTCCCTCGCAACTAGGCAGGAGTCCTGTCGTCGCTGAACAAACACGTGTGTGGAAGGGCCATCCCCGTCGTAACTCAAGAATATACCCCAGGTTCCCGCCGCAACTCGAGAAAAACCATGAGACTTCCTCCTCGCCGCGAGATGACTCCCGATTCCCGTGCACTGCGTGCAGAGCAATGCCGTGTTGCACATCACACATGAAAGGAGCCTTGATTTCCTTGATGGCACTCCAGAGAAAGCCCAAGAACACTGTTTCAAGGCTAGAGGGATCCTGACGTCACTGTAGCAACACGAAAGAGCTCCGTGGACCAAAAATCAACTCGAGATGAGAGGTTAGTCCCTGGCTTCGACTCCAGAGGAATACCACCTTACCACAAGCACCTCAAGAGGAGGCTTCTCTCAGCTCTAGGTATGTGAGAGGGACCCTGAGTTTGTGGCCTCAAGTGGAATGGACACCGCGATGCCCTGACTCGAAATAAGGCCGTATATCCCTGCAGTGAGTTGAATGCAGGCTCATCTTGCATCTCCCAAGACGAAAGGATGTATGAATCAACTGTGGAGACCACAGAGAAAGACCTAGTTCCCCACCTCATCGCGACCGGAGGCCTCACATCCTTTGAAAACTCCAGAGGGACGCGGAGATCAGTGCCTCCAAAGGAGACGATGCCTGACTCCTCGTGAAACTTGATAGGAGTCCCAGGATTCCTGTGGCACTTGGAAAGGGACCCTTGGCCTCCCGCTTCAGCTGTAGAGGCGTCCCAATTGCCCTGCCAAGCCTCGAGGAGAATCCTGAGTTGTCCCTCGCAACTAGGCAGGAGTCCTGACGTCGCTGAACAAACAGGTGTGTGGAAGGGCCATCCCCGTCGCAACTCGAGAATATACCCCAGGTTCCCGCCGCAACTCGAGAAAAACCATGAGACTTCCCCCTCGCCGCGAGATGAGGCCCGATTCCCCTGCACTGCGTGCAGAGCAATGCCGTGTTGCACATCACACAGGAAAGGAGCCTTGATTTCCTTGATGGCACTCCAGAGAAACCGCAAGCACACTGTTTCAAGGCTAGAGGGATCCTGAGGTCACTGTAGCAACACGAAAGAGCTCCGTGGACCAAAAGTCAACTCGAGATGAGGGGTTAGTCCCTGGCTTCGACTCCAGAGGAATACCACCTTACTACAAGCACCTCAAGAGGAGGCTTTTCTCAGCTCTAGGTATGTGAGAGGGAACCTGAGTTTGTGGCCTCAAGTGGAATGGACACCGCGATGCCCTGAGTCGAAATAAGGCCGGATATCCCTGCAGTGACTTGAATGCAGGCTCGTCTTGCATCTCCCAAGACGAAAGGATGTCTGAATCCCCTGTGGAGACCACAGAGAAAGACCTAGTTCCCCACCTCATCGCGACTGGAGGCCTCACATCCTTTGAAAACTCCAGAGTGACGCGGAGATCAGTGCCTCCAAAGGAGACGATGCCTGACTCCTCGTGAAACTTGATAGGAGTCCCAGGATTACTGTGGCACGTGGAAAGGGACCCTTGGTCTCCCGCCTCAACTGGAGAGGCGTCCCAATTGCCCTGCCAAGGCTCGAGGAGAATCCCGAGTTGTCCCTCGCAACTAGGCAGGAGTCCTGTCGTCGCTGAACAAACACGTGTGTGGAAAGGCCATCCCCGTCGAAACTCGAGAATATACCCCAGGTTCCCGCCGCAACTCGAGCAAAACCTTGAGACTTCCCCCTCGCCGCGAGATGAGGCCCGATTCCCCTGCACTGCGTGCAGAACAATGCCGTGTTGCACATCACACAGGAAAGGAGCCTTGATTTCCTTGATGACACTCCAGAGAAACCCCAAGAACACTGTTTCAAGCCTAGAGGGATCCTGAGGTCACTGTGGCAACACGAAAGAGCTCCGTGGACCACAAATCAACTCGAGATGAGAGGTTCGTCCCTGGCTTCGACTCCAGAGGAATACCACCTTACCACAAGCACCTCAAGAGGAGGCTTCTCTCTGCTCTGTGTATGTGAGAGGGACCCTGAGTTTGCGTCCTCAAGTGGAATGGACACCGCGATGCCCTGACTCGAAATAAGACCCCGTATGCCTACAGTGACTTGAATGCAGGCTCCTCTTTCATCCCCCAAGATGAAAGGATGTCTGAATCCCCTGTGGAGACCACAGAGAAAGACCTAGTTCCCCACCTCATCGCTACCGGAAGCCTCACATCCTTGGAAAACTGCAGAGGGACGCGGAGATCAGTGCCTCCAAAGGAGACGATGCCTGACTCCTTGTGAAACTTGTTGGGAGGCCCAGGATTCCTGTGGCACGTGGAAAGGGACCCTTGGTCTCCCGCCTCAGCTGGAGAGGCGTCCCAATCGCCCTGCCAAGCCTCGAGGAGAATCCCCAGTTGTCCCCCGCAACTAGGCAGGAGTCCTGACGTCGCTGAACAAACACGTGTGTGGAAGGGCCATCCCCGTCGTAACTCGAGAATATACCCCAGGTTCCCGCCGCAACTCGAGAAGAACCATGAGACTTCCCCCTCGCCGCGAGATGAGGCCCGATTCCCCTGCACTGCGTGCAGAGCAATGCCGTGTTGCACATCACACAGGAAAGGAGCCTTGATTTCCTTGATGGCACTCCAGGGAAACCCCAAGAACACTGTTTCAAGGCTAGAGGGATGCTGAGGTCACTGTAGCAAGACGAAAGAGCTCCGTGTACCAAATATCAACTCGAAATGAGAGGTTAGTCCCTGGCTTCGACTCCAGAGGAATACCACCTTACCACAAGCACCTCAAGAGGAGGCTTCTCTCAGCTCTAGGTATGTGAGAGGGACCCTGAGTTTGCGGCCTCAAGTGGAATGGACACCGCGATGCCCTGACTCGAAATAAGGCCGGATATGCCTGCAGTGAATTGAATGCAGGCTCGTCTTGCATCTCCCAAGACGAAAGGATGTCTGAATCCCCTGTGGAGACCACAGAGAAAGACCTAGTTCCCCAGCTCATCGCGACCGGAGGCCTCACATCCTTTGAAAATTCCAGAGGGACACGGAGATCAGTGCCTCCAAAGGAGACGATGCCTGACTCCTTGTGAAACTTGATAGGAGTCCCAGGATTCCTGTGGCACGTGGAAAGGGACCCTTGGTCTCCCGCCTCAGCTGGAGAGGCGTCCCAATTGCCCTGCCAAGCCTCGAGGAGAATCCCGAGTTGTCCCTCGCAACTAGGCAGGAGTCCTGACGTCGCTGAACAAACACGTGTGTGGAAGGGCCATCCCCGTCGTAACTCGAGAATATACCCCAGGTTCCCGCTGCAACTCGAGAAAAACCATGAGACTTCCCCTCGCCGCGAGATGAGGCCCGATTCCCCTGCACTGTGTGCAGAGCAATGCCGTGTTGCACATCACACAGGAAAGGAGCCTTGATTTCCTTGATGGCACTCCAGAGAAACCCCAAGAACACTGTTTCAAGGCTACAGGGATCCTGAGGTCACTGTAGCAACACGAAAGAGCTCCGTGGACCAAAAATCAACTCGAGATGAGAGGTTACTCCCTGGCTTCAGCTCCAGAGGAATACCACCTTACCACAAGCACCTCAAGAGGAGGCTTCTCTCAGCTCCAGGTATGTGAGAGGGACCCTGAGTTTGCGGCCTCAAGTGGAATGAACACCGCGATGCCCTGACTCGAAATAAGGCCGAATTTCCCTGCAGTGACTTGAATGCAGGCTCGTCTTGCATCTCCCAAGTCGAAAGGATGTCTGAATCCCCTGTGGAGACCACAGAGAAAGACCTAGTTCCCCACCTCATCACGACCGGAGGCCTCACATCCTTTGAAAAGTCCAGAGGGACGCGGAGATCAGTGCCTCCAAAGGAGACGATGCCTGACTCCTCGTGAAACTTGATAGGAGTCCCAGGATTCCTGTGGCACGTGGAAAGGGACCCTTGGTCTCCCGCCTCAGATGGAGAGGCGTCCCAATTGCCCTGCCAAGCCTCGAGAATAATCCCGAGTTGTCCCTCGCAACTAGGCAGGAGTCCTGACGTCGCTGAACAAACACGTGTGTGGAAGGGCCATCCCCGTCGTAACTCGAGAGTATACCCCAGGTTCCCGCCGCAACTCGAGAAAAGCCATGAGACTTCCCTCTCGCCGCGAGATGAGGCCCGATTCCCCTGCACTGCGTGCAGAGCAATGCCGTGTTGCACATCAAACAGGAAAGGAGCCTTGATTTCCTTGATGGCACTCCAGAGAAAGCCCAAGAACACTGTTTCAAGGCTAGAGGGATCCTGAGGTCACTGTAGCAACACGAAAGAGCTCGGTGGACTCCAAATCAACTCGAGATGAGAGGTTAGTCCCTGGCTTCGCCTCCAGAGGAATACTACCTTACCACAAGCACCTCAAGAGGAGGCTTCTCTCAGCTCCATGTATGTGAGAGGGACCCTGAGTTTGCGGCCTCAAGTGGAATGGACACCGCGATGCCCTGACTCGAAATAAGGCCGGATATGCCTGCAGTGACTTGAATGCAGGCTCCTCTTGCATCTCCCAAGATGAAAGGACGTCTGAATCCCCTGTGGAGACCACAGAGAAAGACCTAGTTCCCCACCTCATCGCGACCGGAGGCCTCACATCCTTTGAAAACTCCAGAGGGACGCGGAGATCAGTGCCTCCAAAGGAGACGATGCCTGACTCCTCGTGAAACTTGATAGGAGTCCCAGGATTCCTGTGGCACGTGGAAAGGGACCCTTGGTCTCCCGCCTCAGCTGGAGAGGCGTCCCAATTGCCCTGCCGAGCCTCGAGGAGAATCCCGAGTTGTCCCTCGCAACTAGGCAAGAGTCCTGACATCGCTGAACAAACACGTGTGTGGAAGGGCCATCCCCGTCGTAACTCGAGAATATACCCCAGGTTCCCGCCGCAACTCGAGAGAAACAATGAGACTTCCCCCTCAACGCGAGATGAGGCCCGATTCCCCTGCACTGCGTGCAGAGCAATGCCGTGTTCACATCACACAGGAAAGGAGCCTTGATTTCCTTGATGGCACTCCAGAGAAAGCCCAAGAACACTGTTTCAAGGCTAGAGGGATCCTGAGGTCACTGTAGCAACACGAAAGAGCTCCGTGGACCAAAAGTCAACTCGAGATGAGAGGTTAGTCCCTGGCTTCGACTCCAGAGGAATACCACCTTACTACAAGCACCTCAAGAGGAGGCTTCTCTCAGCTCTAGGTATGTGAGAGGGACCCTGAGTTTGTGGCCTCAAGTGGAATGGACACCGCGATGCCCTGACTCGAAATAAGGCCGGATATTCCTGCAGTGACTTGAATGCAGGCTCGTCTTGCATCTCCCAAGACGAAAGGATGTCTGAATCCCCTGTGGAGACCACAGAGAAAGTCCTTGTTCCCCACCTCATCGCGACCGGAGGCCTCACATCCTTTGAAAACTCCAGAGTGATGCGGAGATCAGTGCCTCCAAAGGAGACGATGCCTGACTCCTCGTGAAACTTGATAGGAGTCCCAGGATTCCTGTGGCACGTGGAAAGGGACCCTTGGTCTCCCGCCTCAACTGGAGAGGCGACCCAATTGCCCTGCCAAGCCTCGAGGAGAATCCCGAGTTGTCCCTCGCAACTAGTCAGGAGTCCTGACGTCGCTGAACAAACACGTGTGTGGAAGGGCCATCCTCGTCGTAACTCGAGAATATACCCCAGGTTCCCGCCGCAACTCGAGCAAAACCATGAGACTTCCCCTCGCCGCGAGATGAGGCCCGATTCCCCTGCACTGCGTGCAGAACAATGCCGTGTTGCACATCAAACAGGAAAGGAGCCTTGATTTCCTTGATGGCACTCCAGAGAAAGCCCAAGAACACTGTTTCAAGGCTAGAGGGATCCTGAGGTCACTGTGGCAACACGAAAGAGCTCCGTGGACCACAAATCAACTCGAGATGAGAGGTTCGTCCCTGGCTTCGACTCCAGAGGAATACCACCTTACCACAAGCACCTCAAGAGGAGGCTTCTCTCTGCTCTAGGTATGTGAGAGGGACCCTGAGTTTGCGGCCTCAAGTGGAATGGACACCGCGATGCCCTGACTCAAAATAAGGCCGGATATGCCTGCAGTGAATTGAATGCAGGCTCGTCTTGCATCTCCCAAGACGAAAGGATGTCTGAATCCCCTGTGGAGACCACAGAGAAAGACCTAGTTCCCCACCTCATCGCGACCGGAGGCCTCACATCCTTTGAAAATTCCAGAGGGACACGGAGATCAGTGCCTCCAAAGGAGACGATGCCTGACTCCTTGTGAAACTTGATAGGAGTCCCAGGATTCCTGTGGCACGTGGAAAGGGACCCTTGGTCTCCCGCCTCAGCTGGAGAGGCGTTCCAATTGCCCTGCCAAGCCTCGAGGAGAATCCCGAGTTGTCCCTCGCAACTAGGCAGGAGTCCTGACGTCGCTGAACAAACACGTGTGTGGAAGGGCCATCCCCGTCGTAACTCGAGAATACACCCCAGGTTCCCGCTGCAACTCGAGAAAAACCATGAGACTTCCCCCTCGCCGCGAGATGAGGCCCGATTCCCCTGCACTGTGTGCAGAGCAATGCCGTGTTGCACATCACACAGGAAAGGAGCCTTGATTTCCTTGATGGCACTCCAGAGAAACCCCAAGAACACTGTTTCAAGGCTACAGGGATCCTGAGGTCACTGTAGCAACACGAAAGAGCTCCGTGGACCAAAAATCAACTCGAGATGAGAGGTTACTCCCTGGCTTCAGCTCCAGAGGAATACCACCTTACCACAAGCACCTCAAGAGGAGGCTTCTCTCAGCTCTAGGTATGTGAGAGGGACCCTGAGTTTGCGGCCTCAAGTGGAATGAACACCGCGATGCCCTGACTCGAAAATAGGCCGGATTTCCCTGCAGTGACTTGAATGCAGGCTCGTCTTGCATCTCCCAAGTCGAAAGGATGTCTGAATCCCCTGTGGAGACCACAGAGAAAGACCTAGTTCCCCACCTCATCACGACCGGAGGCCTCACATCCTTTGAAAACTCCAGAGGGACGCGGAGATCAGTGCCTCCAAAGGAGACGATGCCTGACTCCTCGTGAAACTTGATAGGAGTCCCAGGATTCCTGTGGCACGTGGAAAGGGACCCTTGGTCTCCCGCCTCAGATGGAGAGGCGTCCCAATTGCCCTGCCAAGCCTCGAGAATAATCCCGAGTTGTCCCTCGCAACTAGGCAGGAGTCCTGACGTCGCTGAACAAATACGTGTGTGGAAGGGCCATCCCCGTCGTAACTCGAGAGTATACCCCAGGTTCCCGCCGCAACTCGAGAAAAGCCATGAGACTTCCCTCTCGCCGCGAGATGAGGCCCGATTCCCCTGCACTGCGTGCAGAGCAATGCCGTGTTGCACATCAAACAGGAAAGGAGCCTTGATTTCCTTGATAGCACTCCAGAGAAAGCCCAAGAACACTGTTTCAAGGCTAGAGGGATCCTGAGGTCACTGTAGCAACACGAAAGAGCTCGGTGGACTCCAAATCAACTCGAGATGAGAGGTTAGTCCCTGGCTTCGCCTCCAGAGGAATACTACCTTACCACAAGCACCTCAAGAGGAGGCTTCTCTCAGCTCCATGTATGTGAGAGGGACCCTGAGTTTGCGGCCTCAAGTGGAATGGACACCGCGATGCCCTGACTCGAAATAAGGCCGGATATGCCTGCAGTGACTTGAATTCAGGCTCCTCTTGCATCTCCCAAGATGAAAGGACGTCTGAATCCCCTGTGGAGACCACAGAGAAAGACCTAGTTCCCCACCTCATCGCGACCGGAGGCCTCACATCCTTGGAAAACTCCAGAGGGACGCGGAGATCAGTGCCTCCAAAGGAGACGATGCCTGACTCCTCGTGAAACTTGATAGGAGTCCCAGGATTCCTGTGGCACGTGGAAAGGGACCCTTGGTCTCCCGCCTCAGCTGGAGAGGCGTCCCAATTGCCCTGCCGAGCCTCGAGGAGAATCCCGAGTTGTCCCTCGCAACTAGGCAGGAGTCCTGACATCGCTGAACAAACACGTGTGTGGAAGGGCCATCCCCGTCGTAACTCGAGAATATACCCCAGGTTCCCGCCGCAACTCGAGAGAAACAATGAGACTTCCCCCTCAACGCGAGATGAGGCCCGATTCCCCTCACTGCGTGCAGAGCAATGCCGTGTTCACATCACACAGGAAAGGAGCCTTGATTTCCTTGATGGCACTCCAGAGAAAGCCCAAGAACACTGTTTCAAGGCTAGAGGGATCCTGAGGTCACTGTAGCAACACGAAAGAGTCCGTGGACCAAAAGTCAACTCGAGATGAGAGGTTAGTCCCTGGCTTCGACTCCAGAGGAATACCACCTTACTACAAGCACCTCAAGAGGAGGCTTTTCTCAGCTCTAGGTATGTGAGAGGGAACCTGAGTTTGTGGCCTCAAGTGGAATGGACACCGCGATGCCCTGACTCGAAATAAGGCCGGATATCCCTGCAGTGACTTGAATGCAGGCTCGTCTTGCATCTCCCAAGACGAAAGGATGTCTGAATCCCCTGTGCAGACCACAGAGAAAGACCTTGTTCCCCACCTCATCGCGACCGGAGGCCTCACATCCTTTGAAAACTCCAGAGTGACGCGGAGATCAGTGCCTCCAAAGGAGACGATGCCTGACTCCTCGTGAAACTTGATAGGAGTCCCAGGATTCCTGTGGCACGTGGAAAGGGACCCTTGGTCTCCCGCCTCAACTGGAGAGGCGTCCCAATTGCCCTGCCAAGCCTCGAGGAGAATCCCGAGTTGTCCCTCGCAACTAGTCAGGAGTCCTGACGTCGCTGAACAAACACGTGTGTGGAAGGGCCATCCTCGTCGTAACTCGAGAATATACCCCATGTTCCCGCCGCAACTCGAGCAAAACCATGAGACTTCCCCTCGCCGCGAGATGAGGCCCGATTCCCCTGCACTGCGTGCAGAACAATGCCGTGTTGCACATCAAACAGGAAAGGAGCCTTGATTTCCTTGATGGCACTCCAGAGAAAGCCCAAGAACACTGTTTCAAGGCTAGAGGGATCCTGCGGTCACTGTGGCAACACGAAAGAGCTCCGTGGACCACAAATCAACTCGAGATGAGAGGTTCGATCCTGGCTTCGACTCCAGAGGAATACCACCTTACCACAAGCACCTCAAGAGGAGGCTTCTCTCTGCTCTATGTATGTGAGAGGGACTCTGAGTTTGCGTCCTCAAGTGGAATGGACACCGCGATGCCCTGACTCGAAATAAGACCCCGTATGCCTACAGTGACTTGAATGCAGGCTCGTCTTTCATCTCCCAAGAGGAAAGGATGTCTGAATCCCCTGCGGAGACCACAGAGAAAGACCTAGTTCCCCACCTCATCGCTACCGGAGGCCTCACATCCTTGGAAAACTCCAGAGGGACGCGGAGATCAGTGCCTCCAAAGGAGACGATGCCTGACTCCTTGTGAAACTTGTTGGGAGGCCCAGGATTCCTGTGGCACGTGGAAAGGGACACTTGGTCTTCCGCCTCAGCTGGAGAGGCGTCCCAATTGCCCTGCCAAGCCTCGAGGAGAATCCCCAGTTGTCCCCCGCAACTAGGCAGGAGTCCTGACGTCGCTGAACAAACACGTGTGTGGAGGGGCCATCCCCGTCGTAACTCGAGAATATACCCCAGGTTCCCGCCGCAACTCGAGAAAAACCATGAGACTTCCCCCTCGCCGCGAGATGAGGTCCGATTCCCCTGCACTGCGTGCAGAGCAATTCCGTGTTGCACATCACACAGGAAAGGAGCCTTGATTTCCTTGATGGCACTCCAGGGAAACCCCAAGAACACTGTTTCAAGGCTAGAGGGATGCTGAGGTCACTGTAGCAACACGAAAGAGCTCCGTGTACCAAATATCAACTCGAAATGAGAGGTTAGTCCCTGGCTTCGACTCCAGAGGAATACCACCTTACCACAAGCACCTCAAGAGGAGGCTTCTCTCAGCTCTAGGTATGTGAGAGGGACCCTGAGTTTGCGGCCTCAAGTGGAATGGACACCGCGATGCCCTGACTCGAAATAAGGCCGGATATGCCTGCAGTGACTTGAATGCAGGCTCGTCTTGCATCTCCCAAGACGAAAGGATGTCTGAATCCCCTGTGGAGACCACAGAGAAAGACCTAGTTCCCCACCTCATCACGACCGGAGGCCTCACATCCTTTGAAAACTCCAGAGGGACGCGGAGATCACTGCCTCCAAAGGAGACGATGCCTGACTCCTCGTGAAACTTGATAGGAGTCCCAGGATTCCTGTGGCACGTGGAAAGGGACGCTTGGTCTCCCGCCTCAGCTGGAGAGGCTTCCCAATTGCCCTGCCAAGCCTCGAGAATAATCCCGAGTTGTCCCTCGCAACTAGGCAGGAGTCCTGAGGTCGCTGAACAAACACGTGTGTGGAAGGGACATCCCCGTCGTAACTCGAGAGTATACCCCAGGTTCCCGCCGCAACTGGAGAAAAGCCATGAGACTTCCCCCTCGCCGCGAGATGAGGCCCGATTCCCCTGCACTGCGTGCAGAGCAATGCCGTGTTGCACATCACACAGGAAAGGAGCCTTGATTTCCTTGATGACACTCCAGAGAAAGCCCAAGAACACTGTTTCAAGGCTAGAGGGATCCTGAGTTCACTGTAGCAACACGAAAGAGCTCGGTGAACTCCAAATCAACTCGAGATGAGAGGTTAGTCCCTGGCTTCGCCTCCAGAGGAATACCACCTTACCACAAGCACCTCAAGAGGAGGCTTCTCCCAGCTCCAGGTATGTGAGAGGGACCCTGAGTTTGCGGCCTCAAGTGGAATGGACACCGCGATGCCCTGACTCGAAATAAGGCCGGATATGCCTGCAGTGACTTGAATGCAGGCTCGTCTTGCATCTCCCAAGACGAAAGGATGTCTGAATCCCCTGTGGAGACCACAGAGAAAGACCTAGTTCCCCACCTCATCGCGACCGGAGGCCTCACATCCTTTGAAAACTCCAGAGGGACGCGGAGATCAGTGCCTCCAAAGGAGACGATGCCTGACTCCTCGTGAAACTTGATAGGAGTCCCAGGATTCCTGTGGCACGTGGAAAGGGACCCTTGGTCTCCCGCCTCAGCTGGAGAGGCGTCCCAATTGCCCTGCCGAGCCTCGAGGAGAATCCCGAGTTGTCCCTCGCAACTAGGCAGGAGTCGTGACATCGCTGAACAAACACGTGTGTGGAAGGGCCATCCCCGTCGTAACTCGAGAATATACCCCAGGTTTCCGCCGCAACTCGACAGAAACCATGAGACTTCCCCCTCAACGAGAGATGAGGCCCGATTCCCCTGCACTGCGTGCAGAGCAATGCCGTGTTCACATCACACAGGAAAGGAGCCTTGATTTTCTTGATGGCACTCCAGAGAAAGCCCAAGAACACTGTTTCAAGGCTAGAGGGAACCTGAGGTCACTGTAGCAACACGAAAGAGCTCCTTTGACCCCAAATCAACTCGACATGAGAGATTAGTCCCTGGCTTCTACTCCAGGGGAATATCACCTTACCACAAGCACCTCAAGAGGAGGCTTCTCTCAGCTCTAGGTATGTGAGAGGGACCCTGAGTTTGCGGCCTCAAGTGGAATGGACACCGCGATGCCCTGACTCGAAATAAGGCCGGATATGCCTGCAGTGACTTGAATGCAGGCTCGTCTTGCATCTCCCAAGACGAAAGGATGTCTGAATCCCCTGTGGAGACAACAGAGAAAGACCTAGTTCCCCACCTCATCACGACCGGAGGCCTCACATCCTTTGAAAACACCAGAGGGATGCGGAGATCACTGCCTCCAAAGGAGACGATGCCTGACTCCTCGTGAAACTTGATAGGAGTCCCAGGATTCCTGTGGCACGTGGAAAGGGACCCTTGGTCTCCCGCCTCAGCTGGAGAGGCGTCCCAATTGCCCTGCCAAGCCGCGAGGAGAATCCCGAGTTGTCCCTCGCAACTAGGCACGAGTCCTGACGTCGCTGAAAAAACACGTGTGTGGAAGGGCCATTCCCGTCGTAACTCGAGAATATACCCCAGGTTCCCGCCGCAACTCGAGAAAAACCATGAGACTTCCCCCTTGCCGCGAGATGAGGCCCGATTCCCCTCACTGCGTGCAGAGCAATGCCGTGTTGCACATCACACAGGAAAGGAGCCTTGATTTCCTTGATGGCACTCCAGAGAAACCCCAAGAACACTGTTTCAAGGCTAGAGGGATCCTGAGGTCACTGTAGCAACACGAAAGAGCTCCGTGGACCAAAAATCAACTCGAGATGAGAGGTTAGTCCCGGCTTCGACTCCAGAGGAATACCACCTTACCACAAGGACCTCAAGAGGAGGCTTTTCTCAGCTCTATGTATGTGAGAGGGACCCTGAATTTGCGGCCTCAAGTGGAATGGACAGTGCGATGCCCTGACTCGAAATAAGGCCGGATATGCCTGCAGTGACTTGAATGCAGGCTCGTCTTGCATCTCCCAAGACGAAAGGATGTCTGAATCCACTGTGGAGACCACAGAGAAAGACCTAGTTCCCCACCTCATCGCGACCGGAGGCCTCACATCCTTTGAAAACTCCAGAGGGACGCGGAGATCAGTGCTTCCAAAGGAGACGATGCCTGACTCCTCGTGAAACTTGAAAGGAGTCCCAGGATTCCGGTGGCATGTGGAACAGGACCCGTGGTCTCCCGCCTCAGATGGAGAGGCGTCCCAATTGCCCTGCCAAGCCTCGAGGAGAATCTCGATTTGTCCCTCGCAACTAGGCAGGAGTCCTGACGTCGCTGAACAAACACTTGTGTGGAAAGGCCATCCCCGTCGTATCTCGAGAATATACCCCAGGTTCCCGCCGCAACTCGAGAAAAACCATGAGACTTCCCCCTCGCCTCGAGATGAGGCCCGATTCCCCTGCACTGCGTGCAGAGCAATGCCGTGTTGCACAACACACATGAAGGGAGCCTTGATTTCCTTGATGGCACTCCAGAGTAACCCCAAGAACACTGTTTCAAGGCTAGAGGGATGCTGAGGTCACTGTAGCAACATGAAAGAGCTCCGTGGACCAAAAGTCAACTCGAGATGAGAGGTTAGTCCCTGGCTTCGACTCCAGAGGAATACCACCTTTCTACAAGCACCTCAAGAGGAGGCTTTTCTCAGCTTTAGGTATGTGAGAGGGAACCTGAGTTTGTGGCCTCAAGTGGAATGGACACTGCGATGCCCTGACTCGAAATAAGGCCGGATATCCCTGCATTGACTTGAATGCAGGCTCGTCTTGCATTACCCAAGACGAAAGGATGTCTGAATCCCCTGTGGAGACCACAGAGAAAGACCTAGTTCCCCACCTCATCGCGACCGGAGGCCTCACATCCTTTGAAAAATCCAGAGGGACGCGGAGATCAGTGCCTCCAAAGGAGACGATGCCTGACTCCTCGTGAAACTTGATAGGAGTCCCAGGATTCCTGTGGCATGTGGAAAGGGACCCTTGGTCTCCCGCCTCAGCTGGAGAGGCGTCCCAATTGCCCTGCCAAGCCTCGAGGAGAATCCCGAGTTGTCCCTCGCAACTAGGCAGGAGTCCTGACGTCGCTGAACAAACACGTGTGTGGAAGGGCCATCCTCGTCGTAACTCGAGAATATACCCCAGGTTCCCGCCGCAACTCGAGCAAAACCATGAGACTTCCCCCTCGCCGCGAGATGAGGCCCGATTCCACTGCACTGCGTGCACAGCAATGCGGTGTTGCACATCAAACAGGAAAGGAGCCTTGATTTCCTTGATGGCACTGCAGAGAAAGCCCAAGAACACTGTTTCAAGGCTAGAGGGATCCTGAGGTCACTGTGGCAACACGAAAGAGCTCCGTGGACCACAAATCAACTCGAGATGAGAGGTTAGTCCCTGGCTTCGACTCCAGAGGAATACCAACTTACCACAAGCACCTCAAGAGGAGGCTTCTCTCTGCTCTATGTATGTGAGAGGGACCCTGAGTTTGCGGCCTCAAGTGGAATGGACACCGCGATGCCCTGACTCGAAATAAGACCCCGTATGCCTACAGTGACTTGAATGCAGGCTCGTCTTTCATCTCCCAAGATGAAAGGATGTCTGAATCCCCTGTGGATAGAACAGAGAAAGACCTAGTTCCCCACCTCATCGCGACCGGAGGCCTCACATCCTTGGAAAACTCCAGAGGGATGCGGAGATCAGTCCCTCCAAAGGAGACGATGCCTGACTCCTTGTGAAACTTGATAGGAGTCCCAGGATTCCTGTGGCACGTGGAAAGGGACCCTTAGTCTCCCGCCTCAGCTGGAGAGGCGTCCCAATCGCCCTGCCAAGCCTCGAGGAGAATCCCCAGTTGTCCCCCGCAACTAGGCAAGAGTCCTGACGTCGCTGAACAAACACGTGTGTGGAAGGGCCATCCCCGTCGTAACTCGAGAATATACCCCAGGTTCCCGCCGCAACTCGAGAAGAACCATGAGACTTCCCCCTCGCCGCGAGATGAGGCCCGGTTCCCCTGCACTGAGTGCAGAGCAATGCCGTGTTGCACATCACACAGGAAAGGAGCATTGATTTCCTTGATGGCACTCCAGAGAAACCCCAAGAACACTGTTTCAAGGCTAGAGGGATGCTGAGGTCACTGTAGCAACACGAAAGAGCTCCGTGTACCAAATATCAACTCGAAATGAGAGGTTAGTCCCTGGCTTTGACTCCAGAGGAATACCACCTTACCACAAGCACCTCAAGAGGAGGCTTCTCTCAGCTCTAGGTATGTGAGAGGGACCCTGAGTTTGTGGCCTCAAGTGGAATGGACACCGCGATGCCCTGACTCGAAATAAGGCCGATATGCCTGCAGTGACTTGAATGCAGGCTCGTCTTGCATCTCCCAAGGCGAAAGGATGTCTGAATGCCCTGTGGAGACCACAGAGAAAGACCTAGTTCCCCTCCTCATCGAGACCGGAGGCCTCACATCCTTTGAAAATTCCAGAGGGACACGGAGATCAGTGCCTACAAAGGAGACGATGCCTGACTCCTTGTGAAACTTGATAGGAGTCCCAGGATTCCTGTGGCACGTGGAAAGGGACCCTTGGTCTCCCGCCTCAGCTGGAGAGGCGTCCCAATTGCCCTGCCCAGCCTCGAGGAGAATCCCGAGTTGTCCCTCGCAACTAGGCAGGAGTCCTGACGTCGCTGAACAAACACGTGTGTGGAAGGGCCATCCCCGTCGTAACTCGAGAATACACCCCAGGTTCCCGCTGCAACTCGAGAAAAACCATGAGACTTCCCCCTCGCCGCGAGATGAGGCCCGATTCCCTTGCACTGTGTGCAGAGCAATGCCGTGTTGCACATCACACAGGAAAGGAGCCTTGATTTCCTTGATGGCACTCCAGAGAAACCCCAAGAACACTGTTTCAAGGCTACAGGGATCCTGAGGTCACTGTAGCAACACGAAAGAGCTCCGTGGACCAAAAATCAACTCGAGATGAGAGGTTAGTCCCTGGCTTCAGCTCCAGAGGAATACCACCTTACCACAAGCACCTCAAGAGGAGGCTTCTCTCAGCTCTAGGTATGTGAGAGGGACCCTGAGTTTGCGGCCTCAAGTGGAATGGACACCGCGATGCCCTGACTCGAAATAAGGCCGGATTTCCCTGCAGTGACTTGAATGCAGGCTCGTCTTGCATCTAACAAGACGAAAGGATGTCTGAATCCCCTGTGGAGACCACAGAGAAAGACCTAGTTCCCCACCTCATCGCGACCGGAGGCCTCACATCCTTTGAAAACTCCAGAGGTACGCGGAGATCAGTGCCTCCAAAGGAGACGATGCCTGACTCCTCGTGAAACTTGATAGGAGTCCCAGGATTCCTGTGGCACGTGGAATGGGACCCTTGGTCTCCCGCCTCAGCTGGAGAGGCGTCCCAATTGCCCTGCCAAGCCTCGAGGAGAATCCCCAGTTGTCCCCCGCAACTAGGCAGGAGTCCTGACATCGCTGAACAAACACGTGTGAGGAAGGGCCATCCCCGTCGTAACTCGAGAATATACCCCAGGTTCCCGCCGCAACTCGAGAAAAACCATGAGACTTCCCCCTCGCCGGGAGATGAGGCCCGATTCCCCTGCACTGAGTGCAGAGCAATGCCGTGTTCACATCACACAATAAAGGAGCCTTGATTTCCTTGATGGCACTCCAGAGAAAGCCCAAGAACACTGTTTCAAGGCTAGAGGGAACCTGAGGTCACTGTAGCAACACGAAAGAGCTCCTTTGACCCCAAATCAACTCGACATGAGAGGTTAGTCCCTGGCTTCTACTCCAGGGGAATACCACCTTACCACAGGCACCTCAAGAGGAGGCTTCTCTCAGCTCTAGGTATGTGAGAGGGACCCTGAGTTTGCGGCCTCAAGTGGAATGGACACCGCGATTCCCTGACTCGAAATAAGGCCGGATATGCCTGCAGTGACTTGAATGCAGGCTCGTCTTGCATCTCCCAAGACGAAAGGATGTCTGAATCCCCTGTGGAGACAACAGAGAAAGACCTAGTTCCCCACCTCATCGCGACCGGAGGCCTCACATCCTTTGAAAACACCAGAGGGATGCGGAGATCACTGCCTCCAAAGCAGACGATGCCTGCCTCCTCGTGAAACTTGATAGGAGTCCCAGGATTCCTGTGGCACGTGGAAAAGGATCCTTGGTCTCCCGCCTCAGCTGGAGAGGCGGCCCAATTGCCATGCCAAGCCGCGAGGAGAATCCCGAGTTGTCCCTCGCAACTAGGCAGGAGTCCTGACGTCGCTGAACAAACACGTGTGTGGAAGGGCCATCCCCGTCGCAACTCGAGAATATACCCCAGGTTCCCGCCGCAACTCGAGAAAAACCATGAGACTTCCCCCTCGCCGCGAGATGAGGCCCGATTCCCCTGCACTGCGTGCAGAGCAATGCCGTGTTGCACATCACACAGGAAAGGAGCCTTGATTTCCTTGATGGCACTCCAGAGAAACCCCAAGAACACTGTTTCAAGGCTAGAGGGATCCTGAGGTCACTGTAGAAACACGAAAGAGCTCCGTGGACCAAAAATCAACTCGAGATGAGAGGTTAGTCCCGGCTTCGACTCCAGAGGAATACCACCTTACCACAAGGACCTCAAGAGGAGGCTTTTCTCAGCTCTATGTATGTGAGAGGGACCCTAACTTTGCGGCCTCAAGTCGAATGGACACCGCGATGCCCTGTCTTGAAATAAGGCCGGATAACCCTGCAGTGACTTGAATGCTGGCTCGTCTTGCATCTCCCAAGACGAAAGGATGTCTGAATCCCCTGTGGAGACAACAGAGAAAGACCTAGTTCCCCACCTCATCGCGACCGGAGGCCTCACATCCTTGGAAAACTCCAGAGGGACGCGGAGATCAGTGCCTCCAAAGGAGACGATGCCTGACTCCTCGTGAAACTTGATAGGAGTCCCAGGATTACTGTGGCACGTGGAAAGGGACCCTTGGTCTCCCGCCTCTGCTGGAGAGGCCTCCCAATTGCCCTGCCAAGCCTCGAGGAGAATCCCGAGTTGTCCCTCGCAACTAGGCAGGAGTCCTGACGTCGCTGAACAAACACGTGTGTGGAAGGGCCATCCCCGTCGTAACTCGAGAATACACCCCAGGTTCCCGCTGCAACTCGAGAAAAACCATGAGACTTCCCCCTCGCCGCGAGATGAGGCCCGATTCCCCTGCACTGTGTGCAGAGCAATGCCGTGTTGCACATCACACAGGAAAGGAGCCTTGATTTCCTTGATGGCACTCCAGGGAAACCCCAAGAACACTGTTTCAAGGCTACAGGGATCCTGAGGTCACTGTAGCAACACGAAAGAGCTCCGTGGACCAAAAATCAACTCGAGATGAGAGGTTAGTCCCTGGCTTCAGCTCCAGAGGAATACCACCTTACCACAAGCACCTCAAGAGGAGGCTTCTCTCAGCTCTAGGTATGTGAGAGGGACCCTGAGTTTGCGGCCTCAAGTGGAATGGACACCGCGATGCCCTGACTCGAAATAAGGCCTGATTTCCCTGCAGTGACTTGAATGCAGGCTCGTCTTGCATCTCCCAAGACGAAAGGATGTCTGAATCCCCTGTGGAGACCACAGAGAAAGACCTAGTTCCCCACCTCATCACGACCGGAGGCCTCACATCCTTTGAAAACTCCAGAGGGACGCGGAGATCAGTGCCTCCATAGGAGACGATGCCTGACTCCTCATGAAACTTGATAGGAGTCCCAGGATTCCTGTGGCACGTGGAATGAGACGCTTGGTCTCCCGCCTCAGATGGAGAGGCGTCCCAATTGCCCTGCCAAGCCTCGAGAATAATCCCCAGTTGTCCCTCGCAACTAGGCAGGAGTCCTGACGTCGCTGAACAAACACGTGTGTGGAAGGGCCATCCCCGTCGTAACTCGAGAATATACCCCAGGTTCCCGCCGCAACTCGAGAGAAACCATGAGACTTCCCCCTCGCCGCGAGATGAGGCCCGATTCCCCTGCACTGCGTGCAGAGCAATGCCGTGTTGCACATCAAACAGGAAAGGAGCCTTGATTTCCTTGATGGCACTCCAGAGAAAGCCCAAGAACAATGTTTCAAGGCTAGAGGGATACTGAGGTCACTGTAGCAACACGAAAGAGCTCCTTTGATCCCAAATCAACTCGAGATGAGAGGTTAGTCCCTGGCTTCGACTCCAGAGGAATACCACCTTACCACAAGCACCTCAAGAGGAGGCTTCTCTCAGATCTAGGTATGTGAGAGGGACCCTGAGTTTGCGGCCTCAAGTGGAATGGACACCGCGATGCCCTGACTCGAAATAAGGCCGGATATGCCTGCAGTGACTTGAATGCAGGCTCGTCTTGCATCTCCCACGACGAAAGGATGTCTGAATCCCCTGTGGAGACCACCTGGAATGACCTAGTTCCCCACCTCATCGCGACCGGAGGCCTCACATCCTTTCAAAACTCCAGAGGGACGCGGAGATCAGTGCCTCCAAAGGAGACGATGCCTGACTCCTCGTGAAACTTGATAGGAGTCCCAGGATTCCTGTGGCATGTGGAAAGGGACCCTTGGTCTCCCGCCTCTGCTGGAGAGGCGTCCCAATTGCCCTGCCAAGCCTCGAGGAGAATCCCGAGTTGTCCCTCGCAACTAGGCAGGAGTCCTGACGTCGCTGAACAAACACGTGTGTGGAAGGGCCATCCCCGTCGTAACTCGAGAATATACCCCAGGTTCCCGCCGCACCTCGAGAAAAACCATGAGACTTACCACTCTCCGCGAGATGAGGCCCGATTCCCCTCCACTGCATGCAGAGCAATGCCGTGTTGCACATCACACAGGAAAGGAGCCTTGATTTCCTTGATGGCACTGCAGAGAAAGCCCAAGAACACTGTTTCAAGGCTAGAGGGATCCTGAGGTGGCTGTAGCAACACGAAAGAGCTCCGTGGACCAAAAGTCACCTCGAAATGAGAGGGTAGTCCCTGGCTTTGACTCCAGAGGAATACCACCTTACCACAAGCACCGCAAGAGGAGGCGTCTCTGAGCTCTAGGTATGTGAGAGGGACCCTGAGTTTGCGGCCTCAAGTGGAATGGACACCGCGATGCCCTGGCTCGAAATAAGGCCGGATATCCCTGCAGTGACTTGAATGTAGGCTCGTCTTGCATCTCCCAAGACAGAGGATGTCTGAATCCCCTGTGTAGACCACAGGGAAAAACCTACTTCCCCACCTCATCGCGACCGGAGGCCTCACATCCTTGGAAAACTCCAGAGGGACGCGGAGATCAGTGCCTCCAAAGGAGACGATGCCTGACTCCTCGTGAAACTTGATAGGAGTCCCAGGATTCCTGTGGCACGTGGAAAGGGACCCTTGGTCTCCCGCCTCTGCTGGAGAGGCCTCCCAATTGCCCTGCCAAGCCTCGAGGAGAATCCCGAGTTGTCCCTCGCAACTAGGCAGGAGTCCTGACGTCGCTGAACAAACAGGTGTGTGGAAGGGCCATCCCCGTCGTAACTCGAGAATATACCCCAGGTTCCCGCCGCACCTCGAGAAAAACCATGAGACTTACCCCTCGCCGCGAGATGAGGCCCGATTCCCCTGCACTGCATGCAGAGTAATGCCGTGTTGCACATCACACAGGAAAGGAGCCTTGATTTCCTTGATGGCACTCCAGAGAAACCCCAAGAACACTGTTTTAAGGTTAGAGGGATCCTGAGGTCACTGTAGCAACACGAAAGAGCTCCGTGAACCCCAAATCAACTCGACATGAGAAGTTAGTCGCTGGCTTCTACTCCAGAGGAATACCACCTTACCACAAGCACCTCAAGAGGAGGCTTCTCTCAGCTCTAGCTATGTGAGACGGACCCTGAGTTTGCGGCCTCAAGTGGAATGGACACCGCGATGCCCTGACTCGAAATAAGGCACTATATGCCTGCAGTGACTTGAATGCAGGCTCGTCTTGCATCTCCCAAGACGAAAGGATGTCTGAATACCCTGTGGAGACCACAGAGAAGGACCTAGTTCCCCACCTCATCGCGACCGGAGGCCTCACATCCTTTGAAAACTCCAGAGGGAAGCGGAGATCAGTGCCTCCAAAGGAGACGATGCCTGACTCCTCGTGAAACTTGATAGGAGTCCCAGGATTCCTGTGGCACGTGGAAAGGGACACTTGGTCTCCCGCCTCAGCTGGAGAGGCGTCCCAATTGCCCTGCCAATCCTAGAGGAGAATCCCGAGTTGTCCCTCGCAACTAGGCAGGCGTCCTGACGTCGCTGAACAAACACGTGTGTGGAAGGGCCATCCCCGTCGTAACTCGAGAATATACCCCAGGTTCCTGCCACAACTCGAGAAAAACCATGAGACTTCCCCCTCGCCGCGAGATGAGGCCCGATTCCCCTGCACTGTGTGCAGAGCAATGCCGTGTTGCACATCACACAGGAAAGGAGCCTTGATTTCCTAGATGGCACTCCAGAGAAAGCCCAAGAACACTGTTTCAAGGCTAGAGGGATCCTGAGGTCACTGTAGCAACACGAAACAGCACCGTGGACCACAAATCAACTGGAGATGAGAGGTTAGTCCCTGGCTTCGACTCCAGAGGAATACCACCTTACCACAAGCACCTCAAGAGGAGGCTTCTCTCAGCTCTAGGTATGTGAGAGGAACGCTGAGTTTGCGGCCTCAAGTGGAATGGACACCGCGAATGCCCTGACTCGAAATAAGGCCGGATTTCCCTGCAGTGACTTGAATGCAGGCTCGTCTTGCATCTCCCAAGACGAAAGGATGTCTGAATCCCCTGTGGAGACCACAGAGAAAGACCTAGTTCCCCACCTCATCGCGACCGGAGGCCTCACATTCTTGGAAAACTCCAGAGGGACGCGGAGATCAGTGCCTCCAAAGGAGACGATGCCTGACTCCTCGTGAAACTTGATAGGAGTCCCAGGATTCCTGTGGCACGTGGAAAGGGACCCTTGGTCTCCCGCCTCTGCTGGAGAGGCGTCCCAATTGCCCTGCCAAGCCTCGAGGAGAATTCCGAGTTGTCCCTCGCAACTAGGCAGGAGTCCTGACGTCGCTGAACAAACACGTGTATGGAAGGGCCATCCCCGTCGTAACTCGAGAATATACCCCAGGTTCCCGCTGCACCTCGAGAAAAACCATTAGACTTACCACACTCCGCGAGATGAGGCCCGATTCCCCTCCACTGCATGCAGAGCAATGCCGTGTTGCACAACACACAGGAAAGGAGCCTTGATTTCCTTGATGGCACTGCAGAGAAAGCCCAAGAACACTGTTTCAAGGCTAGAGGGATCCTGAGGTCGCTGTAGCAACACGAAAGAGCTCCGTGGACCAAAAGTCACCTCGAAATGAGAGGGTAGTCCCTGGCTTTGACTCCAGAGGAATACCACCTTACCACAAGCACCGCAAGAGGAGGCGTCTCTGAGCTCTAGGTATGTGATAGGGACCCTGAGTTTGCGGCCTCAAGTGGAATGGACACCGCGATGCCCTGGCTCGAAATAAGGCCTGATATCCCTGCAGTGACTTGTATGTAGGCTCCTCTTGCATCTCCCAAGACAGAGGATGTCTGAATCCCCTGTGTAGACCACAGGGAAAAACCTAGTTCCCCACCTCATCGCGACCGGAGGCCTCACATCCTTGGAAAACTCCAGAGGGACGCGGAGATCAGTGCCTCCAAAGGAGACGATGCCTGCCTCCTCGTGAAACTTGATAGGAGTCCCAGGATTCCTGTGGCACGTGGAAAGGGACCCTTGGTCTCCCGCCTCAGCTGGAGAGGCGTCCCAATTGCCCTGCCAAGCCTCGAGGAGAATCCCGAGTTGTCCCTCGCAACTAGGCAGGAGTCCTGACGTCGCTGAACAAACAGGTGTGTGGAAGGGCCATCACCGTCGTAACTCGAGAATATATCCCAGGTTCCCGCCGCACCTCGAGAAAAACCATGAGACTTACCCCTCGCCGCGAGATAAGGCCCGATTCCCCTGCACTGCATGCAGAGCAATGCCGTGTTGCACATCACACAGGAAAGGAGCCTTGATTTCCTTGATGGCACTAGAGAGAAACCCCAAGAACACTGTTTCAAGGCTAGAGGGATCCTGAGGTCACTGTAGCAACAGGAAAGAGCTCCGTGGACCCCAAATCAACTCGAGATGAGAGGTTAGTCCCTGGCTTCGACTCCAGAGGAATACCACCTTACCACCAGCACCTCAAGAGGAGGCTTTTCTCAGCTCTAGCTATGTGAGAGGGACCCTGAGTTTGCGGCCTCAAGTGGAATGGACACCGCGATGCCCTGACTCGAAATAAGGCAGGATATGCCTGCAGTGACTTGAATGCAGGCTCGTCTTGCATCTCCCAAGACGAAAGGATGTCTGAATCCCTTGTGGAGACGACAGAGAAAAACCTAGTTCCCCACCTCATCGCGACCGGAGGCCTCACATCCTTTGAAAACTCCAGAGGGACGCGGAGATCAGTGCCTCCAAAGGAGACGATGCCTGACTCCTCGTGAAACTTGATAGGAGTCCCAGGATTCCTGTGGCACGTGGAAAGGGACCCTTGGTCTCCCGCCTCTGCTGGAGAGGCGTCCTAATTGCCCTGCCAAGCCTCGAGGAGAATCCCGAGTTGTCCCTCGCAACTAGGCAGGAGTCCTGACGTCGCTGAACAAACACGGGTGTGGAAGGGCCATCCCCGTCGTAACTCGAGAATATACCCCAGGTTCCCGCCGCACCTCGAGAAAAACCATGAGACTTACCCCTCGCCGCGAGATGAGGCCCGATTCCCCTGCACTGCGTGCAGAGCAATGCCGTGTTGCACATCACACAGGAAAGGAGCCTTGATTTCCTTGATGGCACTCCAGAGAAACCCCAAGAACACTGTTTCAAGGCTAGAGGGATCCTGAGGTCACTGTAGCAACAAGAAAGAGCTCCGTGGACCAAAAGTCAACTCGAAATGAGAGGGTAGTCCCTGGCTTTGACTCCAGAGGAATACCACCTTACCACAAGCACCTCAAGAGGAGGCGTCTCTGAGCTCTAGGTATGTGAGAGGGACCCTGAGTTTGCGGCCTCAAGTGGAATGGACACCGCGATGCCCTGACTCGAAATAAGGCCGGATATCCCTGCAGTGACTTGAATGTAGGCTCGTCTTGCATCTCCCAAGACGAAAGGATGTCTGAATCCCATGTGGAGACCACAGGGAAAAACCTAGTTCCCCACCTCATCGCGACCGGAGGCCTCACATCCATGGAAAACTCCAGAGGGACGCGGAGATCAGTGCCTCCAAAGGAGACGATGCCTGACTCCTCGTGAAACTTGATAGGAGTCCCAGGATTCCTGTGGCACGTGGAAAGGGACCCTTGGTCTCCCGCCTCAGCTGGAGAGGAGTCCCAATTGCCCTGCCAAGCCTCGAGGAGAATCCCGAGTTGTCCCTCGCAACTAGGCAGGAGTCCTGACGTCGCTGAACAAACAGGTGTGTGGAAGGGCCATCCCCGACGTAACTCGGGAATATACCCCAGGTTCCCGCCGGAACTCGAGAAAAACCATGAGACTTCCCCCTCGCCTCGAGATGAGGTCCGATTTGCCTGCACTGCATGCAGAGCAATGCCGTGTTGCACATCACACAGGAAAGGAGCCTTGATTTCCTTGATGGCACTACAGAGAAAACCCAAGAACACTGTTTCAAGGCTAGAGGGATCCTGAGGTCACTGTAGCAACACGAAAGAGCTCCTTGGACCCCAAATCAACTCGACATGAGAGGTTAGTCCCTGGCTTCGACTCCAGAGGAATACCACCTTACCACAAGCACCTCAAGAGGAGGCTTCTCTCAGCTCTAGGTATGTGAGAGGGACCCTGAGTTTGCGGCCTCAAATGGAATGGACAGTGCGATGCCCTGACTCGAAGTAAGGCCGGATATGCCTGCAGTGACTTGAATGCAGGCTCGTCTTGCATCTCCCAAGACGAAAGGATGTCTGAATCCCCTGTGGAGACCACAGAGAAAGACCTAGTTCCCCTCCTCATCGCGACCGGAGGCCTCACATCCTTGGAAAACTCCAGAGGGACGCGGAGATCAGTGCCTCCAAAGGAGACGATGCCTGACTCCTCGTGAAACTTGATAGGAGTCCCAGGATTCCTGTGGCATGTGGAAAGGGACCCTTGGTCTCCCGCCTCAGCTGGAGAGGCGTTCCAATTGCCCTGCGAAGCCTCGAGGAGAATCACGAGTTGTCCCTCGCAACTAGGCAGGAGTCCTGACGTCGCTGAACAAACACGTGTGTGGAAGGGCCATCCCCGTCGTAACTCGAGAATATACCCCAGGTTCCCGCCGCAACTCGAGAAAAACCATGAGACTTCCCCCTCGCCGCGAGATGAGGCCCGATTCCCCTGCACTGCGTGCAGAGCAATGCCGTGTTGCACATCACACAGGTAAGGAGCCTTGATTTCCTTGATGGCACTCCAGAGAAACCCCAAGAACACTGTTTCGGGCTAGAGGGATCCTGAGGTCACTGTAGCAACACAAAAGAGCTCCATGGACCAAAAGTCAACTCGAAATGAGAGGGTAGTCCTTGGCTTTGACTCCAGAGGAATACCACCTTACCACAAGCACCTCAAGAGGAGGCGTCTCTGAGCTCTAGGTATGTGAGAGGGACCCTGAGTTTGCGGCCTCAAGTGGAATGGACAACGCGATGCCCTGACTCGAAATAAGGCCGGTTATCCCTGCAGTGACTTGAATGTAGGCTCGTCTTGCATCTCCCAAGACGAAAGGATGTCTGAATCCCCTGTGGAGACCACAGGGAAAAACCTAGTCCCCAACCTCATTGCGACCGGAGGCCTCACATCCTTGGAAAACTCCAGAGGGACGCGGAGATCAGTGCCTCCAAAGGAGACGATGCCTGACTCCTCGTGAAACTTGATAGGAGTCCCAGGATTCCTGTGGCACGTGGAAAGGACCCTTGGTCTCCCGTCTCTGCTGGAGAGGCGTCCCAATTGCCCTGCCAAGCCTCGAGGAGAATCCCGAGTTGTCCCTCGCAACTGGGCAGGAGTCCTGACGTCGCTGAACAAACACGTGTGTGGAAGGGCCATCCCCGTCGTAACTCGAGAATATACCCCAGGTTCCCGCCGCAACTCGAGAAAAATCATGAGACTTCCCCCTCGCCGAGAGATGAGGCCCGATTCCCCTGCACTGCGTGCAGAGCAATGCCGTGTTGCACAACACACAGGAAAGGAGCCTTGATTTCCTTGATGGCACTGCAGAGAAAGCCCAAGAACACTGTTTCAAGGCTAGAGGGATCCTGAGGTCGCTGTAGCAACACGAAAGAGCTCCGTGGACCAAAAGTCACCTCGAAATGAGAGGGTAGTCCCTAGCTTTGACTCCAGAGGAATACCACCTTACCACAAGCACCGCAAGAGGAGACGTCTCTGAGCTCTAGGTATGTGATAGGGACCCTGAGTTTGCGGCCTCAAGTGGAATGGGCACCGCGATGCCCTGGCTCAAAATAAGGCCGGATATCCCTGCAGTGACTTGAATGTAGGCTCGTCTTGCATCTCCCAAGACAGAGGATGTCTGAATCCCCTGTGTAGACCACAGAGAAAGACCTAGTTCCCCACCTCATCGCGACTGGAGGCCTCACATCCTTGGAAAACTCCAGAGGGACGCGGAGATCAGTGCCTCCAAAGGAGACGATGCCTGACTCCTCGTGAAACTTGATAGGAGTCCCAGGATTCCTGTGGCACGTGGAAAGGGACCTTTGGTCTCCCGCCTCAGCTGGAGAGGCGTCCCAATTGCCCTGCCAAGCCTCGAGGAGAATCCCGAGTTGTCCCTCGCAACTAGGCAGGTGTCCTGACGTCGCTGAACAAACAGGTGTGTGGAAGGGCCATCACCGTCGTAACTCGAGAATATACCCCAGGTTCCCGCCGCACCTCGAGAAAAACCATGAGACTTACCCCTCGCCGCGAGATGAGGCCCGATTCCCCTGCACTGCATGCAGAGTAATGCCGTGTTGCACATCACACAGGAAAGGAGCCTTGATTTCCTTGATGGCACTAGAGAGAAACCCCAAGAACACTGTTTCAAGGCTAGAGGGATCCTGAGGTCACTGTAGCAACACGAAAGAGCTTCATGGACCAAAAATCAACTCAAGATGAGAAGTTAGTCCCTGGCTTCGACTCCAGAGGAATACCACCTTACCACAAGCACCTCAAGAGGAGGCTTTTCTCAGCTCTAGGTATGTGAGAGGGACCCTGAGTTTGCGGCCTCAAATGGAATGGACAGTGCGATGCCCTGACTCGAAATAAGGCCGGATATGCCTGCAGTGACTTGAATGCAGGCTCGTCTTGCATCTCCCAAGACGAAAGGATGTCTGAATCCCCTGTGGAGACCACAGAGAAAGACCTACTTCCCCTCCTCATCGCGACCAGAGGCCTCACATCCTTGGAAAACTCCAGAGGGACGCGGAGATCAGTGCCTCCAAAGGAGACGATGCCTGACTCCTCGTGAAACTTGATAGGAGTCCCAGGATTCCTGTGGCACGTGGATAGGGACCCTTGGTCTCCCGCCTCAGCTGGAGAGGCGTTCCAATTGCCCTGCCAAGCCTCGAGGAGAATCCCGAGTTGTCCCTCGCAACTAGGCAGGAGTCCTGACGTCGCTGAACAAACACGTGTGTGGAAGGGCCATCCCCGTCGTAACTCGAGAATATACCCCAGGTTCCCGCCACAACTCGAGAAAAACCATGAGACTTCCCCCTCGCCGCGAGATGAGGCCCGATTTCCCTGCACTGCGTGCAGAGCAATGCCATGTTGCACATCACACAGGAAAGGAGCCTTGATTTCCTTGATGGCACTCCAGAGAAAGCCCAAGAACACTGTTTCAAGGCTAGAGGGATCCTGAGGTCACTGGAGCAACACGAAAGAGCTTCGTGGACCAAAAATCAACTCGAGATGAGAGGTTAGTCCCTGGCTTCGACTCCAGAGGAATACCACCTTACCACAAGCACCTCAAGAGGAGGCTTCTCTCAGCTCTAGGTATGTGAGAGGGACCCTGAGTTTGCGGCCTCAAATGGAATGGGCAGTGCGATGCCCTGACTCGAAATAAGGCCGGATATGCCTGCAGTGACTTGAATGCAGGCTCCTCTTGCATCTCCCAAGACGAAAGGATGTCTGAATCCCCTGTGGAGACCACAGAGAAAGACCTAGTTCCCCACCTCATCGCGACCGGAGGCCTCACATCCTTGGAAAACTCCAGAAGGACGTGGAGATCAGTGCCTCCAAAGGAGACGATGCCTGACTCCTCGTGAAACTTGATAGGAGTCCCAGGATTCCTGTGGCACGCGGAAAGGGACCCTTGGTCTCCTGCCTCAGCTGGAGAGGCGTCCCAATTGCCCTGCCAAGCCTCGAGGAGAATCCCGAGTTGTCCCTCGCTACTAGGCAGGAGTCCTGTCGTCGCTGAACAAACACGTGTGTGGAAGGGCCATCCCCGTCTTAACTCGAGAATATACCCCAGGTTCCCGCCGCAACTCGAGAAAAACCATGAGACTTCCCCCTCGCCGCGAGATGAGGCCCGATTCCCCTGCACTGCGTGCAGAGCAATGCCGTGTTGCACATCACACAGGAAAGGAGCCTTGATTTCCTTGATGGCACTCCAGAGAAACCCCAAGAACACTGTTTCGGGCTAGAGGGATCCTGAGGTCACTGTAGCAACACAAAAGAGCTCCGTGGACCAAAAGTCAACTCGAAATGAGAGGGTAGTCCTTGGCTTTGACTCCAGAGGAGTACCACCTTACCACAAGCACCTCAAGAGGAGGCGTCTCTGAGCTCTAGGTATGTGAGAGGGACCCTGAGTTTGCGGCCTCAAGTGGAATGGACAACGCGATGCCCTGACTCGAAATAAGGCCGGTTATCCCTGCAGTGACTTGAATGTAGGCTCGTCTTGCATCTCCGAAGACGAAAGGATGTCTGAATCCCCTGTGGAGACCACAGGGAAAAACCTAGTCCCCCACCTCATTGCGACCGGAGGCCTCACATCCTTGGAAAACTCCAGAGGGACGCGGAGATCAGTGCCTCCAAAGGAGACGATGCCTGACTCCTCGTGAAACTTGATAGGAGTCCCAGGATTCCTGTGGCACGTGGAAAGGGACCCTTGGTCTCCCGTCTCTGCTGGAGAGGCGTCCCAATTGCCCTGCCAAGCCTCGAGGAGAATCCCGAGTTGTCCCTCGCAACTAGGCAGGAGTCCTGACGTCGCTGAACAAACACGTGTGTGGAAGGGCCATCCCCGTCGTAACTCGAGAATATACCCCAGGTTCCCGCCGCAACTCGAGAAAAATCATGAGACTTCCCCCTCGCCGAGAGATGAGGCCCGATTCCCCTGCACTGCGTGCAGAGCAATGCCGTGTTCACATCACACAGGAAAGGAGCCTTGATTTCCTTGATGGCACTCCAGAGAAAGCCCAAGAACACTGTTTCAAGGCTAGAGGGATGCTGAGGTCACTGTAGCAACACGAAAGAGCTCCGTGGACCAAAAATCAACTCGAGATGAGAGGTTAGTCCCTGGGGTCGACTCCAGAGGAATACAACCTTACCACAAGCACCTCAAGAGGAGGCTTCTCTCAGTTCTAGGTATGTGAGAGGGACCCTGAGTTTGCGGCCTCAAGTGGAATGGACACCGCGATGCCCTGACTCGAAATAAGGCCGGATATGCCTGCAGTGACTTGAATGCAGGCTCGTCTTGCATCTCCCAAGACGAAAGGATGTCTGAATCCCCTGTGGAGACCACAGAGAAAGACCTAGTTCCCCACCTCATCGCGACCGGAGGCCTCACATCCTTGGAAAACTCCAGAGGGATGCGGAGATCAGTGCCTCCAAAGGAGACGATGCCTGACTCCTCGTGAAACTTGATAGGAGTCCCAGGATTCCTGTGGCACGTGGAAAGGGACCCTTGGTCTCCCGCCTCAGCTGGAGAGGCGTCCCAATTGCCCTGCCAAGCCTCGAGGAGAATCCCGAGTTGTCCCTCGAAACTAGGCAGGAGTCCTGACGTCGCTGAACAAACACGTGTGTGGAAGGGCCATCCCCGTCGTAACTCGAGAATATACCCCAGGTTCCCGCCGCAACTCGAGAAAAACCATGAGACTTCCCCCTCGCCGCGAGATGAGGCCCGATTCCCCTGCACTGCGTGCAGAGCAATGCCGTGTTGCACATCACACAGGAATGGAGCCTTGATTTCCTTGATGGCACTCCAGAGAAAGCCCAAGAACACTGTTTCAAGGCTAGAGGGATCCTGAGGTCACTGTAGCAACACGAAAGAGCTCCATGGACCAAAAGTCAACTCGAAATGAGAGGGTAGTCCCTGGCTTTGACTCCAGAGGAATACCACCTTACCACAAGCACCTCAAGAGGAGGCGTCTCTGAGCTCTTGGTATGTGAGAGGGACCCTGAGTTTGCGGCCTCAAGTGGAATGGACACCGCGATGCCCTGACTCGAAATAAGGCCGGATATGCCTGCAGTGACTTGAATGTAGGCTCGTCTTGCATCTCCCAAGACGAAAGGATGTCTGAATCCCCTGTGGAGACCACAGAGAAAGACCTAGTTCCCCACCTCATCGCGACCGGAGGCCTCACATCCTTGGAAAACTCCAGAGGGACGTGGAGATCAGTGCCTCCAAAGGAGACGATGCCTGACTCCTCGTGAAACTTGATAGGAGTCCCAGGATTCCTGTGGCACGTGGATAGGAACCCTTGGTCTCCTGCCTCAGCTGGAGAGGCGTCCCAATTGCCCTGCCAAGCCTCGAGGAGAATCCCGAGTTGTCCCTCGCAACTAGGCAGGAGTCCTGTCGTCGCTGAACAAACACCTGTGTGGAAGGGCCATCCCCGTCTTAACTCGAGAATATACCCCAGGTTCCCGCCGCAACTCGAGAAAAACCATGAGACTTCCCCCTCGCCGCGAGATGAGGCCCGATTCCCCTTCACTGCGTGCAGAGCAATGCCGTGTTGCACATCACACAGGAAAGGAGCCTTGATTTCCTTGATGGCTCTCCAGAGAAACCCCAAGAACACTGTTTCAAGGCTAGAGGGATGCTGAGGTCACTGTAGCAACACGAAAGAGCTCCGTGGACCAAATATCAACTCGAAATGAGAGGTTAGTCCCTGGCTTTGACTCCAGAGGAATACCACCTTACCACAAGCACCTCAAGAGGAGGCTTCTCTCAGCTCTAGGTATGTGAGAGGGACCCTGAGATTGCGGCCTCAAGTGGAATGGACACCGCGATGCCCTGACTCGAAATAAGGCCGGTTATCCCTGCAGTGACTTGAATGTAGGCTCGTCTTGCATCTCCCAAGATGAAAGGATGTCTGAATCCCCTGTGGAGACCACAGGGAAAAACCTAGTCCACCACCTCATTGCGACCGGAGACCTCACATCCTTGGAAAACTCCACAGGGACGCGGAGATCAGTGCCTCCAAAGGAGACAATGCCTGACTCCTCGTGAAACTTGATAGGAGTCCCAGGATTCCTGTGGCACGTGGAAAGGGACCCTTGGTCTCCCGCCTCAGCTGGAGAGGCGTCCCAATTGCCCTGCCAAGCCTCGAGGAGAATCCCGAGTTGTCCCTCACAACTAGGCAGGAGTCCTGACGTCGCTGAACAAACACGTGTGTGGAAGGGCCATCCCCGTCGTAACTCGAGAATATACCCCAGGTTCCCGCCGCAACTCGAGAAAAACCATGAGACTTCCCCCTCGCCGCGAGATGAGGCCCGATTCCCCTGCACTGAGTGCAGAGCAATTCCGTGTTGCACATCACACAGGAAAGGAGCCTTGATTTCCTTGATGGCACTCCAGAAAAACCTCAAGAACACTGTTTCAAGGCTAGAGGGATCCTGAGGTCACTGTAGCAAAACGAAAGAGCTCCGTGGACCAAATATCAACTCGAAATGAGAGGTTAGTAACTGGCTTCGACTCCAGAGGAATACCACCTTAACACAAGCACCTCAAGAGGAGGCTTCTCTCAGCTCTAGGTATGTGAGAGGGACCCTGAGTTTGCGGCCTCAAGTGGAATGGACACCGCGATTCCCTGATTGGAAATAAGGCCGGATTTCCATGCAGTGACTTGAATGCAGGCTCGTCTTGCATCTCCCAAGACGAAAGGATGTCTGAATCCCCTGTGGAGACCACAGAGAAAGACCTAGTTCCCCACCTCATCGCGACCGGAGGCCTCACATCCTTGGAAAACTCCAGAGGGACGCGGAGATCAGTGCCTCCTAAGGAGACGATGTCTGACTCCTCGTGAAACTTGATAGGAGTCCCAGGATTACTGTGGCACGCGGAAAGGGACCCTTGGTCTCCCGCCTCAGCTGGAGAGGCGTCCCAATTGCCCTGCCAAGCCTCGAGGAGAATCCCGAGTTGTCCCTCGCAACTAGGCAGGAGTCCTGACGTCGCTGAACAAACACGGGTGTGGAAGGGCCATCCCCGTCGTAACTCGAGAATATACCCCAGGTTCCCGCCGCACCTCGAGAAAAACCATGAGACTTACCCCTCGCCGCGAGATGAGGCCCGATTCCCCTGCACTGCGTGCAGAGCAATGCCGTGTTGCACATCACACAGGAAAGGAGCCTTGATTTCCTTGATGGCACTCCAGAGAAACCCCAAGAACACTGTTTCAAGGCTAGAGGGATCCTGAGGTCACTGTAGCAACACGAAAGAGCTCCATGGACCAAAAGTCAACTCGAAATGAGAGGGTAGTCCCTGGCTTTGACTCCAGAGGAATACCACCTTACCACAAGCACCTCAAGAGGAGGCGTCTCTGAGCTCTTGGTATGTGAGAGGGACCCTGAGTTTGCGGCCTCAAGTGGAATGGACACCGCGATGCCCTGACTCGAAATAAGGCCGGATATGCCTGCAGTGACTTGAATGTAGGCTCGTCTTGCATCTCCCAAGACGAAAGGATGTCTGAATCCCCTGTGGAGACCACAGAGAAAGACCTAGTTCCCCACCTCATCGCGACCGGAGGCCTCACATCCTTGGAAAACTCCAGAGGGACGTGGAGATCAGTGCCTCCAAAGGAGACGATGCCTGACTCCTTGTGAAACTTGATAGGAGTCCCAGGATTCCTGTGGCACGTGGATAGGAACCCTTGGTCTCCTGCCTCAGCTGGAGAGGCGTCCCAATTGCCCTGCCAAGCCTCGAGGAGAATCCCGAGTTGTCCCTCGCAACTAGGCAGGAGTCCTGTCGTCGCTGAACAAACACCTGTGTGGAAGGGCCATCCCCGTCTTAACTCGAGAATATACCCCAGGTTCCCGCCGCAACTCGAGAAAAACCATGAGACTTCCCCCTCGCCGCGAGATGAGGCCCGATTCCCCTTCACTGCGTGCAGAGCAATGCCGTGTTGCACATCACACAGGAAAGGAGCCTTGATTTCCTTGATGGCTCTCCAGAGAAACCCCAAGAACACTGTTTCAAGGCTAGAGGGATGCTGAGGTCACTGTAGCAACACGAAAGAGCTCCGTGGACCAAATATCAACTCGAAATGAGAGGTTAGTCCCTGGCTTTGACTCCAGAGGAATACCACCTTACCACAAGCACCTCAAGAGGAGGCTTCTCTCAGCTCTAGGTATGTGAGAGGGACCCTGAGATTGCGGCCTCAAGTGGAATGGACACCGCGATGCCCTGACTCGAAATAAGGCCGGTTATCCCTGCAGTGACTTGAATGTAGGCTCGTCTTGCATCTCCCAAGATGAAAGGATGTCTGAATCCCCTGTGGAGACCACAGGGAAAAACCTAGTCCACCACCTCATTGCGACCGGAGACCTCACATCCTTGGAAAACTCCACAGGGACGCGGAGATCAGTGCCTCCAAAGGAGACAATGCCTGACTCCTCGTGAAACTTGATAGGAGTCCCAGGATTCCTGTGGCACGTGGAAAGGGACCCTTGGTCTCCCGCCTCAGCTGGAGAGGCGTCCCAATTGCCCTGCCAAGCCTCGAGGAGAATCCCGAGTTGTCCCTCACAACTAGGCAGGAGTCCTGACGTCGCTGAACAAACACGTGTGTGGAAGGGCCATCCCCGTCGTAACTCGAGAATATACCCCAGGTTCCCGCCGCAACTCGAGAAAAATCATGAGACTTCCCCTCGCCGCGAGATGAGGCCCGATTCCCCTGCACTGCGTGCAGAGCAATGCCGTGTTCACATCACACAGGAAAGGAGCCTTGATTTCCTTGATGGCACTCCAGAGAAAGCCCAAGAACACTGTTTCAAGGCTAGAGGGATCTTGAGGTCACTGTAGCAACACGAAAGAGCTCCGTGGACCACAAATCAACTCGAGATGAGAGGTTAGTCCCTGGCGTCGACTCCAGAGGAATACCACCTTACCATAAGCACCTCAAGAGGAGGCTTCTCTCAGTTCTAGGTATGTGAGAGGGACGCTGAGTTTGCGGCCTCAAGTGGAATGGACACCGCGATGCCCTGACTCGAAATAAGGCCGGATATCCCTGCAGTGACTTGAATGCAGGCTCGTCTTGCATCTCCCAAGACGAAAGGATGTCTGAATCCCCTGTGGAGACCACAGAGAAAGACCTAGTTCCCCTCCTCATCGCGACCGGAGGCCTCACATCCTTGGAAAACTCCAGAGGGACGCGGAGATCAGTGCCTCCAAAGGAGACGATGCCTGACTCCTCGTGAAACTTGATAGGAGTCCCAGGATTACTGTGGCACGTGGAAAGAGACCCTTGGTCTCCCGCCTCAGCTGGAGAGGCGTCCCAATTGCCCTGCCAAGCCTCGAGGAGAATCCCGAGTTGTCCCTCGCAACTGGGCAGGAGTCCTGACGTCGCTGAACAAACACGTGTGTGGAAGGGCCATCCCTGTCGTCACTCTAGAATATACCCCAGGTTCCCGCCGCAACTCGAGAAAAACCATGAGACTTCCCCCTCGCCGCGAGATGAGGCCCGATTCCCCTGCACTGAGTGCAGAGCAATTCCGTGTTGCACATCACACAGGAAAGGAGCCTTGATTTCCTTGATGGCACTCCAGAAAAACCTCAAGAACACTGTTTCAAGGCTAGAGGGATCCTGAGGTCACTGTAGCAAAACGAAAGAGCTCCGTGGACCAAATATCAACTCGAAATGAGAGGTTAGTAACTGGCTTCGACTCCAGAGGAATACCACCTTAACACAAGCACCTCAAGAGGAGGCTTCTCTCAGCTCTAGGTATGTGAGAGGGACCCTGAGTTTGCGGCCTCAAGTGGAATGGACACCGCGATTCCCTGATTGGAAATAAGGCCGGATTTCCATGCAGTGACTTGAATGCAGGCTCGTCTTGCATCTCCCAAGACGAAAGGATGTCTGAATCCCCTGTGGAGACCACAGAGAAAGACCTAGTTCCCCACCTCATCGCGACCGGAGGCCTCACATCCTTGGAAAACTCCAGAGGGACGCGGAGATCAGTGCCTCCTAAGGAGACGATGTCTGACTCCTCGTGAAACTTGATAGGAGTCCCAGGATTACTGTGGCACGCGGAAAGGGACCCTTGGTCTCCCGCCTCAGCTGGAGAGGCGTCCCAATTGCCCTGCCAAGCCTCGAGGAGAATCCCGAGTTGTCCCTCGCAACTAGGCAGGAGTCCTGACGTCGCTGAACAAACACGGGTGTGGAAGGGCCATCCCCGTCGTAACTCGAGAATATACCCCAGGTTCCCGCCGCACCTCGAGAAAAACCATGAGACTTACCCCTCGCCGCGAGATGAGGCCCGATTCCCCTGCACTGCGTGCAGAGCAATGCCGTGTTGCACATCACACAGGAAAGGAGCCTTGATTTCCTTGATGGCACTCCAGAGAAACCCCAAGAACACTGTTTCAAGGCTAGAGGGATCCTGAGGTCACTGTAGCAACACGAAAGAGCTCCGTGGACCAAAAGTCAACTCGAAATGAGAGGGTAGTCCCTGGCTTTGACTCCAGAGGAATACCACCTTACCACAAGCACCTCAAGAGGAGGCGTCTCTGAGCTCTAGGTATGTGAGAGGGACCCTGAGTTTGCGGCCTCAAGTGGAATGGACACCGCGATGCCCTGACTCGAAATAAGGCCGGATATCCCTGCAGTGACTTGAATGTAGGCTCGTCTTGCATCTCCCAAGACGAAAGGATGTCTGAATCCCATGTGGAGACCACAGGGAAAAACCTAGTTCCCCACCTCATCGCGACCGGAGGCCTCACATCCATGGAAAACTCCAGAGGGACGCGGAGATCAGTGCCTCCAAAGGAGACGATGCCTGACTCCTCGTGAAACTTGATAGGAGTCCCAGGATTCCTGTGGCACGTGGAAAGGGACCCTTGGTCTCCCGCCTCAGCTGGAGAGGAGTCCCAATTGCCCTGCCAAGCCTCGAGGAGAATCCCGAGTTGTCCCTCGCAACTAGGCAGGAGTCCTGACGTCGCTGAACAAACAGGTGTGTGGAAGGGCCATCCCCGACGTAACTCGGGAATATACCCCAGGTTCCCGCCGGAACTCGAGAAAAACCATGAGACTTCCCCCTCGCCTCGAGATGAGGTCCGATTTGCCTGCACTGCATGCAGAGCAATGCCGTGTTGCACATCACACAGGAAAGGAGCCTTGATTTCCTTGATGGCACTACAGAGAAAACCCAAGAACACTGTTTCAAGGCTAGAGGGATCCTGAGGTCACTGTAGCAACACGAAAGAGCTCCTTGGACCCCAAATCAACTCGACATGAGAGGTTAGTCCCTGGCTTCGACTCCAGAGGAATACCACCTTACCACAAGCACCTCAAGAGGAGGCTTCTCTCAGCTCTAGGTATGTGAGAGGGACCCTGAGTTTGCGGCCTCAAATGGAATGGACAGTGCGATGCCCTGACTCGAAGTAAGGCCGGATATGCCTGCAGTGACTTGAATGCAGGCTCGTCTTGCATCTCCCAAGACGAAAGGATGTCTGAATCCCCTGTGGAGACCACAGAGAAAGACCTAGTTCCCCTCCTCATCGCGACCGGAGGCCTCACATCCTTGGAAAACTCCAGAGGGACGCGGAGATCAGTGCCTCCAAAGGAGACGATGCCTGACTCCTCGTGAAACTTGATAGGAGTCCCAGGATTCCTGTGGCATGTGGAAAGGGACCCTTGGTCTCCCGCCTCAGCTGGAGAGGCGTTCCAATTGCCCTGCGAAGCCTCGAGGAGAATCACGAGTTGTCCCTCGCAACTAGGCAGGAGTCCTGACGTCGCTGAACAAACACGTGTGTGGAAGGGCCATCCCCGTCGTAACTCGAGAATATACCCCAGGTTCCCGCCGCAACTCGAGAAAAACCATGAGACTTCCCCCTCGCCGCGAGATGAGGCCCGATTCCCCTGCACTGCGTGCAGAGCAATGCCGTGTTGCACATCACACAGGTAAGGAGCCTTGATTTCCTTGATGGCACTCCAGAGAAACCCCAAGAACACTGTTTCGGGCTAGAGGGATCCTGAGGTCACTGTAGCAACACAAAAGAGCTCCATGGACCAAAAGTCAACTCGAAATGAGAGGGTAGTCCTTGGCTTTGACTCCAGAGGAATACCACCTTACCACAAGCACCTCAAGAGGAGGCGTCTCTGAGCTCTAGGTATGTGAGAGGGACCCTGAGTTTGCGGCCTCAAGTGGAATGGACAACGCGATGCCCTGACTCGAAATAAGGCCGGTTATCCCTGCAGTGACTTGAATGTAGGCTCGTCTTGCATCTCCCAAGACGAAAGGATGTCTGAATCCCCTGTGGAGACCACAGGGAAAAACCTAGTCCCCAACCTCATTGCGACCGGAGGCCTCACATCCTTGGAAAACTCCAGAGGGACGCGGAGATCAGTGCCTCCAAAGGAGACGATGCCTGACTCCTCGTGAAACTTGATAGGAGTCCCAGGATTCCTGTGGCACGTGGAAAGGGACCCTTGGTCTCCCGTCTCTGCTGGAGAGGCGTCCCAATTGCCCTGCCAAGCCTCGAGGAGAATCCCGAGTTGTCCCTCGCAACTAGGCAGGAGTCCTGACGTCGCTGAACAAACACGTGTGTGGAAGGGCCATCCCCGTCGTAACTCGAGAATATACCCCAGGTTCCCGCCGCAACTCGAGAAAAATCATGAGACTTCCCCCTCGCCGAGAGATGAGGCCCGATTCCCCTGCACTGCGTGCAGAGCAATGCCGTGTTGCACAACACACAGGAAAGGAGCCTTGATTTCCTTGATGGCACTGCAGAGAAAGCCCAAGAACACTGTTTCAAGGCTAGAGGGATCCTGAGGTCGCTGTAGCAACACGAAAGAGCTCCGTGGACCAAAAGTCACCTCGAAATGAGAGGGTAGTCCCTAGCTTTGACTCCAGAGGAATACCACCTTACCACAAGCACCGCAAGAGGAGACGTCTCTGAGCTCTAGGTATGTGATAGGGACCCTGAGTTTGCGGCCTCAAGTGGAATGGGCACCGCGATGCCCTGGCTCAAAATAAGGCCGGATATCCCTGCAGTGACTTGAATGTAGGCTCGTCTTGCATCTCCCAAGACAGAGGATGTCTGAATCCCCTGTGTAGACCACAGAGAAAGACCTAGTTCCCCACCTCATCGCGACTGGAGGCCTCACATCCTTGGAAAACTCCAGAGGGACGCGGAGATCAGTGCCTCCAAAGGAGACGATGCCTGACTCCTCGTGAAACTTGATAGGAGTCCCAGGATTCCTGTGGCACGTGGAAAGGGACCTTTGGTCTCCCGCCTCAGCTGGAGAGGCGTCCCAATTGCCCTGCCAAGCCTCGAGGAGAATCCCGAGTTGTCCCTCGCAACTAGGCAGGTGTCCTGACGTCGCTGAACAAACAGGTGTGTGGAAGGGCCATCACCGTCGTAACTCGAGAATATACCCCAGGTTCCCGCCGCACCTCGAGAAAAACCATGAGACTTACCCCTCGCCGCGAGATGAGGCCCGATTCCCCTGCACTGCATGCAGAGTAATGCCGTGTTGCACATCACACAGGAAAGGAGCCTTGATTTCCTTGATGGCACTAGAGAGAAACCCCAAGAACACTGTTTCAAGGCTAGAGGGATCCTGAGGTCACTGTAGCAACACGAAAGAGCTTCATGGACCAAAAATCAACTCAAGATGAGAAGTTAGTCCCTGGCTTCGACTCCAGAGGAATACCACCTTACCACAAGCACCTCAAGAGGAGGCTTTTCTCAGCTCTAGGTATGTGAGAGGGACCCTGAGTTTGCGGCCTCAAATGGAATGGACAGTGCGATGCCCTGACTCGAAATAAGGCCGGATATGCCTGCAGTGACTTGAATGCAGGCTCGTCTTGCATCTCCCAAGACGAAAGGATGTCTGAATCCCCTGTGGAGACCACAGAGAAAGACCTACTTCCCCTCCTCATCGCGACCAGAGGCCTCACATCCTTGGAAAACTCCAGAGGGACGCGGAGATCAGTGCCTCCAAAGGAGACGATGCCTGACTCCTCGTGAAACTTGATAGGAGTCCCAGGATTCCTGTGGCACGTGGATAGGGACCCTTGGTCTCCCGCCTCAGCTGGAGAGGCGTTCCAATTGCCCTGCCAAGCCTCGAGGAGAATCCCGAGTTGTCCCTCGCAACTAGGCAGGAGTCCTGACGTCGCTGAACAAACACGTGTGTGGAAGGGCCATCCCCGTCGTAACTCGAGAATATACCCCAGGTTCCCGCCACAACTCGAGAAAAACCATGAGACTTCCCCCTCGCCGCGAGATGAGGCCCGATTTCCCTGCACTGCGTGCAGAGCAATGCCATGTTGCACATCACACAGGAAAGGAGCCTTGATTTCCTTGATGGCACTCCAGAGAAAGCCCAAGAACACTGTTTCAAGGCTAGAGGGATCCTGAGGTCACTGGAGCAACACGAAAGAGCTCCGTGGACCAAAAATCAACTCGAGATGAGAGGTTAGTCCCTGGCTTCGACTCCAGAGGAATACCACCTTACCACAAGCACCTCAAGAGGAGGCTTCTCTCAGCTCTAGGTATGTGAGAGGGACCCTGAGTTTGCGGCCTCAAATGGAATGGGCAGTGCGATGCCCTGACTCGAAATAAGGCCGGATATGCCTGCAGTGACTTGAATGCAGGCTCCTCTTGCATCTCCCAAGACGAAAGGATGTCTGAATCCCCTGTGGAGACCACAGAGAAAGACCTAGTTCCCCACCTCATCGCGACCGGAGGCCTCACATCCTTGGAAAACTCCAGAAGGACGTGGAGATCAGTGCCTCCAAAGGAGACGATGCCTGACTCCTCGTGAAACTTGATAGGAGTCCCAGGATTCCTGTGGCACGCGGAAAGGGACCCTTGGTCTCCTGCCTCAGCTGGAGAGGCGTCCCAATTGCCCTGCCAAGCCTCGAGGAGAATCCCGAGTTGTCCCTCGCTACTAGGCAGGAGTCCTGTCGTCGCTGAACAAACACGTGTGTGGAAGGGCCATCCCCGTCTTAACTCGAGAATATACCCCAGGTTCCCGCCGCAACTCGAGAAAAACCATGAGACTTCCCCCTCGCCGCGAGATGAGGCCCGATTCCCCTGCACTGCGTGCAGAGCAATGCCGTGTTGCACATCACACAGGAAAGGAGCCTTGATTTCCTTGATGGCACTCCAGAGAAACCCCAAGAACACTGTTTCGGGCTAGAGGGATCCTGAGGTCACTGTAGCAACACAAAAGAGCTCCGTGGACCAAAAGTCAACTCGAAATGAGAGGGTAGTCCTTGGCTTTGACTCCAGAGGAGTACCACCTTACCACAAGCACCTCAAGAGGAGGCGTCTCTGAGCTCTAGGTATGTGAGAGGGACCCTGAGTTTGCGGCCTCAAGTGGAATGGACAACGCGATGCCCTGACTCGAAATAAGGCCGGTTATCCCTGCAGTGACTTGAATGTAGGCTCGTCTTGCATCTCCGAAGACGAAAGGATGTCTGAATCCCCTGTGGAGACCACAGGGAAAAACCTAGTCCCCCACCTCATTGCGACCGGAGGCCTCACATCCTTGGAAAACTCCAGAGGGACGCGGAGATCAGTGCCTCCAAAGGAGACGATGCCTGACTCCTCGTGAAACTTGATAGGAGTCCCAGGATTCCTGTGGCACGTGGAAAGGGACCCTTGGTCTCCCGTCTCTGCTGGAGAGGCGTCCCAATTGCCCTGCCAAGCCTCGAGGAGAATCCCGAGTTGTCCCTCGCAACTAGGCAGGAGTCCTGACGTCGCTGAACAAACACGTGTGTGGAAGGGCCATCCCCGTCGTAACTCGAGAATATACCCCAGGTTCCCGCCGCAACTCGAGAAAAATCATGAGACTTCCCCCTCGCCGAGAGATGAGGCCCGATTCCCCTGCACTGCGTGCAGAGCAATGCCGTGTTCACATCACACAGGAAAGGAGCCTTGATTTCCTTGATGGCACTCCAGAGAAAGCCCAAGAACACTGTTTCAAGGCTAGAGGGATGCTGAGGTCACTGTAGCAACACGAAAGAGCTCCGTGGACCAAAAATCAACTCGAGATGAGAGGTTAGTCCCTGGGGTCGACTCCAGAGGAATACAACCTTACCACAAGCACCTCAAGAGGAGGCTTCTCTCAGTTCTAGGTATGTGAGAGGGACCCTGAGTTTGCGGCCTCAAGTGGAATGGACACCGCGATGCCCTGACTCGAAATAAGGCCGGATATGCCTGCAGTGACTTGAATGCAGGCTCGTCTTGCATCTCCCAAGACGAAAGGATGTCTGAATCCCCTGTGGAGACCACAGAGAAAGACCTAGTTCCCCACCTCATCGCGACCGGAGGCCTCACATCCTTGGAAAACTCCAGAGGGATGCGGAGATCAGTGCCTCCAAAGGAGACGATGCCTGACTCCTCGTGAAACTTGATAGGAGTCCCAGGATTCCTGTGGCACGTGGAAAGGGACCCTTGGTCTCCCGCCTCAGCTGGAGAGGCGTCCCAATTGCCCTGCCAAGCCTCGAGGAGAATCCCGAGTTGTCCCTTGAAACTAGGCAGGAGTCCTGACGTCGCTGAACAAACACGTGTGTGGAAGGGCCATCCCCGTCGTAACTCGAGAATATACCCCAGGTTCCCGCCGCAACTCGAGAAAAACCATGAGACTTCCCCCTCGCCGCGAGATGAGGCCCGATTCCCCTGCACTGCGTGCAGAGCAATGCCGTGTTGCACATCACACAGGAATGGAGCCTTGATTTCCTTGATGGCACTCCAGAGAAAGCCCAAGAACACTGTTTCAAGGCTAGAGGGATCCTGAGGTCACTGTAGCAACACGAAAGAGCTCCATGGACCAAAAGTCAACTCGAAATGAGAGGGTAGTCCCTGGCTTTGACTCCAGAGGAATACCACCTTACCACAAGCACCTCAAGAGGAGGCGTCTCTGAGCTCTTGGTATGTGAGAGGGACCCTGAGTTTGCGGCCTCAAGTGGAATGGACACCGCGATGACCTGACTCGAAATAAGGCCGGATATGCCTGCAGTGACTTGAATGTAGGCTCGTCTTGCATCTCCCAAGACGAAAGGATGTCTGAATCCCCTGTGGAGACCACAGAGAAAGACCTAGTTCCCCACCTCATCGCGACCGGAGGCCTCACATCCTTGGAAAACTCCAGAGGGACGTGGAGATCAGTGCCTCCAAAGGAGACGATGCCTGACTCCTCGTGAAACTTGATAGGAGTCCCAGGATTCCTGTGGCACGTGGATAGGAACCCTTGGTCTCCTGCCTCAGCTGGAGAGGCGTCCCAATTGCCCTGCCAAGCCTCGAGGAGAATCCCGAGTTGTCCCTCGCAACTAGGCAGGAGTCCTGTCGTCGCTGAACAAACACCTGTGTGGAAGGGCCATCCCCGTCTTAACTCGAGAATATACCCCAGGTTCCCGCCGCAACTCGAGAAAAACCATGAGACTTCCCCCTCGCCGCGAGATGAGGCCCGATTCCCCTTCACTGCGTGCAGAGCAATGCCGTGTTGCACATCACACAGGAAAGGAGCCTTGATTTCCTTGATGGCTCTCCAGAGAAACCCCAAGAACACTGTTTCAAGGCTAGAGGGATGCTGAGGTCACTGTAGCAACACGAAAGAGCTCCGTGGACCAAATATCAACTCGAAATGAGAGGTTAGTCCCTGGCTTTGACTCCAGAGGAATACCACCTTACCACAAGCACCTCAAGAGGAGGCTTCTCTCAGCTCTAGGTATGTGAGAGGGACCCTGAGTTTTCGGCCTCAAGTGGAATGGACACCGCGATGCCCTGACTCGAAATAAGGCCGGTTATCCCTGCAGTGACTTGAATGTAGGCTCGTCTTGCATCTCCCAAGATGAAAGGATGTCTGAATCCCCTGTGGAGACCACAGGGAAAAACCTAGTCCACCACCTCCTTGCGACCGGAGACCTCACATCCTTGGAAAACTCCACAGGGACGCGGAGATCAGTGCCTCCAAAGGAGACGATGCCTGACTCCTCGTGAAACTTGATAGGAGTCCCAGGATTCCTGTGGCACGTGGAAAGGGACCCTTGGTCTCCCGCCTCAGCTGGAGAGGCGTCCCAATTGCCCTGCCAAGCCTCGAGGAGAATCCCGAGTTGTCCCTCACAACTAGGCAGGAGTCCTGACGTCGCTGAACAAACACGTGTGTGGAAGGGCCATCCCCGTCGTAACTCGAGAATATACCCCAGGTTCCCGCCGCAACTCGAGAAAAATCATGAGACTTCCCCTCGCCGCGAGATGAGGCCCGATTCCCCTGCACTGCGTGCAGAGCAATGCCGTGTTCACATCACACAGGAAAGGAGCCTTGATTTCCTTGATGGCACTCCAGAGAAAGCCCAAGAACACTGTTTCAAGGCTAGAGGGATGCTGAGGTCACTGTAGCAACACGAAAGAGCTCCGTGGACCAAAAATCAACTCGAGATGAGAGGTTAGTCCCTGGGGTCGACTCCAGAGGAATACCACCTTACCACAAGCACCTCAAGAGGAGGCTTCTCTCAGTTCTAGGTATGTGAGAGGGACCCTGAGTTTGCGGCCTCAAGTGGAATGGACACCGCGATGCCCTGACTCGAAATAAGGCCGGATATGCCTGCAGTGACTTGAATGCAGGCTCGTCTTGCATCTCCCAAGACGAAAGGATGTCTGAATCCCCTGTGGAGACCACAGAGAAAGACCTAGTTCCCCACCTCATCGCGACCGGAGGCCTCACATCCTTGGAAAACTCCAGAGGGATGCGGAGATCAGTGCCTCCAAAGGAGACGATGCCTGACTCCTCGTGAAACTTGATAGGAGTCCCAGGATTCCTGTGGCACGTGGAAAGGGACCCTTGGTCTCCCGCCTCAGCTGGAGAGGCGTCCCAATTGCCCTGCCAAGCCTCGAGGAGAATCCCGAGTTGTCCCTTGAAACTAGGCAGGAGTCCTGACGTCGCTGAACAAACACGTGTGTGGAAGGGCCATCCCCGTCGTAACTCGAGAATATACCCCAGGTTCCCGCCGCAACTCGAGAAAAACCATGAGACTTCCCCCTCGCCGCGAGATGAGGCCCGATTCCCCTGCACTGCGTGCAGAGCAATGCCGTGTTGCACATCACACAGGAATGGAGCCTTGATTTCCTTGATGGCACTCCAGAGAAAGCCCAAGAACACTGTTTCAAGGCTAGAGGGATCCTGAGGTCACTGTAGCAACACGAAAGAGCTCCATGGACCAAAAGTCAACTCGAAATGAGAGGGTAGTCCCTGGCTTTGACTCCAGAGGAATACCACCTTACCACAAGCACCTCAAGAGGAGGCGTCTCTGAGCTCTTGGTATGTGAGAGGGACCCTGAGTTTGCGGCCTCAAGTGGAATGGACACCGCGATGCCCTGACTCGAAATAAGGCCGGATATGCCTGCAGTGACTTGAATGTAGGCTCGTCTTGCATCTCCCAAGACGAAAGGATGTCTGAATCCCCTGTGGAGACCACAGAGAAAGACCTAGTTCCCCACCTCATCGCGACCGGAGGCCTCACATCCTTGGAAAACTCCAGAGGGACGTGGAGATCAGTGCCTCCAAAGGAGACGATGCCTGACTCCTCGTGAAACTTGATAGGAGTCCCAGGATTCCTGTGGCACGTGGATAGGAACCCTTGGTCTCCTGCCTCAGCTGGAGAGGCGTCCCAATTGCCCTGCCAAGCCTCGAGGAGAATCCCGAGTTGTCCCTCGCAACTAGGCAGGAGTCCTGTCGTCGCTGAACAAACACCTGTGTGGAAGGGCCATCCCCGTCTTAACTCGAGAATATACCCCAGGTTCCCGCCGCAACTCGAGAAAAACCATGAGACTTCCCCCTCGCCGCGAGATGAGGCCCGATTCCCCTTCACTGCGTGCAGAGCAATGCCGTGTTGCACATCACACAGGAAAGGAGCCTTGATTTCCTTGATGGCTCTCCAGAGAAACCCCAAGAACACTGTTTCAAGGCTAGAGGGATGCTGAGGTCACTGTAGCAACACGAAAGAGCTCCGTGGACCAAATATCAACTCGAAATGAGAGGTTAGTCCCTGGCTTTGACTCCAGAGGAATACCACCTTACCACAAGCACCTCAAGAGGAGGCTTCTCTCAGCTCTAGGTATGTGAGAGGGACCCTGAGTTTTCGGCCTCAAGTGGAATGGACACCGCGATGCCCTGACTCGAAATAAGGCCGGTTATCCCTGCAGTGACTTGAATGTAGGCTCGTCTTGCATCTCCCAAGATGAAAGGATGTCTGAATCCCCTGTGGAGACCACAGGGAAAAACCTAGTCCACCACCTCATTGCGACCGGAGACCTCACATCCTTGGAAAACTCCACAGGGACGCGGAGATCAGTGCCTCCAAAGGAGACGATGCCTGACTCCTCGTGAAACTTGATAGGAGTCCCAGGATTCCTGTGGCACGTGGAAAGGGACCCTTGGTCTCCCGCCTCAGCTGGAGAGGCGTCCCAATTGCCCTGCCAAGCCTCGAGGAGAATCCCGAGTTGTCCCTCACAACTAGGCAGGAGTCCTGACGTCGCTGAACAAACACGTGTGTGGAAGGGCCATCCCCGTCGTAACTCGAGAATATACCCCAGGTTCCCGCCGCAACTCGAGAAAAATCATGAGACTTCCCCTCGCCGCGAGATGAGGCCCGATTCCCCTGCACTGCGTGCAGAGCAATGCCGTGTTCACATCACACAGGAAAGGAGCCTTGATTTCCTTGATGGCACTCCAGAGAAAGCCCAAGAACACTGTTTCAAGGCTAGAGGGATCTTGAGGTCACTGTAGCAACACGAAAGAGCTCCGTGGACCACAAATCAACTCGAGATGAGAGGTTAGTCCCTGGCGTCGACTCCAGAGGAATACCACCTTACCATAAGCACCTCAAGAGGAGGCTTCTCTCAGTTCTAGGTATGTGAGAGGGACGCTGAGTTTGCGGCCTCAAGTGGAATGGACACCGCGATGCCCTGACTCGAAATAAGGCCGGATATCCCTGCAGTGACTTGAATGCAGGCTCGTCTTGCATCTCCCAAGACGAAAGGATGTCTGAATCCCCTGTGGAGACCACAGAGAAAGACCTAGTTCCCCTCCTCATCGCGACCGGAGGCCTCACATCCTTGGAAAACTCCAGAGGGACGCGGAGATCAGTGCCTCCAAAGGAGACGATGCCTGACTCCTCGTGAAACTTGATAGGAGTCCCAGGATTACTGTGGCACGTGGAAAGAGACCCTTGGTCTCCCGCCTCAGCTGGAGAGGCGTCCCAATTGCCCTGCCAAGCCTCGAGGAGAATCCCGAGTTGTCCCTCGCAACTGGGCAGGAGTCCTGACGTCGCTGAACAAACACGTGTGTGGAAGGGCCATCCCCGTCGTCACTCTAGAATATACCCCAGGTTCCCGCCGCAACTCGAGAAAAACCATGAGACTTCCCCCTCGCCGCGAGATGAGGCCCGATTCCCCTGCACTGAGTGCAGAGCAATTCCGTGTTGCACATCACACAGGAAAGGAGCCTTGATTTCCTTGATGGCACTCCAGAAAAACCTCAAGAACACTGTTTCAAGGCTAGAGGGATCCTGAGGTCACTGTAGCAAAACGAAAGAGCTCCGTGGACCAAATATCAACTCGAAATGAGAGGTTAGTAACTGGCTTCGACTCCAGAGGAATACCACCTTAACACAAGCACCTCAAGAGGAGGCTTCTCTCAGCTCTAGGTATGTGAGAGGGACCCTGAGTTTGCGGCCTCAAGTGGAATGGACACCGCGATTCCCTGATTGGAAATAAGGCCGGATTTCCATGCAGTGACTTGAATGCAGGCTCGTCTTGCATCTCCCAAGACGAAAGGATGTCTGAATCCCCTGTGGAGACCACAGAGAAAGACCTAGTTCCCCACCTCATCGCGACCGGAGGCCTCACATCCTTGGAAAACTCCAGAGGGACGCGGAGATCAGTGCCTCCTAAGGAGACGATGTCTGACTCCTCGTGAAACTTGATAGGAGTCCCAGGATTACTGTGGCACGCGGAAAGGGACCCTTGGTCTCCCGCCTCAGCTGGAGAGGCGTCCCAATTGCCCTGCCAAGCCTCGAGGAGAATCCCGAGTTGTCCCTCGCAACTAGGCAGGAGTCCTGACGTCGCTGAACAAACACGTGTGTGGAAGGGCCATCCCCGTCGTAACTCGAGAATATACCCCAGGTTCCCGCCGCAACTCGAGAAAAACCATGAGACTTCCCCCTCGCCGCGAGATGAGGCCCGATTCCCCTGCACTGCGTGCAGAGCAATGCCGTGTTGCACATCACACAGGAATGGAGCCTTGATTTCCTTGATGGCACTCCAGAGAAAGCCCAAGAACACTGTTTCAAGGCTAGAGGGATCCTGAGGTCACTGTAGCAACACGAAAGAGCTCCGTGGACCAAAAGTCAACTCGAAATGATAGGGTAGTCCCTGGCTTTGACTCCAGAGGAATACCACCTTACCACAAGCACCTCAAGAGGAGGCGTCTCTGAGCTCTTGGTATGTGAGAGGGACCCTGAGATTGCGGCCTCAAGTGGAATGGACACCGCGATGCCCTGACTCGAAATAAGACCGGATATCCCTGCAGTGACTTGAATGTAGGCTCGTCTTGCATCTCCCAAGACGAAAGGATGTCTGAACCCCTGTGGAGACCACAGAGAAAGACCTAGTTCCCCACCTCATCGCGACCGGAGGCCGCACATCCTTGGAAAACTCCAGAGGGACGTGGAGATCAGTGCCTCCAAAGGAGACGATGCCTGACTCGTCGTGAAACTTGATAGGAGTCCCAGGGTTCCTGTGGCACGTGGAAAGAGACGCTTGGTCTCCTGCCTCAGCTGGAGAGTCGTCCCAATTGCCCTGCCAAGCCTCGAGGAGAATCCCGAGTTGTCCCTCGCAACTAGGCAGGAGTCCTGTCGTCGCTGAACAAACACGTGTGTGGAAGGGCCATCCCCGTCTTAACTCGAGAATATACCCCAGGTTCCCGCCGCAACTCGAGAAAAACCATGAGACTTCCCCCTCGCCGCGAGATGAGGCCCGATTCCCCTGCACTGCGTGCAGAGCAATGCCGTGTTGCACATCACACAGGAAAGGAGCCTTGATTTCCTTGATGGCTCTCCAGAGAAACCCCAAGAACACTGTTTCAAGGCTAGAGGGATGCTGAGGTCACTGTAGCAACACGAAAGAGCTCCGTGGACCAAATATCAACTCGAAATGAGAGGTTAGTCCCTGGCGTCGACTCCAGAGGAATACCACCTTACCATAAGCACCTCAAGAGGAGGCTTCTCTCAGTTCTAGGTATGTGAGAAGGACGCTGAGTTTGCGGCCTCAAGTGGAATGGACACCGCGATGCCCTGACTCGAAATAAGGCCGGATATCCCTGCAGTGACTTGAATGCAGGCTCGTCTTGCATCTCCCAAGACGAAAGGATGTCTGAATCCCCTGTGGAGACCACAGAGAAAGACCTATTTCCCCTCCTCTTCGCGACCGGAGGCCTCACATCCTTAGAAAACTCCAGAGGGATGCGGAGATCAGTGCCTCCAAAGGAGACGATGCCTGACTCCTCGTGAAACTTGATAGGAGTCCCAGGATTCCTGTGGCACGTGGAAAGGGACCCTTGGTCTCCCGCCTCAGCTGGAGAGGCGTCCCAATTGCCCTGCCAAGCCTCGAGGAGAATCCCGAGTTGTCCCTCGCAACTGGGCAGGAGTACTGACGTCGCCGAACAAACATGTGTGTGGAAGGGCCATCCCCGTCGTCACTCGAGAATATACCCCAGGTTCCCTCCGCTACTCGAGAAAAACCATGAGACTTACCCCTCGCCGCGAGATGAGGCCCGATTCCCCTGCACTGCGTGCAGAGCAATGCCCTGTTGCACATCACACAGGAAAGGAGCCTTGATTTCCTTGATGGCACTCCAGAAAAACCTCAAGAACACTGTTTCAAGGCTAGAGGGATCCTGAGGTCACTGTAGCAAAACGAAAGAGCTCCGTGGACGAAATATCAACTCGAGATGAGAGGTTAGTCCCTGGCTTCGACTCCAGAGGAATACCACCTTAGCACAAGCACCTCAAGAGGAGGCGTCTCTGAGCTCTTGGTATGTGAGAGGGACCCTGAGATTGCGGCCTCAAGTGGAATGGACACCGCGATGCCGTGACTCGAAATAAGGCCGGATATCCCTGCAGTGACTTGAATGTAGGCTCGTCTTGCATCTCCCAAGACGAAAGGATGTCTGAATCCCCTGTGGAGACCACAGAGAAAGACCTAGTTCCCCACCTCATCGCGACCGGAGGCCGCACATCCTTGGAAAACTCCAGAGGGACGTGGAGATCAGTGCCTCCAAAGGAGACGATGTCTGACTCCTCGTGAAACTTGATAGGAGTCCCAGGATTCCTGTGGCACGTGGAAAGAGACCCTTGGTCTCCTGCCTCAGCTGGAGAGGCGTCCCAATTGCCCTGCCAAGCCTCGAGGAGAATCCCGAGTTGTCCCTCGCAACTAGGCAGGAGTCCTGTCGTCGCTGAACAAACACGTGTGTGGAAGGGCCATCCCCGTCTTAACTCGAGAATATACCCCAGGTTCCCGCCGCAACTCGAGAAAAACCATGAGACTTCCCCCTCGCCGCGAGATGAGGCCCGATTCCCCTGCACTGCGTGCAGAGCAATGCCGTGTTGCACATCACACAGGAAAGGAGCCTTGATTTCCTTGATGGCTCTCCAGAGAAACCCCAAGAACACTGTTTCAAGGCTAGAGGGATGCTGAGGTCACTGTAGCAACACGAAAGAGCTCCGTGGACCAAATATCAACTCGAAATGAGAGGTTAGTCCCTGGCGTCGACTCCAGAGGAATACCACCTTACCATAAGCACCTCAAGAGGAGGCTTCTCTCAGTTCTAGGTATGTGAGAAGGACGCTGAGTTTGCGGCCTCAAGTGGAATGGACACCGCGATGCCCTGACTCGAAATAAAGCCGGATATCCCTGCAGTGACTTGAATGCAGGCTCGTCTTGCATCTCCCAAGACGAAAGGATGTCTGAATCCCCGGTGGAGACCACAGAGAAAGACCTATTTCCCCTCCTCTTCGCGACCGGAGGCCTCACATCCTTGGAAAACTCCAGAGTGATGCGGAGATCAGTGCCTCCAAAGGAGACGATGCCTGACTCCTCGTGAAACTTGATAGGAGTCCCAGGATTCCTGTGGCACGTGGAAAGGGACCCTTGGTCTCCCGCCTCAGCTGGAGAGGCGTCCCAATTGCCCTGCCAAGCCTCGAGGAGAATCCCGAGTTGTCCCTCGCAACTGGGCAGGAGTACTGACGTCGCTGAACAAACACGTGTGTGGAAGGGCCATCCCCGTCGTCACTCGAGAATATACCCCAGGTTCCCGCCGCTACTCGAGAAAAACCATGAGACTTACCCCTCGCCGCGAGATGAGGCCCGATTCCCCTGCACTGCATGCAGAGCAATGCCCTGTTGCACATCACACAGGAAAGGAGCCTTGATTTCCTTGATGGCACTCCAGAAAAACCTCAAGAACACTGTTTCAAGGCTAGAGGGATCCTGAGGTCACTGTAGCAAAACGAAAGAGCTCCGTGGACCAAATATCAACTCGAGATGAGAGGTTAGTCCCTGGCTTCGACTCCAGAGGAATACCACCTTAGCACAAGCACCTCAAGAGGAGGCTTCTCTCAGCTCTAGGTATGTGAGAGGGACCCTGAGTTTGCGGCCTCAAGTGGAATGGACACCGCGATGTCCTGATTGGAAATAAGGCCGGATTTCCATGCAGTGACTTGAATGCAGGCTCGTCTTGCATCTCCCAAGACGAAAGGATGTCTGAATCCCCTGTGGAGACCACAGAGAAAGACCTAGTTCCCCACCTCATCGCGACCGGAGGCCTCACATCCTTGGAAAACTCCAGAGGGACCCGATCAGTGCCTCCAAAGGAGACGATGCCTGACTCCTCGTGAAACTTGATAGGAGTCCCAGGATTCCTGTGGCACGTGGAAAGGGACCCTTGGTCTCCCGCCTCAGCTGGAGAGGCGTCCCAATTGCCCTGCCAAGCCTCGAGGAGAATCCCGAGTTGTCCCTCGCAACTAGGCAGGAGTCCTGACGTCGCTGAACAAACACGTGTGTGGAAGGGCCATCCCCGTCGTAACTCGAGAATATACCCCAGGTTCCTGCCACAACTCGAGAAAAACCATGAGACTTCCCCCTCGCCGCGAGATGAGGCCCGATTCCCCTGCACTGCGTGCAGAGCAATGCCGTGTTGCACATCACACAGTAAAGGAGCCTTGATTTCCTAGATGGCACTCCAGAGAAAGCCCAAGAACACTGTTTCAAGGCTAGAGGGTCCTGAGGTCACTGTAGCAACACGAAACAGCTCCGTGGACCACAAATCAACTCGAGATGAGAGGTTAGTCCCTGGCTTCGACTCCAGAGGAATACCACCCTACCACAAGCACCTCAAGAGGAGGCTACTCTCAGCTCTCGGTATGTGAGAGGGACGCTGAGTTTGCGGCCTCAAGTGGAATGGACACCGCGAATGCCCTGACTCGAAATAAGGCCTGATTTCCCTGCAGTGACTTGAATGCAGGCTCGTCTTGCATCTCCCAAGACGAAAGGATGTCTGAATCCCCTGTGGAGACCACAGAGAAAGACCTAGTTCCCCACCTCATCGCGACCCGAGGCCTCACATTCTTGGAAAACTCCAGAGGGACGCGGAGATCAGTGCCTCCAAAGGAGACGATGCCTGACTCCTCGTGAAACTTGATAGGAGTCCCAGGATTCCTGTGGCACGTGGAAAGGGACCCTTGGTCTCCCGCCTCTGCTGGAGAGGCGTCCCAATTGCCCTGCCAAGCCTCGAGGAGAATCCCGAGTTGTCCCTCGCAACTAGGCAGGAGTCCTGACGTCGCTGAACAAACACGTGTATGGAAGGGCCATCCCCGTCGTAACTCGAGAATATACCCCAGGTTCCCGCCGCACCTCGAGAAAAACCATGAGACTTACCACACTCCGCGAGATGTGGCCCGATTCCCCTCCACTGCATGCAGAGCAATGCCGGGTTGCACAACACACAGGAAAGGAGCCTTGATTTCCTTGATGGCACTGCAGAGAAAGCCCAAGAACACTGTTTCAAGGCTAGAGGGATCCTGAGGTCGCTGTAGCAACACGAAAGAGCTCCGTGGACCAAAAGTCACCTCGAAATGAGAGGTTAGTCCCTGGCTTTGACTCCAGAGGAATACCACCTTACCACAAGCACCGCAAGAGGAGGCGTCTCTGAGCTCTAGGTATGTGAGAGGGACCCTGAGTTTGCGGCCTCAAGTGGAATGGACACCGCGATGCCCTGGCTCAAAATAAGGCCGGATATCCCTGCAGTGACTTGAATGTAGGCTCGTCTTGCATCTCCCAAGACAGAGGATGTCTGAATCCCCTGTGTAGACCACAGGGAAAAACCTAGTTCCCCACCTCATCGCGACCGTAGGCCTCACATCCTTGGAAAACTCCAGAGGGACGCGGAGATCAGTGCCTCCAAAGGAGACGATGCCTGACTCCTCGTGAAACTTGATAGGAGTCCCAGGATTCCTGTGGCACGTGGAAAGGGACCCTTGGTCTCCCGCCTCAGCTGGAGAGGCGTCCCAATTGCCCTGCCAAGCCTCGAGGAGAATCCCGAGTTGTCCCTCGCAACTAGGCAGGTGTCCTGACGTCGCTGAACAAACAGGTGTGTGGAAGGGCCATCACCGTCGTAACTCGAGAATATACCCCAGGTTCCCGCCGCACCTCGAGAAAAACCATGAGACTTACCCCTCGCCGCGAGATGAGGCCCGATTCCCCTGCACTGCATGCAGAGTAATGCCGTGTTGCACATCACACAGGAAAGGAGCCTTGATTTCCTTGATGGCACTAGAGAGAAACCCCAAGAACACTGTTTCAGGCTAGAGGGATCCTGAGGTCACTGTAGCAACACGAAAGAGCTCCGTGGACCCCAAATCAACTCGACATGAGAAGTTAGTCCCTGGCTTCGACTCCAGAGGAATACCACCTTACCACAAGCACCTCAAGAGGAGGCTTTTCTCAGCTCTAGGTATGTGAGAGGGACCCTGAGTTTGCGGCCTCAAATGGAATGGACAGTGCGATGCCCTGACTCGAAATAAGGCCGGATATGCCTGCAGTGACTTGAATGCAGGCTCGTCTTGCATCTCCCAAGACGAAAGGATGTCTGAATCCCCTGTGGAGACCACAGAGAAAGACCTACTTCCCCTCCTCATCGCGACCAGAGGCCTCACATCCTTGGAAAACTCCAGAGGGACGCGGAGATCAGTGCCTCCAAAGGAGACGATGCCTGACTCCTCGTGAAACTTGATAGGAGTCCCAGGATTCCTGTGGCACGTGGAAAGGGACCCTTGGTCTCCCGCCTCAGCTGGAGAGGCGTTCCAATTGCCCTGCCAAGCCTCGAGGAGAATCCCGAGTTGTCCCTCGCAACTAGGCAGGAGTCCTGACGTCGCTGAACAAACACGTGTGTGGAAGGGCCATCCCCGTCTTAACTCGAGAATATACCCCAGGTTCCCGCCGCAACTCGAGAAAAACCATGAGACTTCCCCCTCGCCGCGAGATGAGGCCCGATTCCCCTGCACTGCGTGCAGAGCAATGCCGTGTTGCACATCACACAGGAAAGGAGCCTTGATTTCCTTGATGGCACTCCAGAGAAACCCCAAGAACACTGTTTCGGGCTAGAGGGATCCTGAGGTCACTGTAGCAACACAAAAGAGCTCCGTGGACCAAAAGTCAACTCGAAATGAGAGGGTTTCCTTGGCTTTGACTCCAGAGGAATACCACCTTACCACAAGCACCTCAAGAGGAGGCGTCTCTGAGCTCTAGGTATGTGAGAGGGACCCTGAGTTTGCGGCCTCAAGTGGAATGGACAATGCGATGCCCTGACTCGAAATAAGGCCGGATATCCCTGCAGTGACTTGAATGCAGGCTCGTCTTGCATCTCCCAAGACGAAAGGATGTCTGAATCCCCTGTGGAGACCACAGGGAAAAACCTAGTCCCCCACCTCATTGCGACCGGAGGCCTCACATCCTTGGAAAACTCCAGAGGGACGCGGAGATCAGTGCCTCCAAAGGAGACGATGCCTGACTCCTCGTGAAACTTGATAGGAGTCCCAGGATTCCTGTGGCACGTGGAAAGGGACCCTTGGTCTCCCGTCTCTGCTGGAGAGGCGTCCCAATTGCCCTGCCAAGCCTCGAGGAGAATCCCGAGTTGTCCCTCGCAACTGGGCAGGAGTCCTGACGTCGCTGAACAAACACGTGTGTGGAAGGGCCATCCCCGTCGTAACTCGAGAATATACCCCAGGTTCCCGCCGAAACTCGAGAAAAATCATGAGACTTCCCCCTCGCCGAGAGATGAGGCCCGATTCCCCTGCACTGCGTGCAGAGCAATGCGGTGTTGCACATCACACAGGAAAGGAGCCTTGATTTCCTTGATGGCACTCCAGAGAAAGCCCAAGAACACTGTTTCAAGGCTAGAGGGATGCTGAGGTCACTGTAGCAACACGAAAGAGCTCCGTGGACCAAAAATCAACTCGAGATGAGAGGTTAGTCCCTGGGGTCGACTCCAGAGGAATACAACCTTACCACAAGCACCTCAAGAGGAGGCTTCTCTCAGTTCTAGGTATGTGAGAGGGACGCTGAGTTTGCGGCCTCAAGTGGAATGGACACCGCGATGCCCTGACTCAAAATAAGGCCGGATATGCCTGCAGTGACTTGAATGTAGGCTCGTCTTGCATCTCCCAAGACGAAAGGATGTCTGAATCCCCTGTGGAGACCACAGAGAAAGACCTAGTTCCCCACCTCATCGCGACCGGAGGCCTCACATCCTTGGAAAACTCCAGAGGGACGTGGAGATCAGTGCCTCCAAAGGAGACGATGCCTGACTCCTCGTGAAACTTGATAGGAGTCCCAGGATTCCTGTGGCACGTGGAAAGGGACCCTTGGTCTCCTGCCTCAGCTGGAGAGGCGTCCCAATTGCCCTGCCAAGCCTCGAGGAGAATCCCGAGTTGTCCCTCGCAACTAGGCAGGAGTCCTGTCGTCGCTGAACAAACACCTGTGTGGAAGGGCCATCCCCGTCTTAACTCGAGAATATACCCCAGGTTCCCGCCGCAACTCGAGAAAAACCATGAGACTTACCCCTCGCCGCGAGATGAGGCCCGATTCCCCTGCACTGCATGCAGAGCAATGCCGTGTTGCACATCACACAGGAAAGGAGCCTTGATTTCCTTGATGGCTCTCCAGAGAAACCCCAAGAACACTGTTTCAAGGCTAGAGGGATGCTGAGGTCACTGTAGCAACACGAAAGAGCTCCGTGGACCAAATATCAACTCGAAATGAGAGGTTAGTCCCTGGCTTTGACTCCAGAGGAATACCACCTTACCACAAGCACCTCAAGAGGAGGCTTCTCTCAGCTCTAGGTATGTGAGAGGGACCCTGAGTTTTCGGCCTCAAGTGGAATGGACACCGCGATGCCCTGACTCGAAATAAGGCCGGTTATCCCTGCAGTGACTTGAATGTAGGCTCGTCTTGCATCTCCCAAGACGAAAGGATGTCTGAATCCCCTGTGGAGACCACAGGGAAAAATCTAGTCCCCGACCTCATTGCGACCGGAGGCCTCACATCCTTGGAAAACTCCAGAGGGACGCGGAGATCAGTACCTCCAAAGGAGACGATGCCTGACTCCTCGTGAAACTTGATAGGAGTCCCAGGATTCCTGTGGCACGTGGAAAGGGACCCTTGGTCTCCCGCCTCAGCTGGAGAGGCGTCCCAATTGCCCTGCCAAGCCTCGAGGAGAATCCCGAGTTGTCCCTCGCAACTAGGCAGGAGTCCTGACGTCGCTGAACAAACACGTGTGTGGAAGGGCCATCCCCGTCGTAACTCGAGAATATACCCCAGGTTCCCGCCGCAACTCGAGAAAAATCATGAGACTTCCCCTCGCCGCGAGATGAGGCCCGATTCCCCTGCACTGCGTGCAGAGCAATGCCGTGTTCACATCACACAGGAAAGGAGCCTTGATTACCTTGATGGCACTCCAGAGAAAGCCCAAGAACACTGTTTCAAGGCTAGAGGGATCCTGAGGTCAGTGTAGCAACACGAAAGAGCTCCGTGGACCAAAAATCAACTCGAGATGAGAGGTTAGTCCCTGGCGACGACTCCAGAGGAATACCACCTTACCATAAGCACCTCAAGAGGAGGCTTCTCTCAGTTCTAGGTATGTGAGAGGGACGCTGAGTTTGCGGCCTCAAGTGGAATGGACACCGCGATGCCCTGACTCGAAATAAGGCCGGATATCCCTGCAGTGACTTGAATGCAGGCTCGTCTTGCATCTCCCAAGACGAAAGGATGTCTGAATCCCCTGTGGAGACCACAGAGAAAGACCTAGTTCCCCACCTCATCGCGACCGGAGGCCTCACATATTTTGAAAACTCCAGAGGGACGCGGAGATCAGTGCCTCCAAAGGAGACGATGCCTGACTCCTCGTGAAACTTGATAGGAGTCCCAGGATTACTGTGGCACGCGGAAAGGGACCCTTGGTCTCCCGCCTCAGCTGGAGAGGCGTCCCAGTTGCCCTGCCAAGCCTCGAGGAGAATCCCGAGTTGTCCCTCGCAACTAGGCAGGAGTCCTGACGTCGCTGAACAAACACGTGTGTGGAAGGGCCATCCCCGTCGTAACTCGAGAATATACCCCAGGTTCCCGCCGCAACTCGAGAAAAACCATGAGACTTCCCCCTCGCCGCGAGATGAGGCCCGATTCCCCTGCACTGCGTGCAGAGCAATGCCGTGTTGCACATCACACAGGAATGGAGCCTTGATTTCCTTGATGGCACTCCAGAGAAAGCCCAAGAACACTGTTTCAAGGCTAGAGGGATCCTGAGGTCACTGTAGCAACACGAAAGAGCTCTGTGGACCAAAAGTCAACTCGAAATGATAGGGTAGTCCCTGGCTTTGACTCCAGAGGAATACCACCTTACCACAAGCACCTCAAGAGGAGGCGTCTCTGAGCTCTTGGTATGTGAGAGGGACCCTGAGATTGCGGCCTCAAGTGGAATGGACACCGCGATGCCCTGACTCGAAATAAGGCCGGATATCCCTGCAGTGACTTGAATGTAGGCTCGTCTTGCATCTCCCAAGACGAAAGGATGTCTGAATCCCCTGTGGAGACCACAGAGAAAGACCTAGTTCCCCACCTCATCGCAACCGGAGGCCGCACATCCTTGGAAAACTCCAGAGGGACGTGGAGATCAGTGCCTCCAAAGGAGACGATGCCTGACTCCTCGTGAAACTTGATAGGAGTCCCAGGATTCCTGTGGCACGTGGAAAGAGACCCTTGGTCTCCTGCCTCAGCTGGAGAGGCGTCCCAATTGCCCTGCCAAGCCTCGAGGAGAATCCCGAGTTGTCCCTCGCAACTAGGCAGGAGTCCTGTCGTCGCTGAACAAACACGTGTGTGGAAGGGCCATCCCCGTCTTAACTCGAGAATATACCCCAGGTTCCCGCCGCAACTCGAGAAAAACCATGAGACTTCCCCCTCGCCGCGAGATGAGGCCCGATTCCCCTGCACTGCGTGCAGAGCAATGCCGTGTTCACATCACACAGGAAAGGAGCCTTGATTTCCTTCATGGCACTCCAGAGAAAGCCCAAGAACACTGTTTCAAGGCTAGAGGGATCCTGAGGTCACTGTAGCAACACGAAAGAGCTGCGTGGACCACAAATCAACTCGAGATGAGAGGTTAGTCCCTGGCGTCGACTCCAGAGGAATACCACCTCACCATAAGCACCTCAAGAGGAGGCTTCTCTCAGTTCTAGGTATGTGAGAGGGACGCTGAGTTTGCGGCCTCAAGTGGAATGGACACCGCGATGCCCTGACTCGAAATAAGGCTGGATATCCCTGCAGTGACTTGAATGCAGGCTCGTCTTGCATCTCCCAAGACGAAAGGATGTCTGAATCCCCTGTGGAGACCACAGAGAAAGACCTAGTTCCCCTCCTCATCGCGACCGGAGGCCTCACATCCTTGGAAAACTCCAGAGGGATGCGGAGATCAGTGCCTCCAAAGGAGACGATGCCTGACTCCTCGTGAAACTTGATAGGAGTCCCAGGATTCCTGTGGCACGTGGAAAGAGACCCTTGGTCTCCCGCCTCAGCTGGAGAGGCGTCCCAATTGCCCTGCCAAGCCTCGAGGAGAATCCCGAGTTGTCCCTCGCAACTGGGCAGGAGTCCTGACGTCGCTGAACAAACACGTGTGTGGAAGGGCCATCCCCGTCGTCACTCGAGAATATAACCCAGGTTCCCGCCGCAACTCGAGAAAAACCATGAGACTTCCCCCTCGCCGCGAGATGAGGCCCGATTCCCCTGCACTGCGTGCAGAGCAATGCCGTGTTGCACATCACACAGGAAAGGAGCCTTGATTTCCTTGATGGCAATCCAGAAAAACCTCAAGAACACTGTTTCAAGGCTAGAGGGATCCTGAGGTCACTGTAGCAAAATGAAAGAGCTCCGTAGACCAAATATCAACTCGAGATGAGAGGTTAGTCCCTGGCTTCGACTCCAGAGGAATACCACCTTACCACAAGCACCTCAAGAGGAGGCGTCTCTGAGCTCTTTGTATGTGAGAGGGACCCTGAGTTTGCGGCCTCAAGTGGAATGGACAGTGCGATGCCCTGACCTGAAATAAGGCCGGATATGCCTGCAGTGACTTGAATGCAGGCTCGTCTTGCATCTCCCAAGACGAAAGGATGTCTGAATCCCCTGTGGAGACCACAGAGAAAGACCTAGTTCCCCACCTCATCGCGACCGGAGGCCTCACATCCTTGGAAAGCTCCAGAGGGACGCGGAGATCAGTGCCTCCAAAGGAGACGATGCCTGACTCCTCGTGAAACTTGATAGGAGTCCCAGGATTCCTGTGGCACGTGGAAAGAACCCTTGGTCTCCCGCCTCAGCTGGAGAGGCGTCCAATTTGCCCTGCCAAGCCTCGAGGAGAATCCCGAGTTGTCCCTCGCAACTAGGCAGGAGTCCTGACGTCGTTGAACAAACACGTGTGTGGAAGGCCATCCCCTTCGTAACTCGAGAATATACCCCAGGTTCCCGCCGCAACTCGAGAAAAACCATGAGACTTCCCCCTCGCCGCGAGATGACGCCCGATTCCCCTGCACTGCGTACAGAGCAATGCAGTGTTGCACATCACGCAGGAAAGGAGCCTTGATTTCCTTGATGGCACTCCAGAGAAAGCCCTAGAACACTGTTTCAAGGCTAGAGGGATCCTGAGGTCACTGTAGCAACACGAAACAGCTCCGTGGACCAAAATCAACTCGAGATGAGAGGTTAGGCCCTGGCTTCGACTCCAGAGGAATACCACCTTAACACAAGCACCTCAAGAGGAGGCTTCTCTAAGCTCTAGGTATGTAAGAGGGACCCTGAGTGTGCGGCCTCAAGTGGAATGGACACCGCGATGCCCTGACTCGAAATAAGGCCGGATATACCTGCAGTGACTTGAATGCAGGCTCGTCTTGCATCTCCCAAGACGAAAGAATGTCTGAATCCCCTGTGGAGGCCACAGAGAAAGACCTAGTTCCCCACTTCTTCGCGACCGGAGGGCTCACATCCTTTGATAACTCCAGAGGGACGCGGAGATCAGTGCCCCCAAAGGAGACGATGCCTGACTCCTCGTGAAACTTGATAGGAGTCCCAGGATTCCTGTGGCACGTGGAAAGGGACCCTTGGTCTCCCGCCTCTGCTGGAGAGGCGTCCCAATTGCCCTGCCAAGCCTCGAGGAGAATCCCGAGTTGTCCCTCGCAACTAGGCAGGAGTCCTGACGGCGCTGAACAAACAGGTGTGTGGAAGGGCCATCCCCGTCGCAACTCGAGAATATACCGCAGGTTCCCGCCGCAACTCGAGAAAAACCATGAGACTTCCCCCTCGCCGCAAGATAAGGCCTGATTCCCCTGCACTGCGTGCAGAGCAATGCCGTGTTGCACATCACACAGGAAAGGAGCCTTGAGTTCCTTGATGGCACTCCAGAGAAAGCCCAAGAACACTGTTTCAAGGCTAGAGGGATGCTGAGGTCACTGTAGCAACACGAAAGAGCTCCGTGGACCAAAAATCAACTCGAGATGAGAGGTTAGTCCCTGGGGTCGACTCCAGAGGAATACAACCTTACCACAAGCACCTCAAGAGGAGGCTTCTCTCAGTTCTAGGTATGTGAGAGGGACGCTGAGTTTGCGGCCTCAAGTGGAATGGACACCGCGATGCCCTGACTCAAAATAAGGCCGGATATGCCTGCAGTGACTTGAATGTAGGCTCGTCTTGCATCTCCCAAGACGAAAGGATGTCTGAATCCCCTGTGGAGACCACAGAGAAAGACCTAGTTCCCCACCTCATCGCGACCGGAGGCCTCACATCCTTGGAAAACTCCAGAGGGACGTGGAGATCAGTGCCTCCAAAGGAGACGATGCCTGACTCCTCGTGAAACTTGATAGGAGTCCCAGGATTCCTGTGGCACGTGGAAAGGGACCCTTGGTCTCCTGCCTCAGCTGGAGAGGCGTCCCAATTGCCCTGCCAAGCATCGAGGAGAATCCCGAGTTGTCCCTCGCAACTAGGCAGGAGTCCTGTCGTCGCTGAACAAACACCTGTGTGGAAGGGCCATCCCCGTCTTAACTCGAGAATATACCCCAGGTTCCCGCCGCAACTCGAGAAAAACCATGAGACTTACCCCTCGCCGCGAGATGAGGCCCGATTCCCCTGCACTGCATGCAGAGCAATGCCGTGTTGCACATCACACAGGAAAGGAGCCTTGATTTCCTTGATGGCTCTCCAGAGAAACCCCAAGAACACTGTTTCAAGGCTAGAGGGATGCTGAGGTCACTGTAGCAACACGAAAGAGCTCCGTGGACCAAATATCAACTCGAAATGAGAGGTTAGTCCCTGGCTTTGACTCCAGAGGAATACCACCTTACCACAAGCACCTCAAGAGGAGGCTTCTCTCAGCTCTAGGTATGTGAGAGGGACCCTGAGTTTTCGGCCTCAAGTGGAATGGACACCGCGATGCCCTGACTCGAAATAAGGCCGGTTATCCCTGCAGTGACTTGAATGTAGGCTCGTCTTGCATCTCCCAAGACGAAAGGATGTCTGAATCCCCTGTGGAGACCACAGGGAAAAATCTAGTCCCCGACCTCATTGCGACCGGAGGCCTCACATCCTTGGAAAACTCCAGAGGGACGCGGAGATCAGTGCCTCCAAAGGAGACGATGCCTGACTCCTCGTGAAACTTGATAGGAGTCCCAGGATTCCTGTGGCACGTGGAAAGGGACCCTTGGTCTCCCGCCTCAGCTGGAGAGGCGTCCCAATTGCCCTGCCAAGCCTCGAGGAGAATCCCGAGTTGTCCCTCGCAACTAGGCAGGAGTCCTGACGTCGCTGAACAAACACGTGTGTGGAAGGGCCATCCCCGTCGTAACTCGAGAATATACCCCAGGTTCCCGCCGCAACTCGAGAAAAATCATGAGACTTCCCCTCGCCGCGAGATGAGGCCCGATTCCCCTGCACTGCGTGCAGAGCAATGCCGTGTTCACATCACACAGGAAAGGAGCCTTGATTACCTTGATGGCACTCCAGAGAAAGCCCAAGAACACTGTTTCAAGGCTAGAGGGATCCTGAGGTCAGTGTAGCAACACGAAAGAGCTCCGTGGACCAAAAATCAACTCGAGATGAGAGGTTAGTCCCTGGCGACGACTCCAGAGGAATACCACCTTACCATAAGCACCTCAAGAGGAGGCTTCTCTCAGTTCTAGGTATGTGAGAGGGACGCTGAGTTTGCGGCCTCAAGTGGAATGGACACCGCGATGCCCTGACTCGAAATAAGGCCGGATATCCCTGCAGTGACTTGAATGCAGGCTCGTCTTGCATCTCCCAAGACGAAAGGATGTCTGAATCCCCTGTGGAGACCACAGAGAAAGACCTAGTTCCCCACCTCATCGCGACCGGAGGCCTCACATATTTTGAAAACTCCAGAGGGACGCGGAGATCAGTGCCTCCAAAGGAGACGATGCCTGACTCCTCGTGAAACTTGATAGGAGTCCCAGGATTACTGTGGCACGCGGAAAGGGACCCTTGGTCTCCCGCCTCAGCTGGAGAGGCGTCCCAGTTGCCCTGCCAAGCCTCGAGGAGAATCCCGAGTTGTCCCTCGCAACTAGGCAGGAGTCCTGACGTCGCTGAACAAACACGTGTGTGGAAGGGCCATCCCCGTCGTAACTCGAGAATATACCCCAGGTTCCCGCCGCAACTCGAGAAAAACCATGAGACTTCCCCCTCGCCGCGAGATGAGGCCCGATTCCCCTGCACTGCGTGCAGAGCAATGCCGTGTTGCACATCACACAGGAATGGAGCCTTGATTTCCTTGATGGCACTCCAGAGAAAGCCCAAGAACACTGTTTCAAGGCTAGAGGGATCCTGAGGTCACTGTAGCAACACGAAAGAGCTCTGTGGACCAAAAGTCAACTCGAAATGATAGGGTAGTCCCTGGCTTTGACTCCAGAGGAATACCACCTTACCACAAGCACCTCAAGAGGAGGCGTCTCTGAGCTCTTGGTATGTGAGAGGGACCCTGAGATTGCGGCCTCAAGTGGAATGGACACCGCGATGCCCTGACTCGAAATAAGGCCGGATATCCCTGCAGTGACTTGAATGTAGGCTCGTCTTGCATCTCCCAAGACGAAAGGATGTCTGAATCCCCTGTGGAGACCACAGAGAAAGACCTAGTTCCCCACCTCATCGCAACCGGAGGCCGCACATCCTTGGAAAACTCCAGAGGGACGTGGAGATCAGTGCCTCCAAAGGAGACGATGCCTGACTCCTCGTGAAACTTGATAGGAGTCCCAGGATTCCTGTGGCACGTGGAAAGAGACCCTTGGTCTCCTGCCTCAGCTGGAGAGGCGTCCCAATTGCCCTGCCAAGCCTCGAGGAGAATCCCGAGTTGTCCCTCGCAACTAGGCAGGAGTCCTGTCGTCGCTGAACAAACACGTGTGTGGAAGGGCCATCCCCGTCTTAACTCGAGAATATACCCCAGGTTCCCGCCGCAACTCGAGAAAAACCATGAGACTTCCCCCTCGCCGCGAGATGAGGCCCGATTCCCCTGCACTGCGTGCAGAGCAATGCCGTGTTCACATCACACAGGAAAGGAGCCTTGATTTCCTTCATGGCACTCCAGAGAAAGCCCAAGAACACTGTTTCAAGGCTAGAGGGATCCTGAGGTCACTGTAGCAACACGAAAGAGCTGCGTGGACCACAAATCAACTCGAGATGAGAGGTTAGTCCCTGGCGTCGACTCCAGAGGAATACCACCTCACCATAAGCACCTCAAGAGGAGGCTTCTCTCAGTTCTAGGTATGTGAGAGGGACGCTGAGTTTGCGGCCTCAAGTGGAATGGACACCGCGATGCCCTGACTCGAAATAAGGCTGGATATCCCTGCAGTGACTTGAATGCAGGCTCGTCTTGCATCTCCCAAGACGAAAGGATGTCTGAATCCCCTGTGGAGACCACAGAGAAAGACCTAGTTCCCCTCCTCATCGCGACCGGAGGCCTCACATCCTTGGAAAACTCCAGAGGGATGCGGAGATCAGTGCCTCCAAAGGAGACGATGCCTGACTCCTCGTGAAACTTGATAGGAGTCCCAGGATTCCTGTGGCACGTGGAAAGAGACCCTTGGTCTCCCGCCTCAGCTGGAGAGGCGTCCCAATTGCCCTGCCAAGCCTCGAGGAGAATCCCGAGTTGTCCCTCGCAACTGGGCAGGAGTCCTGACGTCGCTGAACAAACACGTGTGTGGAAGGGCCATCCCCGTCGTCACTCGAGAATATAACCCAGGTTCCCGCCGCAACTCGAGAAAAACCATGAGACTTCCCCCTCGCCGCGAGATGAGGCCCGATTCCCCTGCACTGCATGCAGAGCAATGCCGTGTTGCACATCACACAGGAAAGGAGCCTTGATTTCCTTGATGGCACTCCAGAAAAACCTCAAGAACACTGTTTCAAGGCTAGAGGGATCCTGAGGTCACTGTAGCAAAATGAAAGAGCTCCGTAGACCAAATATCAACTCGAGATGAGAGGTTAGTCCCTGGCTTCGACTCCAGAGGAATACCACCTTACCACAAGCACCTCAAGAGGAGGCGTCTCTGAGCTCTTTGTATGTGAGAGGGACCCTGAGTTTGCGGCCTCAAGTGGAATGGACAGTGCGATGCCCTGACCTGAAATAAGGCCGGATATGCCTGCAGTGACTTGAATGCAGGCTCGTCTTGCATCTCCCAAGACGAAAGGATGTCTGAATCCCCTGTGGAGACCACAGAGAAAGACCTAGTTCCCCACCTCATCGCGACCGGAGGCCTCACATCCTTGGAAAACTCCAGAGGGACGCGGAGATCAGTGCCTCCAAAGGAGACGATGCCTGACTCCTCGTGAAACTTGATAGGAGTCCCAGGATTCCTGTGGCACGTGGAAAGGGACCCTTGGTCTCCCGCCTCAGCTGGAGAGGCGTCCAATTTGCCCTGCCAAGCCTCGAGGAGAATCCCGAGTTGTCCCTCGCAACTAGGCAGGAGTCCTGACGTCGTTGAACAAACACGTGTGTGGAAGGCCATCCCCTTCGTAACTCGAGAATATACCCCAGGTTCCCGCCGCAACTCGAGAAAAACCATGAGACTTCCCCCTCGCCGCGAGATGACGCCCGATTCCCCTGCACTGCGTACAGAGCAATGCAGTGTTGCACATCACGCAGGAAAGGAGCCTTGATTTCCTTGATGGCACTCCAGAGAAAGCCCTAGAACACTGTTTCAAGGCTAGAGGGATCCTGAGGTCACTGTAGCAACACGAAACAGCTCCGTGGACCAAAATCAACTCGAGATGAGAGGTTAGGCCCTGGCTTCGACTCCAGAGGAATACCACCTTAACACAAGCACCTCAAGAGGAGGCTTCTCTAAGCTCTAGGTATGTAAGAGGGACCCTGAGTGTGCGGCCTCAAGTGGAATGGACACCGCGATGCCCTGACTCGAAATAAGGCCGGATATACCTGCAGTGACTTGAATGCAGGCTCGTCTTGCATCTCCCAAGACGAAAGAATGTCTGAATCCCCTGTGGAGGCCACAGAGAAAGACCTAGTTCCCCACTTCTTCGCGACCGGAGGGCTCACATCCTTTGATAACTCCAGAGGGACGCGGAGATCAGTGCCCCCAAAGGAGACGATGCGTGACTCCTCGTGAAACTTGATAGGAGTCCCAGGATTCCTGTGGCACGTGGAAAGGGACCCTTGGTCTCCCGCCTCTGCTGGAGAGGCGTCCCAATTGCCCTGCCAAGCCTCGAGGAGAATCCCGAGTTGTCCCTCGCAACTAGGCAGGAGTCCTGACGGCGCTGAACAAACAGGTGTGTGGAAGGGCCATCCCCGTCGCAACTCGAGAATATACCGCAGGTTCCCGCCGCAACTCGAGAAAAACCATGAGACTTCCCCCTCGCCGCAAGATAAGGCCTGATTCCCCTGCACTGCGTGCAGAGCAATGCCGTGTTGCACATCACACAGGAAAGGAGCCTTGAGTTCCTTGATGGCACTCCAGAGAAAGCCCAAGAACACTGTTTCAAGGCTAGAGGGATACTGAGGTCACTGTAGCAACACGAAAGAGCTCCGTGGACCAAAATCAACTCGAGATGAGAGGTTAGTCCCTGGCTTCGACTCCAGAGGAATACCACCTTACCACAAGCACCTCAAGAGGAGGCTTCTCTCAGCTCTAGGTATTTGAGAGGGACCCTGATTTTGCGGCCTCAAGTGGAATGGATACCGCGATGCCCTTACTCGAAATAAGGCCAGATATGCCTGCAGTGACTTGAATGCAGGCTGGTCTTGCATCTCCCAAGACGAAAGGATGTTTGAATCCCCTGTGGAGACCACAGAGAAAGACCTAGTTCCACACGTCATCGCGACCGGAGGCCTCACATCCTTTGAAAACTCCAGAGGTACTCGGAGATCACTGCCTCCAAAGGAGACGATGCCTGACTCCTCGTGAAACTTGATAGGAGTCCCAGGATTCCTGTGGCACGTGGAAAGGGACCCTTGGTCTCCCGCCTCAGCTGGAGAGGCGTCCCAATTGCCCTGCCAAGCCTCGAGGAGAATCCCGAGTTGTCCCTCGCAACTAGGCAGGAGTCCTGACGTCGCTGTACAAACACGGGTGTGGAAGGGCCATCCCCGTCCTAAATAGAGAATATACCCCAGGTTCCCGCCGCAACTCGAGAAAAACCATGAGACTTCCCCCTCGCCGCGAGATGAGGCCCGATTCCCCTGCACTGCGTGCAGAGAAATGCCGTGTTGCACATCACACACGAAAGGAGCCTTGATTTCCTTGATGGCACTCCAGAGAAAGCCCAAGAACACTGTTTCAAGGCTAGAGGGATCCTGAGGTCACTGTAGCAACACGAAAGAGCTCCGTGGACCACAAATCAACTCGAGAAGAGAGGTTAGTCCCTGGCTTCGACTCCAAAGGAATACCACCTTACCACAAGCACCTCAAGAGGAGGGTTCTCTCAGCTCTAGGTATGTGAGAGGGACCCTGAGTTTGTGGCCTCAAGTGGAATGGACACCGCGATGCCCTGACTCGAAATAAGGCCGGATATCCCTGCAGTGACTTGAATGCAGGCTCGTCTTTCATCTCCCAAGACGAAAGGATGTCTGAATCCCCTGTGGAGACCACAGAGAAAGACCTAGTTCCCCTCCTCATCGCGACCAAAAGCCTCACATCCTTTGAAAACTACAGAGGGACGCGGAGATCAGTGCCTCCAAAGGAGACGATGCCTGACTCCTCGTGAAACTTGATAGGAGTCCCAGGATTCCTGTGGCACGTGGAAAGGGACCCTTGGTCTCCCGCCTCAGCTGGAGAGGCGTCCCAATTGCCCTGCCAAGCCTCGAGGAGAATCCCGAGTTGTCCCTCGCAACTAGGCAGGAGTCCTGACGTCGCTGAACAAACACGTGTGTGGAAGGGCCATCCCCGTCGTAACTCGAGAATATACCCCAGGTTCCCGCCGCAACTCGAGAAAAACCATGAGTCTTCCCCCTCGCCACGAGATTAGGCCCGATTTGCCTGCACTGCATGCAGAGTAATGCCGTGTTGCACATCACACAGGAAAGGAGCCTTGATTTCCTTGATGGCACTCCAGAGAAACCCCAAGAACACTGTTTCAAGGCTAGAGGGATCCTGAGGTCACTGTAGCAACACGAAAGAGCTCCGTGGACCCCAAATCAACTCGACATGAGAGGTTAGTCCCTGGTTTCGACTCCAGAGGAATACCACCTTACCACAAGCACCTCAAGAGGAGGCGTCTCTGAGCACTAGGTATGTGACAGGGACCCTGAGTTTGCGGCCTTAAGTGGAATGGACACCGCGATGCCCTGACTCGAAATAAGACCGGATATCCCTGCAGTGACTTGAATGGAGGCTCGTCTTGCATCTCCCAAGACGAAAGGATGTCTGAATCCCCTGGGGAGACCACAGAGAAAGACCTAGTTCCCCACCTCATCGCGACCGGAGGCCTCACATCCTTTGAAAACTCCAGAGGGACGCGGAGATCTGTGCCTCCGAAGGAGACGATGGCTGACTCCTCGTGAAACTTGATAGGAGTCCCAGGATTCCTGTGGCACGTGGAAAGGGACCCTTGGTCTCCCGCCTCAGCTGGAGAGGCGTCCCAATTGCCCTGCCAAGCCTCGAGGAGAATCCCGAGTTGTTCCTCGCAACTAGGCAGGAGTCCTGACGTCGCTGAACAAACACGTGTGTGGAAGGGCCATCCCCGTCGTAACTCGAGAATATACCCCAGGTTCCCGCCGCAACTCGAGAAAAACCATGAGACTTCCCCCTCGCCGCGAGATGAGGCCCGATTCCCCTGCACTGCGTGCAGAGCAATGCTGTGTTGCACATCACACAGGAAAGGAACCTTGATTTCCTTGATGGTACTCCAGAGAAAGCCCAAGAACACTGTTTCAAGGCCAGAGGGATACTGAGGTCACTGTAGCAACACGAAAGAGCTCCGTGGACCAAAAATCAACTCGAGAGAAGAGTTTAGTCCCTGGCTTCGAGTCCAGAGGAATACCACCTTACCACAAGCACCTCAAGAGGAGGCTTCTCTCAGCTCTAGGTATGTGAGAGGGTCCCTGAGTTTGCGGCCTCAAGTGGAATGGACACCGCGATGCCCTGACTCGAAATAAGGCCGGATATGCCTGCAGTGACTTGAATGCAGGCTCGTCTTGCATCTCCCAAGACGAAAGGATGTCTGAATCCCCTGTGGAGACCACAGAGAAAGACCTAGTTCCCCACCTCATCGCGACCGGAGGCCTCACATCCTTTGAAAACTCCAGAGGGACGCGGAGATCAGTGCCTCCAAAGGAGACGATGCCTGCCTCCTCGTGAAACTTGATAGGAGTCCCAGGATTCCTGTGGCACGTGGAAAGGGACCCTTGGTCTCCCGCCTCAGCTGGAGAGGCGTCCCAATTGCCCTGCCAATCCTCGAGGAGAATCCCGAGTTGTTCCTCGCAACTAGGCAGGAGTCCTGACGTCGCTGAACAAACACGTGTGTGGAAGGTCCATCCCCGTCGTAACTCGAGAATATACCCCAGGTTCCCGCCGCAACTCGAGAAAAACCATGAGACTTCCCCCTCGCCGCGAGATGAGGCCCGATTCCCCTGCACTGCGTGCAGAGAAATGCCGTGTTGCACATCACACACGAAAGGAGCCTTGATTTCCTTGATGGCACTCCAGAGAAAGCCCAAGAACACTGTTTCAAGGCTAGAGGGATCCTGAGGTCACTGTAGCAACAAGAAAGAGCTCCGTGGACCAAGAATCAACTCGAGATGAGAGGTTAGTCCCTGGCTTCGACTCCAGAGGAATACCACCTTACCACAAGCACCTCACGAGGAGGCTTCTCTCAGCTCTATGTATGTGAGAGGGACCCTCAGTTTGCGGCCTCAAGTGGAATGGACACCGCGATGCCCTGACTCGAAATAAGGCCGGATATCCCTGCAGTGACTTGAATTTAGGCTCGTCTTGCATCTCCCAAGACGAACGGATGTCTGAATCCCCTGTGGAGACCACAGAGAAAGACCTAGTTCCCCTCCTCATCGCGACCGAAGGCCTCACATCCTTTGAAAACTCCAGAGGGACGCGGAGATCAGTGCCTCCAAAGGAGACGATGCCTGACTCCTCGTAAAACTTGATAGGAGTCCCAGGATTCCTGTGGCACGTGGAAAGGGACCCTTGGTCTCCCGCCTCAGCTGGAGAGGCGTCCCAATTGCCCTGCCAATCCTCGAGGAGAATCCCGAGTTGTCCCTCGCAACTAGGCAGGAGTCCTGACGTCGCTGAACCAACACGTGTGTGGAAGGGCCATCCCCGTCGTAACTCGAGAATATACCCCAGGTTCCCGCCGCAACTCGAGAAAAACCATGAGACTTCCCCCTCGCCGCGAGATGAGGCCCGATTTGCCTGCACTGCATGCAGAGCAATGCCGTGTTGCACATCACACAGGAAAGGAGCCTTGATTTCCTTGATGGCACTCCAGAGAAAGCCCAAGAACACTGTTTCAAGGCTACACGGATCCTGAGGTCACTGTAGCAACAGGGAAGAACTCCGTGGACTCCAAATCAACTCGAGATGAGAGGTTAGTCCCTGGCTTCGACTCCAGAGGAATACCACCTTACCACAAGCACCTCAAGAGGAGGCTTCTCTGAGCTCTAGGTATGTAATAGAGACTCTGAGATTGCGGCCTTAAGTGGAATGGACACTGCGATGCCCTGACTCGAAATAAGGCCGGATATGCCTGCAGTGATTTGAATGCAGGCTCGTCTTGCATCTCCCAAGACGAAAGGATGTCTGATTCCCCTGTGGAGACCACAGAGAGAAACCTAGTTCCCCACTTGATCGCGACGGGAGGCCTCACATCCTTTCAAAACTCCAGAGGGAGGCGGAGAACAGTGCCTCCAAAGGAGACGATGCCTGACTCCTCCTGAAACTTGATAGGAGTCCCAGGATTCCTGTTGCACGTGGAAAGGGACCCTTGGTCTCCCGCCTCAGCTGGAGAGGCGTCCAATTTGCCCTGCCAAGCCTCGAGGAGAATCCCGAGTTGTCCCACGCAACTAAGCAGGAGTCCTGAAGTAGCTGAACAAACACGTGTGTGGAAGGGCCATCCCCGTCGTAACTCGAGAATATACCCCAGGTTCCCGCCGCAACTCGAGAAAAACCATGAGACTTCCCCCTCGCCGCGAGATAAGGCCCGATTCCCCTGCATTGCGTGCAGAGCAATGCCGTGTTGCACATCACACAGGAAAGGAGCCTTGATTTCCTTGATGGCACTCCAGAGAAAGCCCAAGAACAGTGTTTCAAGGCTATAGGGATCCTGAGGTCACTGTAGCAACACGAAAGAGCTGCGTGGACCAAAAGTCAACTCGAGATGAGAGGTTAGTCCCTGGATTGGAATCCAGAGGAATACCACCTTACCACAAGCACCTCAAGAGGAGGCTTCTCTCAGCTCTAGGTATGTGAGAGGGACCCTGAATTTGCGGCCTCAAGTGGAATGGACACCGCAATGCCCTGACTCGAAATAAGGCCGGATATGCCTGCAGTGACTTGAATGCAGGCTCGTCTTGCATCTCCCAAGACGTAAGGATGTCTGAATCCACTGTGGAGCCCACAGAGAAAGACCTAGTTCGACACCTCATCGCGACCGGAGGCCTCACATGCTTTGAAAATTCCAGAGGGACGCGGAGATCAGTGCCTCCAAAGGAGACGATGCCTGACTCCTCGTGAAACTTGATAGGAGTCCCAGGATTCCTGTGGCACGTGGAAAGGGACCCTTGGTCTCCCGCCTCAGCTGGAGAGGCGTCCCAATTGCCCTGCCAAGCCTCGAGGAGAATCCCGAGTTGTCCCTCGCAACTAGGCAGGAATCCTGACGTCGCTGAACAAACACGTGTGTGGAAGGGCCATCCCCGTCGTAACTCGAGAATATATCCCAGGTTCCCGCCGCAACTCGAGAAAAACCATGAGACTTCCCCCTCGCCGCGAGATGAGGCCCGATTCTCCTGCACTGTGGGCAGAGCAATGCCGTGTTGCACATCACACAGGAAAGGAGCCTTGATTTCCTTGATGGCACTCCAGAGAAACCCCAAGAACTCTGTTTCAAGGCTAGAGGGATCGTGAGGTCGCTGTAGCAACACGATACAGCTCCATGGACCAAAATTAACTCGAGATGAGAGTTTAGGCCCTGGCTTCGAATACAGAGGAATACCACCTTACCACAAGCACCTCAAGAGGAGGCTTCTCTCAGCTCTAGGTATGTTAGAGGGACCCTGAGTTTGCGGCCTCAAGTGGAATGGACACCGCGATGCCCTGACTCGAAATAAGGCCGGATATGCCTGCAGTGACTTGAATGCAGGCTCGTCTTGCATCTCCCAAGAGGAAAGGATGTCTGAATCCCCTGTGGAGACCACAGAGAAAACCTAGTTCCCCACCTCATCGCGACCGGAGGCCTCACATCCTTTGAAAACTCCAGAGGGACGCGGAGATCAGTGCCTCCAAAGGAGACGATGCCTGCCTCCTCGTGAAACTTGATAGGAGTCCCCGGATTCCTGTGGCACGTGGAAAGGGACCCTTGGTCTCCCGCCTCAGCTGGAGAGGCGTCCCAATTGCCCTACCAAGCCTCGAGGAGAATGCCGAGTTGTCCCTCGCAACTAGGCAGGAGTCCTGTCGTCGTTGAACAAACACGTGTGTGGAAGGCCATCCCCGTCGTAACTCGAGAATATACCCCAGGTTCCCGCCGCAACTCGAGAAAAAGCATGAGACTTCCCCCTCGCCGCGAGATGACGCCCGATTCCCCTGCACTGCGTACAGAGCAATGCCGTGTTGCACATCACACAGGAAAGGAGCCTTGATTTCCTTGATGGCACTCCAGAGAAAGCCCTAGAACAATGTTTCAAGGCTAGAGGCATCCTGAGGTCACTGTAGCAACACGAAACAGCTCCGTGGACCAAAATCAACTCGAGATGAGAGGTTAGGCCCTGGCTTCGACTCCAGAGGAATACCACCTTAACACAAGCACCTCAAGAGGAGGCTTCTCTAAGCTCTAGGTATGTAAGAGGGACCCTGAGTGTGCGGCCTCAAGTGGAATGGACACCGCGATGCCCTGACTCGAAATAAGGCCGGATATCCCTGCAGAGACTTGAATTTAGGCTCGTCTTGCATCTCCCAAGACGAAAGAATGTCTGAATCCCCTGTGGAGGCCACAGAGAAAGACCTAGTTCCCCACGTCATCGCGACCGGAGGGCTCACATCCTTTGAAAACTCCAGAGATACAAGGAGATCAGTGCCTCCAAAGGAGACGATGCCTGACTCCTCGTGAAACTTGATAGGAGTCCCAGGATTCCTGTGGCACGTGGAAAGGGACCCTTGGTCTCCGGCCTCAGCTGGAGAGGCGTCCCAATTGCCCTGCCAAGCCTCGAGGAGAATCCCGCGTTGTCCCTCGCAACTAGGCAGGAGTCCTGACGTCGCTGAACAAACACGTGTGTGGAAGGGCCATCCCCGTCGTAACACGAGAATATACCCCAGGTTCCCGCCGCAACTCGAGAGAAAGCATGAGACTTACCCCTCGCCGCGAGATGAGGCCCGATTCCCCTGCACTGCGTGCAGAGCAATGCCGTGTTGCACATCACACAGGAAAGGAGCCTTGATTTCCTTTATGGCACTCCAGGGAAAGCCCAAGAACACTGTTTCAAGGCCAGAGGGATCCTGAGGTCACTGTAGCAACACGAAAGAGCTCCGTGGACCAAAAATCAACTCGAGAGGATATTTTAGTCCCTGGCTTCAGCTCCAGAGGAATACCACCTTACCACAAGCACCTCAGGAGGAGGCTTCTCTCAGCTCTAGGTATGTGAGAGGGACCCTGAGTTTGCGGCCTCAAGTGGAATGGACACCGCGATGCCCTGACTCGAAATAAGGCCGGATTTACATGCAGTGACTTGAATGCAGGCTCGTCTTGCATCTCCCAAGACGAAAGGATGTCTGAATCCCCTGTGGAGACCACAGAGAAAGACCTACTTCCCCACCTCATCGCGACCGGAGGCCTCACATCCTTTGAAAACTCCAGAGTGACGCGGAGACCAGTGCCTCCGAAGGAGACGATGGCTGACTATTCGTGAAACTTGATAGGAGTCCCAGGATTCCTGTGGCACGTGGAAAGGGACCCTTGGTCTCCCTCCTCAGCTGGAGTGGCGTCCCAATTGCCCTGCCAAGCCTCGAGGAGAATCCCGAGTTGTTCCTCGCAACTAGGCAGGAGTCCTGACGTCGCTGAACAAACACGTGTGTGGAAGGGCCATCCCCGTCGTAACTCGAGAATATACCCCAGGTTCCCGCCGCAACTCGAGAAAAACCATGAGACTTCCCCCTCGCCGCGAGATGAGGTCTGATTCCCCTGCACTGCGTGCAGAGCAATGCCGTGTTGCACATCACACAGGAAAGGAACCTTGATTTCCTTGATGGCACTGCAGAGAAACCCCAAGAACACTGTTTCAAGGCCAGAGGGATCCTGAGGTCACTGTAGCAACACGAAAGAGCTCCGTGGACCAAAAATCAACTCGAGAGGAGAGTTTAGTCCCTGGCTTCGAGTCCAGAGGAATACCACCTTACCACAAGCACCTCAGGAGGAGGCTTCTCTCAGCTCTACGTATGTGAGAGGGACCCTGAGTTTGCGGCCTCAAGTGGAATGGACACCGTGATGCCCTGACTCGAAATAAGGCCGGATATCCCTGCAGTGACTTGAATGCAGGCTCGTCTTGCATCTCCCAAGACCAAAGGATGTCTGAATCCCCTGTGGAGACCACAGAGAAAGACCTAGTTCCCCACCTCATCGCGACCGGAGGCCTCACATCCTTTGAAAACTCCAGAGGGACGCGGAGATCAGTGCCTCCGAAGGAGACGATGGCTGACTCCTCGTGAAACTTGATAGGAGTCCCAGGATTCCTGTGGCACGTGGAAAGGGACCCTTGGTCTCCCGCCTCAGCTGGAGAGGCGTCCCAATTGCCCTGCCGAGCCTCGAGGAGAATCCCGAGTTGTCCCTCGAAACTAGGCAGGAGTCCTGACGTCGCTGAACAAACACGTGTGTGGAAGGGCCATCCCCGTCGTAACTCGAGAATATACCCCAGGTTCCCGCCGCAACTCGAGAAAAAGCATGAGACTTTCCCCTCGCCACGAGATGAGGCCCAATTCCCCTGCACTGCGTGCAGAGCAATGCCGTGTTGCACATCACACAGAAAAGGAGCCTTGATTTCCTTCATGGCACTCCAGAGAAACCCCAAGAACACTGTTTCAAGGCTAGAGGGATCCTGAGGTCACTGTAGCAACACGAAAGAGCTCCGTGGACCAAAAGTCAACTCGAGATGAGAGGTTAGTCCCTGGCTTCGACTCCAGAGGAATACCACCTTACCACAAGCACCTCAAGAGGAGGATTCTCTCAGCTCTAGGTATGTGAGATGGACCCTGAGTTTGTGGCCTCAAGTGGAATGAACACCGCGATGCCCTGACTCGAAATAAGGCCGGATATGCCTGCAGTGACATGAATGCAGGCTCGTCTTGCATCTCCCAAGACGAAAGGATGTCTGAATCCCCTGTAGAGACCACAGAGAAAGACCTAGTTCCCCATCTCATCGCGAACGGAGGCCTCACTTCCTTTGAAAACTCCAGAGGGACGTGGAGATCAGTGCCTCCAAAGGAAACGATGCCTGACTCCTCGTGAAACTTGATAGGAGTCCCAGGATTCCTGTGGCATGTCGAAAGGGACCCTTGGTCTCCCGCCTCAGCTTGAGAGGCGTCCCAATTGCCCTGCCCAGCCTCGAGGAGAATCCCGAGTTGTCCCTCGCAACTAGGCAGGAGTCCTGACGTCGCTGAACAAACAGGTGTGTGGAAGGGCCATCCCCGTCGTAACTCGAGAATATACCCCAGGTTCCGCTGCAACTAGAGAAAAACCATGAGACTTCCCCCTCGCCACGAGATGACGCCCGATTCCCCTGCACTGCGTGCAGAGCAATGCGGTGTTGCACATCACACAGGAAAGGAGCCTTGATTTCCTTGATGGCACTCCAGAGAAAGCCCTAGAACAATGTTTCAAGGCTTGAGGGATCCTGAGGTCACTGTAGCAACACGAAACAGCTCCGTGGACCAAAATCAACTCGAGATGAGAGGTTAGGCCCTGGCTTCGACTCCAGAGGAATACCACCTTACCACAAGCATCTCAAGAGGAGGCTTCTCTAAGCTCTATGTATGTAAGAGGGACCCTGAGTGTGCGGCCTCAAGTGGAATGGACACCGCGATGCCCTGACTCGAAATAAGGCCGGATATGCCTGCAGAGACTTGAATGCAGGCTCGTCTTGCATCTCCCAAGACGAAAGAATGTCTGAATCCCCTGTGGAGGCCACAGAGAAAGACCTAGTTCCCCACTTCATCGCGACCGGAGGGCTCACATCCTTTGAAAACTCCAGAGGGACGCGGAGAACAGTGCCTCCGAAGGAGACGATGGCTGACTATTCGTGAAACTTGATAGGAGTCCCAGGATTCCTGTGGCACGTGGAAAGGGACACTTGGTCTCCCGCCTCAGCTGGAGTGGCGTCACAATTGCCCTGCCAAGCCTCGAGGAGAATCCCGAGTTGTTCCTCGCAACTAGGCAGGAGTCCTGACGTCGCTGAACAAACACGTGTGTGGAAGGGCCATCCCCGTCGTAACTCGAGAATATACCCCAGGTTCCCGCCGCAACTCGAGAAAAACCATGAGACTTCCCCCTCGCCGCGAGATGAGGCCTGATTCCCCTGCACTGCGTGCAGAGCAATGCCGTGTTGCACATCACACAGGAAAGGAACCTTGATTTCCTTGATGGCACGCCAGAGAAACCCCAAGAACACTGTTTCAAGGCCAGAGGGATCCTGAGGTCACTGTAGCAACACGAAAGAGCTCCGTGGACCAAAAATCAACTCGAGAGGAGAGTTTAGTCCCTGGCTTCGAGTCCAGAGGAATACCACCTTACCACAAGCACCTCAGGAGGAGGCTTCTCTCAGCTCTACGTATGTGAGAGGGACCCTGAGTTTGCGGCCTCAAGTGGAATGGACACCGTGATGCCCTGACTCGAAATAAGGCCGGATATCCCTGCAGTGACTTGAATGCAGGCTCGTCTTGCATCTCCCAAGACCAAAGGATGTCTGAATCCCCTGTGGAGACCACAGAGAAAGACCTAGTTCCCCACCTCATCGCGACCGGAGGCCTCACATCCTTTGAAAACTCCAGAGGGACGCGGAGATCAGTGCCTCCGAAGGAGACGATGCCTGACTCCTCGTGAAACTTGATAGGAGTCCCAGGATTCCTGTGGCATGTGGAAAGGGACCCTTGGTCTCCCGCCTCAGCTTGAGAGGCGTCCCAATTGCCCTGCCCAGCCTCGAGGAGAATCCCGAGTTGTCCCTCGCAACTAGGCAGGAGTCCTGACGTCGCTGAACAAACAGGTGTGTGGAAGGGCCATCCCCGTCGTAACTCGAGAATATACCCCAGGTTCCGCTGCAACTAGAGAAAAACCATGAGACTTCCCCCTCGCCACGAGATGACGCCCGATTCCCCTGCACTGCGTGCAGAGCAATGCGGTGTTGCACATCACACAGGAAAGGAGCCTTGATTTCCTTGATGGCACTCCAGAGAAAGCCCAAGAACACTGTTTCAAGGCTAGAGGGATCCTGAGGTCACTGTAGCAACACGAAAGAGCTCCGTGGACCAAAAGTCAACTCGAGATGAGAGGTTAGTCCCTGGATTTGAATCCAGAGGAATACCACCTTACCACAAGCACCTCAAGAGGAGGCTTCTCTCAGCTCTAGGTATGTGAGAGGGACCCTGAATTTGCGGCCTCAAGTGGAATGGACACCGCGATGCCCTGACTCGAAATAAGGCCGGATATTCCCGCAGTGACTTGAATGCAGGCTCGTCTTGCATCTCCCAAGACGTAAGGATGTCTGAATCCACTGTGGAGCCCACAGAGAAAGACCTAGTTCGACACCTCATCGCGACCGGAGGCCTCACATGCTTTGAAAATTCCAGAGGGACGCGGAGATCAGTGCCTCCAAAGGAGACGATGCCTGACTCCTCGTGAAACTTGATAGGAGTCCCAGGATTCCTGTGGCACGTGGAACGGGACCCTTGGTCTCCCGCCTCAGCTGGAGAGGCGTCCCAATTGCCCTGCCAAGCCTCGAGGAGAATCCCGAGTTGTTCCTCGCAACTAGGCAGGAATCCTGACGTCGCTGAACAAACACGTGTGTGGAAGGGCCATCCCCGTCGTAACTCGAGAATATACCCCAGGTTCCCGCCGCAACTCGAGAATAACCATGAGACTTCCCCCTCGCCGCGAGATGAGGCCCGATTCTCCTGCACTGTGGGCAGAGCAATGCCGTGTTGCACATCACACAGGAAAGGAGCCTTGATTTCCTTGATGGCACTCCAGAGAAACCCCAAGAACCCTGTTTCAAGGCTAGAGGGATCGTGAGGTCGCTGTAGCAACACAATACAGCTCCATGGACCAAAATCAACTCGAGATGAGAGTTTAGGCCCTGGCTTCGAATACAGAGGAATACCACCTTACCACAAGCACCTCAAGAGGAGGCTTCTCTCAGCTCTAGGTATGTTAGAGGGACCCTGAGTTTGCGGCCTCAAGTGGAATGGACACCGCGATGCCCTGACTCGAAATAAGGCCGGATATGCCTGCAGTGACTTGAATGCAGGCTCGTCTTGCATCTCCCAAGAGGAAAGGATGTCTGAATCCCCTGTGGAGACCACAGAGAAAACCTAGTTCCCCACCTCATCGCGACCGGAGGCCTCATATCCTTTGAAAACTCCAGAGGGACGCGGAGATCAGTGCCTCCAAAGGAGACGATGCCTGACTCCTCGTGAAACTTGATAGGAGTCCCCGGATTCCTGTGGCACGTGGAAAGGGACCCTTGGTCTCCCGCCTCAGCTGGAGAGGCGTCCCAATTGCCCTACCAAGCCTCGAGGAGAATGCCGAGTTGTCCCTCGCAACTAGGCAGGAGTCCTGTCGTCGTTGAACAAACACGTGTGTGGAAGGCCATCCCCGTCGTAACTCGAGAATATACCCCAGGTTCCCGCCGCAACTCGAGAAAAAGCATGAGACTTCCCCCTCGCCGCGAGATGACGCCCGATTCCCCTGCACTGCGTACAGAGCAATGCCGTGTTGCACATCACACAGGAAAGGAGCCTTGATTTCCTTGATGGCACTCCAGAGAAAGCCCTAGAACAATGTTTCAAGGCTAGAGGCATCCTGAGGTCACTGTAGCAACACGAAACAGCTCCGTGGACCAAAATCAACTCGAGATGAGAGGTTAGGCCCTGGCTTCGACTCCAGAGGAATACCACCTTACCACAAGCACCTCAAGAGGAGGCTTCTCTAAGCTCTAGGTATGTAAGAGGGACCCTGAGTGTGCGGCCTCAAGTGGAATGGACACCGCGATGCCCTGACTCGAAATAAGGCCGGATATGCCTGCAGTGACATGAATGCAGGCTCGTCTTGCATCTCCCAAGACGAAAGGATGTCTGAATCCCCTGTAGAGACCACAGAGAAAGACCTAGTTCCCCATCTCATCGCGAACGGAGGCCTCACTTCCTTTGAAAACTCCAGAGGGACGTGGAGATCAGTGCCTCCAAAGGAAACGATGCCTGACTCCTCGTGAAACTTGATAGGAGTCCCAGGATTCCTGTGGCATGTCGAAAGGGACCCTTGGTCTCCCGCCTCAGCTTGAGAGGCGTCCCAATTGCCCTGCCCAGCCTCGAGGAGAATCCCGAGTTGTCCCTCGCAACTAGGCAGGAGTCCTGACGTCGCTGAACAAACAGGTGTGTGGAAGGGCCATCCCCGTCGTAACTCGAGAATATACCCCAGGTTCCGCTGCAACTAGAGAAAAACCATGAGACTTCCCCCTCGCCACGAGATGAGGCCCGATTCCCCTGCACTGCGTGCAGAGCAATGCGGTGTTGCACATCACACAGGAAAGGAGCCTTGATTTCCTTGATGGCACTCCAGAGAAAGCCCTAGAACAATGTTTCAAGGCTAGAGGGATCCTGAGGTCACTGTAGCAACACGAAACAGCTCCGTGGACCAAAATCAACTCGAGATGAGAGGTTAGGCCCTGGCTTCGACTCCAGAGGAATACCACCTTACCACAAGCATCTCAAGAGGAGGCTTCTCTAAGCTCTATGTATGTAAGAGGGACCCTGAGTGTGCGGCCTCAAGTGGAATGGACACCGCGATGCCCTGACTCGAAATAAGGCCGGATATGCCTGCAGAGACTTGAATGCAGGCTCGTCTTGCATCTCCCAAGACGAAAGAATGTCTGAATCCCCTGTGGAGGCCACAGAGAAAGACCTAGTTCCCCACTTCATCGCGACCGGAGGGCTCACATCCTTTGAAAACTCCAGAGGGACGCGGAGACCAGTGCCTCCGAAGGAGACGATGGCTGACTATTCGTGAAACTTGATAGGAGTCCCAGGATTCCTGTGGCACGTGGAAAGGGACACTTGGTCTCCCGCCTCAGCTGGAGTGGCGTCCCAATTGCCCTGCCAAGCCTCGAGGAGAATCCCGAGTTGTTCCTCGCAACTAGGCAGGAGTCCTGACGTCGCTGAACAAACACGTGTGTGGAAGGGCCATCCCCGTCGTAACTCGAGAATATACCCCAGGTTCCCGCCGCAACTCGAGAAAAACCATGAGACTTCCCCCTCGCCGCGAGATGAGGCCTGATTCCCCTGCACTGCGTGCAGAGCAATGCCGTGTTGCACATCACACAGGAAAGGAACCTTGATTTCCTTGATGGCACGCCAGAGAAACCCCAAGAACACTGTTTCAAGGCCAGAGGGATCCTGAGGTCACTGTAGCAACACGAAAGAGCTCCGTGGACCAAAAATCAACTCGAGAGGAGAGTTTAGTCCCTGGCTTCGAGTCCAGAGGAATACCACCTTACCACAAGCACCTCAGGAGGAGGCTTCTCTCAGCTCTACGTATGTGAGAGGGACCCTGAGTTTGCGGCCTCAAGTGGAATGGACACCGTGATGCCCTGACTCGAAATAAGGCCGGATATCCCTGCAGTGACTTGAATGCAGGCTCGTCTTGCATCTCCCAAGACCAAAGGATGTCTGAATCCCCTGTGGAGACCACAGAGAAAGACCTAGTTCCCCACCTCATCGCGACCGGAGGCCTCACATCCTTTGAAAACTCCAGAGGGACGCGGAGATCAGTGCCTCCGAAGGAGACGATGGCTGACTCCTCGTGAAACTTGATAGGAGTCCCAGGATTCCTGTGGCACGTGGAAAGGGACCCTTGGTCTCCCGCCTCAGCTGGAGAGGCGTCCCAATTGCCCTGCCAAGCCTCGAGGAGAATCCCGAGTTGTCCCTCGAAACTAGGCAGGAGTCCTGACGTCGCTGAACAAAGAGGTGTGTGGAAGGGCCATCCCCGTCGTAACTCGAGAATATACCCCAGGTTCCCGCCGCAACTCGAGAAAAAGCATGAGACTTTCCCCTCGCCACGAGATGAGGCCCAATTCCCCTGCACTGCGTGCAGAGCAATGCCGTGTTGCACATCACACAGGAAAGGAGCCTTGATTTCCTTGATGGCACTCCAGAGAAAGCCCAAGAACACTGTTTCAAGGCTAGAGGGATCCTGAGGTAACTGTAGCAACACGAAAGAGCTCCGTGGACCAAAAGTCAACTCGAGATGAGAGGTTAGTCCCTGGCTTCGACTCCAGAGGAATACCACCTTACCACAAGCACCTCAAGAGGAGGCTTCTCTCAGCTCTAGGTATGTGAGATGGACCCTGAGTTTGGGGCCTCAAGTGGAATGGACACCGCGATGCCCTGACTCGAAATAAGGCCGGATATGCCTGCAGTGACTTGAATGCAGGCTCGTCTTGCATCTCCCAAGACGAAAGGATGTCTGAATCCCCTGTGGAGACCACAGAGAAAGACCTAGTTCCCCATCTCATCGCGAACGGAGGCCTCACATCCTTTGAAAACTCCAGAGGGACGTGGAGATCAGTGCCTCCAAAGGAGACGATGCCTGACTCCTCGTGAAACTTGATAGGAGTCCCAGGATTCCTATGGCATGTGGAAAGGGAACCTTGGTCTCCCGCCTCAGCTTGAGAGGCGTCCCAATTGCCCTGCCCAGCCTCGAGGAGAATCCCGAGTTGTCCCTCGCAACTAGGCAGGAGTCCTGACGTCGCTGAACAAACAGGTGTGTGGAAGGGCCATCCCCGTCGTAACTCGAGAATATACCCCAGGTTCCGCTGCAACTAGAGAAAAACCATGAGACTTCCCCCTCGCCACGAGATGACGCCCGATTCCCCTGCACTGCGTGCAGAGCAATGCCGTGTTGCACATCACACAGGAAAGGAGCCTTGATTTCCTTGATGGCACTCCAGAGAAACCCCAAGAACACTGTTTCAAGGCTAGAGGGATCCTCAGGTCACTGTAGCCACACGAAAGAGCTCCGTGGACCACAAATAAACTCGGGATGAGACGTTAGTCCCTGGCTTCTACTCCAGAGGAATACCACCTTACCAGAAGCCCCTCAAGAGGAGGCTTCTCTCAGCTCTAGGTATGTGAGAGGGACCCTGAATTTGCGGCCTCAAGTGGAATGGACACCGCGATGCCCTGACTCGAAATAAGGCCGGATATCCCTGCAGTGACTTGAATGCAGGCTCGTCTTGCATCTCCCAAGACGAAAGGATGTCTGAATCCCCTGTGGAGACCACAGAGAAAGACCTAGTTCCCCACCTCATCGCGAGCGGAGGCCTCACATCCTTGCAAAACTCCAGAGGGACGCGGAGATCAGTGCCTCCAAAGGAGACGATGCCTGACTCCTCGTGAAACTTGATAGGAGTCCCAGGATTCCTGTGGCACGTGGAAAGGGACCCTTGGTCTCCCGCCTCAGCTGGAGAGGCGTCCCAATTGCCCTGCCAAGCCTCGAGGAGAATCCCGCGTTGTCCCTCGCAACTAGGCAGGAGTCCTGACGTCGCTGAACAAACACGTGTGTGGAAGGGCCATCCCCGTCGTAACTCGAGAATATACCCCAGGTTCCCGCCGCAACTCGAGAAAAACCATGAGAATTCCCCCTCGCCGCGAGATGAGGCCCGATTCCCCTGCACTGCGTGCAGAGCAATGCCGTGTTGCACATCACACAGGAAAGGAGCCTTGATTTCCTTGATGACACTCCAGAGAAACCCCAAGAACACTGTTTCAAGGCTAGAGGGATCCTGAGGTCACTGTAGCCACACGAAAGAGCTCCGTGGACCACAAATAAACTCGGGATGAGACGTTAGTCCCTGGCTTCTACTCCAGAGGAATACCACCTTACCAGAAGCCCCTCAAGAGGAGGCTTCTCTCAGCTCTATGTATGTGAGAGGGACCCTGAGGTTGCGGTCAAGTGGAATGGACACCGCGATGCCCTGACTCGAAATAAGGCCGGATATGCCTGTAGTGACTTGAATGCAGGCTCGTCTTGCATCTCCCAAGACGAAAGGATGTCTGAATCCCCTGTGGAGACCACAGAGAAAGACCTAGTTCCCCACTTCATCGCGACTGGAGGCCTCACATCCTTGGAAAACTCCAGAGGGACGCGGAGATCAGTGCCTCCAAAGGAGACGATGCCTGACTCCTCGTGAAACTTGATAGGAGTCCCAGGATTCCTGTGGCACGTGGAAAGGGACCCTTGGTCTCTCGCCTCAGCTGGAGAGGCGTCCCAATTGCCCTGCCAAGCCTCGAGGAGAATCCTGAGTTGTCCCTCACAACTAGGCAGAAGGCCTGACGTCGCTGAACAAACACGTGTGTGGAAGGGCCATCCCCGTCCTAACTCGAGAATATACCCCAGGTTCTCGCCGCAACTCGAGAAAAACCATGAGACTTCCCCCTCGCCGCGAGATGAGGCCCGGTTCCCCTGCACTGCGTGCAGAGCAATGCCGTGTTGCACATCACACAGGAAAGGAGCCTTGATTTCCTTGATGGCACTCCAGAGAAGCCGCAAGCACACTGTTTCAAGGCTAGAGGGATCCTGAGGTCACTGTAGCAACACGAAAGAGCTTCATGGACCAAAAATCAACTCAAGATGAGAGGTTAGTCCCTGACTTCGACTCCAGAGGAATACCACCTTACCACAAGCACCTCAAGAGGAGGTTTCTCTCAGCTCTAGGTATGTGAGAGGGACCCTGAGTTTGCCGCCTCAAGTGGAATGGACACCGCGATGCCCTGACTCGAAATAAGGCCGGATATGCCTGCAGTGAATTGAATGGAGGCTCGTCTTGCATCTCCCAAGATGAAAGGATGTCTGAATCCCCTGTGGAGACCACAGAGAAAGACCTAGTTCCCCACCTCATCGCGACTGGAGTCCTCACATCCTTGCAAAACTCCAGAGGGACGCGGAGATCAGTGCCTCCAAAGGAGACGATGCCTGACTCCTCGTGAGACTTGATAGAAGTCCCAGGATTCCTGTGGCACGTGGAAAGGGACCCTTGGTCTCCCGCCTCAGCTGGAGAGGCGTCCCAATTGCCCTGCCAAGCCTCGAGGAGAATCCCGAGTTGTCCCTCGCAACTGGGCAGGAGTCCTGACGTCGCTGTACAAACACGTGTGTGGAAGGGCCATCCCCGTCGTAACTCGAGAATATACCCCAGGTTCCCGCCGCAACTCGAGAAAAACCATGAGACTCACCACTCTCCGCGAGATGAGGCCCGATTCCCCTGCACTGCGTGCAGAGCAATGCCGTGTTGCACATCACACAGGAAAGGAGCCTTGATTTCCTTGATGGCACTGCAGAGAACTCCCAAGAACACTGTTTCAAGGCTACAGGGATCTTGAGGTCACTGTAGTAACATGAAAGAGCTCCGTGGACCACAAATCAACTCGAGATGAGAGGTTAGTGCCTGGCTTCGACTCCAGAGGAATACCACCTTACCACAAGCACCTCAAGAAGAGGCTTCTCTCAGCTCTAGGTATGTGAGAGGGACCCTGAGTTTGCGGCCTCAAGTGGAATGGACACCGCGATGCCCTGACTCGAAATAAGGCAGGATATGACTGCAGTTACTTGAATGCAGGCTCGTATTGCATCTCCCAAGACGAAAGGATGTCTGAATCCCCTGTGGAGACCACAGAGAAAGACCTAGTTCCCCACCTCATCGCGACCGGAGGCCTCACATCCTTTGAAAACTCCAGAGGGACGTGGAGATCAGTGCCTCCAAAGGAGACGATGCCTGACTCCTCGTGAAACTTGATAGGAGTCCCAGGATTCCTGTGGCACGTGGAAAGGGACCCTTGGTCTCCCGCCTCAGCTGGAGAGGCGTCCCAGTTGCCCTGCCAAGCCTCGTGGAGAATCCCGAGTTGTCCATCGCAACTAGGCAGGAGTCCTGACGTCGCTGAACAAACACGTGTGTGGAAGGGCCATCCCCGTCGTAACTCGAGAATATACGCCAGGTTCCCTCCGCAACGCGAGAGAAACCATGAGACTTCCTCCTCGCCGCGAGATGAGGCCCGATTCCCCTGCACTGCGTGCAGAGCAATGCCGTGTTGCACATCACACAGGAAAGGAGACTTGATTTCCTTGATGGCACTCCAGAGAAACCCCAAGAACACTGTTTCAAGGCTAGAAGGATCCGGACGTCACTGTAGCAACACGAAAGAGCTCCGTGGACCAAAAGTCAACGCGAGATGAGAGGTGAGTCCCTGGCTTCGACTCCAGAGGAATACCACCTTACCACAAGCACCTCAAGAGGAGGCTTCTCTCAGCTCTAGGTATGTGAGAGGGACCCTGAGTTTGTGGCCTCAAGTGGAATGGACACCGCGAAGCCCTGACTCGAAATAAGGCCGCATATGCCTGCAGTGACTTGAATGCAGGCTCGTCTTGCATCTCCCAAGACGAAATGATGTCTGAATCCCCTGTGGAGACCACAGAGAAAGACCTAGTTCCCCACCTCATCGCGACCGGAGGCCTCACATCCTTTGAAAACTCCAGAGGGATGCGGAGATCAGTGCCTCCAAAGGAGACGATGCCTGACTCCTCGTGAAACTTGATAGGAGTCCCAGGATTCCTGTGGCACATGGAAAGGGACCCTTGGTCTCCCGCCTGAGCTGGAGAGGCGTCCCAGTTGCCCTGCCAAGCCTCGTGGAGAATCCCGAGTTGTCCCTGGCGACTAGGCAGGAGTCCTGACGTCGCTGAACAAACACGTGTGTGGAAGGGCCATCCCCGTCGTAACTCGAGAATATACGCCAGGTTCCCGCCGCAACTCGAGAGAAACCATGAGACTTCCTCCTCGCCGCGAGATGAGGCCCGATTCCCCTGCACTGCGTGCAGAGCAATGCCGTGTTGCACATCACACAGGCAAGGAGACTTGATTTCCTTGATGGCACTCCAGAGAAACCCCAAGAACACTGTTTCCAGGCTAGAGGGATCCGGACGTCACTGTAGCAACACGAAAGAGCTCCGTGGACCAAAAGTCAACGCGAGATGAGAGGTGAGTCCCTGGCTTCGACTCCAGAGGAATACCATCTTACCACAAGCACCTCAAGAGGAGGCTTCTCTCAGCTCTAGGTATGTGAGAGGGACCCTGAGTTTGTGGCCTCAAGTGGAATGGACACCGCGAAGCCCTGACTCGAAATAAGGCCGGATATGCCTGCAGTGACTTGAATGCAGGCTCGTCTTGCATCTCCCAAGACGAAAGGATGTCTGAATCCCCTGTGGAGACCACAGAGAAAGACCTAGTTCCCCACCTCATCGCGACCGGAGGCCTCACATCCTTTGAAACCTCCAGAGGGACGCGGAGGTCAGTGCCTCCAATGGAGACGATGCCTGACTCCTCGTGAAACTTGATAGGAGTCGCAGGATGAGGGGAAAGGGAAACTTGGTTTCCCGCCTGAGTTGGAGAGGCGTCCCAATTGCCCTACCAAGCCTCGAGGAGAATCCCGAGTTGTCCCTGGCAACTAGGCAGGAGTCCTGTCGTCGCTGAACAAACACGTGTGTGGAAGGGCCATCCCCGTCGTAACTCGAGAATATACCCCAGGTTCCCGCCGCAACTCGAGAAAAACCATGAGACTTCCCCATCGCCGCGAGATGAGGCCGATTCCCCTGCACTGCGTGCAGAGCAATGCCGTGTTGCACATCACACAGGAAAGGAGCCTTGATTTCCTTGATGGCACTCCAGAGAAACCCCAAGAACACTGTTTAAAAGCTAGAGGGATCCTTAGGTGACTGTAGCAACAAGAAAGAGCTCCGTGGACCAAAAATCAACTCGAGATGAGAGGTTAGTCCCTGGCTTCGACTCCAGAGGAATACCACCTTACCACAAGCACCTCAAAGGAGGCTTCTCTCAGCTCTAGGTATGTGAGAGGGACCCTGAGTTTGCGGCCTCAAGTGGAATGGACACCGCGATGCCCTGACTCGAAATAAGGCCGGATATCCCGGCAGTGACTTGAATGCAGGCTCGTCTTGCATCTCCCAAGACAAAAGGATGTCTGAATCCCCTGTGGAGACCAGAGAGAAAGACCTAGTTCCCCACCTCATCGCGACCGGAGGCATCACATCCTTTGAAAAATCCAGAGGTACGCGGAGATCAGTGCCTCCAAAGGAGACGATGCCTGCCTCCTCGTGAAACTTGATAGGAGTCCCAGGATTCCTGTGGCACGTGGAAAGGGACCCTTGGTCTCCCGCCTCAGCTGGAGAGGCGTCCCAATTGCCCTACCAAGCCTCAAGGAGAATCCCGAGTTGTCCCTCGCAACTAGGCAGGAGTCCTGACGTCGCTGAACAAACACGTGGGTGGAAGTGCCATCCCCGTCGTAACTCGAGAATATATCCCAGGTTCCCGCCACAACTCGAGAAAAACCATGAGACTTCTCCCAAGCCGCGAGATGAGGCCCGATTCCCCTGCACTGCGTGCAGAGTAATTCCGTGTTGCACATCACACATGAAAGGAGCCTTGATTTCCTTCATGGTACTCCAGAGAAACCCCAAGAACACTGTTTCAAGGCTAGAGGGATCCTGAGGTCACTGTAGCAACATGAAAGAGCTCCGTGGACCAAAATTCAACTCGAGATGAGAGGTTAGTCCCTGGCTTCAACTCCAGGGGAATAACACCTTACGAGAAGCACCTCAAAGGAGGCTTCTCTCAGCTCTAGGTATGTGAGAAGGACCCTGAGTTTGCGGCCTCAAGTGGAATGGACACCCCGATGCCCTGACTCGAAATAAGGCCGGATATCCCTGCAGTGACTTGAATGCAGGCTCGTCTTGCATCTCCCAAGACGAAAGGATGTCTGAATCCCCTGCGGAGAACACAGAGAAAGACCTAGTTCCCCACCTCATCGCGACCAGAGGCCTGATATCCTTTGAAAATTCCAGAGGTACGCGGAGATCAGTGCCTCCAAAGGAGACGATGCCTGACTTCTCGTGAAACTTGATAGGAGTCCCAGGATTCCTGTGGCATGTGGAAAGGGACCCTTGGTGTCCCGACTCAACTGGAGAGGCGTTCCATTGCCCTGCCAAGCCTCGAGGAGAGTCCCGAGTTGTCCCTCGCAACCAGGCAGGAGTCCTGACGTCGCTGAACAAACACTTGTGTGGAAGGGCCATCCCCGCCGTAACTCGAGAATATACCCCAGGTTCCCGCCGCAACTCGAGAAAAATCATGAGACTTCCCCCTTGTCGCGAGAAGAGGCCCGATTCCCCTGCACTGAGTGCAGAGCAATTCCGTGTTGCACATCACACAGGAAAGGAGCGTTGATTTCCTTGATGGCACTCCAGAGAAACCCCAGGAACACTGTTTCAAGGCTAGAGGGATCCTGACATCACTGTAGCAACACGAAAGGTCTCCGTGGACCAAGAATCAACTCGAGATGAGAGGTTAGTCCCTGGCTTCGACTCCAGAGGAATAGCACCTTACCACAAGCACCTCAAGAGGAGGCTTCTCTCAGCTCTAGGTATGTGAGAGGGACCCTGAGTTTGCGGCCTCAAGTGGGATGGACACCGAGATGCCCTGACTCGAAATAAGGCCGGATATCCCTGCAGTGACTTGAATGCAGGCTCATCTTGCATCTCCCAAGATGAAAGGATGTCTGAATCCCCTGTGGAGACCACAGAGAAAGACCTAGTACCCTACCTCATCGCGACCGGAGGCCTCACATCCTTTGAAAACTCCAGCGGTACGCGGAGATCAGTGCCTCCAAAGGAGACGATGCCTGACTCCTCGAGAAACTTGATAGCAGTCCCAGGATTCCTGTGGCACGTGGAAAGGGACCCTTGGTCTCCCGCCTCAGCTGGAGAGGCGTCCCAATTGCCCTGCCAAGCCTCAAGGATAATCCCGAGGTGTCCCTCGCAAGTAGGCAGGAGTCCTGTCATCGCTGAAGAAACATGTGTGTGGAATGGCCCTCCCCGTGGTAACTCGAGAATATACCCCAGGTTCCCGCCGCAACTCGAGAAAAACCATGAGACTTCCCCCTCGCCCCGAGATGAGGCCCGATTCCCCTGCACTGCGTGCAGAGCAATTCCGTGTTGCACATCACACATGAAAGGAGCCTTGATTTCCTTCATGGTACTCCAGCGAAACCCCAAGAACACTGTTTCAAGGCTAGAGGGATCCTGAGGTCACTGTAGCAACATGAAAGAGCTTCGTGGACCAAAAATCAACTCGAGATGAGAGGTTAGTCCCTGGCTTCAACTCCAGGGGAATACCACCTTACCAGAAGCACCTCAAAGGAGGCTTCTCTCAGCTCTAGGTATGTGAGAGGGACCCTGAGTTTGCGGCCTCAAGTGGAATGGACACCACGATGCCCTGACTCAACATAAGGCCGGATATCCCTGCAGTGACTTGAATGCAGGCTCGTCTTGCATCTCCCAAGACGAAAGGATGTCTGAATCCCCTGCGGAGAACACAGAGAAAGACCTAGTTCCCCACCTCATCGCGACCAGAGGCCTCACATCCTTTGAAAACTCCAGAGGGACGCGGAGATCAGTGCCTCCAAAGGAGACGATGCCTGACTCCTCGTGAAACTTGATAGGAGTCCCAGGATTTCTGTGGCACGTGGAAAGGGACCCTTGGTCTCCCGCTTCAGCTGGAGAGGCGTCCCAATTGCCCTGCCAAGCCTCGAGGAGAATCGCGAGTTGTCCCTCGCAACTAGGCAGGAGTCCTGACGTCGCTGAACAAAAACGTGTGTGGAAGAGCCATCCCAGCCGTAACTCGAGAATTTACCCCAGGTTCCCGCCGCAACTCGAGAAAAACCATGAGACTTCCCCCTCGTCGCGAGAAGAGGCCTGATTCCCCTGCACTGCGTGCAGAGCAATTCCGTGTTGCACATCACACAGGAAAGGAGCCTTGATTTCCTTGATGGCACTCCAGAGAAACCCCAAGAACACTGTTTCAAGGCTAGAGGGATCCTGAGGTCACTGTAGCAACACGAAAGAGCTCCGTGGACCAGAAATCAACTCGAGATGAGAGATTAGTCCCTGGCTTCGACTCCAGAGGAATACCACCTTACCACAAACACCTCAAAGGAGGCTTCTCTCAGCTCTAGGTATGTGAGAGGGACCCTGAGTTTGCGGCCTCAAGTGGAATGGACACCGAGATGCCCTGTCTCGAAATAAGGCCGGATATCCCTGCAGTGACTTGAATGCAGGCTCGTCTTGCATCTCCCAAGACGAAAGGATGTCTGAATCCCCTGTGGAGACCACAGAGAAAGACCTAGTTCCTTGGTCTAGTTCTGTGAAAAATACCGTTGGTAGCTTGATAGGGATTGCATTGAATCTATAGATTGCTTTGGGTAGAATAGCCATTTTGACAATATTGATTCTTCCAATCCATGAACACGGTATCTTTCTCCATCTGTTTGTGTCCTCTTTGATTTCTTTCATCAGTGTTTTATAGTTTTCTATGTATAGGTCTTTTGTTTCTTTAGGTAGATATACTCCTTTATTTTATTCTTTTTGTTGCAATGGTGAATGGTATTGTTTCCTTAATTTCACTTTCTGTTTTTTCATCGTTAATATATAGGAATGCAAGGGATTTCTGTGTGTTAATTTTATATCCTGCAACTTTACTATATTCATTGATTAGTTCTAGTAATTTTCTGGTAGAGTCTTTAGGGTTTTCTATATAGAGGATCATGTCATCACAGAACTAGACCAAAGAATTTCACAATTTGTATGGAAATACAAAAAACCTCGAATAGCCAAAGTAATCTTGAAAAAGAAGAATGGAACTGGAGGAATCAACCTGCCTGACTTCAGACTCTACTACAAAGCCACAGTCATCAAGACAGTGTGGTACTGGCACAAAGACAGAAATATAGACCAATGGAACAGAATAGAAAGCCCAGAGATAAATCCACGAACCTATGGACACCTTATCTTTGACAAAGGAGGCAAGGATATACAATGGAAAAAAGACAACCTCTTTAACAAGTGGTGCTGGGAAAACTGGTCAACCACTTGCAAAAGAATGAAACTAGAACACTTTCTAACACCATACACAAAAATAAACTCAAAATGGATTAAAGATCTAAATGTAAGACCAGAAACTATAAAACTCCTAGAGGAGAACATAGGCAAAACACTCTCCGACATAAATCACAGCAAGATCCTCTATGACCCACCTCCCAGAATATTGGAAATAAAAGCAAAACTAAACAAATGGGATCTAATGAAACTTAAAAGCTTTTGCACTACAAAAGAAACTATAAGTAAGGTGAAAAGACAGCCGTCAGATTGGGAGAAAATAATAGCAAATGAAGAAACAGACAAAGGATTAATCTCAAAAATATACAAGCAACTCCTGCAGCTCAATTCCAGAAAAATAAATGACCCAATCCAACAATGGGCCAGAGAACTAAACAGACATTTCTCCAAAGAAGACATACAGATGGCTAACAAACACATGAAAAGGTGCTCAACATCACTCATTATTAGAGAAATGCAAATCAAAACCACAATGAGGTACCATTACACACCAGTCAGGATGGCTGCTATCCAAAAGTCTACAAGCAATAAATGCTGGAGAGGCTGTGGAGAAAAGGGAACCCTCTTACACTGTTGGTGGGAATGCAAACTAGTACAGCCACTATGGAAAACAGTGTGGAGATTCCTTAAAAAACTGGAAATAGAACTGCCATATGACTCAGCAATACCACTTCTGGGCATACACACTGAGGAAACCAGATCTGAAAGAGACACATGCACCCCAATGTTCATCGCAGCACTGTTTATAATAGCTAGGACATGGAAGCAACCTAGATGCCCATCAGCAGATGAATGGATAAGGAAGCTGTGGGACATATACACCATGGAATTTTACTCAGCCGTCAAAAAGAATTCATTTGAACCAGTCCTAATGAGATGGATGAAACTGGAGCCCCTTATACAGAGTGAAGTAAGCCAGAAAGATAAAGCACATTACAGCATACTAACACATATATATGGAATTTAGAACGATGGTAACGATAACCCTATATGCAAAACAGAAAAATAGACACAGAAATACAGAACAGACTTTTGAACTCTGTGGGAGAAGGTGAGGGTGGGATGTTTCAAAAGAACAGCATGTATACTATCTATGGTGAAACAGATCACCAGCCCAGGTGGGATGCATGAGACAAGTGCTCCGGCCTGGTGCACTGGGAAAACCCAGAGGAATCGGGTGGAGAGGGAGATGGGAGGGGGGATCGGGATGGGGAATAAGTGTAAATCTATGGCTGATTCATATCAATGTATGACAAGACCCACTGAAATGTTGTGAAGTAATTAGCCTCCAACTAATAAAAAAAAATTAAAAAAAAAAAAAAGGAAAAAAAAAAAAAAAAAAAAAGAAAGACCTAGTTCCCCTCGTCATCGCGACCGGAGGCCTCACATCCTTTGAAAACTCCAGAGGTACGCGGAGATCAGTGCCTCCAAAGGAGACGATGCCTGACTCCTCGTGAAACTTGATAGGAGTCCCAGGATTCCTGGGGCACGTGGAAAGGGACCCTTGGTCTCGCGCCTCAGCTGGAGAGGCGTCCCAATTGCAATGCCAAGCCTCGAGGAGAATCCCGAGTTGTCCTTTGCAAGTAGGCAGGAGTCCTGACGTCGCTGAACAAACACGTGTGTGGAAGGGCCATCCCCGTCGTAACTCGAGAATATACCCCAGGTTGCTCCCGCAACTCGAGAAAAACCATGAGACTTCTCCCACGCCGCGAGATGAGGCCCGATTCCCCTGCACTGCGTGCAGAGCAATTCCGTGTTGCACATCACATATGAAAGGATCCTTGATTTCCTTGATGGCACCCCAGAGAAACCCCAAGAACACTGTTTCAAGGCTAGAGGGATCCTGAGGTCACTGTAGCAGCACGAAAGAGCTCCGTGGACCAGAAATCAACTCGAGATGAGAGATTAGTCCCTGGCTTTGACTCCAGAGGAATACCACCTTACCACAAGCACCTCAAAGGAGGCTTCTCTCAGCTCTAGGTATGTGAAAGGGACCCTGAGTTTGCGGCCTCAAGTGGAATGGACACCGAGATGCCCTGACTCGAAATAAGGCCGGATATCCCTGCAGTGACTTGAATGCAGGCTCATCTTGCATCTCCCAAGACGAAAGGATGTCTGAATCCCCTGTGGAGACCACAGAGAAAGACCTAGTTCCCCACCTCATCGCGACCGGAGGCCTCACATCCTTTGAAAACTCCAGCGGTACGCGGAGATCAGTGCCTCCAAAGGAGACGATGCCTGACTCCTCTTGAAACTTGATAGGAGTCCCAGGATTCCTGTGGCACGTGGAAAGGGACCCTTGGTCTCCCGCCTCAGCTGGAGAGGCGTCCCAATTGCCCTGCCAAGCCTCAAGGAGAATCCCGAGTTGTCCCTCGCAACTAGGCAGGAGTCCTGACGTTGCTGAACAAACACCTGTGTGGAATGGCCCTCCCAGTGGTAACTCGAGAATATACCACAGGTTCCCGGCGCAACTCGAGAAAAGCCATGAGACTTCTCCCACACCGCGAGATGAGGCCCGATTCCCCTCCACTGCGTGCAGAGCAATTCCGTGTTGCACATCACACATGAAAGGATCCTTGATTTCCTTCATGGCACTCCAGAGAAACCCCAGGAACACTGTTTCAAGGCTAGAAGGATCCTGAGGTCACTGTAGCAACACGAAAGAGCTCCGTGGACCAGAAATCACCTCGAGATGAGAGATTAGTCCCTGGCTTCAACTCCAGAGGAATACCACCTTACCACAAGCACCTCAAAGGAGGCTTCTCTCAGCTCTAGGTATGTGAGAGGGACCCTGAGTTTGCGGCCTCAAGTGGAATGGACACCGAGATGCCCTGACTCGAAATAAGGCCGGATATCCCTGCAGTGACTTGAATGCAGGCTCGTCTTGCATCTCCCAAGACGAAAGGATGTCTGAATCCCCTGCGGAGACAACAGAGAAAGATCTAGTTCCCCACCTCATCGCGATCGGAGGCCTCACATCCTTTGAAAACTCCAGACGTACGCGGAGATCAGTGCCTCCAAAGGAGACGATGCCTGACTCCTCGAGAAACTTGATAGGAGTCCCAGGATTCCTGTGGCACGTGGAAAGGGACCCTTGGTCTCCCGCCTCAGCTGGAGAGGCGTCCCAATTGCCCTGCCAAGCCTCAAGGATAATCCCGAGTTGTCCCTCGCAAGTAGGCAGGAGTCCTGTCATCGCTGAAGAAACATGTGTGTGGAATGGCCCTCCCCGTGGTAACTCGAGAATATACCCCAGGTTCCCGCCGCAACTCGAGAAAAACCATGAGACTTCCCCCACGCCGCGAGATGAGGCCCGATTCCCCTGCACGGCATTGAGAGCAATTCCGTGTTGCACATTACACAGGAAAGGAGCCTTGATTTCCTTGATGGCACTCCAGAGAAACCCCAAGAACACTGTTTCAAGGCTAGAGGGATACTGAGGTCACTGTAGCAACACGAAAGAGCTCCGTGGACCAGAAATCAACTCGAGATGAGAGGTTAGTCCCTGGCTTCGACTCCAGAGGAATACCACCTTATCACAAGCACCTCAAAGGAGGCTTCTCTCATCGCTAGGTATGTGAGACGGACCCTGAGTTTGCGGCCTCAAGTGGAATGGACACTGCGATGGCCTGACTCGAAATAAGGCTGAATTTCCCTGCAGTGACTTGAATGCAGGCTCGTCTTGCATCTCCCAAGACGAAAGGATGTCTGAATCCCCTGTGGAGACCACAGAGAAAGACCTAGTTCCCCACCTCATCGCGACCGGAGGCCTCACATCCTTTGAAAACTCCAGAGGGACGCGGAGATCAGTGCCTCTAAAGGAGCCGATGCCTGCCTCCTCGTGAAACTTGATTGGAGTCCCAGGATTCCTGTGGCACGTGGAAAGGGACCCTTGGTCTCCCGCTTCAGCTGGAGAGGCGTCCCAATTGCCGTGCCAAGCCTCAAGGAGAATCCCGAGTTGTCCCTCGCAACTAGGCAGGAGTCCTAACATCGCTGAACAAACACGTGTTTGGAAGGGCCATCCCCGTCGTAACTCACGAATATACCCCAGGTTCCCGCCGCAACTCGAGAAAAACCATGAGACTTCCCCCTCGCCGCGAGATGAGGCCTGATTCCCCTGCACTAAGTGCAGAGCAATTCCGTGTTGCACATCACACAGTTTTGAAAGGAGACTTGATTTCCTTGATGGCACTCCAGAGAAACCCCAAGAACACGGTTTCAAGGCTACAGGGATCCTGAGGTCACTGTAGCAAAATGAAAGAGCTTCGTGGACCAAAAATCAACTCGAGATGAGAGGTTAGTCCCTGGCTTCAACTCCAGGGGAATACCACCTTACCAGAAGCACCTCAAAGGAGGCTTCTCTCAGCTCTAGGTATGTGAGAGGGACCCTGAGTTTGCGGCCTCAAGTGGAATGGACACCACGATGCCCTGACTCAAAAGAAGGCCAGATATCCCTGCAGTGACTTGAATGCAGGCTCGTCTTGCATCTCCCAAGACGAAAGGATGTCTGAATCCCCTGCGGAGAACTCAGAGAAAGACCTAGTTCCCCACCTCTTCGCAAACAGAGGCCTCACATCCTTTGAAAACTCCAGAGGTACGCGGAGATCAGTGCCTCCAAAGGAGACGATGCCTGCCTCCTCGTGAAACTTGATAGGAGTCCCAGGATTCCTGTGGTATGTGGAAAGGGACCCTTGGTGTCCCGACTAAGTTGGAGAGGCGTCCCATTGCCCTGCCAAGCCTCGAGGAGAGTCCCGAGTTGTCCCTCGCAACTAGGCAGGAGTCCTGACGTCGCTGAACAAACACGTGTGTGGAAGGGCCATCCCCGCCGTAACTCGAGAATATACCCCAGGTTCCCGCCGCAACTCGAGAAAAATCATGAGACTTCCCCCTCGTCGCGAGAAGAGGCCCGATTCCCCTGCATTGAGTGCAGAGCAATTCCGTGTTGCACATCACACAGGAAAGGAGCCTTGATTTCCTTGATGGCACTCCAGAAAAACGCCAGGAACACTGTTTCAAGGCTAGAGGGATCCTGACATCAATGTAGCAACACGAAAGGGCTCCGTGGACCAAGAATCAACTCGAGATGAGAGGTTAGTCCCTGGCTTCGACTCCAGAGGAATAGCACCTTACCACAAGCACCTCAAGAGGAGGCTTCTCTCAGCTCTAGGTATGTGAGAGGGACCCTGAGTTTGCGGCCTCAAGTGGAATGGACACCACGATGCCCTGACTCAAAAGGAGGCCGGATATCCCTGCAGTGACTTGAATGCAGGATCGTCTTGCATCTCCCAAGAGGAAAGGATGTCTGAATCCCCTGCGGAGAACACAGAGAAAGACCTAGTTCCCCACCTCTTCGCGACCAGAGGCCTCACATCCTTTGAAAACTCCAGAGGTACGCGGAGATCAGTGCCTCCAAAGGAGACGATGCCTGACTCCTCGTGAAACTTGATAGGAGTCCCAGGATTTCTGTGGCACGTGGAAAGGGACCCTTGGTCTCCCGCCTCAGCTGGAGAGGCGTCCCAATTGCCCTGCCAAGCCTCAACGATAATCCCGTGTTGTCCCTCGCAACTAGGCAGGAGTATTGACATCGCTGAACAAACACGTGGGTGGAAGTGCCATCCCTGTCGTAACTCGAGAATATACCCCAGGTTCCTGCTGCAACTCGAGAAAAACCATGAGACTTCTCCCACGCCGCGAGATGAGGCCCGATTCCCCTGCACTGCGTGCAGAGTAATTCCGTGTTGCACATCAAACATGAAAGGAGCCTTGATTTCCTTCATGGTACTCCAGAGAAACCCCAAGAACACTGTTTCAAGGCTAGAGGGATCCTGAGGTCACTGTAGCAACATGAAAGAGCTTCGTGGACCCAAAATCAACTCGAGATGAGAGGTTAGTCCCTGGCTTCAACTCCAGGGGAATACCACCTTACCAGAAGCACCTCAAAGGAGGCTTCTCTCAGCTCTAGGTATGTGAGAGGGACCCTGAGTTTGCGGCCTCAAGTGGAATGGACACCACGATGCCCTGACTCGAAATAAGGCCGGATATCCCTGCAGTGACTTGAATGCAGGCTCGTCTTGCATCTCCCAAGACGAAAGGATGTCTGAATCCCCTGCAGAGAACACAGAGAAAGACCTAGTTCCCCACCTCATCGCGACCAGAGGCCTGACATCCTTTGAAAACTCCAGAGGTACGCGGAGATCAGTGCCTCCAAAGGAGACGATGCCTGACTCCTCGTGAAACTTGATAGGAGTCCCAGGATTTCTGTGGCACGTGGAAAGGGACCCTTGGTCTCCCGCCTCAGCTGGAGAGGCCTCCCAATTGCCCTGCCAAGCCTTGAGGTGAATCCCGAGTTGTCCCTCGCAACTAGGCAGGAGTCCTGACGTCGTTGAACAAAAACGTGTGGAAGAGCCATCCCAGCCGTAACTCGAGAATTTACCCCAGGTTCCCGCCGCAACTCGAGAAAAACCATGAGACTTCCCCCTCGTCGCGAGAAGAGGCCTGATTCCCCTGCACTGCGTGCAGAGCAATTCCGTGTTGCACATCACACAGGAAAGGAGCCTTGATTTCCTTGATGGCACTCCAGAGAAACCCCAAGAACACTGTTTCAAGGCTAGAGGGATTCTGAGGTCACTGTAGCAACACGAAAGAGCTCCGTGGACCAAGAATCAACTCGAGATGAGAGGTTAGTCCCTGGCTACCCCTCCAGAGGAATACCACCTTACCACAAGCACCTCAAGAGGAGGCTTCTCTCAGCTCTAGGTATGTGAGAGGGACCCTGAGTTTGTGGCCTCAAGTGGAATGGACTCCGCGATGCCCTGACTCGAAATAAGGCCGGATATCCCTGCAGTGACTTGAATGCAGGCTCGTCTTGCATCTCCCAAGATGAAAGAATGTCTGAATCCCCTGTGGAGACCACAGAGAAAGACCTAGTTCCTTGGTCTAGTTCTGTGAAAAATACCGTTGGTAGCTTGATAGGGATTGCATTGAATCTATAGATTGCTTTTGGTAGAATAGCCATTTTGACAATATTGATTCTTCCAATCCATGAAGACGGTATGTTTCTCCATCTGTTTGTGTCCTCTTTGATTTCTTTCATCAGTGTTTTATAGTTTTCTATGTATAGGTCTTTTGTTTCTTTAGGTAGATATACTCGTAAGTATTTTATTCTTTTTGTTGCAATGGTGAATGGTATTGTTTCCTTAATTTCTCTTTCTGTTTTTTCATCGTTAGTATATAGGAATGCAAGGGATTTCTTTGTGTTAATTTTATATCCTGCAACTTTACTATATTCATTGATTAGTTCTAGTAATTTTCTGGTAGAGTCTTTAGGGTTTTCTATATAGAGGATCATGTCATCACAGAACTAGACCAAAGAATTTCACAATTTGTATGGAAATACAAAAAACCTCGAATAGCCAAAGTAGTCTTGAAAAAGAAGAATGGAACTGGAGGAATCAACCTGCCTGACTTCAGACTCTACTACAAAGCCACAGTCATCAAGACAGTGTGGTACTGGCACAAAGACAGAAATATAGACCAATGGAACAGAATAGAAAGCCCAGAGATAAATCCACAAACCTATGGACACCTTATCTTTGACAAAGGAGGCAAGGATATACAATGGAAAAAAGACAACCTCTTTAACAAGTGGTGCTGGGAAAACTGGTCAACCACTTGCAAAAGAATGAAACTAGAACACTTTCTAACACCATACACAAAAATAAACTCAAAATGGATTAAAGATCTAAATGTAAGACCAGAAACTATAAAACTCCTAGAGGAGAACATAGGCAAAACACTCTCCGACATAAATCACAGCAAGATCCTCTATGACCCACCTCCCAGAATATTGGAAATAAAAGCAAAACTAAACAAATGGGATCTAATGAAACTTAAAAGCTTTTGCACTACAAAAGAAACTATAAGTAAGGTGAAAAGACAGCTGTCAGATTGGGAGAAAATAATAGCAAATGAAGAAACAGACAAAGGATTAATCTCAAAAATATACAAGCAACTCCTGCAGCTCAATTCCAGAAAAATAAATGACCCAATCAAAAAATGGGCCAGAGAACTAAACAGACATTTCTCCAAAGAAGACATACAGATGGCTAACAAACACATGTAAAGGTGCTCAACATCACTCATTATTAGAGAAATGCAAATCAAAACCACAATGAGGTACCATTACACACCAGTCAGGATGGCTGCTATCCAAAAGTCTACAAGCAATAAATGCTGGAGAGGCTGTGGAGAAAAGGGAACCCTCTTACACTGTTGGTGGGAATGCAAACTAGTACAGCCACTATGGAAAACAGTGTGGAGATTCCTTAAAAAACTGGAAATAGAACTGCCATATGACCCAGCAATACCACTTCTGGGCATACACACTGAGGAAACCAGATCTGAAAGAGACACATGCACCCCAATGTTCATCGCAGCACTGTTTATAATAGCCAGGACATGGAAGCAACCTAGATGCCCATCAGCAGATGAATGGATAAGGAAGCTGTGGTACATATACACCATGGAATTTTACTCAGCCGTCAAAAAGAATTCATTTGAACCAGTCCTAATGAGATGGATGAAACTGGAGCCCCTTATACAGAGTGAAGTAAGCCAGAAAGATAAAGAACATTACAGCATACTAACACATATATATGGAATTTAGAAAGATGGTAACGATAACCCTATATGCAAAACAGAAAAAGAGACACAGAAATACAGAACAGACTTTTGAACTCTGTGGGAGAAGGTGAGGGTGGGATGTTTCAAAAGAACAGCATGTATACTATCTATGGTGAAACAGATCACCAGCCCAGGTGGGATGCATGAGACAAGTGCTCCGGCCTGGTGCACTGGGAAGACCCAGAGGAATCGGGTGGAGAGGGAGATGGGAGGGGGGATCGGGATGGGGAATAAGTGTAAATATATGGCTGATTCATATCAATGTATGACAAGACCCACTGAAATGTTGTGAAGTAATTAGCCTCCAACTAATAAAAAAAATTAAAAAAAAAAAAAAAAAAGAAAAAAAAAAAAAAAAAAAAAAGAAAGACCTAGTTCCCCTCCTCATCGCGACCGGAGGCCTCACATCCTTTGAAAACTCCAGAGGTACGCGGAGATCAGTGCCTCCAAAGGAGACGATGCCTGGCTCTTCGTGAAACTTGATAGGAGTCCCAGGATTCCTGTGGCACGTGGAAAGGGACCCTTGGTCTCGCGCCTCAGCTGGAGAGGCGTCCCAATTGCCTTGCCAAGCCTCGAGGAGAATCCCGAGTTGTCCCTCGCAAGTAGGCAGGAGTCCTGACGTCGCTGAACAAACACGTGTGTGGAAGGGCCATCCCCGTCGTAACTCGAGAATATACCCCAGGTTCCCGCCGCAACTCGAGAAAAACCATGAGACTTACCCCACTCCACGAGATGAGGCCCGATTCCCCTGCACTGCGTGCAGAGCAATTCCGTGTTGCACATCACACAGGAAAGGAGCCTTGATTTCCTTGATGGCACTCCAGAGAAACCTCAAGAACACTGTTTCAAGGCTAGAGGGATCCTGAGGTCACTGTAGCAACACGAAAGAGCTCCATGGACCAAGAATCAACTCGAGATGAGAGGTTAGTTCCTGGCTTCGACTCCAGAGGAATACCACCTTACCAGAAGCACCTCAAGACGAGGCTTCTCTCAGCTCTAGGTATGTGAGAGGGACCCTGACTTTGCAGCCTCAAGTGGAATGGACACCGCGATGCCCTGACTCAAAATAAGGCCGGATATCCCTGCAGTGACTTGAATGCAGGCTCGTCTTGCATCTCTCAAGACGAAAGGATGTCTGAATCCCCTGTGGAGACCACAGAGAAAGACCTAGTTCCCCACCTCATCGCGACCGGAGGCCTCACGTCCTTGGAAAACTCCAGCGGTACGCGGAGATCAGTGCCTCCAAAGGAGACGATGCCTGACTCCTCGTGAAACTTGATAGGAGTCCCAGGATTTCTGTGGCACGTGGAAAGGGACCCTTGGTCTCCCGCCTCAGCTGGAGAGGCGTCCCAATTGCCCTGCCAAGCCTCGAGGAGAATCTCGATTTCTCCCTCGCAACTAGGCAATAGTCCTGACTTGGCTGAACAAACACGTGTGTGTAAGGGCCATCCCCGCCGTAACTCGAGAATTTACCCCAGGTTCCCGCCGCAACTCGAGAAAAACCATGAGACTTCCCCCTCGCCGCGAGAAGAGGCCCGATTCCCCCGCACTGCGTGCAGAGCAATGCCGTGTTGCACATCACACAGGAAAGGAGCCTTGATTTCCATGATGTCACTCCAGAGAAACCCCAAGAACACTGTTTCAAGGCTAGAGGGATCCTGAGGTCACTGTAGCAACACGAAAGAGCTCCATGGACCAAGAATCAACTCGAGATGAGAGGTTAGTTCCTGGCTTCGACTCCAGAGGAATACCACCTTACCACAAGCACCTCCAGAGGAGGCTTCTCTCAGCTCTAGGTATGTGAGAGGGACCCTGAGTTTGCAGCCTCAAGTGGAATGGACACCGCGATGCCCTGACTCGAAATAAGGCCGGATATCCCCGCAGTGACTTGAATGCAGGCTCGTCTTGCATCTCCCAAGACGAAAGGATGTCTGAATCCCCTGTGGAGACCACAGAGAAAGACCTAGTTCCCCACCTCATCGCAACCGGAGGCCTCACATCCTTTGAAAACTCCAGAGGTACGCGGAGATCAGTGCCTCCAAAGGAGACGATGCCTGCCTCCTCGTAAATCTTGATAGGAGTCCCAGGATTCCTGTGGCACGTGGAAAGGGACCCTTGGTCTCCCGCCTCAGCTGGAGAGGCGTCCCAATTGCCCTGCCAAGCCTCAAGGATAATCCCGAGTTGTCCCTCGCAACTAGGCAGGAGTCCTGACATCGCTGAACAAACACGTGGGTGGAAGTGCCATCCCCGTCGTAACTCGAGAATATACCCCAGGTTCCCGCCGCAACTCGAGAAAAACCATGAGACTTCTCCCACGCCGCGAGATGAGGCCCGATTCCCCTGCACTGCGTGCAGGGCAATTCCGTGTTGCACATCACACATGAAAGGAGCCTTGATTTCCTTCATGGTACTCCAGAGAAACCCCAAGAACACTGTTTCAAGGCTAGAGGGATCCTGAGGTCACTGTAGCAACATGAAAGAGCTTCGTGGACCAAAAATCAAATCGAGATGGGAGGTTAGTCCCTGGCTTCAACTCCAGGGGAATACCACCTTACCAGAAGCACCTCAAAGGAGGCTTCTCTCAGCTCTAGGTATGTGAGAGGGACCCTGAGTTTGCGGCCTCAAGTGGAATGGACACCACGATGCCCTGACTCAACATAAGGCCGGATATCCCTGCAGTGACTTGAATGCAGGCTCGTCTTGCATCTCCCAAGACGAAAGGATGTCTGAATCCCCTGCGGAGAACACAGAGAAAGACCTAGTTCCCCACCTCATCGCGACCAGAGGCCTCACATCCTTTGAAAACTCCAGAGGTATGCGGAGATCAGTGCCTCCAAAGGAGACGATGCCTGACTCCTCGTGAAACTTGATAGGAGTCCCAGGATTTCTGTGGCACGTGGAAAGGGACCCTTGGTCTCCCGCCTCAGCTGGAGAGGCGTCCCAATTGCCCTCCCAAGCTTCGAGGTGAATCCCGAGTTGTCCCTCGCAACTAGGCAGGAGTCCTGACGTCGCTGAACAAAAACGTGTGTGGAAGAGCCATCCCAGCCGTAACTCGAGAATTTACCCCAGGTTCCCGCCGCAACTCGAGAAAAACCATGAGACTTCCCCCTCGTCCCCAGAAGAGGCCCGATTGCCTTGCACTGCGTGCAGAGCAATTCCGTGTTGCACATCACACAGGAAAGGAGCCTTGATTTCCTTGATGGCACTCCAGAGAAACCCCAAGAACACTGTTTCAAGGCTAGAGGGATACTGAGGTCACTGTAGCAACACGAAAGGGCTCCGTGGACCAAGAATCAACTCGAGATGAGAGGTTAGTACCTGGCTTCGACTCCAGAGGAATACCACCTTACCACAAGCACCTCAAGAGGAGGCTTCTCTCAGCTCTAGGTATGTGAGAGGGACCCTGAGTTTGCGGCCTCAAGTGGAATGGACTCCGCGATGCCCTGACTCGAAATAAGGCCGGATATCCCTGCAGTGACTTGAATGCAGGCTCGTCTTGCATCTCCCAAGATGAAAGAATGTCTGAATCCCCTGTGGAGACCACAGAGAAAGACCTAGTTCCTTGGTCTAGTTCTGTGAAAAATACCGTTGGTAGCTTGATAGGGATTGCATTGAATCTATAGATTGCTTTCGGTAGAATAGCCATTTTGACAATATTGATTCTTCCAATCCATGAACACGATATCTTTCTCCATCTGTTTGTTTCCTCTTTGATTTCTTTTATCAGTGTTTTATAGTTTTCTATGTATAGGTCTTTTGTTTCTTTAGGTAGATATACTCCTAAGTATTTTATTCTTTTTGTTGCAATGGTGAATGGTATTGTTTCCTTAATTTCTCTTTCTGTTTTTTCATCGTTAGTATATAGGAATGCAAGGGATTTCTGTGTGTTAATTTTATATCCTACAACTTTACTATATTCATTGATTAGTTCTAGTAATTTTCTGGTAGAGTCTTTAGGGTTTTCTATATAGAGGATCATGTCATCACAGAACTAGACGAAAGAATTTCACAATTTGTATGGAAATACAAAAAACCTCGAATAGCCAAAGTAATCTTGAAAAAGAAGAATGGAACTGGAGGAATCAACCTGCCTGACTTCAGACTCTACTACAAAGCCACAGTCATCAAGACAGTGTGGTACTGGCACAAAGACAGAAATATAGACCAATGGAACAGAATAGAAAGCCCAGAGATAAATCCACGAACCTATGGACACCTTATCTTTGACAAAGGAGGCAAGGATATACAATGGAAAAAAGACAACCTCTTTAACAAGTGGTGCTGGGAAAACTGGTCAACCACTTGCAAAAGAATGAAACTAGAACACTTTCTAACACCATACACAAAAATAAACTCAAAATGGATTAAAGATCTAAATGTAAGACCAGAAACTATAAAACTCCTAGAGGAGAACATAGGCAAAACACTCTCCGACATAAATCACAGCAAGATCCTCTATGACCCACCTCCCAGAATATTGGAAATAAAAGCAAAACTAAACAAATGGGATCTAATGAAACTTAAAAGCTTTTGCACTACAAAAGAAACTATAAGTAAGGTGAAAAGACAGCCGTCAGATTGGGAGAAAATAATAGCAAATGAAGAAACAGACAAAGGATTAATCTCGAAAATATACAAGCAACTCCTGCAGCTCAATTCCAGAAAAATAAATGACCCAATCAAAAAATGGGCCAGAGAACTAAACAGACATTTCTCCAATGAAGACATACAGATGGCTAACAAACACATGAAAAGGTGCTCAACATCACTCATTATTAGAGAAATGCAAATCAAAACCACAATGAGGTACCATTACACACCAGTCAGGATGGCTGCTATCCAAAAGTCTACAAGCAATAAATGCTGGAGAGGCTGTGGAGAAAAGGGAACCCTCTTACACTGTTGGTGGGAATGCAAACTAGTACAGCCACTATGGAAAACAGTGTGGAGATTCCTTAAAAAACTGGAAATAGAACTGCCATATGACCCAGCAATACCACTTCTGGGCATACACACTGAGGAAACCAGATCCGAAAGAGACACATGCACCCCAATGTTCATCGCAGCACTGTTTATAATAGCCAGGACATGGAAGCAACCTAGATGCCCATCAGCAGATGAATGGATAAGGAAGCTGTGGGACATATACACCATGGAATTTTACTCAGCCGTCAAAAAGAATTCATTTGAACCAGTCCTAATGAGATGGATGAAACTGGAGCCCCTTATACAGAGTGAAGTAAGCCAGAAAGATAAAGAACATTACAGCATACTAACACATATATATGGAATTTAGAAAGATGGTAACGATAACCCTATATGCAAAACAGAAAAAGAGACACAGAAATACAGAACAGACTTTTGAACTCTGTGGGAGAAGGTGAGGGTGGGATGTTTCAAAAGAACAGCATGTATACTATCTATGGTGAAACAGATCACCAGCCCAGGTGGGATGCATGAGACAAGTGCTCCGGCCTGGTGCACTGGGAAGACCCAGAGGAATCGGGTGGAGAGGGAGATGGGAGGGGGGATCGGGATGGGGAATAAGTGTAAATCTATGGCTGATTCATATCAATGTATGACAAGACCCACTGAAATGTTGTGAAGTAATTAGCCTCCAACTAATAAAAAAAAAAATTAAAAAAAAAAAAAAAAGTAAAAGAAAAAAAAAAAGAAAGACCTAGTTCCCCTCCTCATCGCGACCGGAGGCCTCACATCCTTTGAAAACTCCAGAGGTACGCGGAGATCAGTGCCTCCAAAGGAGACGATGCCTGACTCCTCGTGAAACTTGATAGGGGTCCCAGGATTCCTGTGGCACGTGGAAAGGGACCCTTGGTCTCGCGCCTCAGCTGGAGAGGCGTCCCAATTGCCCTGCCAAGCCTCAAGGAGAATCCCGAGTTGTCCTTCGCAAGTAGGCAGGAGTCCTGACGTCGCTGAACAAACACATGTGTGGAAGGGCCATCCCCGTCGTAACTCGAGAATATACCCCAGGTTCCCGCCGCAACTCGAGAAAAACCATGAGACTTCTCCCACGCCGCGAGATGAGGCCCGATTCCCCTCCACTGCGTGCAGAGCAATTCCGTGTTGCACATCACACATGAAAGGATCCTTGATTTCCTTCATGGCACTCCAGAGAAACCCCAAGAACACTGTTTCAAGGCTAGAGGGATCCTGAGGTAACTGTAGCAACACGAAAGAGCTCCGTGGACCAGAAATCAACTCGAGATGAGAGATTAGTCCCTGGCTTCGACTCCAGAGGAATACCACCTTACCACAAGCACCTCAAAGGAGGCTTCTCTCAGCTGTAAGTATGTGAGAGGGACCCTGAGATTGCGGCCTCAAGTGGAATGGACACCGAGATGCCCTGACTCGAAATAAGGCCGGATATCCCTGCAGTGACTTGAATGCAGGCTCGTCTTGCATCTCTCAAGACGAAAGGATGTCTGAATCCCCTGTGGAGACCACAGAGAAAGACCTAGTTCCCCACCTCATCGCGACCGGAGGCCTCACATCCTTTGAAAACTCCAGCGGTGCGCGGAGATCAGTGCCTCCAAAGGAGACGATGCCTGACTCCTCGAGAAACTTGATAGGAGTCCCAGGATTCCTGTGGCACGTGGAAAGGGACCCTTGGTCTCCCGCCTCAGCTGGAGAGGCGTCCCAATTGCCCTGCCAAGCCTCAAGGATAATCCCGAGTTGTCCCTCCCAAGTAGGCAGGAGTCCTGTCATCGCTGAAGAAACATGTGTGTGGAATGGCCCTCCCCGTGGTAACTCGAGAATATACCCCAGGTTCCCGCCGCAACTCGAGAAAAACCATGAGACTTCCCCCTCGCCGCGAGATGAGGCCCGATTCCCCTGCACGGCATTGAGAGCAATTCCGTGTTGCACATTACACAGGAAAGGAGCCTTTATTTCCTTGATGGCACTCCAGAGAAACCCCAAGAACACTGTTTCAAGGCTAGAGGGATCCTGAGGTCACTGTAGCAACATGAAAGAGCTCCGTGGACGAGAAATCAACTCGAGATGAGAGATTAGTCCCTGGCTTCGACTCCAGAGGAATACCACCTTACCACAAGCACCACAAGAGGAGGCTTCTCTCAGCTCTAGGTATGTGAGAGGGACCCTGAGTTTGCGGCCTCAAGTGGAATGGACACCGAGATGCCCTGACTCGAAATAAGGCCGGATATCCCTGCAGTGACTTGAATGCAGGCTCATCTTGCATCTCCCAAGACGAAAGGATGTCTGAACCCCTGTGGAGACCACAGAGAAAGACCTAGTTCCCCACCTCATCGCGACCGGAGGCCTCACATCCTTTGAAAACTCCAGCGGTACGCGGAGATCAGTGCCTCCAAAGGAGAGGATGCCTGACTCCTCTTGAAACTTGATAGGAGTCCCAGGATTCCTGTGGCACGTGGAAAGGGACCTTTGGTCTCCCGCCTCAGCTGGAGAGGCGTCCCAATTGCCCTTCCAAGCCTCAAGGAGAATCCCGAATTTTCCCTCACAACTAGGCAGGAGTCCTGACGTTGCTAAACAAACACGTGTGTGGAATGTCCTCCCAGTGGTAACTCGAGAATATACCCCAGGTTCCCGCCGCAACTCGAGAAAAACCATGAGACTTCTCCCACGCCGCGAGATGAGGCCCGATTTCCCTGCACTGCGTGCAGAGCAATTCCGTGTTGCACATCACACATGAAAGGAGCCTTGATTTCCTTCATGGTACTCCAGAGAAACCCTAGGAACACAGTTTCAATGCTAGAGGGATCCTGAGGTCACTGTAGCAACATGAAAGAGCTCCGTGGACCAAAACTCAACTCGAGATGAGAGGTTAGGCCCTGGCTTCAACTCCAGGGGAATAACACCTTACCAGAAGCACCTCAAAGGAGGCTTCTCTCAGCTCTAGGTATGTGAGAAGGACCCTGAGTTTGCGGCCTCAGGTGGAATGGACACCCCGATGCCCTGACTCGAAAAAAGGCCGGATATCCCTGCAGTGACTTCAATGCAGGCTCGTCTTGCATCTCCCAGGACGAAAGGATGTCTGAATCCCCTGCGGAGAACACAGAGAAAGACCAAGTTCCCCACCTCATCGCGACCAGAGGCCTGACATCCTTTGAAAATTCCAGAGGTACGCGGAAATCAGTGCCTCCAAAGGAGACGATGCCTGACTCCTCGTGAAACTTGATAGGAGTCCCAGGATTTCTGTGGCACGTGGAATGGGACCCTTGGTCTCCCGCCTCAGCTGGAGAGGCGTCCCAATTGCCCTGCCAAGCCTCGAGGTGAATCTCGATTTGTCCCTCGCAACTAGGCAGGAGTCCTGACTTCGCTGAACAAACACGTGTGTGGAAGGGCCATCCCCGCCGTAACTCGAGAATTTACCCCAGGTTCCCGCCGCAACTCGAGAAAAACCATGAGACTTCCCCCTCGCCGCGAGATGAGGCCCGATTCCCCTGCACTGCGTGCAGAGCAATTCCGTGTTGCACATCACACAGGAAAGGAGCCTTGATTTCCTTCATGGTACTCCATAGAAACCCGAAGAACACTGTTTCAAGGCTAGAGGGATCCTGAGGTCACTGTAGCAACACGAAAGAGCTCCATGGACCAAGAATCAACTCGAGATGAGAGGTTAGTTCCTGGCTTCGACTCCAGAGAAATACCACCTTACCACAAACACCTCAAGAGGAGGCTTCTCTCAGCTCTAGGTATGTGAGAGGGACCCTGAGTCTGCAGCCTCAAGTGGAATGGACACCGCGATGCCCTGACTCGAAATAAGGCCGGATATCCCTGCAGTGACTTGAATGCAGGCGCGTCTTGCATCTCCCAAGACGAAAGGATGTCTGAATCCCCTGTGGAAACCACAGAGAAAGTCCTAGTTAACCACCTCATCGCGACCAGAGGCCTCACATCCTTTGAAAATTCCAGAGATACGCAGAGATCAGTGCCTCCAAAGGAGACGATGCCTGCCTCCTCGTGAAACTTGATAGGAGTCCCAGGATTCCTGTGGCACGTGGAAAGGGACCCTTGGTGTCCTGACTCAGCTGGAGAGGCGTCCCATTGCCCTGCGAAGCCTCGAGAAGTGTCCCGAGTTGTCCCTCGCAACTAGGCAGGAGTCCTGACGTTGCTGAAGAAACACGTGTGTGGAAGTCCCATCCCCGTCGTAACTCGAGAATATACCCCAGGTTCCCACCGCAACTCCCGAAAAACCATGAGACTTCTCCCACACCGCGAGATGAGGCCCGATTCCCCTCCACTGCGTGCAGAGCAATTCCGTGTTGCACATCAAACATGAAAGGATCCTTGATTTCCTTCATGGCACTCCAGAGAAACCCCAGGAACACTGTTTCAAGGCTAGAGGGATCCTGAGGTCACTGTAGCAACACGAAAGAGCTCCGTGGACCAGAAATCAACTCGAGATGAGAGATTAGTCCCTGGCTTCGACTCCAGAGGAATACCACCTTACCACAAGCACCTCAAAGGAGGCTTCTCTCAGCTCTAGGTATGTGAGAGGGACCCTGAGTTTGCGGCCTCAAGTGGAATGGACACTGAAATGCCATGACTCGAAATAAGGCTGGATATCCCTGCAGTGACTTGAATGCAGGCTCGTCTTGCATCTCCCAAGACGAAAGGATGTCTGAATCCCCTGTGGAGACCACAGAGAAAGACCTAGTTCCCCACCTCATCGCGACCGGAGGCCTCACATCCTTTGAAAACTCCAGACGTACGCGGAGATCAGTGCCTCCAAAGGAGACGATGCCTGACTCCTCGAGAAACATGATAGGAGTCCCAGGATTCCTGTGGCACGTGGAAAGGGACCCTTGGTCTCCCGCCTCAGCTGGAGAAGCGTCCCAATTGCCCTGCCAAGCCTCAAGGAGAATCCCGAGTTGTCCCTCCCAAGTAGGCAGGAGTCCTGTCATCGCTGAAGAAACATGTGTGTGGAATGGCCCTCCCCGTGGTAACTCGAGAATATACCCCAGGTTCCCGCCGCAACTCGAGAAAAACCATGAGACTTCTCCCACGCCGCGAGATGAGGCCCGATTTCCCTGCACTGCGTGCAGAGCAATTCCGTGTTGCACATCACACATGAAAGGATCCTTGATTTCATTCATGGCATTCCAGAGAAACCCCAAGAACACTGTTTCAAGGCTAGAGGGATCCTGAGGTCACTGTAGCAACATGAAAGAGCTCCGTGGACCAGAAATCAAATCGAGATGAGAGATTAGTCCCTGGCTTCGACTCCAGAGGAATACCACCTTACCACAAGCACCTCAAAGGAGGCTTCTCTCAGCTCTAGGTATGTGAGAGGGACCCTGAGTTTGCGGCCTCAAGTGGAATGGACACCGAGATGCCCTGACTCGAAATAAGGCCGGATATCCCTGCAGTGACTTGAATGCAGGCTCATCTTGCATCTCCCAAGACGAAAGTATGTCTGAATCCCCTGTGGAGACCACAGAGAAAGACCTAGTTCCCCACCTCATCGCGACCGGAGGCCTCACATCCTTGGAAAACTCCAGCGGTACGCGGAGATCAGTGCCTCCAAAGGAGACGATGCCTGACTCCTCTTGAAACTTGATAGGAGTCCCAGGATTCCTGTGGCACGTGGAAAGGGACCCTTGGTCTCCCGCCTCAGCTGGAGAGGCGTCCCAATTGCCCTTCCAAGCCTCAAGGAGAATCCCGAATTTTCCCTCACAACTAGGCAGGAGTCCTGACGTTGCTGAACAAACACGTGTGTGGAATGTCCTCCCAGTGGTAACTCGAGAATATACCCCAGGTTCCCGCCGCAACTCGAGAAAAACCATGAGACTTCTCCCACGCCGCGAGATGAGGCCCTATTTCCCTGCACTGCGTGCAGAGCAATTCCGTGTTGCACATCACACATGAAAGGAGCCTTGATTTCCTTCATGGTACTCCAGAGAAACCCCAAGAACACTGTTTCAAGGCTAGAGGGATCCTGAGGTCACTGTAGCAACATGAAAGAGCTCCGTGGACCAAAACTCAACTCGAGATGAGAGGTTAGGCCCTGGCTTCAACTCCAGGGGAATAACACCTTACCAGAAGCACCTCAAAGGAGGCTTCTCTCAGCTCTAGGTATGTGAGAAGGACCCTGAGTTTGCGGCCTCAAGTGGAATGGACACCCCGATGCCCTGACTCGAAATAAGGCCGGATATCCCTGCAGTGACTTGAATGCAGGCTCGTCTTGCATCTCCCAAGACGAAAGGATGTTTGAATCCCCTGCGGAGAACACAGAGAAAGACCAAGTTCCCCACCTCATCGCGACCAGAGGCCTCACATCCTTTGAAAATTCCAGAGGTACGCGGAGATCAGTGCCTCCAAAGGAGACGATGCCTGACTCCTCGTGAAACTTGATAGGAGTCCCAGGATTTCTGTGGCACGTGGAATGGGACCCTTGGTCTCCCGCCTCAGCTGGAGAAGCGTCCCAATTGCCCTGCCAAGCCTCAAGGAGAATCCCGAGTTGTCCCTCCCAAGTAGGCAGGAGTCCTGTCATCGCTGAAGAAACATGTGTGTGGAATGGCCCTCCCCGTGGTAACTCGAGTATATACCCCAGGTTCCCGCCGCAACTCGAGAAAAACCATGAGACTTCTCCCACGCCGCGAGATGAGGCCCGATTTCCCTGCACTGCGTGCAGATCAATTCCGTGTTGCACATAACACATGAAAGGATCCTTGATTTCATTCATGGCATTCCAGGGAAACCCCAAGAACACTGTTTCAAGGCTAGAGGGATCCTGAGGTCACTGTAGCAACATGAAAGAGCTCCGTGGACCAGAAATCAAATCGAGATGAGAGATTAGTCCCTGGCTTCGACTCCAGAGGAATACCACCTTACCACAAGCACCTCAAAGGAGGCTTCTCTCAGCTCTAGGTATTTGAGAGGGACCCTGAGTTTGCAGCCTCAAGTGGAATGGACACCGCGATGCCCTGACTCGAAATAAGGCCGGATATCCCTGCAGTGACTTGAATGCAGGCTCGTCTGGCATCTCCCAAGACGAAAGGATGTCTGAATCCCGTGTGGAAATCACAGAGAAAGTCCTAGTTAACCACCTCATCGCGACCAGAGGCCTCACATCCTTTGAAAACTCCAGAGGTACGCAGAGATCAGTGCCTCCAAAGGAGACGATGCCTGACTCCTCTTGAAACTTGATAGGAGTCCCAGGATTCCTGTGGCACGTGGAAAGGGACCCTTGGTGTCCCGACTCAGCTGGAGAGGCGTCCCATTGCCCTGCCAAGCCTCGAGGAGAGTCCCGAGTTGTCCCTCGCAACTAGGCAGGAGTCCTGACGTCGCTGAACAAACACGTGGGTGGAAGGGCCATCTCCGCCGTAACTCGAGAATATACCCCAGGTTCCCGCCGCAACTCGAGAAAAATCATGAGACTTCCCCCTCGTCGCGAGAAGAGGCCCGATTCCCCTGCACTGAGTGCAGAGCAATTCCGTGTTGCACATCACACAGGAAAGGAGCCTTAATTTCCTTGATGGCACTCCAGAGAAACCCCAAGAATACTGTTTCAAGGCTAGAGGGATCCTGAGGTCACTGTAGCAACACGAAAGAGCTCCGTGGACCAGAAATCAACTCTAGATGAGAGATTAGTCCCTGGCTTCGACTCCAGAGGAATACCACCTTACCACAAGCACCTCAAGAGGAGGCTTCTCTCAGCTCTAAGTATGTGAGAGGGACCCTGAGTTTGCGGCCTCAAGTGGAATGGACACCGAGATGCCCTGACTCGAAATAAGGCCGGATATCCCTGCAGTGACTTGAGTGCAGGCTCATCTTGCATCTCCCAAGACGAAAGGATGTCTGAATCCCCTGTGGAGACCACAGAGAAAGACCTAGTTCCCCACCTCATCGCGACCGGAAGCCTCACATCCTTTGAAAACTCCAGCGGTACGTGGAGATTAGTGCCTCCAAAGGAGACGATGCCTGACTCCTCTTGAAACTTGATAGGAGTCCCAGGATTCCTGTGGCACGTGGAAAGGGACCCTTGGTCTCCCGCCTCAGCTGGAGAGGCGTCCCAATTGCCCTGCCAAGCCTCAAGGAGAATCCCGAATTGTCCCTCACAACTAGGCAGGAGTCCTGACGTTGCTGAACAAACACGTGTGTGGAATGGCCCTCCCAGTGGTAACTCGAGAATATACCACAGGTTCCCGCCGCAACTCGAGAAAAACCATGAGACTTCTCCCACACCGCGAGATGAGGCCCGATTCCCCCCACTGCGTGCAGAGCAATTCCGTGTTGCACATCACACATGAAAGGATCCTTGATTTCCTTCATGGCACACCAGAGAAACCCCAAGAACACTGTTTCAAGGCTAGAGGGATCCTGAGGTCACTGTAGCAACACGAAAGAGCTCCGTGGACCAAAAATCAACTCGAGATGAGAGATTAGTCCCTGGCTTCGACTCCAGAGGAATACCACCTTACCATAAGCACCTCAAAGGAGGCTTCTCAAAGCTCTAGGTATGTGAGAGGGACCCTGAGTTTGCGGCCTCAATTGGAATGGACACTGAGATGCCCTGACTCGAAATAAGGCCGGATATTCCTGCAGTGACTTGAATGCAGGCTCGTCTTGCATCTCCCAAGACGAAAGGATGTCTGAATCCCCTGTGGAGACCACAGAGAAAGACCTAGTTCCCCACCTCATCGCGACCGGAGGCCTCACATCCTTTGAAAACTCCAGCGGTACGCGGAGATCAGTGCCTCCAAAGGAGACGATGCCTGACTCCTCGAGAAACTTGATAGGAGTCCCAGGATTCCTGTGGCACGTGGAAAGGGACCCTTGGTCTCCCGCCTCAGCTGGAGAGGCGTCCCAATTGCCCTACCAAGCATCAAGGAGAATCCCGAGTTGTCCCTCGCAACTAGGCAGGAGTCCTGACGTTACTGAAGAAACACGTGTGTGGAATGGCCCTCCCCGTCGTAACTCGAGAATATACCCCAGGTTCCCGCCGCAACTCGAGAAAAATCATGAGACTTCTCCCACGCCGCGAGATGAGGCCCGATTCCCCTCCACTGCGTGCAGAGCAATTCCGTGTTGCACATCACACAGGAAAGGATCCTTGATTTCCTTCATGGCACTCCAGAGAAACCCCAAGAACACTGTTTCAAGGCTAGAGGGATCCTGAGGTCACTGTAGCAACACGAAAGAACTCTGTGGACCAGAAATCAACTCGAGATGAGAGATTAGTCCCTGGCTTCGACTCCAGAGGAATACCACCTTACCACAAGCACCTCAAAGGAGGCTTCTCTCAGCTCTAGGTATGTGAGAGGGACCCTGAGTTTGCGGCCTCAAGTGGAATGGACACCGAGATGCCCTGACTCGAAATAAGGCCGGATATTCCTGCAGTGACTTGAATGCAGGCTCGTCTTGCATCTCCCAAGACGAAAGAATGTCTGAATCCCCTGTGGAGACCACAGAGAAAAACCTAGTTCCTTGGTCTAGTTCTGTGAAAAATACCGTTGGTAGCTTGATAGGAATTGCATTGAATCTATAGATTGCTTTCGGTAGAATAGCCATTTTGACAATATTGATTCTTCCAATCCATGAAGACGGTATGTTTCTCCATCTGTTTGTGTCCTCTTTGATTTCTTTCATCAGTGTTTTATAGTTTTCTATGTATAGGTCTTTTGTTTCTTTAGGTAGATTTACTCCTAAGTATTTTATTCTTTTTGTTGCAATGGTGAATGGTATTGTTTCCTTAATTTCTCTTTCTGTTTTTTCATTGTTAGTATATAGGAATGCAAGGGATTTCTGTGTGTTAATTTTATATCCTGCAACTTTACTATATTCATTGATTAGTTCTAGTAATTTTCTGGTAGAGTCTTTAGGGTTTTCTATATAGAGGATCATGTCATCACAGAACTAGACCAAAGAATTTCACAATTTGTATGTAAATACAAAAAACCTCGAATAGCCAAAGTAATCTTGAAAAAGAAGAATGGAACTGGAGGAATCAACCTGCCTGACTTCAGACTCTACTACAAAGCCACAGTCATCAAGACAGTGTGGTACTGGCACAAAGACAGAAATATAGACCAATGGAACAGAATAGAAAGCCCAGAGATAAATCCACGAACCTATGGACACCTTATCTTTGACAAAGGAGGCAAGGATATACAATGGAAAAAAGACAACCTCTTTAACAAGTGGTGCTGGGAAAACTGGTCAACCACTTGCAAAAGAATGAAACTAGAACACTTTCTAACACCATACACAAAAATAAACTCAAAATGGATTAAAGATCTAAATGTAAGACCAGAAACTATAAAACTCCTAGAGGAGAACATAGGCAAAACACTCTCCGACATAAATCACAGCAAGATCCTCTATGACCCACCTCCCAGAATATTGGAAATAAAAGCAAAACTAAACAAATGGGATCTAATGAAACTTAAAAGCTTTTGCACTACAAAAGAAACTATAAGTAAGGTGAAAAGACAGCCGTCAGATTGGGAGAAAATAATAGCAAATGAAGAAACAGACAAAGGATTAATCTCAAAAATATACAAGCAACTCCTGCAGCTCAATTCCAGAAAAATAAATGACCCAATCCAACAATGGGCCAGAGAACTAAACAGACATTTCTCCAAAGAAGACATACAGATGGCTAACAAACACATGAAAAGGTGCTCAACATCACTCATTATTAGAGAAATGCAAATCAAAACCACAATGAGGTACCATTACACACCAGTCAGGATGGCTGCTATCCAAAAGTCTACAAGCAATAAATGCTGGAGAGGCTGTGGAGAAAAGGGAACCCTCTTACACTGTTGGTGGGAATGCAAACTAGTACAGCCACTATGGAAAACAGTGTGGAGATTCCTTAAAAAACTGGAAATAGAACTGCCATATGACCCAGCAATACCACTTCTGGGCATACACACTGAGGAAACCAGATCTGAAAGAGACACATGCACCCCAATGTTCATCGCAGCACTGTTTATAATAGCCAGGACATGGAAGCAACCTAGATGCCCATCAGCAGATGAATGGATAAGGAAGCTGTGGGACATATACACCATGGAATTTTACTCAGCCGTCAAAAAGAATTCATTTGAACCAGTCCTAATGAGATGGATGAAACTGGAGCCCCTTATACAGAGTGAAGTAAGCCAGAAAGATAAAGAACATTACAGCATACTAACACATATATATGGAATTTAGAAAGATGGTAACGATAACCCTATATGCAAAACAGAAAAAGAGACACAGAAATACAGAACAGACTTTTCAACTCTGTGGGAGAAGCTGAGGGTGGGATGTTTCAAAAGAACAGCATGTATACTATCTGTGGTGAAACAGATCACCAGCCCAGGTGGGATGCATGAGACAAGTGCTCCGGCCTGGTGCACTGGGAAGACCCAGAGGAATCGGGTGGAGAGGGAGATGGAAGGGGGGATCGGGATGGGGAATAAGTGTAAATCTATGGCTGATTCATATCAATGTATGACAAGACTCACTGAAATGTTGTGAAGTAATTAGCCTCCAACTAATAAAAAAAATTAAAAACAAACAAACAAAAAAAAATAAAGACCTAGTTCCCCTCCTCATCGCGACCGGAGGCCTCACATCCTTTGAAAACTCCAGAGGTACGCGGAGATCAGTGCCTCCAAAGGAGACGATGCCTGACTCCTCCTGAAACTTGATAGGAGTCCCAGGATTCCTGTGGCACGTGGAAAGGGACCCTTGGTCTCCCGCCTCAGCTGGAGAGGCGTCCCAATTGCCCTGCCAAGCCTCGAGGAGAATTCCGAGTTGTCCTTCGCAAGTAGGCAGGAGTCCTGACGTCGCTGAACAAACACGTGTGTGGAAGGGCCATCCCCGTCGTAACTCGAGAATATACCCCAGGTTCCCCCCGCAACTTGAGAAAAACCATGAGACTTCTCCCACGCCGCAAGATGAGGCCAGATTCCCCTGCACTGCGTGCAGAGCAATTCCGTGTTGCACATCACACATGAAAGGATCCTTGATTTCCTTCATGGCACTCCAGAGAAACCCCAAGAACACTGTTTCAAGGCTAGAGGGATCCTGAGGTCACTGTAGCAACACGAAAGAGCTCCGTGGACCAGAAATCAACTCTAGATGAGAGATTAGTCCCTGCCTTCGACTTCAGAGGAATACCACCTTACCACAAACACCTCAAAGTAGGCTTCTCTCAGCTCTAGGTATGTGAAAGGGACCCTGAGTTTGCGGCCTCAAGTGGAATGGACACCGAGATGCCCTGACTCGAAATAAGGCCGGATATCCCTGCAGTAACTTGAATGCAGTCTCATCTTGCATCTCCCAAGACGAAAGGATGTCTGAATCCGCTGTGGAGACCACAGAGAAAGACCTAGTTCCCCACCTCATCGCGACCGGAGGCCTCACATCCTTTGAAAACTCCAGCGGTACGCGGAGATCAGTGCCTCCAAAGGAGACGATGCCTGACTCCTCCTGAAACTTGATAGGAGTCCCAGGATTCCTGTGGCACGGGGAAAGGGACCCTTGGTCTCCCGCCTCAGCTGGAGAGGCGTCCCAATTGCCCTGCTAAGCATCAAGGAGAATCCCGAGCTGTCCCTCGCAACTAGGCAGGAGTCCTGACGTTGCTGAAGAAACACGTGTGTGGAATGGCCCTCCCCGTCGTAACTCGAGAATATACCCCAGGTTCCCGCCGCAACTCGAGAAAAATCATGAGACTTCTCCCACGCCGCGAGATGAGGCCCGATTCCCCTCCACTGCATGCAGAGCAATTCCGTGTTGCACATCACACAGGAAAGGATCCTTGATTTCCTTCATGGCACTCCAGAGAAACCCCAAGAACACTGTTTCAAGGCTAGAGGGATCCTGAGGTCACTGTAGCAACACGAAAGAACTCTGTGGACCAGAAATCAACTCGAGATGAGAGATTAGTCCCTGGCTTCGACTCCAGAGGAATACCACCTTACCACAAGCACCTCAAAGGAGGCTTCTCTCAGCTCTAGGTATGTGAGAGGGACCCTGAGTTTGCGGCCTCAAGTGGAATGGACACCGAGATGCCCTGACTCGAAATAAGGCCGGATATCCCTGCAGTGACTTGAATGCAGGCTCATCTTGCATCTCCCAAGACGAAAGGATGTCTGAATCCCCTGTGGAGACCACAGAGAAAGACCTAGTTCCTTGGTCTAGTTCTGTGAAAAATACCGTTGGTAGCTTGATAGGGATTGCATTGAATCTATAGATTGCTTTCGGTAGAATAGCCATTTTGACAATATTGATTCTTCCAATCCATGAAGACGGTATGTTTCTCCATCTGTTTGTGTCCTCTTTGATTTCTTTCATCAGTGTTTTATAGTTTTCTATGTATAGGTCTTTTGTTTCTTTAGGTAGATATACTCCTAAGTATTTTATTCTTTTTGTTGCAATGGTGAATGGTATTGTTTCCTTAATTTCTCTTTCTGTTTTTTCATCGTTAGTATATAGGAATGCAAGGGATTTCTGTGTGTTAATTTTATATCCTGCAACTTTACTATATTCATTGATTAGTTCTAGTAATTTTCTGGTAGAGTCTTTAGGGTTTTCTATATAGAGGATCATGTCATCACAGAACTAGACCAAAGAATTTCACAATTTGTATGGAAATACAAAAAACCTCGAATAGCCAAAGTAATCTTGAAAAAGAAGAATGGAACTGGAGGAATCAACCTGCCTGACTTCAGACTCTACTACAAAGCCACAGTCATCAAGACAGTGTGGTACTGGCACAAAGACAGAAATATAGACCAATGGAACAGAATAGAAAGCCCAGAGATAAATCCACGAACCTATGGACACCTTATCTTTGACAAAGGAGGCAAGGATATACAATGGAAAAAAGACAACCTCTTTAACAAGTGGTGCTGGGAAAACTGGTCAACCACTTGCAAAAGAATGAAACTAGAACACTTTCTAACACCATACACAAAAATAAACTCAAAATGGATTAAAGATCTAAATGTAAGACCAGAAACTATAAAACTCCTAGAGGAGAACATAGGCAAAACACTCTCCGACATAAATCACAGCAAGATCCTCTATGACCCACCTCCCAGAATATTGGAAATAAAAGCAAAACTAAACAAATGGGATCTAATGAAACTTAAAAGCTTTTGCACTACAAAAGAAACTATAAGTAAGGTGAAAAGACAGCCGTCAGATTGGGAGAAAATAATAGCAAATGAAGAAACAGACAAAGGATTAATCTCAAAAATATACAAGCAACTCCTGCAGCTCAGTTCCAGAAAAATAAATGACCCAATCAAAAAATGGGCCAGAGATCTAAACAGACATTTCTCCAAAGAAGACATACAGATGGCTAACAAACACATGAAAAGGTGCTCAACATCACTCATTATTAGAGAAATGCAAATCAAAACCACAATGAGGTACCATTACACACCAGTCAGGATGGCTGCTATCCAAAAGTCTACAAGCAATAAATGCTGGAGAGGCTGTGGAGAAAAGGGAACCCTCTTACACTGTTGGTGGGAATGCAAACTAGTACAGCCACTATGGAAAACAGTGTGGAGATTCCTTAAAAAACTGGAAATAGAACTGCCATATGACCCAGCAATACCACTTCTGGGCATACACACTGAGGAAACCAGATCTGAAAGAGACACATGCACCCCAATGTTCATCGCAGCACTGTTTATAATAGCCAGGACATGGAAGCAACCTAGATGCCCATCAGCAGATGAATGGATAAGGAAGCTGTGGGACATATACACCATGGAATTTTACTCAGCCGTCAAAAAGAATTCATTTGAACCAGTCCTAATGAGATGGATGAAACTGGAGCCCCTTATACAGAGTGAAGTAAGCCAGAAAGATAAAGAACATTACAGCATACTAACACATATATATGGAATTTAGAAAGATGGTAACGATAACCCTATATGCAAAACAGAAAAAGAGACACAGAAATACAGAACAGACTTTTCAACTCTGTGGGAGAAGGTGAGGGTGGGATGTTTCAAAAGAACAGCATGTATACTATCTATGGTGAAACAGATCACCAGCCCAGGTGGGATGCATGAGACAAGTGCTCCGGCCTGGTGCACTGGGAAGACCCAGAGGAATCGGGTGGAGAGGGAGATGGAAGGGGGGATCGGGATGGGGAATAAGTGTAAATCTATGGCTGATTCATATCAATGTATGACAAGACTCACTGAAATGTTGTGAAGTAATTAGCCTCCAACTAATAAAAAAAATTAAAAAAAAAAAAAAAAAAGAAAAGAAAGACCTAGTTCCCCTCCTCATCGCGACCGGAGGCCTCACATCCTTTGAAAACTCCAGAGGTACGCGGAGATCAGTGCCTCCAAAGGAGACGATGCCTGCCTCCTCCTGAAACTTCATAGGAGTCCCAGGATTCCTGTGGCACGTGGAAAGGGACCCTTGGTATCCCGCCTCAGCTGGAGAGGCGTCCCAATTGCCCTGCCAAGCCTCGAGGAGAATCCCGAGTTGTCCCTCGCAACTAGGCAGGAGTCCTGACGTCGCTGAACAAAGAGGTGTGTGGAAGGGCCATCCCCGTCGTAACTCGAGAATATACCCCAGGTTCCCCCCGCAACTTGAGAAAAACCATGAGACTTCTCCCACGCCGCAAGATGAGGCCAGATTCCCCTGCACTGCGTGCAGAGCAATTCCGTGTTGCACATCACACATGAAAGGATCCTTGATTTCCTTCATGGCACTCCAGAGAAACCCCAAGAACACTGTTTCAAGGCTAGAGGGATCCTGAGGTCACTGTAGCAACACGGAAGAGCTCCGTGGACCAGAAATCAACTCTAGATGAGAGAATAGTCCCTGGCTTCGACTCCAGAGGAATACCACCTTACCACAAGCACCTCAAAGGAGGCTTCTCTCAGCTCTAGTTATGTGAAAGGGACCCTGAGTTTGCGGCCTCAAGTGGAATGGACACCGAGATGCCCTGACTCGAAATAAGGCCGGATATCCCTGCAGTAACTTGAATGCAGGCTCATCTTGCCTCTCCCAAGACGAAAGGATGTCTGAATCCGCTGTGGAGACCACAGAGAAAGACCTAGTTCCCCACCTCATCGCGACCGGAGGCCTCACATCCTTTGAAAACTCCAGCGGTACGCGGAGATCATTGCCTCCAAAGGAGACGATGCCTGACTCCTCGTGAAACTTGATAGGAGTCCCAGGATTCCTGTGGCACGGGGAAAGGGACCCTTGGTCTCCCGCCTCAGCTGGAGAGGCGTCCCAATTGCCCTGCCAAGCATCAAGGAGAATCCCGAGCTATCCCTCGCAACTAGGCAGGAGTCCTGTCATCGCTGAAGAAACACGTGTGTGGAATGGCCCTCCTCGTCGTAACTCGAGAATATACCCCAGGTTCCCGCCGCAACTCGAGAAAAATCATGAGACTTCTCCCACGCCGCGAGATGAGGCCCGATTCCCCTCCACTGCGTGCAGAGCAATTCCGTGTTGCACATCACACAGGAAAGGATCCTTGATTTCCTTCATGGCACTCCAGAGAAACCCCAAGAACACTGTTTCAAGGCTAGAGGGATCCTGAGGTCACTGTAGCAACACGAAAGAACTCTGTGGACCAGAAATCAACTCGAGATGAGAGATTAGTCCCTGGCTTCGACTCCAGAGGAATACCACCTTACCACAAGCACCTCAAAGGAGGCTTCTCTCAGCTCTAGGTATGTGAGAGGGACCCTGAGTTTGCGGCCTCAAGTGGAATGGACACCGAGATGCCCTGACTCGAAATAAGGCCGGATATCCCTGCAGTGACTTGAATGCAGGCTCATCTTGCATCTCCCAAGACGAAAGGATGTCTGAATCCCCTGTGGAGACCACAGAGAAAGACCTAGTTCCTTGGTCTAGTTCTGTGAAAAATACCGTTGGTAGCTTGATAGGGATTGCATTGAATCTATAGATTGCTTTGGGTAGAATAGCCATTTTGACAATATTGATTCTTCCAATCCATGAACACGGTATGTTTCTCCATCTGTTTGTGTCCTCTTTGATTTCTTTCATCAGTGTTTTATAGTTTTCTATGTATAGGTCTTTTTTTTCTTTAGGCAGATATACTCCTAAGTATTTTATTCTTTTTGTTGCAATGGTGAATGGTATTGTTTCCTTAATTTCTCTTTCTGTTTTTTCATCGTTAGTATATAGGAATGCAAGGGATTTCTGTGTGTTAATTTTATATCCTGCAACTTTACTATATTCATTGATTAGTTCTAGTAATTTTCTGGTAGAGTCTTTAGGGTTTTCTATATAGAGGATCATGTCATCACAGAACTAGACCAAAGAATTTCACAATTTGTATGGAAATACAAAAAACCTCGAATAGCCAAAGTAATCTTGAAAAAGAAGAATGGAACTGGAGGAATCAACCTGCCTGACTTCAGACTCTACTACAAAGCCACAGTCATCAAGACAGTGTGGTACTGGCACAAAGACAGAAATATAGACCAATGGAACAGAATAGAAAGCCCAGAGATAAATCCACGAACCTATGGACACCTTATCTTTGACAAAGGAGGCAAGGATATACAATGGAAAAAAGACAACCTCTTTAACAAGTGGTGCTGGGAAAACTGGTCAACCACTTGCAAAAGAATGAAACTAGAACACTTTCTAACACCATACACAAAAATAAACTCAAAATGGATTAAAGATCTAAATGTAAGACCAGAAACTATAAAACTCCTAGAGGAGAACATAGGCAAAACACTCTCCGACATAAATCACAGCAAGATCCTCTATGACCCACCTCCCAGAATATTGGAAATAAAAGCAAAACTAAACAAATGGGATCTAATGAAACTTAAAATCTTTTGCACTACAAAAGAAACTATAAGTAAGGTGAAAAGACAGCCGTCAGATTGGGAGAAAATAATAGCAAATGAAGAAACAGACAAAGGATTAATCTCAAAAATATACAAGCAACTCCTGCAGCTCAGTTCCAGAAAAATAAATGACCCAATCAAAAAATGGGCCAGAGATCTAAACAGACATTTCTCCAAAGAAGACATACAGATGGCTAACAAACACATGAAAAGGTGCTCAACATCACTCATTATTAGAGAAATGCAAATCAAAACCACAATGAGGTACCATTACACACCAGTCAGGATGGCTGCTATCCAAAAGTCTACAAGCAATAAATGCTGGAGAGGCTGTGGAGAAAAGGGAACCCTCTTACACTGTTGGTGGGAATGCAAACTAGTACAGCCACTATGGAAAACAGTGTGGAGATTCCTTAAAAAACTGGAAATAGAACTGCCATATGACCCAGCAATACCACTTCTGGGCATACACACTGAGGAAACCAGATCTGAAAGAGACACATGCACCCCAATGTTCATCGCAGCACTGTTTATAATAGCCAGGACATGGAAGCAACCTAGATGCCCATCAGCAGATGAATGGATAAGGAAGCTGTGGGACATATACACCATGGAATTTTACTCAGCCGTCAAAAAGAATTCATTTGAACCAGTCCTAATGAGATGGATGAAACTGGAGCCCCTTATACAGAGTGAAGTAAGCCAGAAAGATAAAGAACATTACAGCATACTAACACATATATATGGAATTTAGAAAGATGGTAACGATAACCCTATATGCAAAACAGAAAAAGAGACACAGAAATACAGAACAGACTTTTCAACTCTGTGGGAGAAGGTGAGGGTGGGATGTTTCAAAAGAACAGCATGTATACTATCTATGGTGAAACAGATCACCAGCCCAGGTGGGATGCATGAGACAAGTGCTCCGGCCTGGTGCACTGGGAAGACCCAGAGGAATCGGGTGGAGAGGGAGATGGAAGGGGGGATCGGGATGGGGAATAAGTGTAAATCTATGGCTGATTCATATCAATGTATGACAAGACTCACTGAAATGTTGTGAAGTAATTAGCCTCCAACTAATAAAAAAAATTAAAAAAAAAAAAAAAAAAGAAAAGAAAGACCTAGTTCCCCTCCTCATCGCGACCGGAGGCCTCACATCCTTTGAAAACTCCAGAGGTACGCGGAGATCAGTGCCTCCAAAGGAGACGATGCCTGCCTCCTCCTGAAACTTCATAGGAGTCCCAGGATTCCTGTGGCACGTGGAAAGGGACCCTTGGTATCCCGCCTCAGCTGGAGAGGCGTCCCAATTGCCCTGCCAAGCCTCGAGGAGAATCCCGAGTTGTCCCTCGCAACTAGGCAGGAGTCCTGACGTCGCTGAACAAAGAGGTGTGTGGAAGGGCCATCCCCGTCGTAACTCGAGAATATACCCCAGGTTCCCCCCGCAACTTGAGAAAAACCATGAGACTTCTCCCACGCCGCAAGATGAGGCCAGATTCCCCTGCACTGCGTGCAGAGCAATTCCGTGTTGCACATCACACATGAAAGGATCCTTGATTTCCTTCATGGCACTCCAGAGAAACCCCAAGAACACTGTTTCAAGGCTAGAGGGATCCTGAGGTCACTGTAGCAACACGGAAGAGCTCCGTGGACCAGAAATCAACTCTAGATGAGAGAATAGTCCCTGGCTTCGACTCCAGAGGAATACCACCTTACCACAAGCACCTCAAAGGAGGCTTCTCTCAGCTCTAGTTATGTGAAAGGGACCCTGAGTTTGCGGCCTCAAGTGGAATGGACACCGAGATGCCCTGACTCGAAATAAGGCCGGATATCCCTGCAGTAACTTGAATGCAGGCTCATCTTGCCTCTCCCAAGACGAAAGGATGTCTGAATCCGCTGTGGAGACCACAGAGAAAGACCTAGTTCCCCACCTCATCGCGACCGGAGGCCTCACATCCTTTGAAAACTCCAGCGGTACGCGGAGATCATTGCCTCCAAAGGAGACGATGCCTGACTCCTCGTGAAACTTGATAGGAGTCCCAGGATTCCTGTGGCACGGGGAAAGGGACCCTTGGTCTCCCGCCTCAGCTGGAGAGGCGTCCCAATTGCCCTGCCAAGCATCAAGGAGAATCCCGAGCTATCCCTCGCAACTAGGCAGGAGTCCTGTCATCGCTGAAGAAACACGTGTGTGGAATGGCCCTCCTCGTCGTAACTCGAGAATATACCCCAGGTTCCCGCCGCAACTCGAGAAAAATCATGAGACTTCTCCCACGCCGCGAGATGAGGCCCGATTCCCCTCCACTGCGTGCAGAGCAATTCCGTGTTGCACATCACACAGGAAAGGATCCTTGATTTCCTTCATGGCACTCCAGAGAAACCCCAAGAACACTGTTTCAAGGCTAGAGGGATCCTGAGGTCACTGTAGCAACACGAAAGAACTCTGTGGACCAGAAATCAACTCGAGATGAGAGATTAGTCCCTGGCTTCGACTCCAGAGGAATACCACCTTACCACAAGCACCTCAAAGGAGGCTTCTCTCAGCTCTAGGTATGTGAGAGGGACCCTGAGTTTGCGGCCTCAAGTGGAATGGACACCGAGATGCCCTGACTCGAAATAAGGCCGGATATCCCTGCAGTGACTTGAATGCAGGCTCATCTTGCATCTCCCAAGACGAAAGGATGTCTGAATCCCCTGTGGAGACCACAGAGAAAGACCTAGTTCCTTGGTCTAGTTCTGTGAAAAATACCGTTGGTAGCTTGATAGGGATTGCATTGAATCTATAGATTGCTTTGGGTAGAATAGCCATTTTGACAATATTGATTCTTCCAATCCATGAACACGGTATGTTTCTCCATCTGTTTGTGTCCTCTTTGATTTCTTTCATCAGTGTTTTATAGTTTTCTATGTATAGGTCTTTTTTTTCTTTAGGCAGATATACTCCTAAGTATTTTATTCTTTTTGTTGCAATGGTGAATGGTATTGTTTCCTTAATTTCTCTTTCTGTTTTTTCATCGTTAGTATATAGGAATGCAAGGGATTTCTGTGTGTTAATTTTATATCCTGCAACTTTACTATATTCATTGATTAGTTCTAGTAATTTTCTGGTAGAGTCTTTAGGGTTTTCTATATAGAGGATCATGTCATCACAGAACTAGACCAAAGAATTTCACAATTTGTATGGAAATACAAAAAACCTCGAATAGCCAAAGTAATCTTGAAAAAGAAGAATGGAACTGGAGGAATCAACCTGCCTGACTTCAGACTCTACTACAAAGCCACAGTCATCAAGACAGTGTGGTACTGGCACAAAGACAGAAATATAGACCAATGGAACAGAATAGAAAGCCCAGAGATAAATCCACGAACCTATGGACACCTTATCTTTGACAAAGGAGGCAAGGATATACAATGGAAAAAAGACAACCTCTTTAACAAGTGGTGCTGGGAAAACTGGTCAACCACTTGCAAAAGAATGAAACTAGAACACTTTCTAACACCATACACAAAAATAAACTCAAAATGGATTAAAGATCTAAATGTAAGACCAGAAACTATAAAACTCCTAGAGGAGAACATAGGCAAAACACTCTCCGACATAAATCACAGCAAGATCCTCTATGACCCACCTCCCAGAATATTGGAAATAAAAGCAAAACTAAACAAATGGGATCTAATGAAACTTAAAAGCTTTTGCACTACAAAAGAAACTATAAGTAAGGTGAAAAGACAGCCGTCAGATTGGGAGAAAATAATAGCAAATGAAGAAACAGACAAAGGATTAATCTCAAAAATATACAAGCAACTCCTGCAGCTCAATTCCAGAAAAATAAATGACCCAATCCAACAATGGGCCAGAGAACTAAACAGACATTTCTCCAAAAAAGACATACAGATGGCTAACAAACACATGAAAAGGTGCTCAACATCACTCATTATTAGAGAAATGCAAATCAAAACCACAATGAGGTACCATTACACACCAGTCAGGATGGCTGCTATCCAAAAGTCTACAAGCAATAAATGCTGGAGAGGCTGTGGAGAAAAGGGAACCCTCTTACACTGTTGGTGGGAATGCAAACTAGTACAGCCACTATGGAAAACAGTGTGGAGATTCCTTAAAAAACTGGAAATAGAACTGCCATATGACCCAGCAATACCACTTCTGGGCATACACACTGAGGAAACCAGATCTGAAAGAGACACATGCACCCCAATGTTCATCGCAGCACTGTTTATAATAGCCAGGACATGGAAGCAACCTAGATGCCCATCAGCAGATGAATGGATAAGGAAGCTGTGGGACATATACACCATGGAATTTTACTCAGCCGTCAAAAAGAATTCATTTGAACCAGTCCTAATGAGATGGATGAAACTGGAGCCCCTTATACAGAGTGAAGTAAGCCAGAAAGATAAAGAACATTACAGCATACTAACACATATATATGGAATTTAGAAAGATGGTAACGATAACCCTATATGAAAAACAGAAAAAGAGACACAGAAATACAGAACTTTTGAACTCTGTGGGAGAAGCTGAGGGTGGGATGTTTCAAAAGAACAGCATGTATACTATCTATGGTGAAACAGATCACCAGCCCAGGTGGGATGCATGAGACAAGTGCTCCGGCCTGTGCACTGGGAAGACCCAGAGGAATCGGGTGGGGAGGGAGATGGGAGGGGGGATCGGGATGGGGAATAAGTGTAAATCTATGGCTGATTCATATCAATGTATGACAAGACCCACTGAAATGTTGTGAAGTAATTAGCCTCCAACTAATAAAAAAAATTTAAAAAAAAAAAAAAAAGAAAAAAAAAAAAAAAAAAAGACCTAGTTCCCCTCCTCATCGCGACCGGAGGCCTCACATCCTTTGAAAACTCCAGAGGTACGCGGAGATCAGTGCCTCCAAAGGAGACGATGCCTGACTCCTCGTGAAACTTGATAGGAGTCCCAGGATTCCTGTGGCACGTGGAAAGGGACCCTTGGTCTCCCGCCTCAGCTAGAGAGGGGTCCCAATTGCCCTGCCAAGCCTCGAGGAGAATCCCGAGTTGTCCCTCCCAACTAGGCAGGAGTCCTGACGTTGCTGAAGAAACACGTGTGTGGAATGGCCCTCCCCGTCGTAACTCGAGAATATACCCCAGGTTCCCGCCGCAACTCGAGAAAAATCATGAGACTTCTCCCACGCCGCGAGATGAGGCCCGATTCCCCTCCACTGCGTGCAGAGCAATTCCGTGTTGCACATCACACAGGAAAGGATCCTTGATTTCCTTCATGGCACTCCAGAGAAACCCCAAGAACACTGTTTCAAGGATAGAGGGATCCTGAGGTCACTGTAGCAACACGAAAGAGCTCCGTGGACCAGAAATCAACTCGAGATGAGAGATTAGTCCCTGGCTTCGACTCCAGAGGAATACCACCTTACCACAAGCACCTCAAAGGAGGCTTCTCTCAGCTCTAGGTATGTGAGAGGGACCCTGAGTTTGCGGCCTCAAGTGGAATGGACACCGAGATGCCCTGACTCGAAATAAGGCCGGATATCCCTGCAGTGAATTGAATGCAGGCTCATCTTGCATCTCCCAAGACGAAAGGATGTCTGAATCCCCTGTGGAGACCACAGAGAAAGACCTAGTTCCTTGGTCTAGTTCTGTGAAAAATACCGTTGGTAGCTTGATAGGGATTGCATTGAATCTATAGATTGCTTTCGGTAGAATAGCCATTTTGACAATATTGATTCTTCCAATCCATGAAGACGGTATGTTTCTCCATCTGTTTGTGTCCTCTTTGATTTCTTTCATCAGTGTTTTATAGTTTTCTATGTATAGGTATTTTGTTTCTTTAGGTAAATTTACTCCTAAGTATTTTATTCTTTTTGTTGCAATGGTGAATGGTATTGTTTCCTTAATTTCTCTTTCTGTTTTTTCATTGTTAGTATATAGGAATGCAAGGGATTTCTGTGTGTTAATTTTATATCCTGCAACTTTACTATATTCATTGATTAGTTCTAGTAATTTTCTGGTAGAGTCTTTAGGGTTTTCTATATAGAGGATCATGTCATCACAGAACTAGACCAAAGAATTTCACAATTTGTATGGAAATACAAAAAACCTCGAATAGCCAAAGTAATCTTGAAAAAGAAGAATGGAACTGGAGGAATCAACCTGCCTGACTTCAGACTCTACTACAAAGCCACAGTCATCAAGACAGTGTGGTACTGGCACAAAGACAGAAATATAGACCAATGGAACAGAATAGAAAGCCCAGAGATAAATCCACGAACCTATGGACACCTTATCTTTGACAAAGGAGGCAAGGATATACAATGGAAAAAAGACAACCTCTTTAACAAGTGGTGCTGGGAAAACTGGTCAACCACTTGCAAAAGAATGAAACTAGAACACTTTCTAACACCATACACAAAAATAAACTCAAAATGGATTAAAGATCTAAATGTAAGACCAGAAACTATAAAACTCCTAGAGGAGAACATAGGCAAAACACTCTCCGACATAAATCACAGCAAGATCCTCTATGACCCACCTCCCAGAATATTGGAAATAAAAGCAAAACTAAACAAATGGGATCTAATGAAACTTAAAAGCTTTTGCACTACAAAAGAAACTATAAGTAAGGTGAAAAGACAGCCGTCAGATTGGGAGAAAATAATAGCAAATGAAGAAACAGACAAAGGATTAATCTCAAAAATATACAAGCAACTCCTGCAGCTCAATTCCAGAAAAATAAATGACCCAATCCAAAAATGGGCCAGAGAACTAAACAGACATTTCTCCAAAGAAGACATACAGATGGCTAACAAACACATGAAAAGGTGCTCAACATCACTCATTATTAGAGAAATGCAAATCAAAACCACAATGAGGTACCATTACACACCAGTCAGGATGGCTGCTATCCAAAAGTCTACAAGCAATAAATGCTGGAGAGGCTGTGGAGAAAAGGGAACCCTCTTACACTGTTGGTGGGAATGCAAACTAGTACAGCCACTATGGAAAACAGTGTGGAGATTCCTTAAAAAACTGGAAATAGAACTGCCATATTACCCAGCAATACCACTTCTGGGCATACACACTGAGGAAACCAGATCTGAAAGAGACACATGCACCCCAATGTTCATCGCAGCACTGTTTATAATAGCCAGGACATGGAAGCAACCTAGATGCCCATCAGCAGATGAATGGATAAGGAAGCTGTGGGACATATACACCATGGAATTTTACTCAGCCGTCAAAAAGAATTCATTTGAACCAGTCCTAATGAGATGGATGAAACTGGAGCCCCTTATACAGAGTGAAGTAAGCCAGAAAGATAAAGAACATTACAGCATACTAACACATATATATGGAATTTAGAAAGATGGTAACGATAACCCTATATGAAAAACAGAAAAAGGGACACAGAAATACAGAACAGACTTTTGAACTCTGTGGGAGAAGGTGAGGGTGGGATGTTTCAAAAGAACAGCATGTATACTATCTATGGTGAAACAGATCACCAGCCCAGGTGGGATGCATGAGACAAGTGCTCCGGCCTGGTGCACTGGGAAGGCCCAGAGGAATCGGGGGGGAGACGGAGATGGGAGGGGGGATCGGGATGGGGAATAAGTGTAAATCTATGGCTGATTCATATCAATGTATGACAAGACCCACTGAAATGTTGTGAAGTAATTAGCCTACAACTAATAAAAAAAAATTAAAAAAAAAAAAAAAGAAAAAAAAAAATAGAAAGACCTAGTTCCCCTCCTCATCGCGACCGGAGGCCTCACATCCTTTGAAAACTCCAGAGGTACGCGGAGATCAGTGCCTCCAAAGGAGACGATGCCTGACTCCTCCTGAAACTTCATAGGAGTCCCAGGATTCCTGTGCCACGTGGAAAGGGACCCTTGGTCTCCCGCCTCAGCTGGAGAGGCGTCCCAATTGCCCTGCCAAGCCTCGAGGAGAATCCCGAGTTGTCCCTCCCAACTAGGCAGGAGTCCTGACGTCGCTGAACAAACACGTGTGTGGAAGGGCCATCCCCGTCGTAACTCGAGAATATACCCCAGGTTCCCCCCGCAACTTGAGAAAAACCATGAGACTTCTCCCACGCCGCGAGATGAGGCACGATTCCCCTGCACTGCGTGCAGAGCAATTCCGTGTTGCACATCACACATGAAAGGATCCTTGATTTCCTTCATGGCACTCCAGAGAAACCCCAAGAACACTGTTTCAAGGCTAGAGGGATCCTGAGGTCACTGTAGCAACACGAAAGAGCTCCGTGGACCAGAAATCAACTCTAGATGAGAGATTAGTCCCTGGCTTCGACTCCAGAGGAATACCACCTTACCACAAGCACCTCAAAGGAGGCTTCTCTCAGCTCTAGGTATGTGAAAGGGACCCTGAGTATGAGGCCTCAAGTGGAATGGACACTGAGATGCCCTGACTCGAAATAAGGCCGGATATCCCTGCAGTAACTTGAATGCAGGCTCATCTTGCATCTCCCAAGACGAAAGGTTGTCTGAATCCGCTGTGGAGACCACAGAGAAAGACCTAGTTCCCCACCTCATCGCGACCGGAGGCCTCACATCCTTTGAAAACTCCAGCGGTACGCGGAGATCAGTGCCTCCCAAGGAGACGATGCCTGACTCCTCGTGAAACTTGATAGGAGCCCCAGGATTCCTGTGGCACGGGGAAAGGGACCCTTGGTCTCCCGCCTCAGCTGGAGAGGCGTCCCAATTGCCCTACCAAGCATCAAGGAGAATCCCGAGTTGTCCCTCGCAACTAGGCAGGAGTCCTGACGTTGCTGAAGAAACACGTGTGTGGAATGGCCCTCCCCGTCGTAACTCGAGAATATACCCCAGGTTCCCGCCGCAACTCGAGAAAAATCATGAGACTTCTCCCACGCCGCGAGATGAGGCCCGATTCCCCTCCACTGCGTGCAGAGCAATTCCGTGTTGCACATCACACAGGAAAGGATCCTTGATTTCCTTCATGGCACTCCAGAGAAACCCCAAGAACACTGTTTCAAGGCTAGAGGGATCCTGAGGTCACTGTAGCAACACGAAAGAGCTCTGTGGACCAGAAATCAACTCGAGATGAGAGATTAGTCCCTGGCTTCGACTCCAGAGGAATACCACCTTACCACAAGCACCTCAAAGGAGGCTTCTCTCAGCTCTAGGTATGTGAGAGGGACCCTGAGTTTGCGGCCTCAAGTGGAATGGACACCAAGATGCCCTGACTCGAAATCAGGCCGGATATCCCTGCAGTGACTTGAATGCAGGCTCGTCTTGCATCTCCCAAGACGAAAGGATGTCTGAATCCCCTGTGGAGACCACAGAGAAAGACCTAGTTCCCCACCTCATCGCGACCGGAGGCCTCACATCCTTGGAAAACTCTAGAGGTACGCGGAGATCAGTGCCTCCAAAGGAGACGATGCCTGACTCCTCTTGAAACTTGATAGGAGTCCCAGGATTCCTGTGGCACGTGGAAAGGGACCCTTGGTCTCCCGCCTCAGCTGGAGAGGCGTCCCAATTGCCCTACCAAGCCTCAAGGAGAATCCCGAGTTGTCCCTCACAACTAGGCAGGAGTCCTGACGTTGCTGAACAAACACGTGTGTGGAATGGCCCTCCCAGTGGTAACTCGAGAATATACCACAGGTTCCCGCCGCAACTCGAGAAAAACAATGAGAATTCTCCCACACCGCGAGATGAGGCCCGATTCCCCTGCACTGCGTGCAGAGCAATTCCGTGTTGCACATCACACATGAAAGGATCCTTGATTTACTTCATGGCACTCCAGAGAAACCCCAGGAACACTGTTTCAAGGCTAGAGGGATCCTGAGGTCACTGTAGCAACACGAAAGAGCTCCGTGGACCAGAAATCAACTCGAGATGAGAGATTAGTCCCTGGCTTCGACTCCAGAGGAATACCACCTTGCCACAAGCACCTCAAAGGAGGCTTCACTCAGCTCTAGGTATGTGAGAGGGACCCTGAGTTTGCGGCCTCAAGTGGAATGGACACTGAGATTCCCTGACTCGAAATAAGGCCGGATATCCCTGCAGTGACTTGAATGCAGGCTCGTCTTGCATCTCCCAAGACGAAAGGATGTCTGAATCCCCTGTGGAGACCACAGAGAAAGACCTAGTTCCCCACCTCATCGCGACCGGAGGCCTCACATCCTTGGAAAACTCCAGACGTACGCGGAGATCAGTGCCTCCAAAGGAGACGATGCCTGACTCCTCGAGAAACTTGATAGGAGTCCCAGGATTCCTGTGGCACGTGGAAAGGGACCCTTGGTTTCCCGCCTCAGCTGGAGAGGCGTCCCAATTGCCCTGTCAAGCCTCAAGGATAATCCCGAGTTGTCCCTCCCAAGAAGGCAGGAGTCCTGTCATCGCTGAAGAAACATGTGTGTGGAATGGCCCTCCCAGTGGTAACTCGAGAATATACCCCAGGTTCCCGCCGCAACTCGAGAAAAACCATGAGACTTCCCCCTCGCCGCGAGATGAGGCCCGATTCCCCTGCACGGCATTGAGAGCAATTCCGTGTTGCACATTACACAGGAAAGGAGCCTTTATTTCCTTGATGGCACTCCAGAGAAACCCCAAGAACACTGTTTCAAGGCTAGAGGGATACTGAGGTCACTGTAGCAACATGAAAGAGCTCCGTGGACCAGAAATCAACTCGAGATGAGAGGTTAGTCCCTGGCTTCGACTCCAGAGGAATACCACCTTACCACAAGCACCTCAAAGGAGGCTTCTCTGAGCTCTAGGTATGTGAGAAGGACCCTGAGTTTGCGGCATCAAGTGGAATGGACACTGCGATGGCCTGACTCGAAATAAGGCTGAATTTCCCTGCAGTGACTTGAATGCAGGCTCGTCTTGCATCTCCCAAGACGAAAGGATGTCTGAATCCCCTGTGGAGACCACAGAGAAAGACCTAGTTCCCCACCTCATCGCGACCGGAGGCCTCACATCCTTTGAAAACTTCAGAGGTACGCGGAGATCAGTGCCTCCAAAGGAGACGATGCCTGCCTCCTCGTGAAACTTGATAGGAGTCCCAGGATTCCTGTGGCACGTGGAAAGGGACCCTTGGTCTCCCGCCTCAGCTGGAGAGGCGTCCCAATTGCCCTGCCAAGCCTCGAGGAGAATCCCGAGTTGTCCCTCGCAACTAGGCAGGAGTCCTAACGTCGCTGAACAAAAACGTGTGTGAAAGTGCCATCCCCGTCGTAACACAAGAATATACCCCAGGTTCCCGCCGCAACTCGAGAATAACCATGAGACTTCCCCCTCGCCGGGAGATGAGGCCCGATTCCCCTGCACTAAGTGCAGAGCAATTCCGTGTTGCACATCACACAGGAAAGGAGACTTGATTTCCTTGATGGCACTCCAGAGAAACCCCAAGAACACTGTTTCAAGGCTAGAGGAATCCTGAGGTCACTGTAGCAACACGAAAGAGCTCCGTGGACCACAAATCAACTCGAGATGAGAGGTTAGTCCCTGGCTTCGACTCCAGAGGAATACCACCTTACCACAAGCACCTCAAGAGGAGGCTTCTCTCAGCTCTAGGTATGTGAGAGGGACCCTGATTTTGCGGCCTCAAGTGGAATGGACACCGCGATTCCCTGACTCGAAATAAGGCCGGATATCCCTGCAGTGACTTGAATGCAGGCTCGTCTTGCATCTCCCAAGACGAAAGGATGTCTGAAACCCCTGTGGAGACCACAAAGAAAGACCTAGTTCCCCACCTCATCGCGACCGGAGGCCTACATCCTTTGAAAACTCCAGAGGTACGCGGAGATCAGTGCCTCTAAAGGAGACGATGCCGGCCTCCTCGTGAAACTTGATAGGAGTCCCAGGATTCCTGTGGCACGTGGAAAGGGACACTTGGTCTCCCGCCTCAGCTGGAGAGGCGTCCCAATTGCCCTGCCAAGCCTCGAGGAGAATCCCGAGTTGTCCCTCGCAGCTAGGCAGGAGTCCTGACGTCGCTGAACAAACACGTGATTGGAAGGGCCATCCCCGTCGTAACTCGAGAATTTACCCCAGGTTCCCGCCGCAACTCGAGAAAAACCATGAGACTTCAACCTCGCCACGAGATGAGGCCCAATTCTCCTGCACTGCGTGCAGAGCAATTCCGTGTTGCACATCACACAGGAAAGGAGCCTTGATTTCCTTGATGTCACTCCAGAGAAAACCCAAGAACACTGTTTCAAGGCTAGAGGGATCCTGAGGTCACTGTAGCAACACGAAAGGGCTCCGTGGACCAAGAATCAACTCGAGATGAGAGGTTAGTTCCTGGCTTCGACTCCAGAGGAATAGCACCTTACCACAAGCACCTCAAGAGGAGGCTTCTCTCAGCTCTAGGTATGTGAGAGGGACCCTGAGTTTGCAGCCTCAAGTGGAATGGACACCCCGATGCCCTGACTCGAAATAAGGCCGGATATCCCTGCAGTGACTTGAATGCAGGCTCGTCTTGCATCTCCCAAGACGAAAGGATGTCTGAATCCCCTGTGGAGACCACAGAGAAAGACCTAGTTCCCCACCTCATCGCGACCGGAGGCCTCACATCCTTTGAAAACTCCAGAGGTACGCGGAGATCAGTGCCTCCAAAGGAGACGATGCCTGCCTCCTCGTGAATCTTGATAGGAGTCCCAGGATTCCTGTGGCATATGGAAAGGGACCCTTGGTCTCCCGCCTCAGCTGGAGAGGCGTCCCAATTGCCCTGCCAAGCCTCAAGGAGAATCCCGGGTTGTCCCTCGGAACTAGGCAGGAGTCCTGACGTCGCTGAACAAACACGTGTGTGGAAGTGCCATCCACGTCGAAACTCGAGAATATACCCCAGGTTCCCGCCGCAACTCGAGAAAAACCATGAGACTTCTCCCACGCCGTGAGATGAGGCCCGATTCCCCTGCACTGCGTGCAGAGCAATTCCGTGTTGCACATCACACATGAAAGGAGCCTTGATTTCCTTCATGGTACTCCAGAGAAACCCCAAGAACACTGTTTCAAGGCTAGAGGGATCCTGAGGTCACTGTAGCAACATGAAAGAGCTTCGTGGACCAAAAATCAACTCGAGATGAGAGGTTAGTCCCTGGCTTCAACTCCAGGGGAATACCACCTTACCAGAAGCACCTCAAAGGAGGCTTCTCTCAGCTCTAGGTATGTGAGAGGGACTCTGAGTTTGCGGCCTCAAGTGGAATGGACACCACGATGCCCTGACTCAACATAAGGCAGGATATCCCTGCAGTGACTTGAATGCAGGATCGTCTTGCATCTCCCAAGACGAAAGGATGTCTGAATCCCATGTGGAGAACACAGAGAAAGACCTAGTTCCCCACCTCATCGCGACGAGAGGCCTCACATCCTTTGAAAACTCCAGAGGTACGTGGAGATCAGTGCCTCCAAAGGAGACGATGCCTGCCTCCTCGTGGAAATTGATAGGAGACCCAGGATTCCTGTGGCACGTGGAAAGGGACCCTTGGTCTCCCGCCTCAGCTGGAGAGGCGTCCCAATTGCCCTGCCAAGCCTCGAGGAGAATCCCGAGTTGTCCCTCGCAACTAGGCAGGAGTCCTGACGTTGCTGAACAAACACGTGTGTGGAATGGCCCTCCCCGTGGTAACTCGAGAATATACCCCAGGTTCCCGCTGCAACTCGAGAAAAACCATGAGACTTCTCCCACACCGCGAGATGAGGCCCGATTCCCCTGCACTGTGTGCAGAGCAATTTCGTGTTGCACATCACACAGGAAAGGAGCCTTGATTTCCTTGATGTCACTCCAGAGAAACCCCAAGAACACTGTTTCAAGGCCAGAGGGATCCTGAGGTCACTGTAGCAACATGAAAGAGCTTCGTGGACCAAAAATCAACTCGAGATGAGAGGTTAGTCCCTGGCTTCAACTCCAGGAGAATACCACCTTACCAGAAGCACCTCAAAGGAGGCTTCTCTCAGCTCTAGGTATGTGAGAGGGACCCTGAGTTTGCGGCCTCAAGTGGAATGTACACCACGATGCCCTGAATAAAAATAAGGCCGGATATCCCTGCAGTGACTTGAATGCAGGCTCGTCTTGCATCTCCCAAGACGAAAGGTTGTCTGAATCCCCTGCGGAGAACACAGAGAAAGACCTAGTTCCCCACCTCATCGCGACCAGAGGCCTGACATCCTTTGAAAACTCCAGAGGTACGCGGAGATCAGTGCCTCCAAAGGAGACGATGCCTGACTCCTCGTGAACTTGATAGGAGTCTAAGGATTTATGTGGCACGTGGAAAGGGACCCTTGGTCTCCCGCCTCAGCTGGAGAGGCGTCCCAATTGCCCTGGCAAGCCTCGAGGTGAATCCCGAGTTGTCCCTCGCAACTAGGCAGGAGTCCAGACGTCGCTGAACAAACACGTGTGTGGAAGGGCCATCCCCGCCGTAACTCGAGAATTTACCCCAGGTTCCCGCCGCAACTCGAGAAAAACCATGAGACTTCCCCCTCGTCGCGAGAACAGGCCCGATTCCCCTGCACTGCGTGCAGAGCAATTCCGTGTTGCACATCACACATGAAAGGAGCCTTGATTTTCTTGATGGCACTCCAGAGAAACCCCAGGAACACTGTTTCAAGGCTAGAGGGATACTGAGGTCACTGTAGCAACACGAAAGGGCTCCGTGGACCAAGAATCAACTCGAGATGAGAGGTTTGTCCCCGGCTTCGACTCCAGAGGAATACCACCTTACCACAAGCACCTCAAGAGGAGGCTTCTCTCAGCTCTAGGTATGTGAGAGGGACCCTGAGTTTGCGGCCTCAAGTGGAATGGACACCGCGATGCCCTGACTCGAAATAAGGCCGGATATCCCTGCAGTGACTTGAATGCAGGCTCGTCTTGCATCTCCCAAGACGAAAGGATGTCTGAATCCCCTGTGGAGACCACAGAGAAAGACCTAGTTCCCCACCTCATCGCGACCGGAGGCCTCACATCCTTTGAAAACTCCAGAGGTACGCGGAGATCAGTGCCTCCAAAGGAGACGATGCCTGACTCCTCGTGAAACTTGATAGGAGTCCCAGGATTCCTGTGGCACGTGGAAAGGGACCCTTGGTCTCCCGCCTCAGCTGGAGAGGCGTCCCAATTGCCCTGCCAAGCCTCGAGGAGAATCCCGAGTTGTCCCTCGCAACTAGGCAGGAGTCCTGACGTTGCTAAACGAACACGTGTGTGGAATGGCCCTCCCAGTGGTAACTCGAGAATATACCCCAGGTTCCCGCCGCAACTCGAGAAAAACCATGAGACTTCTCGCACGCCGCGAGATGAGGCCCGATTCCCCTCCACTGCGTGCAGAGCAATTCCGTGTTGCACATCACACATGAAAGGATCCTTGATTTCCTTGATGTCACTCCAGAGAAACCCCAAGAACACTGTTTCAAGGCTAGAGGGATCCTGAGGTCACTGTAGCAACAAGAAAGATCTCCGTGGACCAAAAATCAACTCAAGATGAGAGATTAGTCCCTGGCTTCGACTCCAGAGGAATATCACCTTACCACAAGCACCTCCAAGGAGGCTTCTCTCAGCTCTAGGTATGTGAGAGGGACCCTGAGTTTGCGGCCTCAAGTGGAATGAACACTGCGATGCCCTGGCTCGAAATAAGGCCGGATATCCCGCCAGTGACTTGAATGCAGGCTCGTCTTGCATCTCCCAAGACAGAAGGATGTCTGAATCCCCTGTGGAGACCACAGAGAAAGACCTCGTTCCCCACCTCATCGCGACTGGAGGCCTCACATCCTTTGAAAACTCCAGAGGTACGCGGAGATCAGTGCCTCCAAAGGAGACGATGCCTGCCTCCTCGTGAAACTTGATAGGAGTCCCAGGATTCCTGTGGCACGTGGAAAGGGACCCTTGGTCTCCCGCCTCAGCTGGAGAGGGGTCCCAATTGCCCTGCCAAGCCTCGAGGAGAATCCCGAGTTGTCCCTTCCAGCTAGGCAGGAGTCCTGACGTCGCTGAACAAACACGTGTGTGGAAGGGCCATCCCCGTCATAATTCGAGAATATACCCCAGGTTCCCGCCGCAACTCGAGAAAAACCATGAGCCTTCCCCCTCGCCACGAGATGAGGCCCGATTCCCCTGCACTGTGTGCAGAGCAATTCCCTGTTGCACATCACACATGAAAGGAGCCTTGATTTCCTTGATGGCGCTCCAGAGAAACCCCAAGAACACTGTTTCAAGGCTAGAGGGATCCTGAGGTCATTGTAGCAACACGAAAGAGCTCCGTGGACCAAGAATCAACTCGAGATGAGAGGTTAGTCCCTGGCTTCGCCTCCAGAGGAATGCCAGCTTACCACAAGCACCTCAAGAGGAGTCTTCTCTCAGCTCTAGGTATGTGAGAGGGACCCTGAGTTTGCGGCCTCAAGTGGAATGGACTCCGCGATGCCCTGACTCGAAATAAGGCCGGATATCCCTGCAGTGACTTGAATGCAGGCTCGTCTTGCATCTCCCAAGACGAAAGAATGTCTGAATCCTCTGTGGAGACCACAGAGAAAGACCTAGTTCCTTGGTCTAGTTCTGTGAAAAATACCGTTGGTAGCTTGATAGGGATTGCATTGAATCTATAGATTGCTTTGGGTAGAATAGCCATTTTGACAATATTGATTCTTCCAATCCATGAACACGGTATGTTTCTCCATCTGTTTGTGTCCTCTTTGATTTCTTTCATCAGTGTTTTATAGTTTTCTATGTATAGGTCTTTTGTTTCTTTAGGTAGATATACTCCTAAGTATTTTATTCTTTTTGTTGCAATGGTGAATGGTATTGTTTCCTTAATTTCTCTTTCTGTTTTTTCATCGTTAGTATATAGGAATGCAAGAGATTTCTGTGTGTTAATTTTATATCCTGCAACTTTACTATATTCATTGATTAGTTCTAGTAATTTTCTGGTAGAGTCTTTAGGGTTTTCTATATAGAGGATCATGTCATCACAGAACTAGACCAAAGAATTTCACAATTTGTATGGAAATACAAAAAACCTCGAATAGCCAAAGTAATCTTGAAAAAGAAGAATGGAACTGGAGGAATCAACCTGCCTGACTTCAGACTCTACTACAAAGCCACAGTCATCAAGACAGTGTGGTACTGGCACAAAGACAGAAATATAGACCAATGGAACAGAATAGAAAGCCCAGAGATAAATCCACGAACCTATGGACACCTTATCTTTGACAAAGGAGGCAAGGATATACAATGGAAAAAAGACAACCTCTTTAACAAGTGGTGCTGGGAAAACTGGTCAACCACTTGCAAAAGAATGAAACTAGAACACTTTCTAACACCATACACAAAAATAAACTCAAAATGGATTAAAGATCTAAATGTAAGACCAGAAACTATAAAACTCCTAGAGGAGAACATAGGCAAAACACTCTCCGACATAAATCACAGCAAGATCCTCTATGACCCACCTCCCAGAATATTGGAAATAAAAGCAAAACTAAACAAATGGGATCTAATGAAACTTAAAAGCTTTTGCACTACAAAAGAAACTATAAGTAAGGTGAAAAGACAGCCGTCAGATTGGGAGAAAATAATAGCAAATGAAGAAACAGACAAAGGATTAATCTCAAAAATATACAAGCAACTCCTGCAGCTCAATTCCAGAAAAATAAATGACCCAATCCAAAAATGGGCCAGAGAACTAAACAGACATTTCTCCAAAGAAGACATACAGATGGCTAACAAACACATGAAAAGGTGCTCAACATCACTCATTATTAGAGAAATGCAAATCAAAACCACAATGAGGTACCATTACACACCAGTCAGGATGGCTGCTATCCAAAAGTCTACAAGCAATAAATGCTGGAGAGGCTGTGGAGAAAAGGGAACCCTCTTACACTGTTGGTGGGAATGCAAACTAGTACAGACACTATGGAAAACAGTGTGGAGATTCCTTAAAAAACTGGAAATAGAACTGCCATATGACCCAGCAATACCACTTCTGGGCATACACACTGAGGAAACCAGATCTGAAAGAGACACATGCACCCCAATGTTCATCGCAGCACTGTTTATAATAGCCAGGACATGGAAGCAACCTAGATGCCCATCAGCAGATGAATGGATAAGGAAGCTGTGGGACATATACACCATGGAATTTTACTCAGCCGTCAAAAAGAATTCATTTGAACCAGTCCTAATGAGATGGATGAAACTGGAGCCCCTTATACAGAGTGAAGTAAGCCAGAAAGATAAAGAACATTACAGCATACTAACACATATATATGGAATTTAGAAAGATGGTAACGATAACCCTATATGCAAAACAGAAAAAGAGACACAGAAATACAGAACAGACTTTTGAACTCTGTGGGAGAAGGTGAGGGTGGGATGTTTCAAAAGAACAGCATGTATACTATCTATGGTGAAACAGATCACCAGCCCAGGTGGGATGCATGAGACAAGTGCTCCGGCCTGGTTCACTGGGAAAACCCAGAGGAATCGGGTGGAGAGGGAGATGGGAGGGGGGATCGGGATGGGGAATAAGTGTAAATCTATGGCTGATTCATTTCAATGTATGACAAGACCCACTGAAATGTTGTGAAGTGATTAGCCTCCGACTAATAAAAAAAATTAAAAAATAAAAAAAAAAGAAAAAAAAAAAAAAAGCAAGAAAGACCTAGTTCCCCTCCTCATCACGACCGGAGCCTCACATTCTTTGAAAACTCCAGAGGTACGCGAAGATCAGTGCCTCCAAAGGAGACGATGCCTGACTCCTCTTGAAACTTGATAGGAGTCCCAGGATTCCTGTGGCACGTGGAAAGGGACCCTTGGTCTCCCGCCTCAGTTGGAGAGGCGTCCCAATTGCCCTGCCAAGCCTCAAGGAGAATCCCGAGTTGTCCCTTGCAACTAGGAAGGAGTCCTGACGTTGCTGAACAAACACGTGTGTGGAATGGCCCTCCCAGTGGTAACTCGAGAATATACCCCAGGTTCCCGCCGCAACTCGAGAAAAACCATGAGACTTCTCCCACGCCGCGAGATGAGGCTCGATTCCCCTGCACTGCGTGCAGAGCAATTCCGTGTTGCACATCACACATGAAAGGACCCTTGATTTCCTTGATGTCACTCCAGAGAAACCCCAAGAACACTGTTTCAAGGCTAGAGGGATCCTGAGGTCACTGTAGCAACACGAAAGAGCTCCGTGGACCAAGAATCAACTCGAGATGAGAGATTAGTCCCTGGCTTCGCCTCCAGAGGAATGCCAGCTTACCACAAGCACCTCAAGAGGAGTCTTCTCTCAGCTCTAGGTATGTGAGAGGGACCCTGAGTTCGCGGCCTCAAGTGGAATGGACTCCGCGATGCCCTGACTCGAAATAAGGCCGGATATCCCTGCAGTGACTTGAATGCAGGCTCGTCTTGCATCTCCCAAGACGAAAGAATGTCTGAATCCTCTGTGGAGACCACAGAGAAAGACCTAGTTCCTTGGTCTAGTTCTGTGAAAAATACCGTTGGTAGCTTGATAGGGATTGCATTGAATCTATAGATTGCTTTGGGTAGAATAGCCATTTTGACAATATTGATTCTTCCAATCCATGAACACGGTATGTTTCTCCATCTGTTTGTGTCCTCTTTGATTTCTTTCATCAGTGTTTTATAGTTTTCTATGTATAGGTCTTTTGTTTCTTTAGGTAGATATACTCCTAAGTATTTTATTCTTTTTGTTGCAATGGTGAATGGTATTGTTTCCTTAATTTCTCTTTCTGTTTTTTCATCGTTAGTATATAGGAATGCAAGAGATTTCTGTGTGTTAATTTTATATCCTGCAACTTTACTATATTCATTGATTAGTTCTAGTAATTTTCTGGTAGAGTCTTTAGGGTTTTCTATATAGAGGATCATGTCATCACAGAACTAGACCAAAGAATTTCACAATTTGTATGGAAATACAAAAAACCTCGAATAGCCAAAGTAATCTTGAAAAAGAAGAATGGAACTGGAGGAATCAACCTGCCTGACTTCAGACTCTACTACAAAGCCACAGTCATCAAGACAGTGTGGTACTGGCACAAAGACAGAAATATAGACCAATGGAACAGAATAGAAAGCCCAGAGATAAATCCACGAACCTATGGACACCTTATCTTTGACAAAGGAGGCAAGGATATACAATGGAAAAAAGACAACCTCTTTAACAAGTGGTGCTGGGAAAACTGGTCAACCACTTGCAAAAGAATGAAACTAGAACACTTTCTAACACCATACACAAAAATAAACTCAAAATGGATTAAAGATCTAAATGTAAGACCAGAAACTATAAAACTCCTAGAGGAGAACATAGGCAAAACACTCTCCGACATAAATCACAGCAAGATCCTCTATGACCCACCTCCCAGAATATTGGAAATAAAAGCAAAACTAAACAAATGGGATCTAATGAAACTTAAAAGCTTTTGCACTACAAAAGAAACTATAAGTAAGGTGAAAAGACAGCCGTCAGATTGGGAGAAAATAATAGCAAATGAAGAAACAGACAAAGGATTAATCTCAAAAATATACAAGCAACTCCTGCAGCTCAATTCCAGAAAAATAAATGACCCAATCCAAAAATGGGCCAGAGAACTAAACAGACATTTCTCCAAAGAAGACATACAGATGGCTAACAAACACATGAAAAGGTGCTCAACATCACTCATTATTAGAGAAATGCAAATCAAAACCACAATGAGGTACCATTACACACCAGTCAGGATGGCTGCTATCCAAAAGTCTACAAGCAATAAATGCTGGAGAGGCTGTGGAGAAAAGGGAACCCTCTTACACTGTTGGTGGGAATGCAAACTAGTACAGACACTATGGAAAACAGTGTGGAGATTCCTTAAAAAACTGGAAATAGAACTGCCATATGACCCAGCAATACCACTTCTGGGCATACACACTGAGGAAACCAGATCTGAAAGAGACACATGCACCCCAATGTTCATCGCAGCACTGTTTATAATAGCCAGGACATGGAAGCAACCTAGATGCCCATCAGCAGATGAATGGATAAGGAAGCTGTGGGACATATACACCATGGAATTTTACTCAGCCGTCAAAAAGAATTCATTTGAACCAGTCCTAATGAGATGGATGAAACTGGAGCCCCTTATACAGAGTGAAGTAAGCCAGAAAGATAAAGAACATTACAGCATACTAACACATATATATGGAATTTAGAAAGATGGTAACGATAACCCTATATGCAAAACAGAAAAAGAGACACAGAAATACAGAACAGACTTTTGAACTCTGTGGGAGAAGGTGAGGGTGGGATGTTTCAAAAGAACAGCATGTATACTATCTATGGTGAAACAGATCACCAGCCCAGGTGGGATGCATGAGACAAGTGCTCCGGCCTGGTTCACTGGGAAAACCCAGAGGAATCGGGTGGAGAGGGAGATGGGAGGGGGGATCGGGATGGGGAATAAGTGTAAATCTATGGCTGATTCATTTCAATGTATGACAAGACCCACTGAAATGTTGTGAAGTGATTAGCCTCCGACTAATAAAAAAAATTAAAAAATAAAAAAAAAAGAAAAAAAAAAAAAAAGCAAGAAAGACCTAGTTCCCCTCCTCATCACGACCGGAGCCTCACATTCTTTGAAAACTCCAGAGGTACGCGAAGATCAGTGCCTCCAAAGGAGACGATGCCTGACTCCTCTTGAAACTTGATAGGAGTCCCAGGATTCCTGTGGCACGTGGAAAGGGACCCTTGGTCTCCCGCCTCAGTTGGAGAGGCGTCCCAATTGCCCTGCCAAGCCTCAAGGAGAATCCCGAGTTGTCCCTTGCAACTAGGAAGGAGTCCTGACGTTGCTGAACAAACACGTGTGTGGAATGGCCCTCCCAGTGGTAACTCGAGAATATACCCCAGGTTCCCGCCGCAACTCGAGAAAAACCATGAGACTTCTCCCACGCCGCGAGATGAGGCTCGATTCCCCTGCACTGCGTGCAGAGCAATTCCGTGTTGCACATCACACATGAAAGGACCCTTGATTTCCTTGATGTCACTCCAGAGAAACCCCAAGAACACTGTTTCAAGGCTAGAGGGATCCTGAGGTCACTGTAGCAACACGAAAGAGCTCCGTGGACCAAAAATCAACTCGAGATGAGAGATTAGTCCCTGGCTTCGACTCCAGAGGAATATCACCTTACCACAAGCACCTCAAAGGAGGCTTCTCTCAGCTCTAGGTATGTGAGAGGGACCCTGAGTTTGCGGCCTCAAGTGGAATGAACACCGCGATGCCCTGGCTCGAAATAAGGCCGGATATCCCGGCAGTGACTTGAATGCAGGCTCGTCTTGCATCTCCGAAGACAAAAGGATGTCTGAATCCCCTGTGGAGACCACAGAGAAAGACCTAGTTCCCCACCTCATCGCGACCGGAGGCCTCACATCCTTGGAAAACTCCAGAGGAACGCGGAGATCAGTGCCTCCAAAGGAGACGATGCCTGCCTCCTCGTGAAACTTGATAGGAGTCCCAGGATTCCTGTGGCACGTGGAAAGATACACTTGGTCTCCCGCCTCAGGTGGAGAGGCATCCCAATTGCCCTGCCAAGCCTCAAGGAGAATCCCGAGTTGTCCCTCGCAACTAGGCAGGAGTCCTGACGTTGCTGAACAAACACGTGTGTGGAATGGCCCTCCCCGTGGTAACTCGAGAATATACCCCAGGTTCCCGCTGCAACTCGAGAAAAACCATGAGACTTCTCCCACACCGCGAGATGAGGCCCGATTCCCCTGCACTGTGTGCAGAGCAATTTCGTGTTGCACATCACACAGGAAAGGAGCCTTGATTTCCTTGATGTCACTCCAGAGAAACCCCAAGAACACTGTTTCAAGGCCAGAGGGATCCTGAGGTCACTGTAGCAACATGAAAGAGCTTCGTGGACCAAAAATCAACTCGAGATGAGAGGTTAGTCCCTGGCTTCAACTCCAGGAGAATACCACCTTACCAGAAGCACCTCAAAGGAGGCTTCTCTCAGCTCTAGGTATGTGAGAGGGACCCTGAGTTTGCGGCCTCAAGTGGAATGTACACCACGATGCCCTGAATAAAAATATGGCCGGATATCCCTGCAGTGACTTGAATGCAGGCTCGTCTTGCATCTCCCAAGACGAAAGGATGTCTGAATCCCCTGCGGAGAACACAGAGAAAGACCTAGTTCCCCACCTCATCGCGACCAGAGGCCTGACATCCTTTGAAAACTCCAGAGGTACGCGGAGATCAGTGCCTCCAAAGGAGACGATGCCTGACTCCTCGTGAACTTGATAGGAGTCTAAGGATTTATGTGGCACGTGGAAAGGGACCCTTGGTCTCCCGCCTCAGCTGGAGAGGCGTCCCAATTGCCCTGGCAAGCCTCGAGGTGAATCCCGAGTTGTCCCTCGCAACTAGGCAGGAGTCCAGACGTCGCTGAACAAACACGTGTGTGGAAGGGCCATCCCCGCCGTAACTCGAGAATTTACCCCAGGTTCCCGCCGCAACTCGAGAAAAACCATGAGACTTCCCCCTCGTCGCGAGAACAGGCCCGATTCCCCTGCACTGCGTGCAGAGCAATTCCGTGTTGCACATCACACATGAATGGAGCCTTGATTTTCTTGATGGCACTCCAGAGAAACCCCAGGAACACTGTTTCAAGGCTAGAGGGATACTGAGGTCACTGTAGCAACACGAAAGGGCTCCGTGGACCAAGAATCAACTCGAGATGAGAGGTTAGTCCCCGGCTTCGACTCCAGAGGAATACCACCTTACCACAAGCACCTCAAGAGGAGGCTTCTCTCAGCTCTAGGTATGTGAGAGGGACCCTGAGTTTGCGGCCTCAAGTGGAATGGACACCGCGATGCCCTGACTCGAAATAAGGCCGGATATCCCTGCAGTGACTTGAATGCAGGCTCGTCTTGCATCTCCCAAGACGAAAGGATGTCTGAATCCCCTGTGGAGACCACAGAGAAAGACCTAGTTCCCCACCTCATCGCGACCGGAGGCCTCACATCCTTTGAAAACTCCAGAGGTACGCGGAGATCAGTGCCTCCAAAGGAGACGATGCCTGACTCCTCGTGAAACTTGATAGGAGTCCCAGGATTCCTGTGGCACGTGGAAAGGGACCCTTGGTCTCCCGCCTCAGCTGGAGAGGCGTCCCAATTGCCCTGCCAAGCCTCGAGGAGAATCCCGAGTTGTCCCTCGCAACTAGGCAGGAGTCCTGACGTTGCTAAACGAACACGTGTGTGGAATGGCCCTCCCAGTGGTAACTCGAGAATATACCCCAGGTTCCCGCCGCAACTCGAGAAAAACCATGAGACTTCTCGCACGCCGCGAGATGAGGCCCGATTCCCCTCCACTGCGTGCAGAGCAATGCCGTGTTGCACATCACACATGAAAGGATCCTTGATTTCCTTGATGTCACTCCAGAGAAACCCCAAGAACACTGTTTCAAGGCTAGAGGGATCCTGAGGTCACTGTAGCAACAAGAAAGATCTCCGTGGACCAAAAATCAACTCAAGATGAGAGATTAGTCCCTGGCTTCGACTCCAGAGGAATATCACCTTACCACAAGCACCTCCAAGGAGGCTTCTCTCAGCTCTAGGTATGTGAGAGGGACCCTGAGTTTGCGGCCTCAAGTGGAATGAACACTGCGATGCCCTGGCTCGAAATAAGGCCGGATATCCCGCCAGTGACTTGAATGCAGGCTCGTCTTGCATCTCCCAAGACAGAAGGATGTCTGAATCCCCTGTGGAGACCACAGAGAAAGACCTCGTTCCCCACCTCATCGCGACTGGAGGCCTCACATCCTTTGAAAACTCCAGAGGTACGCGGAGATCAGTGCCTCCAAAGGAGACGATGCCTGCCTCCTCGTGAAACTTGATAGGAGTCCCAGGATTCCTGTGGCACGTGGAAAGGGACCCTTGGTCTCCCGCCTCAGCTGGAGAGGGGTCCCAATTGCCCTGCCAAGCCTCGAGGAGAATCCCGAGTTGTCCCTTCCAGCTAGGCAGGAGTCCTGACGTCGCTGAACAAACACGTGTGTGGAAGGGCCATCCCCGTCATAATTCGAGAATATACCCCAGGTTCCCGCCGCAACTCGAGAAAAACCATGAGCCTTCCCCCTCGCCACGAGATGAGGCCCGATTCCCCTGCACTGCGTGCAGAGCAATTCCCTGTTGCACATCACACATGAAAGGAGCCTTGATTTCCTTGATGGCGCTCCAGAGAAACCCCAAGAACACTGTTTCAAGGCTAGAGGGATCCTGAGGTCATTGTAGCAACACGAAAGAGCTCCGTGGACCAAGAATCAACTCGAGATGAGAGGTTAGTCCCTGGCTTCGCCTCCAGAGGAATGCCAGCTTACCACAAGCACCTCAAGAGGAGTCTTCTCTCAGCTCTAGGTATGTGAGAGGGACCCTGAGTTTGCGGCCTCAAGTGGAATGGACTCCGCGATGCCCTGACTCGAAATAAGGCCGGATATCCCTGCAGTGACTTGAATGCAGGCTCGTCTTGCATCTCCCAAGACGAAAGAATGTCTGAATCCCCTGTGGAGACCACAGAGAAAGACCTAGTTCCTTGGTCTAGTTCTGTGAAAAATACCGTTGGTAGCTTGATAGGGATTGCATTGAATCTATAGATTGCTTTGGGTAGAATAGCCATTTTGACAATATTGATTCTTCCAATCCATGAACACGGTATGTTTCTCCATCTGTTTGTGTCCTCTTTGATTTCTTTCATCAGTGTTTTATAGTTTTCTATGTATAGGTCTTTTGTTTCTTTAGGTAGATATACTCCTAAGTATTTTATTCTTTTTGTTGCAATGGTGAATGGTATTGTTTCCTTAATTTCTCTTTCTGTTTTTTCATCGTTAGTATATAGGAATGCAAGAGATTTCTGTGTGTTAATTTTATATCCTGCAACTTTACTATATTCATTGATTAGTTCTAGTAATTTTCTGGTAGAGTCTTTAGGGTTTTCTATATAGAGGATCATGTCATCACAGAACTAGACCAAAGAATTTCACAATTTGTATGGAAATACAAAAAACCTCGAATAGCCAAAGTAATCTTGAAAAAGAAGAATGGAACTGGAGGAATCAACCTGCCTGACTTCAGACTCTACTACAAAGCCACAGTCATCAAGACAGTGTGGTACTGGCACAAAGACAGAAATATAGACCAATGGAACAGAATAGAAAGCCCAGAGATAAATCCACGAACCTATGGACACCTTATCTTTGACAAAGGAGGCAAGGATATACAATGGAAAAAAGACAACCTCTTTAACAAGTGGTGCTGGGAAAACTGGTCAACCACTTGCAAAAGAATGAAACTAGAACACTTTCTAACACCATACACAAAAATAAACTCAAAATGGATTAAAGATCTAAATGTAAGACCAGAAACTATAAAACTCCTAGAGGAGAACATAGGCAAAACACTCTCCGACATAAATCACAGCAAGATCCTCTATGACCCACCTCCCAGAATATTGGAAATAAAAGCAAAACTAAACAAATGGGATCTAATGAAACTTAAAAGCTTTTGCACTACAAAAGAAACTATAAGTAAGGTGAAAAGACAGCCGTCAGATTGGGAGAAAATAATAGCAAATGAAGAAACAGACAAAGGATTAATCTCAAAAATATACAAGCAACTCCTGCAGCTCAATTCCAGAAAAATAAATGACCCAATCCAAAAATGGGCCAGAGAACTAAACAGACATTTCTCCAAAGAAGACATACAGATGGCTAACAAACACATGAAAAGGTGCTCAACATCACTCATTATTAGAGAAATGCAAATCAAAACCACAATGAGGTACCATTACACACCAGTCAGGATGGCTGCTATCCAAAAGTCTACAAGCAATAAATGCTGGAGAGGCTGTGGAGAAAAGGGAACCCTCTTACACTGTTGGTGGGAATGCAAACTAGTACAGACACTATGGAAAACAGTGTGGAGATTCCTTAAAAAACTGGAAATAGAACTGCCATATGACCCAGCAATACCACTTCTGGGCATACACACTGAGGAAACCAGATCTGAAAGAGACACATGCACCCCAATGTTCATCGCAGCACTGTTTATAATAGCCAGGACATGGAAGCAACCTAGATGCCCATCAGCAGATGAATGGATAAGGAAGCTGTGGGACATATACACCATGGAATTTTACTCAGCCGTCAAAAAGAATTCATTTGAACCAGTCCTAATGAGCTGGATGAAACTGGAGCCCCTTATACAGAGTGAAGTAAGCCAGAAAGATAAAGAACATTACAGCATACTAACACATATATATGGAATTTAGAAAGATGGTAACGATAACCCTATATGCAAAACAGAAAAAGAGACACAGAAATACAGAACAGACTTTTGAACTCTGTGGGAGAAGGTGAGGGTGGGATGTTTCAAAAGAACAGCATGTATACTATCTATGGTGAAACAGATCACCAGCCCAGGTGGGATGCATGAGACAAGTGCTCCGGCCTGGTGCACTGGGAAGACCCAGAGGAATCGGGTGGAGAGGGAGATGGGAGGGGGGATCGGGATGGGGAATAAGTGTAAATCTATGGCTGATTCATTTCAATGTATGACAAGACCCACTGAAATGTTGTGAAGTGATTAGCCTCCGACTAATAAAAAAAATTAAAAAATAAAAAAAAAAGAAAAAAAAAAAAAAAGCAAGAAAGACCTAGTTCCCCTCCTCATCACGACCGGAGCCTCACATTCTTTGAAAACTCCAGAGGTACGCGGAGATCAGTGCCTCCAAAGGAGACGATGCCTGACTCCTCTTGAAACTTGATAGGAGTCCCAGGATTCCTGTGGCACGTGGAAAGGGACCCTTGGTCTCCCGCCTCAGTTGGAGAGGCGTCCCAATTGCCCTGTCAAGCCTCAAGGAGAATCCCGAGTTGTCCCTTGCAACTAGGAAGGAGTCCTGACGTTGCTGAACAAACACGTGTATGGAATGGCCCTCCCAGTGGTAACTCGAGAATATACCCCAGGTTCCCGCCGCAACTCGAGAAAAACCATGAGACTTCTCCCACGCCGCGAGATGAGGCTCGATTCCCCTGCACTGCGTGCAGAGCAATTCCGTGTTGCACATCACACATGAAAGGACCCTTGATTTCCTTGATGTCACTCCAGAGAAACCCCAAGAACACTGTTTCAAGGCTAGAGGGATCCTGAGGTCACTGTAGCAACACGAAAGAGCTCCGTGGACCAAAAATCAACTCGAGATGAGAGATTAGTCCCTGGCTTCGACTCCAGAGGAATATCACCTTACCACAAGCACCTCAAAGGAGGCTTCTCTCAGCTCTAGGTATGTGAGAGGGACCCTGAGTTTGCGGCCTCAAGTGGAATGAACACCGCGATGCCCTGGCTCGAAATAAGGCCGGATATCCCGGCAGTGACTTGAATGCAGGCTCGTCTTGCATCTCCGAAGACAAAAGGATGTCTGAATCCCCTGTGGAGACCACAGAGAAAGACCTAGTTCCCCACCTCATCGCGACCGGAGGCCTCACATCCTTGGAAAACTCCAGAGGAACGCGGAGATCAGTGCCTCCAAAGGAGACGATGCCTGCCTCCTCGTGAAACTTGATAGGAGTCCCAGGATTCCTGTGGCACGTGGAAAGGGACCCTTGGTCTCCCGCCTCAGCTGGAGAGGCGTCCCAATTGCCCTGCCAAGCTTCGAGGAGAATCCCGAGTTGTCCCTTCCAGCTAGGCAGGAATCCTGACGTCGCTGAACAAACACGTGTTTGGAAGGACCATCCCCGTCGTAACTCGAGAATATACCCCAGGTTCCCGCCGCAACTGGAGAAAAACAATGAGACTTCCCCGTCGCCGCGAGAGGAGGCCCGATTCCCCTGCACTGCGTGCAGAGCAATTCCGGGTTGCACATCACACATGAAAGGAGCCTTGATTTCCTTGATGGCACTCCAGAGAAACCCCAAGAACACTGTTTCAAGGCTAGAGGGATCCTGAGGTCACTGTAGCAACACGAAAGAGCTCCGTGGACCAAAAATCAACTCGAGATGAGAGGTTAGTCCCTGGCTTCGACTCCAGAGGAATACCACCTTACCACAAGCACCTCAAGAGGAGGCTTCTCTCAGCTCTTGGTATGTGAGAGGGACCCTGAGTTTGCGGCCTCAAGTGGAATGGACACCGCGATGCCTTGACTCGAAATAAGGCCGGATATCCCTGCAGTGATTTGAATGCAGGCTCGTCTTGCATCTCCCAAGACGAAAGGATGTCTGAATCCCCTGTGGAGACCACAGAGAAAGACCTAGTTCCCCACCTCATCGCGACCGGAGGCCTCACATCCTTTGAAAACTCCAGAGGTACGCGGAGATCACTGCCTCCAAAGGAGACGATGCCTGAGTCCTCGATAAACTTGATAGGAGTCCCAGGATTCCTGTGCCACGTGGAAAGGGACCCTTGGTCTCGCACCTCAGCTGGAGAGGCGTCCCAATTGCCCTGCCAAGCCTCGAGGAGAATCCCGAGTTGTCCCTCCCAACTAGGCAGGAGTCCTGACGTCGCTGAACAAACACGTGTGTGGAAGGGCCATCCCCGTCGCAACTCGAGAATATACCCCAGGTTCCCGCCGCAACTCGAGAAAAACCATGAGACTTCTCCCACGCCGCGAGATGAGGCCCGATTCCCCTGCACTGTGTGCAGAGCAATTCCGTGTTGCACATCACACATGAAAGGATCCTTGATTTCCTTCATGGCACTCCAGAGAAACCCCAAGAACACTGTTTCAAGGCTAGAGGGATCCTGAGGTCACTGTAGCAACACGAAAGAGCTCCGTGGACCAGAAATCAACTCGAGATGAGAGATTAGTCCCTGGCTTCGACTCCAGAGGAACACCACTTTACCACAAGCACCTCAAAGGAGTCTTCTCTCAGCTCTAGGTATGTGAGAGGGACCCTGAGTTTGCGGCCTCAATTGGAATGGACACCGCGATGCCCTGACTCGCAATAAGGCCGGATATCCCTGCAGTGACTTGAATGCAGGCTCATCTTGCATCTCCCAAGACGAAAGGATGTCTGAATCCCCTGTGGAGACCACAGAGAAAGACCTAGTTCCCCACCTCATTGCGATCAGAGGCCTCACATCCTTTGAAAACTCCAGAGGTACGCGGAGATCAGTGCCTCCAAAGGAGACGATGCCTGACTCCTCTTGAAACTTGATAGGAGTCCCAGGATTCCTGTGGCACGTGGAAAGGGACCCTTGGTCTCCCGCCTCAGTTGGAGAGGCGTCCCAATTGCCCTGCCAAGCCTCAAGGAGAATCCCGAGTTGTCCCTTGCAACTAGGAAGGAGTCCTGACGTTGCTGAACAAACACGTGTGTGGAATGGCCCTCCCAGTGGTAACTCGAGAATATACCCCAGGTTCCCCGCCGCAACTCGAGAAAAACCATGAGACTTCTCCCACGCCGCGAGATGAGGCCCGATTCCCCTGCACTGCGTGCAGAGCAATTCCGTGTTGCACATCACACATGAAAGGACCCTTGATTTCCTTGATGTCACTCCAGAGAAACCCCAAGAACACTGTTTCAAGGCTAGAGGGTTCCTGAGGTCACTGTAGCAACACGAAAGAGCTCCGTGGACCAAAAATCAACTCGAGATGAGAGATTAGTCCCTGGCTTCGACTCCAGAGGAATATCACCTTACCACAATCACCTCAAAGGAGGCTTCTCTCAGCTCTAGGTATGTGAGAGGGACCCTGAGTTTGCGGCCTCAAGTGGAATGAACACCGCGATGCCCTGGCTCGAAATAAGGCCGGATATCCCGGCAGTGACTTGAATGCAGGCTCGTCTTGCATCTCCGAAGACAAAAGGATGTCTGAATCCCCTGTGGAGACCACAGAGAAAGACCTAGTTCCCCACCTCATCGCGACTGGAGGCCTCACATCCTTTGAAAACTCCAGAGGTACGCGGAGATCAGTGCCTCCAAAGGAGACGATGCCTGCCTCCTCGTGAAACTTGATAGGAGTCCCAGGATTCCTGTGGCACGTGGAAAGGGACCCTTGGTCTCCCGCCTCAGCTGGAGAGGCGTCCCAATTGCCCTGCCAAGCTTCGAGGAGAATCCCGAGTTGTCCCTTCCAGCTAGGCAGGAATCCTGACGTCGCTGAACAAACACGTGTTTGGAAGGACCATCCCCGTCGTAACTCGAGAATATACCCCAGGTTCCCGCCGCAACTCGAGAAAAACAATGAGACTTCCCCGTCGCCGCGAGAGGAGGCCCGATTCCCCTGCACTGCGTGCAGAGCAATTCCGGGTTGCACATCACACATGAAAGGAGCCTTGATTTCCTTGATGGCACTCCAGAGAAACCCCAAGAACACTGTTTCAAGGCTAGAGGGATCCTGAGGTCACTGTAGCAACACGAAAGAGCTCCGTGGACCAAAAATCAACTCGAGATGAGAGGTTAGTCCCTGGCTTCGACTCCAGAGGAATACCACCTTACCACAAGCACCTCAAGAGGAGGCTTCTCTCAGCTCTAGGTATGTGAGAGGGACCCTGAGTTTGCGGCCTCAAGTGGAATGGACACCGCGATGCCTTGACTCGAAATAAGGCCGGATATCCCTGCAGTGATTTGAATGCAGGCTCGTCTTGCATCTCCCAAGACGAAAGGATGTCTGAATCCCCTGTGGAGACCACAGAGAAAGACCTAGTTCCCCACCTCATCGCGACCGGAGGTGTCACATCCTTTGAAAACTCCAGAGGTACGCGGAGATCAGTGCCTCCAAAGGAGACGATGCCTGAGTCCTCGGGAAACTTGATAGGAGTCCCAGGATTCCTGTGCCACGTGGAAAGGGACCCTTGGTCTCGCACCTCAGCTGGAGAGGCGTCCCAATTGCCCTGCCCAGCCTCGAGGAGAATCCCGAGTTGTCCCTCCCAACTAGGCAGGAGTCCTGACGTCGCTGAACAAACACGTGTGTGGAAGGGCCATCCCCGTCGTAACTCGAGAATATACCCCAGGTTCCCGCCGCAACTCGAGAAAAACCATGAGACTTCTCCCACGCCGCGAGATGAGGCCCGATTCCCCTGCACTGTGTGCAGAGCAATTCCGTGTTGCACATCACACATGAAAGGATCCTTGATTTCCTTCATGGCACTCCAGAGAAACCCCAAGAACACTGTTTCAAGGCTAGAGGGATCCTGAGGTCACTGTAGCAACACGAAAGAGCTCCGTGGACAAGAAATCAACTCGAGATGAGAGATTAGTCCCTGGCTTCGACTCCAGAGGAACACCACTTTACCACAAGCACCTCAAAGGAGTCTTCTCTCAGCTCTAGGTATGTGAGAGGGACCCTGAGTTTGCGGCCTCAATTGGAATGGACACCGCGATGCCCTGACTCGCAATAAGGCCGGATATCCCTGCAGTGACTTGAATGCAGGCTCATCTTGCATCTCCCAAGACGAAAGGATGTCTGAATCCCCTGTGGAGACCACAGAGAAAGACCTAATTCCCCACCTCTTCGCGACCAGAGGCCTCACATTCTTTGAAAACTCCAGAGGTACGCGGAGATCAGTGCCTCCAAAGGAGACGATGCCTGACTCCTCTTGAAACTTGATAGGAGTCCCAGGATTCCTGTGGCACGTGGAAGGGACACTTGGTCTCCCGCCTCAGCTGGAGAGGCGTCCCAATTGCCCTGCCAAGCCTCGAGGAGAATCCCGAGTTGTCCCTTGCAACTAGGCAGGAGTCCTGACATCGCTGAACAAACACGTGTGTGCAAGGGCCATCCCCGTCGTAACTCGAGAATATACCCCAGGTTCCCGCATCAACTCGAGAAAAAACATGAGACTTCCCGCTGGCCGTGAGATGAGCCTCGATTCCCCTGCACTCCGTGCAGAGCAATTCCGTGTTGCACGTGAGACAAGAAAGGAGCCTTGATTTCCTCGATGGCACTCCAGAGAAACCCCAAGAACACTGTTTCAAGGTTAGAGGGATCCTGAGGTCACTGTAGCAACACGAAAGAGCTTCGTGGATCAAAAATCCACTCGAGATGAGAGGTTAGTCCCTGGCTTCGACTCCAGAGGAATACCACCTTACCACAAGCACCTCAAAGGAGGCTTCTCACAGCTCTAGGTATGTGAGAGGGACCCTGAGTTTTCGGCCTCAAGTGGAATGGACACCGCGATGCCCTGATTCGAAATAAGGCCGGATATCCCTGCAGTGACTTGAATGCAGGATCGTCTTGCATCTTCAAAGACGAAAGGATGTCTGAATCCCCTGTGGAGACCACAGAGAAAGACCTAGTTCCCCACCTCATCGCGACCGGAGGCCTCACATCCTTTGAAAACTCCAGAGGTACGCGGAGATGAGTGCCTCCAAAGGAGACGACGCCTGACTCCTTGTGAAACTTGATAGGAGTTCCAGGATTTCCTTGGAACGTGGAAAGGGACCCTTGGTCTCCCGCATCAGCTGGAGAGGCGTCCCAATTGCCCTGCCAAGCCTCGAGGAGAATCCCGAGTTGTCCCTCCCAACTAGGCAGGAGTCCTGACGTCGATGAACAAACACGTGTGTGGAAGGCCCATCCCCGACGTAACTCGAGAATATACCCCAGGTTCCCGCCGCAACTCGAGAAAAACCATGAGCCTTCCCCCTCGCCGCGAGATGAGGCCCGATTCCCCTGCACTGCGTGCAGAGAAATTCCGGGTTGCACATCACACATGAAAGGAGCCTTGATTTCCTTCATGGTACTCCAGAGAAACCCCAAGAACACTGTTTCAAGGCTAGAGGGATCCTGAGGTCACTGTAGCAACATGAAAGAGCTCCGTGGACCAAGAATCAACTCGAGATGAGAGGTTAGTCCCTGGCTTCGCCTCCAGAGGAATGCCACCTTACCACAAGCACCTCAAGAGGAGTCTTCTCTCAGCTCTAGGTATGTGAGAGGGACCCTGAGTTTGCGGCCTCAAGTGGAATGGACTCCGCGATGCCCTGACTCGAAATAAGGCCGGATATCCCTGCAGTGACTTGAATGCAGGCTCGTCTTGCATTTCCCAAGATGAAAGAATGTCTGAATCCCCTGTGGAGACCACAGAGAAAGACCTAGTTCCTTGGTCTAGTTCTGTGAAAAATACCGTTGGTAGCTTGATAGGGATTGCATTGAATCTATAGATTGCTTTGGGTAGAATAGCCATTTTGACAATATTGATTCTTCCAATCCATGAACACGGTATGTTTCTCCATCTGTTTGTGTCCTCTTTGATTTCTTTCATCAGTGTTTTATAGTTTTCTATGTATAGGTCTTTTGTTTCTTTAGGTAGATATACTCCTAAGTATTTTATTCTTTTTGTTGCAATGGTGAATGGTATTGTTTCCTTAATTTCTCTTTCTGTTTTTTCATCGTTAGTATATAGGAATGCAAGAGATTTCTGTGTGTTAATTTTATATCCTGCAACTTTACTATATTCATTGATTAGTTCTAGTAATTTTCTGGTAGAGTCTTTAGGGTTTTCTATATAGAGGATCATGTCATCACAGAACTAGACCAAAGAATTTCACAATTTGTATGGAAATACAAAAAACCTCGAATAGCCAAAGTAATCTTGAAAAAGAAGAATGGAACTGGAGGAATCAACCTGCCTGACTTCAGACTCTACTACAAAGCCACAGTCATCAAGACAGTGTGGTACTGGCACAAAGACAGAAATATAGACCAATGGAACAGAATAGAAAGCCCAGAGATAAATCCACGAACCTATGGACACCTTATCTTTGACAAAGGAGGCAAGGATATACAATGGAAAAAAGACAACCTCTTTAACAAGTGGTGCTGGGAAAACTGGTCAACCACTTGCAAAAGAATGAAACTAGAACACTTTCTAACACCATACACAAAAATAAACTCAAAATGGATTAAAGATCTAAATGTAAGACCAGAAACTATAAAACTCCTAGAGGAGAACATAGGCAAAACACTCTCCGACATAAATCACAGCAAGATCCTCTATGACCCACCTCCCAGAATATTGGAAATAAAAGCAAAACTAAACAAATGGGATCTAATGAAACTTAAAAGCTTTTGCACTACAAAAGAAACTATAAGTAAGGTGAAAAGACAGCCGTCAGATTGGGAGAAAATAATAGCAAATGAAGAAACAGACAAAGGATTAATCTCAAAAATATACAAGCAACTCCTGCAGCTCAATTCCAGAAAAATAAATGACCCAATCCAAAAATGGGCCAGAGAACTAAACAGACATTTCTCCAAAGAAGACATACAGATGGCTAACAAACACATGAAAAGGTGCTCAACATCACTCATAATTAGGGAAATGCAAATCAAAACCACAATGAGGTACCATTACACACCAGTCAGGATGGCTGCTATCCAAAAGTCTACAAGCAATAAATGCTGGAGAGGCTGTGGAGAAAAGGGAAACCTCTTACACTGTTGGTGGGAATGCAAACTAGTACAGCCACTATGGAAAACAGTGTGGAGATTCCTTAAAAAACTGGAAATAGAACTGCCATATTACCCAGCAATACCACTTCTGGGCATACACACTGAGGAAACCAGATCTGAAAGAGACACATGCACCCCAATGTTCATCGCAGCACTGTTTATAATAGCCAGGACATGGAAGCAACCTAGATGCCCATCAGCAGATGAATGGATAAGGAAGCTGTGGGACATATACACCATGGAATTTTACTCAGCCGTCAAAAAGAATTCATTTGAACCAGTCCTAATGAGATGGATGAAACTGGAGCCCCTTATACAGAGTGAAGTAAGCCAGAAAGATAAAGAACATTACAGCATACTAACACATATATATGGAATTTAGAACGATGGTAACGATAACCCTATATGCAAAACAGAAAAAGAGACACAGAAATACAGAACAGACTTTTCAACTCTGTGGGAGAAGGTGAGGGTGGGATGTTTCAAAAGAACAGCATGTATACTATCTATGGTGAAACAGATCACCAGCCCAGGTGGGATGCATGAGACAAGTGCTCCGGCCTGGTGCACTGGGAAGACCCAGAGGAATCGGGTGGAGAGGGAGATGGGAGGGGGGATCGGGATGGGGAATAAGTGTAAATCTATGGCTGATTCATATCAATGTATGACAAGACCCACTGAAAAGTTGTGAAGTAATTAGCCTCCAACTAATAAAAAAAATTAAAAAAAAAGAAAGAAAAAAAAAAAAAAAAAAGAAAGACCTAGTTCCCCTCCTCATCGCGACCGGAGGCCTCACATCCTTTGAAAACTCCAGAGGTACGCAGAGATCAGTGCCTCCAAAGGAGACGATGCCTGCCTCCTCGAGAAACTTGATAGGAGTCCCAGGATTCCTGTGGCACGTGGAAAGGGACCCTTGGTCTCGCGCCTCAGCTGGAGAGGCGTCCCAATTGCCCTGCCAAGCCTCGAGGAGAATCCCGAGTTGTCCTTCGCAAGTAGGCAGGAGTCCTGACGTCGCTGAACAAACACGTGTGTGGAAGGGCCATCCCCGTCGTAACTCGAGAATATACCCCAGGTTCCCGCCGCAACTCGAGAAAAACCATGAGACTTCTCCCACGCCGCGAGATGAGGCCCGATTCCCCTGCACTGCGTGCAGAGCAATTCCGTGTTGCACATCACACATGAAAGGATCCTTGATTTCCTTGATGTCACTCCAGAGAAACCCCAAGAACACTGTTTCAAGGCTAGAGGGATCCTGAGGTCACTGTAGCAACACGAAAGAGCTCCGTGGACCAGAAATCAACTCGAGATGAGAGGTTAGTCCCTGGCTTCAACTCCAGCGGAATAACACCTTACCAGAAGTACCTCAAAGGAGGCTTCTCTCAGCTCTAGGTATGTGAGAAGGACCCTGAGTTTGCAGCCTCAAGTGGAATGGACACCCCGATGCCCTGACTCGAAATAAGGCCAGATATCCCTGCAGTGACTTGAATGCAGGCTCGTCTTACATCTCCCAAGACGAAAGGATGTTTGATCCCCTGTGGAGACCACAGAGAAAGACCTAGTTCCCCACCTCATCGCGACCGGAGGCCTGACATCTTTTGAAAACTCCAGAGGTACGTCGAGATCAGTGCCTCCAAAGGAGACGATGCCTGCCTCCTCGTGAAACTTGATAGGAGTCCCAGGATTCCTGTGGCACGTGGAAAGGGACCCTTGGTCTCCCGCCTCAGCTGGAGAGGCGTCCCAATTGCCCTGCCAGGCCTCGAGGAGAATCCCGAGTTGTCCCTCGCAACTAGGCAGGAGTCCTGACGTCGCTGAACAAACACGTGTGTGGAAGGGCCATCCCCGCCGTAACTCGAGAATTTACCCCAGGTTCGCGCCGCAACTCGAGAAAAACCATGAGACTTCCCCCTCGTCGCGAGATGAGGCCCGATTCCCCTGCACTGCGTGCAGAGCAATTCCGTGTTGCACATCACACATGAAAGGATGCTTGATTTCCTTGATGGCACTCCAGAGAAACCCCAAGAATACTGTTTCAAGGCTAGAGGGATACTGAGGTCACTGTAGCAACAAGAAAGGGCTCCGTGGACCAAGAATCAACTCGAGATGAGAGGTTAGTCCCTGTCTTCGACTCCAGAGGAATACCACCTTACCACAAGCACCTCAAGAGGAGGCTTCTCTTAGCTCTAGGTATGTGAGAGGGACCCTGATTTTGCGGCCTCAAGTGGAATGGACACCGCGATTCCCTGACTCGAAATAAGGCCAGATATCCCTGCAGTGACTTGAATGCAGGCTCGTCTTACATCTCCCAAGACGAAAGGATGTTTGAATCCCCTGTGGAGACCACAGAGAAAGACCTAGTTCCCCACCTCATCGCGACCGGAGGCCTCACATTTTTTGAAAACCCCAGAGGTACGCGGAGATCAGTGCCTCCAAAGGAGACGATGCCTGCCTCCTCGTGAAACTTGATAGGAGTCCCAGGATTCCTGTGGCACGTGGAAAGAGACCCTTAGTCTCCCGCCTCAGCTGGAAAGGCGTCCCAATTGCCCTGCCAGGCCTCGAGGAGAATCCCGAGTTGTCCCTCGCAACTAGGCAGGAGTCCTGACGTCGCTGAACAAACACGTGTGTGGAAGGGCCATCCCCGCCGTAACTCGAGAATTTACCCCAGGTTCGCGCCGCAACTCGAGAAAAACCATGAGACTTCCCCCTCGTCGCGAGAAGAGGCCCGATTCCCCTGCACTGCGTGCAGAGCAATTCCGTGTTGCCCATCACACAGGAAAGGAGCCTTGATTTCCTTGATGGCACTCCAGAGAAACCTCAAGAACACTGTTTCAAGGCTAGAGGGATCCTGAGGTCATTGTAGCAACACGAAAGAGCTCCGTGGACCAAGAATCAACTCGAGATGAGAGGTTAGTCCCTGGCTTCGCCTCCAGAGGAATGCCACCTTACCACAAGCACCTCAAGAGGAGTCTTCTCTCAGCTCTAGGTATGTGAGAGGGACCCTGAGTTTGCGGCCTCAAGTGGAATGGACTCCGCGATGCCCTGACTCGAAATAAGGCCGGATATCCCTGCAGTGACTTGAATGAAGGCTCGTCTTGCATCTCCCAAGACGAAAGAATGTCTGAATCCCCTGTGGAGACCACAGAGAAAGACCTAGTTCCTTGGTCTAGTTCTGTGAAAAATACCGTTGGTAGCTTGATAGGGATTGCATTGAATCTATAGATTGCTCTGGGTAGAATAGCCATTTTGACAATATTGATTCTTCCAATCCATGAACAAGGTATGTTTCTCCATCTGTTTGTGTCCTCTTTGATTTCTTTCATCATTCTTTTATAGTTTTCTATATATAGGTCTTTTGTTTCTTTAGGTAGATATACTCCTAAGTATTTTATTCTTTTTGTTGCAATGGTGAGTGGTATTGTTTCCTTAATTTCTCTTTCTGTTTTTTCATCGTTAGTATATAGGAATGCAAGAGATTTCTGTGTGTTAATTTTATATCCTGCAACTTTACTATATTCATTGATTAGTTCTAGTAATTTTCTGGTAGAGTCTTTAGGGTTTTCTATATAGAGGATCATGTCATCACAGAACTAGACCAAAGAATTTCACAATTTGTATGGAAATACAAAAAACCTCGAATAGCCAAAGTAATCTTGAAAAAGAAGAATGGAACTGGAGGAATCAACCTGCCTGACTTCAGACTCTACTACAAAGCCACAGTCATCAAGACAGTGTGGTACTGGCACAAAGACAGAAATATAGACCAATGGAACAGAATAGAAAGCCCAGAGATAAATCCACGAACCTATGGACACCTTATCTTTGACAAAGGAGGCAAGGATATACAATGGAAAAAAGACAACCTCTTTAACAAGTGGTGCTGGGAAAACTGGTCAACCACTTGCAAAAGAATGAAACTAGAACACTTTCTAACACCATACACAAAAATAAACTCAAAATGGATTAAAGATCTAAATGTAAGACCAGAAACTATAAAACTCCTAGAGGAGAACATAGGCAAAACACTCTCCGACATAAATCACAGCAAGATCCTCTATGACCCACCTCCCAGAATATTGGAAATAAAAGCAAAACTAAACAAATGGGATCTAATGAAACTTAAAAGCTTTTGCACTACAAAAGAAACTATAAGTAAGGTGAAAAGACAGCCGTCAGATTGGGAGAAAATAATAGCAAATGAAGAAACAGACAAAGGATTAATCTCAAAAATATACAAGCACCTCCTGCAGCTCAATTCCAGAAAAATAAATGACCCAATCCAAAAATGGGCCAGAGAACTAAACAGACATTTCTCCAAAGAAGACATACAGATGGCTAACAAACACATGAAAAGGTGCTCAACATCACTCATTATTAGAGAAATGCAAATCAAAACCACAATGAGGTACCATTACACACCAGTCAGGATGGCTGCTATCCAAAAGTCTACAAGCAATAAATGCTGGAGAGGCTGTGGAGAAAAGGGAACCCTCTTACACTGTTGGTGGGAATGCAAACTAGTACAGCCACTATGGAAAACAGTGTGGAGATTCCTTAAAAAACTGGAAATAGAACTGCCATATGACCCAGCAATACCACTTCTGGGCATACACACTGAGGAAACCAGATCTGAAAGAGACACATGCACCCCAATGTTCATCGCAGCACTGTTTATAATAGCCAGGACATGGAAGCAACCTAGATGCCCATCAGCAGATGAATGGATAAGGAAGCTGTGGGACATATACACCATGGAATTTTACTCAGCCGTCAAAAAGAATTCATTTGAACCAGTCCTAATGAGATGGATGAAACTGGAGCCCCTTATACAGAGTGAAGTAAGCCAGAAAGATAAAGAACATTACAGCATACTAACACATATATATGGAATTTAGAAAGATGGTAACGATAACCCTATATGCAAAAGAGAAAAAGAGACACAGAAATACAGAACAGACTTTTGAACTCTGTGGGAGAAGGTGAGGGTGGGATGTTTCAAAAGAACAGCATGTATACTATCTATGGTGAAACAGATCACCAGCCCAGGTGGGATGCATGAGACAAGTGCTCCGGCCTGGTGCACTGGGAAGACCCAGAGGAATCGGGTGGAGAGGGAGATGGGAGGGGGGATCGGGATTGGGAATAAGTGTAAATCTATGGCTGATTCATATCAATGTATGACAAGACCCACTGAAATGTTGTGAAGTAATTAGCCTCCAACTAATAAAAAAAATTAAAAAAAAAAAAAAAAAAGAAAGACCTAGTTTCCCTCCTCATCGCGACCGGAGGCCTCACATCCTTGGAAAATTCCAGAGGTATGCGGAGATCAGTGCCTCCAAAGGAGACGATGCCTGACTCCTCCTGAAACTTGATAGGAGTCCCAGGATTCGTGTGGCACGTGGAAACGGACCCTTGGTCTCCCGCCTCAGCTGTAGAGGCGTCCCAATTGCCCTGCCAAGCCTCGAGGAGAATCCCGAGTTGTCCCTCCCAACTAGGCAGGAGTCCTGACGTCGCTGAACAAACACGTGTGTGGAAGGGCCATCCCCGTCGTAACTCGAGAATATACCCCAGGTTCCCGCCGCAACTCGAGAAAAACCATGAGACTTCTCTCACGCCGCGAGATGAGGCCCGATTCCCCTGCACTGCGTGCAGAGCAATTCCGTGTTGCACATCACACAGGAAAGGAAACTTGATTTCCTTCATGGCACTCCAGAGAAACCCCAAAAACACTGTTTCAAGGCTAGAGGGATCCTGAGGTCACTGTAGCAACATGAAAGAGCTCCGTGGACCAGAAATCAACTCGAGATGAGAGATTAGTCCCTGGCTTCGACTCCAGAGTAATACCACCTTACCACAAGTACCTCAAAGGAGGCTTCTCTCAGCTCTAGGTATGTGAGAGGGACCCTGAGTTTGCGGCCTCAAGTGGAATGGCACCGAGATGCCCTGACTCGAAATAAGGCCAGATATCCCTGCAGTGACTTGAATGCAGGCTCGTCTTGCATCTCCCAAGACGAAAGGATGTCTGAATCCCCTGTGGAGACCACAGAGAAAGACCTAGTTCCCCACCTCATCGCGACCGGAGGCCTCACATCCTTTGAAAACTCCAGCGGTACGCGGAGATCAGTGCCTCCAAAGGAGACGATGCCTGACTCCTCTTGAAACTTGATAGGAGTCCCAGATTCCTGTGGCACGTGGAAAGGGACCCTTGGTCTCCCGCCTCAGCTGGAGAGGCGTCCCAATTGCCCTGCCAAGCATCGAGGAGAATCCCGAGTTGTCCCTCGCAACTAGGCAGGAGTCCTGCCGTCGCTGAACAAACACGTGTGTGGAAGGGCCATCCCCGTCGTAACTCGAGAATATGCCCCAGGTTCCCGCCGCAACTCGAGAAAGATCATGAGACTTCCCCCTCACCGCAAGATGAGGCCCGATTCCCCTGCACTGCGTGCAGAGCAATTCCGTGTTGCACATCACACAGGAAAGGAGCCTTGATTTCCTTCATGGCACACCAGAGAAACCCCAGGAACACTGTTTCAAGGCTAGAGGGATACTGAGGTCACTGTAGCAACACGAAAGGGCTCCGTGGACCAAGAATCAACTCGAGATGAGAGGTTAGTCCCTGGCATCGACTCCAGAGGAATAGCACCTTACTACAAGCACCTCAAGAGGAGGATTCTCTCAGCTCTAGGTATGTGAGAGGGACCCTGAGTTTGCGGCCTCAATTGGAATGGACACCCCGATGCCCTGACTCGAAATAAGGCCGGATATCCCTGCAGTGACTTGAATGCAGGCTCGTCTTGCATCTCCCCAGACGAAAGGATGTCTGAATCCCCTGTGGAGACCACAGAGAAAGACCTAGTTCCCCACCTCATCGCGACCGGAGGCCTCACATCCTTTGAAAACTCCAGAGGGACGCAGAGATCAGTGCCTCCAAAGGAGACGATGCCTGACTCCTCGTGAAACTTGATAGGAGTCCCAGGATTCCTGTGGCACGTGGAAAGGGACCCTTGGTCTCCCGCCTCAGCTGGAGAGGCGTTCCAATTGCCCCCCCAAGCCTCGAGGAGAATCCCGAGTTGTCCCTCGAAACTAGGCAGGAGTCCTGACGTCGCTGAACAAACACGTGTGTGGAAGGGCCATCCCCGACGTAACTCGAGAATATACCCCAGGTTCCCGCCGCAACTCGAGAAAAACCATGAGCCTTCCCCCTCGCCTCGAGATGAGGCCCGATTCCCCTGCACTGCGTGCAGAGCAATTCCGTGTTGCACATCACACATCAAAGGAGCCTTGATTTCCTTGATGGCACTCCAGAGAAACCCCAAGAACACTGTTTCAAGGCTAGAGGGATCCTGAGGTCATTGTAGCAACACGAAAGAGCTCCGTGGACCAAGAATCAACTCGAGATGAGAGGTTAGTCCCTGGCTTCGACTCCAGAGGAATACCACCTTACCACAAGCACCTCAAGAGGAGGCTTCTCTCAGCTCTAGGTATGTGAGAGGGACCCTGAGTTTGCGGCCTCAAGTGGAATGGACTCCGCGATGCCCTGACTCGAAATAAGGCCGGATATCCCTGCAGTGACTTGAATGCAGGCTCGTCTTGCATCTCCCAAGACGAAAGAATGTCTGAATCCCCTGTGGAGACCACAGAGAAAGACCTAGTTCCTTGGTCTAGTTCTGTGAAAAATACCGTTGGTAGCTTGATAGGGATTGCATTGAATCTATAGATTGCTTTGGGTAGAATAGCCATTTTGACAATATTGATTCTTCCAATCCATGAACACGGTATGTTTCTCCATCTGTTTGTGTCCTCTTTGATTTCTTTCATCAGTGTTTTATAGTTTTCTATGTATAGGTCTTTTTTTTCTTTAGGTAGATATACTCCTAAGTATTTTATTCTTTTTGTTGCAATGGTGAATGGTATTGTTTCCCTAATTTCTCTTTCTGTTTTTTCATCGTTAGTATATAGGAATGCAAGGGATTTCTGTGTGTTAATTTTATATCCTGCAACTTTACTATATTCATTGATTAGTTCTAGTAATTTTCTGGTAGAGTCTTTAGGGTTTTCTATATAGAGGATCATGTCATCACAGAACTAGACCAAAGAATTTCACAATTTGTATGGAAATACAAAAAACCTCGAATAGCCAAAGTAATCTTGAAAAAGAAGAATGGAACTGGAGGAATCAACCTGCCTGACTTCAGACTCTACTACAAAGCCACAGTCATCAAGACAGTGTGGTACTGGCACAAAGACAGAAATATAGACCAATGGAACAGAATAGAAAGCCCAGAGATAAATCCACGAACCTATGGACACCTTATCTTTGACAAAGGAGGCAAGGATATACAATGGAAAAAAGACAACCTCTTTAACAAGTGGTGCTGGGAAAACTGGTCAACCACTTGCAAAAGAATGAAACTAGAACACTTTCTAACACCATACACAAAAATAAACTCAAAATGGATTAAAGATCTAAATGTAAGACCAGAAACTATAAAACTCCTAGAGGAGAACATAGGCAAAACACTCTCCGACATAAATCACAGCAAGATCCTCTATGACCCACCTCCCAGAATATTGGAAATAAAAGCAAAACTAAACAAATGGGATCTAATGAAACTTAAAAGCTTTTGCACTACAAAAGAAACTATAAGTAAGGTGAAAAGACAGCCGTCAGATTGGGAGAAAATAATAGCAAATGAAGAAACAGACAAAGGATTAATCTCAAAAATATACAAGCAACTCCTGCAGCTCAATTCCAGAAAAATAAATGACCCAATCCAAAAATGGGCCAGAGAACTAAACAGACATTTCTCCAAAGAAGACATACAGATGGCTAACAAACACATGAAAAGGTGCTCAACATCACTCATTATTAGAGAAATGCAAATCAAAACCACAATGAGGTACCATTACACACCAGTCAGGATGGCTGCTATCCAAAAGTCTACAAGCAATAAATGCTGGAGAGGCTGTGGAGAAAAGGGAACCCTCTTACACTGTTGGTGGGAATGCAAACTAGTACAGCCACTATGGAAAACAGTGTGGAGATTCCTTAAAAAACTGGAAATAGAACTGCCATATGACCCAGCAATACCACTTCTGGGCATACACACTGAGGAAACCAGATCTGAAAGAGACACATGCACCCCAATGTTCATCGCAGCACTGTTTATAATAGCCAGGACATGGAAGCAACCTAGATGCCCATCAGCAGATGAATGGATAAGGAAGCTGTGGGACATATACACCATGGAATTTTACTCAGCCGTCAAAAAGAATTCATTTGAACCAGTCCTAATGAGATGGATGAAACTGGAGCCCCTTATACAGAGTGAAGTAAGCCAGAAAGATAAAGAACATTACAGCATACTAACACATATATATGGAATTTAGAAAGATGGTAACGATAACCCTATATGCAAAAGAGAAAAAGAGACACAGAAATACAGAACAGACTTTTGAACTCTGTGGGAGAAGGTGAGGGTGGGATGTTTCAAAAGAACAGCATGTATACTATCTATGGTGAAACAGATCACCAGCCCAGGTGGGATGCATGAGACAAGTGCTCCGGCCTGGTGCACTGGGAAGACCCAGAGGAATCGGGTGGAGAGGGAGATGGGAGGGGGGATCGGGATGGGGAATAAGTGTAAATCTATGGCTGATTCATTTCAATGTATGACAAGACCCACTGAAATGTTGTGAAGTGATTAGCCTCCGACTAATAAAAAAAATTAAAAAAGAAAAAAAAAAAAAAAGCAAGAAAGACCTAGTTCCCCTCCTCATCACGACCGGAGCCTCACATTCTTTGAAAACTCCAGAGGTACGCGGAGATCAGTGCCTCCAAAGGAGACGATGCCTGACTCCTCTTGAAACTTGATAGGAGTCCCAGTATTCCTGTGGCACGTGGAAAGGGACCCTTGGTCTCCCGCCTCAGTTGGAGAGGCGTCCCAATTGCCCTGCCAAGCCTCAAGGAGAATCCCGAGTTGTCCCTTGCAACTAGGAAGGAGTCCTGACGTTGCTGAACAAACACGTGTGTGGAATGGCCCTCCCAGTGGTAACTCGAGAATATACCCCAGGTTCCCGCCGCAACTCGAGAAAAACCATGAGACTTCTCCCACGCCGCGAGATGAGGCTCGATTCCCCTGCACTGCGTGCAGAGCAATTCCGTGTTGCACATCACACATGAAAGGACCCTTGATTTCCTTGATGTCACTCCAGAGAAACCCCAAGAACACTGTTTCAAGGCTAGAGGGATCCTGAGGTCACTGTAGCAACACGAAAGAGCTCCGTGGACCAAAAATCAACTCGAGATGAGAGATTAGTCCCTGGCTTCGACTCCAGAGGAATATCACCTTACCACAAGCACCTCAAAGGAGGCTTCTCTCAGCTCTAGGTATGTGAGAGGGACCCTGAGTTTGCGGCCTCAAGTGGAATGAACACCGCGATGCCCTGGCTCGAAATAAGGCCGGATATCCCGGCAGTGACTTGAATGCAGGCTCGTCTTGCATCTCCGAAGACAAAAGGATGTCTGAATCCCCTGTGGAGACCACAGAGAAAGACCTAGTTCCCCACCTCATCGCGACCGGAGGCCTCACATCCTTGGAAAACTCCAGAGGAACGCGGAGATCAGTGCCTCCAAAGGAGACGATGCCTGCCTCCTCGTGAAACTTGATAGGAGTCCCAGGATTCCTGTGGCACGTGGAAAGGGACCCTTGGTCTCCCGCCTCAGCTGGAGAGGCGTCCCAATTGCCCTGCCAAGCTTCGAGGAGAATCCCGAGTTGTCCCTTCCAGCTAGGCAGGAATCCTGACGTCGCTGAACAAACACGTGTTTGGAAGGACCATCCCCGTCGTAACTCGAGAATATACCCCAGGTTCCCGCCGCAACTGGAGAAAAACAATGAGACTTCCCCGTCGCCGCGAGAGGAGGCCCGATTCCCCTGCACTGCGTGCAGAGCAATTCCGGGTTGCACATCACACATGAAAGGAGCCTTGATTTCCTTGATGGCACTCCAGAGAAACCCCAAGAACACTGTTTCAAGGCTAGAGGGATCCTGAGGTCACTGTAGCAACACGAAAGAGCTCCGTGGACCAAAAATCAACTCGAGATGAGAGGTTAGTCCCTGGCTTCGACTCCAGAGGAACACCACTTTACCACAAGCACCTCAAAGGAGTCTTCTCTCAGCTCTAGGTATGTGAGAGGGACCCTGAGTTTGCGGCCTCAATTGGAATGGACACCGCGATGCCCTGACTCGCAATAAGGCCGGATATCCCTGCAGTGACTTGAATGCAGGCTCATCTTGCATCTCCCAAGACGAAAGGATGTCTGAATCCCCTGTGGAGACCACAGAGAAAGACCTAGTTCCCCACCTCATTGCGACCAGAGGCCTCACATCCTTTGAAAACTCCAGAGGTACGCGGAGATCAGTGCCTCCAAAGGAGACGATGCCTGACTCCTCTTGAAACTTGATAGGAGTCCCAGGATTCCTGTGGCACGTGGAAAGGGACCCTTGGTCTCCCGCCTCAGTTGGAGAGGCGTCCCAATTGCCCTGCCAAGCCTCAAGGAGAATCCCGAGTTGTCCCTCACAACTAGGAAGGAGTCCTGACGTTGCTGAACAAACACGTGTGTGGAATGGCCCTCCCAGTGGTAACTCGAGAATATACCCCAGGTTCCCGCCGCAACTCGAGAAAAACCATGAGACTTCTCCCACGCCGCGAGATGAGGCCCGATTCCCCTGCACTGCGTGCAGAGCAATTCCGTGTTGCACATCACACATGAAAGGACCCTTGATTTCCTTGATGTCACTCCAGAGAAACCCCAAGAACACTGTTTCAAGGCTAGAGGGTTCCTGAGGTCACTGTAGCAACACGAAAGAGCTCCGTGGACCAAAAATCAACTCGAGATGAGAGATTAGTCCCTGGCTTCGACTCCAGAGGAATATCACCTTACCACAAGCACCTCAAAGGAGGCTTCTCTCAGCTCTAGGTATGTGAGAGGGACCCTGAGTTTGCGGCCTCAAGTGGAATGAACACCGCGATGCCCTGGCTCGAAATAAGGCCGGATATCCCGGCAGTGACTTGAATGCAGGCTCGTCTTGCATCTCCGAAGACAAAAGGATGTCTGAATCCCCTGTGGAGACCACAGAGAAAGACCTAGTTCCCCACCTCATCGCGACCGGAGGCCTCACATCCTTTGAAAACTCCAGAGGTACGCGGAGATCAGTGCCTCCAAAGGAGACGATGCCTGCCTCCTCGTGAAACTTGATAGGAGTCCCAGGATTCCTGTGGCACGTGGAAAGGGACCCTTGGTCTCCCGCCTCAGCTGGAGAGGCGTCCCAATTGCCCTGCCAAGCTTCGAGGAGAATCCCGAGTTGTCCCTTCCAGCTAGGCAGGAATCCTGACGTCGCTGAACAAACACGTGTTTGGAAGGACCATCCCCGTCGTAACTCGAGAATATACCCCAGGTTCCCGCCGCAACTGGAGAAAAACAATGAGACTTCCCCGTCGCCGCGAGAGGAGGCCCGATTCCCCTGCACTGCGTGCAGAGCAATTCCGGGTTGCACATCACACATGAAAGGAGCCTTGATTTCCTTGATGGCACTCCAGAGAAACCCCAAGAACACTGTTTCAAGGCTAGAGGGATCCTGAGGTCACTGTAGCAACACGAAAGAGCTCCGTGGACCAAAAATCAACTCGAGATGAGAGGTTAGTCCCTGTCTTCGACTCCAGAGGAATACCACCTTACCACAAGCACCTCAAGAGGAGGCTTCTCTCAGCTCTAGGTATGTGAGAGGGACCCTGAGTTTGCGGCCTCAAGTGGAATGGACACCGCGATGCCTTGACTCGAAATAAGGCCGGATATCCCTGCAGTGATTTGAATGCAGGCTCGTCTTGCATCTCCCAAGACGAAAGGATGTCTGAATCCCCTGTGGAGACCACAGAGAAAGACCTAGTTCCCCACCTCATCGCGACCGGAGGCCTCACATCCTTTGAAAACTCCAGAGGTACGCGGAGATCAGTGCCTCCAAAGGAGACGATGCCTGCCTCCTCGTGAAACTTGATAGGAGTCCCAGGATTCCTGTGGCACGTGGAAAGGGACTCTTGGTCTCCCGCCTCAGCTGGAGAGGCGTCCCAATTGCCCTGCCAAGCTTCGAGGAGAATCCCGAGTTGTCCCTTCCAGCTAGGCAGGAATCCTGACGTCGCTGAACAAACACGTGTTTGGAAGGACCATCCCCGTCGTAACTCGAGAATATACCCCAGGTTCCCGCCGCAACTGGAGAAAAACAATGAGACTTCCCCGTCGCCGCGAGAGGAGGCCCGATTCCCCTGCACTGCGTGCAGAGCAATTCCGGGTTGCACATCACACATGAAAGGAGCCTTGATTTCCTTGATGGCACTCCAGAGAAACCCCAAGAACACTGTTTCAAGGCTAGAGGGATCCTGAGGTCACTGTAGCAACACGAAAGAGCTCCGTGGACCAAAAATCAACTCGAGATGAGAGGTTAGTCCCTGGCTTCGACTCCAGAGGAATACCACCTTACCACAAGCACCTCAAGAGGAGGCTTCTCTCAGCTCTAGGTATGTGAGAGGGACCCTGAGTTTGCGGCCTCAAGTGGAATGGACACCGCGATGCCTTGACTCGAAATAAGGCCGGATATCCCTGCAGTGATTTGAATGCAGGCTCGTCTTGCATCTCCCAAGACGAAAGGATGTCTGAATCCCCTGTGGAGACCACAGAGAAAGACCTAGTTCCCCACCTCATCGCGACCGGAGGCCTCACATCCTTTGAAAACTCCAGAGGTACGCGGAGATCACTGCCTCCAAAGGAGACGATGCCTGAGTCCTCGGGAAACTTGATAGGAGTCCCAGGATTCCTGTGCCACGTGGAAAGGGACCCTTGGTCTCGCACCTCAGCTGGAGAGGCGTCCCAATTGCCCTGCCAAGCCTCGAGGAGAATCCCGAGTTGTCCCTCCCAACTAGGCAGGAGTCCTGACGTCGCTGAACAAACACGTGTGTGGAAGGGCCATCCCCGTCGCAACTCGAGAATATACCCCAGGTTCCCGCCGCAACTCGAGAAAAACCATGAGACTTCTCCCACGCCGCGAGATGAGGCCCGATTCCCCTGCACTGCGTGCAGAGCAATTCCGTGTTGCACATCACACATGAAAGGATCCTTGATTTCCTTCATGGCACTCCAGAGAAACCCCAAGAACACTGTTTCAAGGCTAGAGGGATCCTGAGGTCACTGTAGCAATACGAAAGAGCTCCGTGGACCAGAAATCAACTCGAGATGAGAGATTAGTCCCTGGCTTCGACTCCAGACGAACACCACTTTACCACAAGCACCTCAAAGGAGTCTTCTCTCAGCTCTAGGTATGTGAGAGGGACCCAGAGTTTGCGGCCTCAATTGGAATGGACACCGCGATGCCCTGACTCGCAATAAGGCCGGATATCCCTGCAGTGACTTGAATGCAGGCTCATCTTGCATCTCCCAAGACGAAAGGATGTCTGAATCCCCTGTGGAGACCACAGAGAAAGACCTAGTTCCCCACCTCATTGCGACCAGAGGCCTCACATCCTTTGAAAACTCCAGAGGTACGCGGAGATCAGTGCCTCCAAAGGAGACGATGCCTGAGTCCTCGGGAAACTTGATAGGAGTCCCAGGATTCCTGTGCCACGTGGAAAGGGACCCTTGGTCTCGCACCTCAGCTGGAGAGGCGTCCCAATTGCCCTGCCCAGCCTCGAGGAGAATCCCGAGTTGTCCCTCCCAACTAGGCAGGAGTCCTGACGTCGCTGAACAAACACGTGTGTGGAAGGGCCATCCCCGTCGTAACTCGAGAATATACCCCAGGTTCCCGCCGCAACTCGAGAAAAACCATGAGACTTCTCCCACGCCGCGAGATGAGGCCCGATTCCCCTGCACTGTGTGCAGAGCAATTCCGTGTTGCACATCACACATGAAAGGATCCTTGATTTCCTTCATGGCACTCCAGAGAAACCCCAAGAACACTGTTTCAAGGCTAGAGGGATCCTGAGGTCACTGTAGCAACACGAAAGAGCTCCGTGGACCAGAAATCAACTCGAGATGAGAGATTAGTCCCTGGCTTCGACTCCAGAGGAACACCACTTTACCACAAGCACCTCAAAGGAGTCTTCTCTCAGCTCTAGGTATGTGAGAGGGACCCTGAGTTTGCGGCCTCAATTGGAATGGACACCGCGATGCCCTGACTCGCAATAAGGCCGGATATCCCTGCAGTGACTTGAATGCAGGCTCATCTTGCATCTCCCAAGACGAAAGGATGTCTGAATCCCCTGTGGAGACCACAGAGAAAGACCTAATTCCCCACCTCTTCGCGACCAGAGGCCTCACATTCTTTGAAAACTCCAGAGGTACGCGGAGATCAGTGCCTCCAAAGGAGACGATGCCTGACTCCTCTTGAAACTTGATAGGAGTCCCAGGATTCCTGTGGCACGTGGAAGGGACACTTGGTCTCCCGCCTCAGCTGGAGAGGCGTCCCAATTGCCCTGCCAAGCCTCGAGGAGAATCCCGAGTTGTCCCTTGCAACTAGGCAGGAGTCCTGACATCGCTGAACAAACACGTGTGTGCAAGGGCCATCCCCGTCGTAACTCGAGAATATACCCCAGGTTCCCGCATCAACTCGAGAAAAAACATGAGACTTCCCGCTGGCCGTGAGATGAGCCTCGATTCCCCTGCACTCCGTGCAGAGCAATTCCGTGTTGCACGTGAGACAAGAAAGGAGCCTTGATTTCCTTGATGGCACTCCAGAGAAACCCCAAGAACACTGTTTCAAGGTTAGAGGGATCCTGAGGTCACTGTAGCAACACGAAAGAGCTTCGTGGATCAAAAATCCACTCGAGATGAGAGGTTAGTCCCTGGCTTCGACTCCAGAGGAATACCACCTTACCACAAGCACCTCAAAGGAGGCTTCTCACAGCTCTAGGTATGTGAGAGGGACCCTGAGTTTGCGGCCTCAATTGGAATGGACACCGCGATGCCCTGATTCGAAATAAGGCCGGATATCCCTGCAGTGACTTGAATGCAGGATCGTCTTGCATCTCCAAAGACGAAAGGATGTCTGAATCCCCTGTGGAGACCACAGAGAAAGACCTAGTTCCCCACCTCATCGCGACCGGAGGCCTCACATCCTTTGAAAACTCCAGAGGTACGCGGAGATGAGTGCCTCCAAAGGAGACGACGCCTGACTCCTTGTGAAACTTGATAGGAGTTCCAGGATTTCCTTGGAACGTGGAAAGGGACCCTTGGTCTCCCGCCTCAGCTGGAGAGGCGTCCCAATTGCCCTGCCAAGCCTCGAGGAGAATCCCGAGTTGTCCCTCCCAACTAGGCAGGAGTCCTGACGTCGATGAACAAACACGTGTGTGGAAGGCCCATCCCCGACGTAACTCGAGAATATACCCCAGGTTCCCGCCGCAACTCGAGAAAAACCATGAGCCTTCCCCCTCGCCGCGAGATGAGGCCCGATTCCCCTGAACTGCGTGCAGAGAAATTCCGGGTTGCACATCACACATGAAAGGAGCCTTGATTTCCTTCATGGTACTCCAGAGAAACCCCAAGAACACTGTTTCAAGGCTAGAGGGATCCTGAGGTCACTGTAGCAACATGAAAGAGCTCCGTGGACCAAGAATCAACTCGAGATGAGAGGTTAGTCCCTGGCTTCGCCTCCAGAGGAATGCCACCTTACCACAAGCACCTCAAGAGGAGTCTTCTCTCAGCTCTAGGTATGTGAGAGGGACCCTGAGTTTGCGGCCTCAAGTGGAATGGACTCCGCGATGCCCTGACTCGAAATAAGGCTGGATATCCCTGCAGTGACTTGAATGCAGGCTCGTCTTGCATTTCCCAAGATGAAAGAATGTCTGAATCCCCTGTGGAGACCACAGAGAAAGACCTAGTTCCTTGGTCTAGTTCTGTGAAAAATACCGTTGGTAGCTTGATAGGGATTGCATTGAATCTATAGATTGCTTTGGGTAGAATAGCCATTTTGACAATATTGATTCTTCCAATCCATGAACACGGTATGTTTCTCCATCTGTTTGTGTCCTCTTTGATTTCTTTCATCAGTGTTTTATAGTTTTCTATGTATAGGTCTTTTGTTTCTTTAGGTAGATATACTCCTAAGTATTTTATTCTTTTTGTTGCAATGGTGAATGGTATTGTTTCCTTAATTTCTCTTTCTGTTTTTTCATCGTTAGTATATAGGAATGCAAGAGATTTCTGTGTGTTAATTTTATATCCTGCAACTTTACTATATTCATTGATTAGTTCTAGTAATTTTCTGGTAGAGTCTTTAGGGTTTTCTATATAGAGGATCATGTCATCACAGAACTAGACCAAAGAATTTCACAATTTGTATGGAAATACAAAAAACCTCGAATAGCCAAAGTAATCTTGAAAAAGAAGAATGGAACTGGAGGAATCAACCTGCCTGACTTCAGACTCTACTACAAAGCCACAGTCATCAAGACAGTGTGGTACTGGCACAAAGACAGAAATATAGACCAATGGAACAGAATAGAAAGCCCAGAGATAAATCCACGAACCTATGGACACCTTATCTTTGACAAAGGAGGCAAGGATATACAATGGAAAAAAGACAACCTCTTTAACAAGTGGTGCTGGGAAAACTGGTCAACCACTTGCAAAAGAATGAAACTAGAACACTTTCTAACACCATACACAAAAATAAACTCAAAATGGATTAAAGATCTAAATGTAAGACCAGAAACTATAAAACTCCTAGAGGAGAACATAGGCAACACACTCTCCGACATAAATCACAGCAAGATCCTCTATGACCCACCTCCCAGAATATTGGAAATAAAAGCAAAACTAAACAAATGGGATCTAATGAAACTTAAAAGCTTTTGCACTACAAAAGAAACTATAAGTAAGGTGAAAAGACAGCCGTCAGATTGGGAGAAAATAATAGCAAATGAAGAAACAGACAAAGGATTAATCTCAAAAATATACAAGCAACTCCTGCAGCTCAATTCCAGAAAAATAAATGACCCAATCCAAAAATGGGCCAGAGAACTAAACAGACATTTCTCCAAAGAAGACATACAGATGGCTAACAAACACATGAAAAGGTGCTCAACATCACTCATAATTAGGGAAATGCAAATCAAAACCACAATGAGGTACCATTACACACCAGTCAGGATGGCTGCTATCCAAAAGTCTACAAGCAATAAATGCTGGAGAGGCTGTGGAGAAAAGGGAAACCTCTTACACTGTTGGTGGGAATGCAAACTAGTACAGACACTATGGAAAACAGTGTGGAGATTCCTTAAAAAACTGGAAATAGAACTGCCATATTACCCAGCAATACCACTTCTGGGCATACACACTGAGGAAACCAGATCTGAAAGAGACACATGCACCCCAATGTTCATCGCAGCACTGTTTATAATAGCCAGGACATGGAAGCAACCTAGATGCCCATCAGCAGATGAATGGATAAGGAAGCTGTGGGACATATACACCATGGAATTTTACTCAGCCGTCAAAAAGAATTCATTTGAACCAGTCCTAATGAGATGGATGAAACTGGAGCCCCTTATACAGAGTGAAGTAAGCCAGAAAGATAAAGAACATTACAGCATACTAACACATATATATGGAATTTAGAAAGATGGTAACGATAACCCTATATGCAAAACAGAAAAAGAGACACAGAAATACAGAACAGACTTTTCAACTCTGTGGGAGAAGGTGAGGGTGGGATGTTTCAAAAGAACAGCATGTATACTATCTATGCTGAAACAGATCACCAGCCCAGGTGGGATGCATGAGACAAGTGCTCCGGCCTGGTGCACTGGGAAGACCCAGAGGAATCGGGTGGAGAGGGAGATGGGAGGGGGGATCGGGATGGGGAATAAGTGTAAATCTATGGCTGATTCATATCAATGTATGACAAGACCCACTGAAAAGTTGTGAAGTAATTAGCCTCCAACTAATAAAAAAAATTAAAAAAAAAGAAAGAAAAAAAAAAAAAAAAAAAAGAAAGACCTAGTTCCCCTCCTCATCGCGACCGGAGGCCTCACATCCTTTGAAAACTCCAGAGGTACGCAGAGATCAGTGCCTCCAAAGGAGACGATGCCTGCCTCCTCGAGAAACTTGATAGGAGTCCCAGGATTCCTGTGGCACGTGGAAAGGGACCCTTGGTCTCGCGCCTCAGCTGGAGAGGCGTCCCAATTGCCCTGCCAAGCCTCGAGGAGAATCCCGAGTTGTCCTTCGCAAGTAGGCAGGAGTCCTGACGTCGCTGAACAAACACGTGTGTGGAAGGGCCATCCCCGTCGTAACTCGAGAATATACCCCAGGTTCCCGCCGCAACTCGAGAAAAACCATGAGACTTCTCCCACGCCGCGAGATGAGGCCCGATTCCCCTGCACTGCGTGCAGAGCAATTCCGTGTTGCACATCACACATGAAAGGATCCTTGATTTCCTTGATGTCACTCCAGAGAAACCCCAAGAACACTGTTTCAAGGCTAGAGGGATCCTGAGGTCACTGTAGCAACACGAAAGAGCTCCGTGGACCAGAAATCAACTCGAGATGAGAGGTTAGTCCCTGGCTTCAACTCCAGCGGTATAACACCTTACCAGAAGCACCTCAAAGGAGGCTTCTCTCAGCTCTAGGTATGTGAGAAGGACCCTGAGTTTGCAGCCTCAAGTGGAATGGACACCCCGATGCCCTGACTCGAAATAAGGCCAGATATCCCTGCAGTGACTTGAATGCAGGCTCGTCTTACATCTCCCAAGACGAAAGGATGTTTGATCCCCTGTGGAGACCACAGAGAAAGACCTAGTTCCCCACCTCATCGCGACCGGTGGCCTGACATCTTTTGAAAACTCCAGAGGTACGTCGAGATCAGTGCCTCCAAAGGAGACGATGCCTGCCTCCTCGTGAAACTTGATAGGAGTCCCAGGATTCCTGTGGCACGTGGAAAGGGACCCTTGGTCTCCCGCCTCAGCTGGAGAGGCGTCCCAATTGCCCTGCCAGGCCTCGAGGAGAATCCCGAGTTGTCCCTCGCAACTAGGCAGGAGTCCTGACGTCGCTGAACAAACACGTGTGTGGAAGGGCCATCCCCGCCGTAACTCGAGAATTTACCCCAGGTTCGCGCCGCAACTCGAGAAAAACCATGAGACTTCCCCCTCGTCGCGAGAAGAGGCCCGATTCCCCTGCACTGCGTGCAGAGCAATTCCGTGTTGCACATCACACATGAAAGGATGCTTGATTTCCTTGATGGCACTCCAGAGAAACCCCAAGAATACTGTTTCAAGGCTAGAGGGATACTGAGGTCACTGTAGCAACAAGATAGGGCTCCGTGGACCAAGAATCAACTCGAGATGAGAGGTTAGTCCCTGTCTTCGACTCCAGAGGAATACCACCTTACCACAAGCACCTCAAGAGGAGGCTTCTCTCAGCTCTAGGTATGTGAGAGGGACCCTGATTTTGCGGCCTCAAGTGGAATGGACACCGCGATTCCCTGACTCGAAATAAGGCCAGATATCCCTGCAGTGACTTGAATGCAGGCTCGTCTTACATCTCCCAAGACGAAAGGATGTTTGAATCCCCTGTGGAGACCACAGAGAAAGACCTAGTTCCCCACCTCATCGCGACCGGAGGCCTCACATTTTTTGAAAACCCCAGAGGTACGCGGAGATCAGTGCCTCCAAAGGAGACGATGCCTGCCTCCTCGTGAAACTTGATAGGAGTCCCAGGATTCCTGTGGCACGTGGAAAGAGACCCTTAGTCTCCCGCCTCAGCTGGAGAGGCGTCCCAATTGCCCTGCCAGGCCTCGAGGAGAATCCCGAGTTGTCCCTCGCAACTAGGCAGGAGTCCTGACGTCGCTGAACAAACACGTGTGTGGAAGGGCCATCCCCGCCGTAACTCGAGAATTTACCCCAGGTTCGCGCCGCAACTCGAGAAAAACCATGAGACTTCCCCCTCGTCGCGAGAAGAGGCCCGATTCCCATGCACTGCGTGCAGAGCAATTCCGTGTTGCACATCACACAGGAAAGGAGCCTTGATTTCCTTGATGGCACTCCAGAGAAACCTCAAGAACACTGTTTCAAGGCTAGAGGGATCCTGAGGTCATTGTAGCAACACGAAAGAGCTCCGAGGACCAAGAATCAACTCGAGATGAGAGGTTAGTCCCTGGCTTCGCCTCCAGAGGAATGCCACCTTACCACAAGCACCTCAAGAGGAGTCTTCTCTCAGCTCTAGGTATGTGAGAGGGACCCTGAGTTTGCGGCCTCAAGTGGAATGGACTCCGCGATGCCCTGACTCGAAATAAGGCCGGATATCCCTGCAGTGACTTGAATGCAGCCTCGTCTTGCATCTCCCAAGACGAAAGAATGTCTGAATCCCCTGTGGAGACCACAGAGAAAGACCTAGTTCCTTGGTCTAGTTCTGTGAAAAATACCGTTGGTAGCTTGATAGGGATTGCATTGAATCTATAGATTGCTCTGGGTAGAATAGCCATTTTGACAATATTGATTCTTCCAATCCATGAACACGGTATGTTTCTCCATCTGTTTGTGTCCTCTTTGATTTCTTTCATCATTCTTTTATAGTTTTCTATATATAGGTCTTTTGTTTCTTTAGGTAGATATACTCCTAAGTATTTTATTCTTTTTGTTGCAATGGTGAGTGGTATTGTTTCCTTAATTTCTCTTTCTGTTTTTTCATCGTTAGTATATAGGAATGCAAGAGATTTCTGTGTGTTAATTTTATATCCTGCAACTTTACTATATTCATTGATTAGTTCTAGTAATTTTCTGGTAGAGTCTTTAGGGTTTTCTATATAGAGGATCATGTCATCACAGAACTAGACCAAAGAATTTCACAATTTGTATGGAAATACAAAAAACCTCGAATAGCCAAAGTAATCTTGAAAAAGAAGAATGGAACTGGAGGAATCAACCTGCCTGACTTCAGACTCTACTACAAAGCCACAGTCATCAAGACAGTGTGGTACTGGCACAAAGACAGAAATATAGACCAATGGAACAGAATAGAAAGCCCAGAGATAAATCCACGAACCTATGGACACCTTATCTTTGACAAAGGAGGCAAGGATATACAATGGAAAAAAGACAACCTCTTTAACAAGTGGTGCTGGGAAAACTGGTCAACCACTTGCAAAAGAATGAAACTAGAACACTTTCTAACACCATACACAAAAATAAACTCAAAATGGATTAAAGATCTAAATGTAAGACCAGAAACTATAAAACTCCTAGAGGAGAACATAGGCAAAACACTCTCCGACATAAATCACAGCAAGATCCTCTATGACCCACCTCCCAGAATATTGGAAATAAAAGCAAAACTAAACAAATGGGATCTAATGAAACTTAAAAGCTTTTGCACTACAAAAGAAACTATAAGTAAGGTGAAAAGACAGCCGTCAGATTGGGAGAAAATAATAGCAAATGAAGAAACAGACAAAGGATTAATCTGAAAAATATACAAGCACCTCCTGCAGCTCAATTCCAGAAAAATAAATGACCCAATCCAAAAATGGGCCAGAGAACTAAACAGACATTTCTCCAAAGAAGACATACAGATGGCTAACAAACACATGAAAAGGTGCTCAACATCACTCATTATTAGAGAAATGCAAATCAAAACCACAATGAGGTACCATTACACACCAGTCAGGATGGCTGCTATCCAAAAGTCTACAAGCAATAAATGCTGGAGAGGCTGTGGAGAAAAGGGAACCCTCTTACACTGTTGGTGGGAATGCAAACTAGTACAGCCACTATGGAAAACAGTGTGGAGATTCCTTAAAAAACTGGAAATAGAACTGCCATATTACCCAGCAATACCACTTCTGGGCATACACACTGAGGAAACCAGATCTGAAAGAGACACATGCACCCCAATGTTCATCGCAGCACTGTTTATAATAGCCAGGACATGGAAGCAACCTAGATGCCCATCAGCAGATGAATGGATAAGGAAGCTGTGGGACATATACACCATGGAATTTTACTCAGCCGTCAAAAAGAATTCATTTGAACCAGTCCTAATGAGATGGATGAAACTGGAGCCCCTTATACAGAGTGAAGTAAGCCAGAAAGATAAAGAACATTACAGCATACTAACACATATATATGGAATTTAGAACGATGGTAACGATAACCCTATATGCAAAACAGAAAAAGAGACACAGAAATACAGAACAGACTTTTGAACTCTGTGGGAGAAGGTGAGGGTGGGATGTTTCAAAAGAACAGCATGTATACTATCTATGGTGAAACAGATCACCAGCCCAGGTGGGATGCATGAGACAAGTGCTCCGGCCTGGTGCACTGGGAAGACCCAGAGGAATCGGGTGGAGAGGGAGATGGGAGGGGGGATCGGGATTGGGAATAAGTGTAAATCTATGGCTGATTCATATCAATGTATGACAAGACCCACTGAAATGTTGTGAAGTAATTAGCCTCCAACTAATAAAAAAAATTAAAAAAAAAAAAAAAAAAGAAAGACCTAGTTTCCCTCCTCATCGCGACCGGAGGCCTCACATCCTTGGAAAATTCCAGAGGTATGCGGAGATCAGTGCCTCCAAAGGAGACGATGCCTGACTCCTCCTGAAACTTGATAGGAGTCCCAGGATTCGTGTGGCACGTGGAAACGGACCCTTGGTCTCCCGCCTCAGCTGGAGAGGCGTCCCAATTGCCCTGCCAAGCCTCGAGGAGAATCCCGAGTTGTCCCTCCCAACTAGGCAGGAGTCCTGACGTCGCTGAACAAACACGTGTGTGGAACGGCCATCCCCGTCGTAACTCGAGAATATACCCCAGGTTCCCGCCGCAACTCGAGAAAAACCATGAGACTTCTCTCACGCCGCGAGATGAGGCCCGATTCCCCTGCACTGCGTGCAGAGCAATTCCGTGTTGCACATCACACAGGAAAGGAAACTTGATTTCCTTCATGGCACTCCAGAGAAACCCCAAAAACACTGTTTCAAGGCTAGAGGGATCCTGAGGTCACTGTAGCAACATGAAAGAGCTCCGTGGACCAGAAATCAACTCGAGATGAGAGATTAGTCCCTGGCTTCGACTCCAGAGTAATACCACCTTACCACAAGTACCTCAAAGGAGGCTCCTCTCAGCTCTAGGTATGTGAGAGGGACCCTGAGTTTGCGGCCTCAAGTGGAATGGCACCGAGATGCCCTGACTCGAAATAAGGCCAGATATCCCTGCAGTGACTTGAATGCAGGCTCGTCTTGCATCTCCCAAGACGAAAGGATGTCTGAATCCCCTGTGGAGACCACAGAGAAAGACCTAGTTCCCCACCTCATCGCGACCGGAGGCCTCACATCCTTTGAAAACTCCAGCGGTACGCGGTGATTAGTGCCTCCAAAGGAGACGATGCCTGACTCCTCGTGAAACTTGATAGGAGTCCCAGGATTCCTGTGGCACGTGGAAAGGGACACTTGGTCTCCCGCCTCAGCTGGAGAGGCGTCCCAATTGCCCTGCCAAGCCTCAAGGAGAATCCCGAGTTGTCCCTCGCAACTAGGCAGGAGTCCTGACGTCGCTGAACAAACACGTGTGTGGAAGGGCCATCCCCGTGGTAACACGAGAATATACCCCAGGTTCCCGCCGCAACTCGAGAAAAACCATGAGACTTCCCCCTCGCTGTGAGATGAGGCCCGATTCCCCTGGACGGCGTTGAGAGTAATTCCGTGTTGCACATTACACATGAAACGAGCCTTGATTTCCTTGATGGCTCTCCAGAGAAACCCCAGGAACACTGTTTCAAGGCTAGAGGGATCCTGAGGTCACTGTAGCAACATGAAAGAGCTCCGTGGACCAGAAATCAACTCGAGATGAGAGGTTACTTCCTGGCTACGCCTCCAGAGGAATACCACCTTACCACAAGCACCTCAAATGAGGCTTCTCTCAGCTCTAGGTATGTGAGAGGGACCCTGAGTTTGCGGCCTCAAGTGGAATGGACACCGCGATGCCCTGACTCGAAATAAGGCCGGATATCCCTGCAGTGACTTGAATGCAGGCTCGTCTTGCATCTCCCAAGACGAAAGGATGTCTGAATCCCCTGTGGAGACCACAGAGAAAGACCTAGTTCCCCACCTCATGGCGACAGGAGGCCTCACATCCTTTGACAACTCCAGAGGTACGCAGAGATCAGTGCCTCCAAAGGAGACGATGCCTGCCTCCTCGTGAAACTTGATAGGAGTCCCAGGTTTCCTGTGGCACGTGGAAAGGGACACTTGGTCTCCCGCCTCAGCTGGAGAGGCGTCCCAATTGCCCTGCCAAGCCTCAAGGAGAATCCCGAGTTGTCCCTCGCAACAAGGCAGGAGTCCTGACGTCGCTGAACAAACACGTGTGTGGAAGGGCCAACCCCGTCGAAACTCGAGAATATACCCCAGGTTCCTGCCGCAACTCGAGGAAAACCATAAGACTTCCTTCTCGCCGCGAGATGAGGCCCGATTCCCCTGCACTGCGTGCAGAGCAATTCCGTGTTGCACATCACACATGAAAGGAGCCTTGATTTCCTTGATGGCACTCCAGGGAAACCCCAAGAACACTGTTTCAAGGCTAGAGGGATCCTGAGGTCACTGTAGCAACACGAAAGAGCACCGTGGACCAAAAATCAACTCGAGATAAGAGGTTAGTCCCTGGCTTCGACTCCAGAGGAATACCACCTTTCCGCAAGCACCTCAAGGGGAGACTTTTCTCAGCTCTAGGTATGTGAGAGGGACCCTGAGTTTGCGGCCTCAAGTGGAATGGACACCGCGATTCCCTGCCTTGACATAAGGCTGGATATCCCTGCAGTGACTTGAATGCAGGCTCGTCTTGCATCTCCCAAAACGAAAGGATGTCTGAATCCCCTGTGGAGACCACAGAGAAAGACCTAGTTCCCCACCTCATCGCGACCGGAGGCCTCACATCCTTTGAAAACTCCAGCGGTACGCGGAGATCAGTGCCTCCAAAGGAGACGATGCCTGACTCCTCTTGAAACTTGATAGGAGTCCCAGATTCCTGTGGCACGTGGAAAGGGACCCTTGGTCTCCCGCCTCAGCTGGAGAGGCGTCCCAATTGCCCTGCCAAGCATCGAGGAGAATCCCGAGTTGTCCCTCGCAACTAGGCAGGAGTCCTGCCGTCGCTGAACAAACACGTGTGTGGAAGGGCCATCCCCGTCGTAACTCGAGAATATGCCCCAGGTTCCCGCCGCAACTCGAGAAAGATCATGAGACTTCCCCCTCACCGCAAGATGAGGCCCGATTCCCCTGCACTGCGTGCAGAGCAATTCCGTGTTGCACATCACACAGGAAAGGAGCCTTGATTTCCTTCATGGCACTCCAGAGAAACCCCAGGAACACTGTTTCAAGGCTAGAGGGATACTGAGGTCACTGTAGCAACAAGAAAGTGCTCCGTGGACCAAGAATCAACTCGAGATGAGAGGTTAGTCCCTGGCATCGACTCCAGAGGAATAGCACCTTACTACAAGCACCTCAAGAGGAGGATTCTCTCAGCTCTAGGTATGTGAGAGGGACCCTGAGTTTGCGGCCTCAATTGGAATGGACACCCCGATGCCCTGACTCGAAATAAGGCCGGATATCCCTGCAGTGACTTGAATGCAGGCTCGTCTTGCATCTCCCCAGACGAAAGGATGTCTGAATCCCCTGTGGAGACCACAGAGAAAGACCTAGTTCCCCACCTCATCGCGACCGGAGGCCTCACATCCTTTGAAAACTCCAGAGGGACGCAGAGATCAGTGCCTCCAAAGGAGACGATGCCTGACTCCTCGTGAAACTTGATAGGAGTCCCAGGATTCCTGTGGCACGTGGAAAGGGACCCTTGGTCTCCCGCCTCAGCTGGAGAGGCGTTCCAATTGCCCCCCCAAGCCTCGAGGAGAATCCCGAGTTGTCCCTCGAAACTAGGCAGGAGTCCTGACGTCGCTGAACAAACACGTGTGTGGAAGGGCCATCCCCGACGTAACTCGAGAATATACCCCAGGTTCCCGCCGCAACTCGAGAAAAACCATGAGCCTTCCCCCTCGCCGCGAGATGAGGCCCGATTCCCCTGCACTGCGTGCAGAGCAATTCCGTGTTGCACATCACACATCAAAGGAGCCTTGATTTCCTTGATGGCACTCCAGAGAAACCCCAAGAACACTGTTTCAAGGCTAGAGGGATCCTGAGGTCATTGTAGCAACACGAAAGAGCTCCGTGGACCAAGAATCAACTCGAGATGAGAGGTTAGTCCCTGGCTTCGACTCCAGAGGAATACCACCTTACCACAAGCACCTCAAGAGGAGGCTTCTCTCAGCTCTAGGTATGTGAGAGGGACCCTGAGTTTGCGGCCTCAAGTGGAATGGACTCCGCGATGCCCTGACTCGAAATAAGGCCGGATATCCCTGCAGTGACTTGAATGCAGGCTCGTCTTGCATCTCCCAAGACGAAAGAATGTCTGAATCCCCTGTGGAGACCACAGAGAAAGACCTATTTCCTTGGTCTAGTTCTGTGAAAAATACCGTTGGTAGCTTGATAGGGATTGCATTGAATCTATAGATTGCTTTGGGTAGAATAGCCATTTTGACAATATTGATTCTTCCAATCCATGAACACGGTATGTTTCTCCATCTGTTTGTGTCCTCTTTGATTTCTTTCATCAGTGTTTTATAGTTTTCTATGTATAGGTCTTTTTTTTCTTTAGGTAGATATACTCCTAAGTATTTTATTCTTTTTGTTGCAATGGTGAATGGTATTGTTTCCCTAATTTCTCTTTCTGTTTTTTCATCGTTAGTATATAGGAATGCAAGGGATTTCTGTGTGTTAATTTTATATCCTGCAACTTTACTATATTCATTGATTAGTTCTAGTAATTTTCTGGTAGAGTCTTTAGGGTTTTCTATATAGAGGATCATGTCATCACAGAACTAGACCAAAGAATTTCACAATTTGTATGGAAATACAAAAAACCTCGAATAGCCAAAGTAATCTTGAAAAAGAAGAATGGAACTGGAGGAATCAACCTGCCTGACTTCAGACTCTACTACAAAGCCACAGTCATCAAGACAGTGTGGTACTGGCACAAAGACAGAAATATAGACCAATGGAACAGAATAGAAAGCCCAGAGATAAATCCACGAACCTATGGACACCTTATCTTTGACAAAGGAGGCAAGGATATACAATGGAAAAAAGACAACCTCTTTAACAAGTGGTGCTGGGAAAACTGGTCAACCACTTGCAAAAGAATGAAACTAGAACACTTTCTAACACCATACACAAAAATAAACTCAAAATGGATTAAAGATCTAAATGTAAGACCAGAAACTATAAAACTCCTAGAGGAGAACATAGGCAAAACACTCTCCGACATAAATCACAGCAAGATCCTCTATGACCCACCTCCCAGAATATTGGAAATAAAAGCAAAACTAAACAAATGGGATCTAATGAAACTTAAAAGCTTTTGCACTACAAAGGAAACTATAAGTAAGGTGAAAAGACAGCCGTCAGATTGGGAGAAAATAATAGCAAATGAAGAAACAGACAAAGGATTAATCTCAAAAATATACAAGCAACTCCTGCAGCTCAATTCCAGAAAAATAAATGACCCAATCCAAAAATGGGCCAGAGAACTAAACAGACATTTCTCCAAAGAAGACATACAGATGGCTAACAAACACATGAAAAGGTGCTCAACATCACTCATTATTAGAGAAATGCAAATCAAAACCACAATGAGGTACCATTACACACCAGTCAGGATGGCTGCTATCCAAAAGTCTACAAGCAATAAATGCTGGAGAGGCTGTGGAGAAAAGGGAACCCTCTTACACTGTTGGTGGGAATGCAAACTAGTACAGACACTATGGAAAACAGTGTGGAGATTCCTTAAAAAACTGGAAATAGAACTGCCATATTACCCAGCAATACCACTTCTGGGCATACACACTGAGGAAACCAGATCTGAAAGAGACACATGCACCCCAATGTTCATCGCAGCACTGTTTATAATAGCCAGGACATGGAAGCAACCTAGATGCCCATCAGCAGATGAATGGATAAGGAAGCTGTGGGACATATACACCATGGAATTTTACTCAGCCGTCAAAAAGAATTCATTTGAACCAGTCCTAATGAGATGGATGAAACTGGAGCCCCTTATACAGAGTGAAGTAAGCCAGAAAGATAAAGAACATTACAGCATACTAACACATATATATGGAATTTAGAACGATGGTAACGATAACCCTATTTGCAAAACAGAAAAAGAGATACAGAAATACAGAACAGATTTTTGAACTCTGTGGGAGAAGGTGAGGGTGGGATGTTTCAAAAGAACAGCATGTATACTATCTATGGTGAAACAGATCACCAGCCCAGGTGGGATGCATGAGACAAGTGCTCCGGCCTGGTGCACTGGGAAGACCCAGAGGAATCGGGTGGAGAGGGAGATGGGAGGGGGGATCGGGATGGGGAATAAGTGTAAATCTATGGCTGATTCATTTCAATGTATGACAAGACCCACTGAAATGTTGTGAAGTGATTAGCCTCCGACTAATAAAAAAAATTAAAAAAGAAAAAAAAAAGAAAAGCAAGAAAGACCTAGTTCCCCTCCTCATCACGACCGGAGCCTCACATTCTTTGAAAACTCCAGAGGTACGCGGAGATCAGTGCCTCCAAAGGAGACGATGCCTGACTCCTCTTGAAACTTGATAGGAGTCCCAGGATTCCTGTGGCACGTGGAAAGGGACCCTTGGTCTCCCGCCTCAGTTGGAGAGGCGTCCCAATTGCCCTGCCAAGCCTCAAGGAGAATCCCGAGTTGTCCCTTGCAACTAGGAAGGAGTCCTGACGTTGCTGAACAAACACGTGTGTGGAATGGCCCTCCCAGTGGTAACTCGAGAATATACCCCAGGTTCCCGCCGCAACTCGAGAAAAACCATGAGACTTCTCCCACGCCGCGAGATGAGGCTCGATTCCCCTGCACTGCGTGCAGAGCAATTCCGTGTTGCACATCACACATGAAAGGACCCTTGATTTCCTTGATGTCACTCCAGAGAAACCCCAAGAACACTGTTTCAAGGCTAGAGGGATCCTGAGGTCACTGTAGCAACACGAAAGAGCTCCGTGGACCAAAAATCAACTCGAGATGAGAGATTAGTCCCTGGCTTCGACTCCAGAGGAATATCACCTTACCACAAGCACCTCAAAGGAGGCTTCTCTCAGCTCTAGGTATGTGAGAGGGACCCTGAGTTTGCGGCCTCAAGTGGAATGAACACCGCGATGCCCTGGCTCGAAATAAGGCCGGATATCCCGGCAGTGACTTGAATGCAGGCTCGTCTTGCATCTCCGAAGACAAAAGGATGTCTGAATCCCCTGTGGAGACCACAGAGAAAGACCTAGTTCCCCACCTCATCGCGACCGGAGGCCTCACATCCTTGGAAAACTCCAGAGGAACGCGGAGATCAGTGCCTCCAAAGGAGACGATGCCTGCCTCCTCGTGAAACTTGATAGGAGTCCCAGGATTCCTGTGGCACGTGGAAAGGGACCCTTCGTCTCCCGCCTCAGTTGGAGAGGCGTCCCAATTGCCCTGCCAAGCCTCAAGGAGAATCCCGAGTTGTCCCTCACAACTAGGAAGGAGTCCTGACGTTGCTGAACAAACACGTGTGTGGAATGGCCCTCCCAGTGGTAACTCGAGAATATACCCCAGGTTCCCGCCGCAACTCGAGAAAAACCATGAGACTTCTCCCACGCCGCGAGATGAGGCCCGATTCCCCTGCACTGCGTGCAGAGCAATTCCGTGTTGCACATCACACATGAAAGGACCCTTGATTTCCTTGATGTCACTCCAGAGAAACCCCAAGAACACTGTTTCAAGGCTAGAGGGTTCCTGAGGTCACTGTAGCAACACGAAAGAGCTCCGTGGACCAAAAATCAACTCGAGATGAGAGATTAGTCCCTGGCTTCGACTCCAGAGGAATATCACCTTACCACAAGCACCTCAAAGGAGGCTTCTCTCAGCTCTAGGTATGTGAGAGGGACCCTGAGTTTGCGGCCTCAAGTGGAATGAACACCGCGATGCCCTGGCTCGAAATAAGGCCGGATATCCCGGCAGTGACTTGAATGCAGGCTCGTCTTGCATCTCCGAAGACAAAAGGATGTCTGAATCCCCTGTGGAGACCACAGAGAAAGACCTAGTTCCCCACCTCATCGCGACTGGAGGCCTCACATCCTTTGAAAACTCCAGAGGTACGCGGAGATCAGTGCCTCCAAAGGAGACGATGCCTGCCTCCTCGTGAAACTTGATAGGAGTCCCAGGATTCCTGTGGCACGTGGAAAGGGACCCTTGGTCTCCCGCCTCAGCTGGAGAGGCGTCCCAATTGCCCTGCCAAGCTTCGAGGAGAATCCCGAGTTGTCCCTTCCAGCTAGGCAGGAATCCTGACGTCGCTGAACAAACACGTGTTTGGAAGGACCATCCCCGTCGTAACTCGAGAATATACCCCAGGTTCCCGCCGCAACTGGAGAAAAACAATGAGACTTCCCCGTCGCCGCGAGAGGAGGCCCGATTCCCCTGCACTGCGTGCAGAGCAATTCCGGGTTGCACATCACACATGAAAGGAGCCTTGATTTCCTTGATGGCACTCCAGAGAAACCCCAAGAACACTGTTTCAAGGCTAGAGGGATCCTGAGGTCACTGTAGCAACACGAAAGAGCTCCGTGGACCAAAAATCAACTCGAGATGAGAGGTTAGTCCCTGTCTTCGACTCCAGAGGAATACCACCTTACCACAAGCACCTCAAGAGGAGGCTTCTCTCAGCTCTAGGTATGTGAGAGGGACCCTGAGTTTGCGGCCTCAAGTGGAATGGACACCGCGATGCCTTGACTCGAAATAAGGCCGGATATCCCTGCAGTGATTTGAATGCAGGCTCGTCTTGCATCTCCCAAGACGAAAGGATGTCTGAATCCCCTGTGGAGACCACAGAGAAAGACCTAGTTCCCCACCTCATCGCGACCGGAGGCCTCACATCCTTTGAAAACTCCAGAGGTACGCGGAGATCAGTGCCTCCAAAGGAGACGATGCCTGCCTCCTCGTGAAACTTGATAGGAGTCCCAGGATTCCTGTGGCACGTGGAAAGGGACCCTTGGTCTCCCGCCTCAGCTGGAGAGGCGTCCCAATTGCCCTGCCAAGCTTCGAGGAGAATCCCGAGTTGTCCCTTCCAGCTAGGCAGGAATCCTGACGTCGCTGAACAAACACGTGTTTGGAAGGACCATCCCCGTCGTAACTCGAGAATATACCCCAGGTTCCCGCCGCAACTGGAGAAAAACAATGAGACTTCCCCGTCGCCGCGAGAGGAGGCCCGGTTCCCCTGCACTGCGTGCAGAGCAATTCCGGGTTGCACATCACACATGAAAGGAGCCTTGATTTCCTTGATGGCACTCCAGAGAAACCCCAAGAACACTGTTTCAAGGCTAGAGGGATCCTGAGGTCACTGTAGCAACACGAAAGAGCTCCGTGGACCAAAAATCAACTCGAGATGAGAGGTTAGTCCCTGGCTTCGACTCCAGAGGAATACCACCTTACCACAAGCACCTCAAGAGGAGGCTTCTCTCAGCTCTAGGTATGTGAGAGGGACCCTGAGTTTGCGGCCTCAAGTGGAATGGACACCGCGATGCCTTGACTCGAAATAAGGCCGGATATCCCTGCAGTGATTTGAATGCAGGCTCGTCTTGCATCTCCCAAGACGAAAGGATGTCTGAATCCCCTGTGGAGACCACAGAGAAAGACCTAGTTCCCCACCTCATCGCGACCGGAGGCCTCACATCCTTTGAAAACTCCAGAGGTACGCGGAGATCACTGCCTCCAAAGGAGACGATGCCTGAGTCCTCGGGAAACTTGATAGGAGTCCCAGGATTCCTGTGCCACGTGGAAAGGGACCCTTGGTCTCGCACCTCAGCTGGAGAGGCGTCCCAATTGCCCTGCCAAGCCTCGAGGAGAATCCCGAGTTGTCCCTCCCAACTAGGCAGGAGTCCTGACGTCGCTGAACAAACACGTGTGTGGAAGGGCCATCCCCGTCGCAACTCGAGAATGTACCCCAGGTTCCCGCCGCAACTCGAGAAAAACCATGAGACTTCTCCCACGCCGCGAGATGAGGCCCGATTCCCCTGCACTGTGTGCAGAGCAATTCCGTGTTGCACATCACACATGAAAGGATCCTTGATTTCCTTCATGGCACTCCAGAGAAACCCCAAGAACACTGTTTCAAGGCTAGAGGGATCCTGAGGTCACTGTAGCAATACGAAAGAGCTCCGTGGACCAGAAATCAACTCGAGATGAGAGATTAGTCCCTGGCTTCGACTCCAGACGAACACCACTTTACCACAAGCACCTCAAAGGAGTCTTCTCTCAGCTCTAGGTATGTGAGAGGGACCCTGAGTTTGCGGCCTCAATTGGAATGGACACCGCGATGCCCTGACTCGCAATAAGGCCGGATATCCCTGCAGTGACTTGAATGCAGGCTCATCTTGCATCTCCCAAGACGAAAGGATGTCTGAATCCCCTGTGGAGACCACAGAGAAAGACCTAGTTCCCCACCTCATTGCGACCAGAGGCCTCACATCCTTTGAAAACTCCAGAGGTACGCGGAGATCAGTGCCTCCAAAGGAGACGATGCCTGAGTCCTCGGGAAACTTGATAGGAGTCCCAGGATTCCTGTGCCACGTGGAAAGGGACCCTTGGTCTCGCACCTCAGCTGGAGAGGCGTCCCAATTGCCCTGCCCAGCCTCGAGGAGAATCCCGAGTTGTCCCTCCCAACTAGGCAGGAGTCCTGACGTCGCTGAACAAACACGTGTGTGGAAGGGCCATCCCCGTCGTAACTCGAGAATATACCCCAGGTTCCCGCCGCAACTCGAGAAAAACCATGAGACTTCTCCCACGCCGCGAGATGAGGCCCGATTCCCCTGCACTGTGTGCAGAGCAATTCCGTGTTGCACATCACACATGAAAGGATCCTTGATTTCCTTCATGGCACTCCAGAGAAACCCCAAGAACACTGTTTCAAGGCTAGAGGGATCCTGAGGTCACTGTAGCAACACGAAAGAGCTCCGTGGACCAGAAATCAACTCGAGATGAGAGATTAGTCCCTGGCTTCGACTCCAGAGGAACACCACTTTACCACAAGCACCTCAAAGGAGTCTTCTCTCAGCTCTAGGTATGTGAGAGGGACCCTGAGTTTGCGGCCTCAATTGGAATGGACACCGCGATGCCCTGACTCGCAATAAGGCCGGATATCCCTGCAGTGACTTGAATGCAGGCTCATCTTGCATCTCCCAAGACGAAAGGATGTCTGAATCCCCTGTGGAGACCACAGAGAAAGACCTAATTCCCCACCTCTTCGCGACCAGAGGCCTCACATTCTTTGAAAACTCCAGAGGTACGCGGAGATCAGTGCCTCCAAAGGAGACGATGCCTGACTCCTCTTGAAACTTGATAGGAGTCCCAGGATTCCTGTGGCACGTGGAAGGGACACTTGGTCTCCCGCCTCAGCTGGAGAGGCGTCCCAATTGCCCTGCCAAGCCTCGAGGAGAATCCCGAGTTGTCCCTTGCAACTAGGCAGGAGTCCTGACATCGCTGAACAAACACGTGTGTGCAAGGGCCATCCCCGTCGTAACTCGAGAATATACCCCAGGTTCCCGCATCAACTCGAGAAAAAACATGAGACTTCCCGCTGGCCGTGAGATGAGCCTCGATTCCCCTGCACTCCGTGCAGAGCAATTCCGTGTTGCACGTGAGACAAGAAAGGAGCCTTGATTTCCTTGATGGCACTCCAGAGAAACCCCAAGAACACTGTTTCAAGGTTAGAGGGATCCTGAGGTCACTGTAGCAACACGAAAGAGCTTCGTGGATCAAAAATCCACTCGAGATGAGAGGTTAGTCCCTGGCTTCGACTCCAGAGGAATACCACCTTACCACAAGCACCTCAAAGGAGGCTTCTCACAGCTCTAGGTATGTGAGAGGGACCCTGAGTTTGCGGCCTCAATTGGAATGGACACCGCGATGCCCTGATTCGAAATAAGGCCGGATATCCCTGCAGTGACTTGAATGCAGGATCGTCTTGCATCTCCAAAGACGAAAGGATGTCTGAATCCCCTGTGGAGACCACAGAGAAAGACCTAGTTCCCCACCTCATCGCGACCGGAGGCCTCACATCCTTTGAAAACTCCAGAGGTACGCGGAGATGAGTGCCTCCAAAGGAGACGACGCCTGACTCCTTGTGAAACTTGATAGGAGTTCCAGGATTTCCTTGGAACGTGGAAAGGGACCCTTGGTCTCCCGCCTCAGCTGGAGAGGCGTCCCAATTGCCCTGCCAAGCCTCGAGGAGAATCCCGAGTTGTCCCTCCCAACTAGGCAGGAGTCCTGACGTCGATGAACAAACACGTGTGTGGAAGGCCCATCCCCGACGTAACTCGAGAATATACCCCAGGTTCCCGCCGCAACTCGAGAAAAACCATGAGCCTTCCCCCTCGCCGCGAGATGAGGCCCGATTCCCCTGCACTGCGTGCAGAGAAATTCCGGGTTGCACATCACACATGAAAGGAGCCTTGATTTCCTTCATGGTACTCCAGAGAAACCCCAAGAACACTGTTTCAAGGCTAGAGGGATCCTGAGGTCACTGTAGCAACATGAAAGAGCTCCGTGGACCAAGAATCAACTCGAGATGAGAGGTTAGTCCCTGGCTTCGCCTCCAGAGGAATGCCACCTTACCACAAGCACCTCAAGAGGAGTCTTCTCTCAGCTCTAGGTATGTGAGAGGGACCCTGAGTTTGCGGCCTCAAGTGGAATGGACTCCGCGATGCCCTGACTCGAAATAAGGCCGGATATCCCTGCAGTGACTTGAATGCAGGCTCGTCTTGCATTTCCCAAGATGAAAGAATGTCTGAATCCCCTGTGGAGACCACAGAGAAAGACCTAGTTCCTTGGTCTAGTTCTGTGAAAAATACCGTTGGTAGCTTGATAGGGATTGCATTGAATCTATAGATTGCTTTGGGTAGAATAGCCATTTTGACAATATTGATTCTTCCAATCCATGAACACGGTATGTTTCTCCATCTGTTTGTGTCCTCTTTGATTTCTTTCATCAGTGTTTTATAGTTTTCTATGTATAGGTCTTTTGTTTCTTTAGGTAGATATACTCCTAAGTATTTTATTCTTTTTGTTGCAATGGTGAATGGTATTGTTTCCTTAATTTCTCTTTCTGTTTTTTCATCGTTAGTATATAGGAATGCAAGAGATTTCTGTGTGTTAATTTTATATCCTGCAACTTTACTATATTCATTGATTAGTTCTAGTAATTTTCTGGTAGAGTCTTTAGGGTTTTCTATATAGAGGATCATGTCATCACAGAACTAGACCAAAGAATTTCACAATTTGTATGGAAATACAAAAAACCTCGAATAGCCAAAGTAATCTTGAAAAAGAAGAATGGAACTGGAGGAATCAACCTGCCTGACTTCAGACTCTACTACAAAGCCACAGTCATCAAGACAGTGTGGTACTGGCACAAAGACAGAAATATAGACCAATGGAACAGAATAGAAAGCCCAGAGATAAATCCACGAACCTATGGACACCTTATCTTTGACAAAGGAGGCAAGGATATACAATGGAAAAAAGACAACCTCTTTAACAAGTGGTGCTGGGAAAACTGGTCAACCACTTGCAAAAGAATGAAACTAGAACACTTTCTAACACCATACACAAAAATAAACTCAAAATGGATTAAAGATCTAAATGTAAGACCAGAAACTATAAAACTCCTAGAGGAGAACATAGGCAACACACTCTCCGACATAAATCACAGCAAGATCCTCTATGACCCACCTCCCAGAATATTGGAAATAAAAGCAAAACTAAACAAATGGGATCTAATGAAACTTAAAAGCTTTTGCACTACAAAAGAAACTATAAGTAAGGTGAAAAGACAGCCGTCAGATTGGGAGAAAATAATAGCAAATGAAGAAACAGACAAAGGATTAATCTCAAAAATATACAAGCAACTCCTGCAGCTCAATTCCAGAAAAATAAATGACCCAATCCAAAAATGGGCCAGAGAACTAAACAGACATTTCTCCAAAGAAGACATACAGATGGCTAACAAACACATGAAAAGGTGCTCAACATCACTCATAATTAGGGAAATGCAAATCAAAACCACAATGAGGTACCATTACACACCAGTCAGGATGGCTGCTATCCAAAAGTCTACAAGCAATAAATGCTGGAGAGGCTGTGGAGAAAAGGGAAACCTCTTACACTGTTGGTGGGAATGCAAACTAGTACAGACACTATGGAAAACAGTGTGGAGATTCCTTAAAAAACTGGAAATAGAACTGCCATATTACCCAGCAATACCACTTCTGGGCATACACACTGAGGAAACCAGATCTGAAAGAGACACATGCACCCCAATGTTCATCGCAGCACTGTTTATAATAGCCAGGACATGGAAGCAACCTAGATGCCCATCAGCAGATGAATGGATAAGGAAGCTGTGGGACATATACACCATGGAATTTTACTCAGCCGTCAAAAAGAATTCATTTGAACCAGTCCTAATGAGATGGATGAAACTGGAGCCCCTTATACAGAGTGAAGTAAGCCAGAAAGATAAAGAACATTACAGCATACTAACACATATATATGGAATTTAGAACGATGGTAACGATAACCCTATATGCAAAACAGAAAAAGAGACACAGAAATACAGAACAGACTTTTCAACTCTGTGGGAGAAGGTGAGGGTGGGATGTTTCAAAAGAACAGCATGTATACTATCTATGGTGAAACAGATCACCAGCCCAGGTGGGATGCATGAGACAAGTGCTCCGGCCTGGTGCACTGGGAAGACCCAGAGGAATCGGGTGGAGAGGGAGATGGGAGGGGGGATCGGGATGGGGAATAAGTGTAAATCTATGGCTGATTCATATCAATGTATGACAAGACCCACTGAAAAGTTGTGAAGTAATTAGCCTCCAACTAATAAAAAAAATTAAAAAAAAAGAAAGAAAAAAAAAAAAAAAAAAAGAAAGACCTAGTTCCCCTCCTCATCGCGACCGGAGGCCTCACATCCTTTGAAAACTCCAGAGGTACGCAGAGATCAGTGCCTCCAAAGGAGACGATGCCTGCCTCCTCGAGAAACTTGATAGGAGTCCCAGGATTCCTGTGGCACGTGGAAAGGGACCCTTGGTCTTGCGCCTCAGCTGGAGAGGCGTCCCAATTGCCCTGCCAAGCCTCGAGGAGAATCCCGAGTTGTCCTTCGCAAGTAGGCAGGAGTCCTGACGTCGCTGAACAAACACGTGTGTGGAAGGGCCATCCCCGTCGTAACTCGAGAATATACCCCAGGTTCCCGCCGCAACTCGAGAAAAACCATGAGACTTCTCCCACGCCGCGAGATGAGGCCCGATTCCCCTGCACTGCGTGCAGAGCAATTCCGTGTTGCACATCACACATGAAAGGATCCTTGATTTCCTTGATGTCACTCCAGAGAAACCCCAAGAACACTGTTTCAAGGCTAGAGGGATCCTGAGGTCACTGTAGCAACACGAAAGAGCTCCGTGGACCAGAAATCAACTCGAGATGAGAGGTTAGTCCCTGGCTTCAACTCCAGCGGTATAACACCTTACCAGAAGCACCTCAAAGGAGGCTTCTCTCAGCTCTAGGTATGTGAGAAGGACCCTGAGTTTGCAGCCTCAAGTGGAATGGACACCCCGATGCCCTGACTCGAAATAAGGCCAGATATCCCTGCAGTGACTTGAATGCAGGCTCGTCTTACATCTCCCAAGACGAAAGGATGTTTGATCCCCTGTGGAGACCACAGAGAAAGACCTAGTTCCCCACCTCATCGCGACCGGAGGCCTGACATCTTTTGAAAACTCCAGAGGTACGTCGAGATCAGTGCCTCCAAAGGAGACGATGCCTGCCTCCTCGTGAAACTTGATAGGAGTCCCAGGATTCCTGTGGCACGTGGAAAGGGACCCTTGGTCTCCCGCCTCAGCTGGAGAGGCGTCCCAATTGCCCTGCCAGGCCTCGAGGAGAATCCCGAGTTGTCCCTCGCAACTAGGCAGGAGTCCTGACGTCGCTGAACAAACACGTGTGTGGAAGGGCCATCCCCGCCGTAACTCGAGAATTTACCCCAGGTTCGCGCCGCAACTCGAGAAAAACCATGAGACTTCCCCCTCGTCGCGAGAAGAGGCCCGATTCCCCTGCACTGCGTGCAGAGCAATTCCGTGTTGCACATCACACATGAAAGGATGCTTGATTTCCTTGATGGCACTCCAGAGAAACCCCAAGAATACTGTTTCAAGGCTAGAGGGATACTGAGGTCACTGTAGCAACAAGATAGGGCTCCGTGGACCAAGAATCAACTCGAGATGAGAGGTTAGTCCCTGTCTTCGACTCCAGAGGAATACCACCTTACCACAAGCACCTCAAGAGGAGGCTTCTCTCAGCTCTAGGTATGTGAGAGGGACCCTGATTTTGCGGCCTCAAGTGGAATGGACACCGCGATTCCCTGACTCGAAATAAGGCCAGATATCCCTGCAGTGACTTGAATGCAGGCTCGTCTTACATCTCCCAAGACGAAAGGATGTTTGAATCCCCTGTGGAGACCACAGAGAAAGACCTAGTTCCCCACCTCATCGCGACCGGAGGCCTCACATTTTTTGAAAACCCCAGAGGTACGCGGAGATCAGTGCCTCCAAAGGAGACGATGCCTGCCTCCTCGTGAAACTTGATAGGAGTCCCAGGATTCCTGTGGCACGTGGAAAGAGACCCTTAGTCTCCCGCCTCAGCTGGAGAGGCGTCCCAATTGCCCTGCCAGGCCTCGAGGAGAATCCCGAGTTGTCCCTCGCAACTAGGCAGGAGTCCTGACGTCGCTGAACAAACACGTGTGTGGAAGGGCCATCCCCGCCGTAACTCGAGAATTTACCCCAGGTTCGCGCCGCAACTCGAGAAAAACCATGAGACTTCCCCCTCGTCGCGAGAAGAGGCCCGATTCCCCTGCACTGCGTGCAGAGCAATTCCGTGTTGCACATCACACAGGAAAGGAGCCTTGATTTCCTTGATGGCACTCCAGAGAAACCCCAAGAATACAGTTTCAAGGCTAGAGGGATACTGAGGTCACTGTAGCAACAAGAAAGGGCTCCGTGGACCAAGAATCAACTCGAGATGAGAGGTTAGTCCCTGGCTTCGATTCCAGAGGAATACCACCTTACCACAAGCACCTCAAGTGGAGGCTTCTCTCAGCTCTAGGTATGTGAGAGGGACCCTGAGTTTGCGGCCTCAAGTGGAATGGACACCCCGATTCCCTGACTCGAAATAAGGCCGGATATTCCTGCAGTGACTTGAATGCAAGCTCGTCTTGCATCTCCCAAGACGAAAGGATGTCTGAATCCCCTGTGGAGACCACAGAGAAAGACCTAGTTCCCCACCTCATCGCGACCGGAGGCCTCACATCCTTTGAAAACTCCAGAGGTACGCGGAGATCAGTGCCTCCAAAGGAGACGATGCCTGACTCCTCCTGAAACTTGATAGGAGTCCCAGGATTCCTGTGGCACGTGCAAAGGGACACTTGGTCTCCCGCCTCAGCTGGAGAGGCGTTCCAATTGCCCTGCCAAGCCTCGAGGAGAATCCCGAGTTGTCCCTCGCAACTAGGCAGGAGTCCTGACTTCGCTGAACAAACACGTGTGTGGAAGGGCCATCCCCGACGTAACTCGAGAATATACCCCAGGTTCCCGCCGCAACTCGAGAAAAACCATGAGCCTTCCCCCTCGCCGCGAGATGAGGCCCGATTCCCCTGCACTGCGTGCAGAGCAATTCCGTGTTGCCCATCACACAGGAAAGGAGCCTTGATTTCCTTGATGGCACTCCAGAGAAACCTCAAGAACACTGTTTCAAGGCTAGAGGGATCCTGAGGTCATTGTAGCAACACGAAAGAGCTCCGTGGACCAAGAATCAACTCGAGATGAGAGGTTAGTCCCTGGCTTCGCCTCCAGAGGAATGCCACCTTACCACAAGCACCTCAAGAGGAGTCTTCTCTCAGCTCTAGGTATGTGAGAGGGACCCTGAGTTTGCGGCCTCAAGTGGAATGGACTCCGCGATGCCCTGACTCGAAATAAGGCCGGATATCCCTGCAGTGACTTGAATGCAGGCTCGTCTTGCATCTCCCAAGACGAAAGAATGTCTGAATCCCCTGTGGAGACCACAGAGAAAGACCTAGTTCCTTGGTCTAGTTCTGTGAAAAATACCGTTGGTAGCTTGATAGGGATTGCATTGAATCTATAGATTGCTCTGGGTAGAATAGCCATTTTGACAATATTGATTCTTCCAATCCATGAACACGGTATGTTTCTCCATCTGTTTGTGTCCTCTTTGATTTCTTTCATCATTCTTTTATAGTTTTCTATATATAGGTCTTTTGTTTCTTTAGGTAGATATACTCCTAAGTATTTTATTCTTTTTGTTGCAATGGTGAGTGGTATTGTTTCCTTAATTTCTCTTTCTGTTTTTTCATCGTTAGTATATAGGAATGCAAGAGATTTCTGTGTGTTAATTTTATATCCTGCAACTTTACTATATTCATTGATTAGTTCTAGTAATTTTCTGGTAGAGTCTTTAGGGTTTTCTATATAGAGGATCATGTCATCACAGAACTAGACCAAAGAATTTCACAATTTGTATGGAAATACAAAAAACCTCGAATAGCCAAAGTAATCTTGAAAAAGAAGAATGGAACTGGAGGAATCAACCTGCCTGACTTCAGACTCTACTACAAAGCCACAGTCATCAAGACAGTGTGGTACTGGCACAAAGACAGAAATATAGACCAATGGAACAGAATAGAAAGCCCAGAGATAAATCCACGAACCTATGGACACCTTATCTTTGACAAAGGAGGCAAGGATATACAATGGAAAAAAGACAACCTCTTTAACAAGTGGTGCTGGGAAAACTGGTCAACCACTTGCAAAAGAATGAAACTAGAACACTTTCTAACACCATACACAAAAATAAACTCAAAATGGATTAAAGATCTAAATGTAAGACCAGAAACTATAAAACTCCTAGAGGAGAACATAGGCAAAACACTCTCCGACATAAATCACAGCAAGATCCTCTATGACCCACCTCCCAGAATATTGGAAATAAAAGCAAAACTAAACAAATGGGATCTAATGAAACTTAAAAGCTTTTGCACTACAAAAGAAACTATAAGTAAGGTGAAAAGACAGCCGTCAGATTGGGAGAAAATAATAGCAAATGAAGAAACAGACAAAGGATTAATCTGAAAAATATACAAGCACCTCCTGCAGCTCAATTCCAGAAAAATAAATGACCCAATCCAAAAATGGGCCAGAGAACTAAACAGACATTTCTCCAAAGAAGACATACAGATGGCTAACAAACACATGAAAAGGTGCTCAACATCACTCATTATTAGAGAAATGCAAATCAAAACCACAATGAGGTACCATTACACACCAGTCAGGATGGCTGCTATCCAAAAGTCTACAAGCAATAAATGCTGGAGAGGCTGTGGAGAAAAGGGAACCCTCTTACACTGTTGGTGGGAATGCAAACTAGTACAGCCACTATGGAAAACAGTGTGGAGATTCCTTAAAAAACTGGAAATAGAACTGCCATATTACCCAGCAATACCACTTCTGGGCATACACACTGAGGAAACCAGATCTGAAAGAGACACATGCACCCCAATGTTCATCGCAGCACTGTTTATAATAGCCAGGACATGGAAGCAACCTAGATGCCCATCAGCAGATGAATGGATAAGGAAGCTGTGGGACATATACACCATGGAATTTTACTCAGCCGTCAAAAAGAATTCATTTGAACCAGTCCTAATGAGATGGATGAAACTGGAGCCCCTTATACAGAGTGAAGTAAGCCAGAAAGATAAAGAACATTACAGCATACTAACACATATATATGGAATTTAGAAAGATGGTAACGATAACCCTATATGCAAAACAGAAAAAGAGACACAGAAATACAGAACAGACTTTTGAACTCTGTGGGAGAAGGTGAGGGTGGGATGTTTCAAAAGAACAGCATGTATACTATCTATGGTGAAACAGATCACCAGCCCAGGTGGGATGCATGAGACAAGTGCTCCGGCCTGGTGCACTGGGAAGACCCAGAGGAATCGGGTGGAGAGGGAGATGGGAGGGGGGATCGGGATTGGGAATAAGTGTAAATCTATGGCTGATTCATATCAATGTATGACAAGACCCACTGAAATGTTGTGAAGTAATTAGCCTCCAACTAATAAAAAAAATTAAAAAAAAAAAAAAAAAAGAAAGACCTAGTTTCCCTCCTCATCGCGACCGGAGGCCTCACATCCTTGGAAAATTCCAGAGGTATGCGGAGATCAGTGCCTCCAAAGGAGACGATGCCTGACTCCTCCTGAAACTTGATAGGAGTCCCAGGATTCGTGTGGCACGTGGAAACGGACCCTTGGTCTCCCGCCTCAGCTGGAGAGGCGTCCCAATTGCCCTGCCAAGCCTCGAGGAGAATCCCGAGTTGTCCCTCCCAACTAGGCAGGAGTCCTGACGTCGCTGAACAAACACGTGTGTGGAAGGGCCATCCCCGTCGTAACTCGAGAATATACCCCAGGTTCCCGCCGCAACTCGAGAAAAACCATGAGACTTCTCTCACGCCGCGAGATGAGGCCCGATTCCCCTGCACTGCGTGCAGAGCAATTCCGTGTTGCACATCACACAGGAAAGGAAACTTGATTTCCTTCATGGCACTCCAGAGAAACCCCAAAAACACTGTTTCAAGGCTATAGGGATCCTGAGGTCACTGTAGCAACATGAAAGAGCTCCGTGGACCAGAAATCAACTCGAGATGAGAGATTAGTCCCTGGCTTCGACTCCAGAGTAATACCACCTTACCACAAGTACCTCAAAGGAGGCTTCTCTCAGCTCTAGGTATGTGAGAGGGACCCTGAGTTTGCGGCCTCAAGTGGAATGGCACCGAGATGCCCTGACTCGAAATAAGGCCAGATATCCCTGCAGTGACTTGAATGCAGGCTCGTCTTGCATCTCCCAAGACGAAAGGATGTCTGAATCCCCTGTGGAGACCACAGAGAAAGACCTAGTTCCCCACCTCATCGCGACCGGAGGCCTCACATCCTTTGAAAACTCCAGCGGTACGCGGTGATTAGTGCCTCCAAAGGAGACGATGCCTGACTCCTCGTGAAACTTGATGGGAGGCCCAGGATTCCTGTGGCACGTGGAAAGGGACACTTGGTCTCCCGCCTCAGCTGGAGAGGCGTCCCAATTGCCCTGCCAAGCCTCAAGGAGAATCCCGAGTTGTCCCTCGCAACTAGGCAGGAGTCCTGACGTCGCTGAACAAACACGTGTGTGGAAGGGCCATCCCCGTGGTAACACGAGAATATACCCCAGGTTCCCGCCGCAACTCGAGAAAAACCATGAGACTTCCCCCTCGCTGTGAGATGAGGCCCGATTCCCCTGGACGGCGTTGAGAGTAATTCCGTGTTGCACATTACACATGAAACGAGCCTTGATTTCCTTGATGGCTCTCCAGAGAAACCCCAGGAACACTGTTTCAAGGCTAGAGGGATCCTGAGGTCACTGTAGCAACATGAAAGAGCTCCGTGGACCAGAAATCAACTCGAGATGAGAGGTTACTTCCTGGCTACGCCTCCAGAGGAATACCACCTTACCACAAGCACCTCAAATGAGGCTTCTCTCAGCTCTAGGTATGTGAGAGGGACCCTGAGTTTGCGGCCTCAAGTGGAATGGACACCGCGATGCCTTGACTCGAAATAAGGCCGGATATCCCTGCAGTGACTTGAATGCAGGCTCGTCTTGCATCTCCCAAGACGAAAGGATGTCTGAATCCCCTGTGGAGACCACAGAGAAAGACCTAGTTCCCCACCTCATGGCGACAGGAGGCCTCACATCCTTTGACAACTCCAGAGGTACGCAGAGATCAGTGCCTCCAAAGGAGACGATGCCTGCCTCCTCGTGAAACTTGATAGGAGTCCCAGGTTTCCTGTGGCACGTGGAAAGGGACCCTTGGTCTCCCGCCTCAGCTGGAGAGGCGTCCCAATTGCCCTGCCAAGCCTCAAGGAGAATCCCGAGTTGTCCCTCGCAACAAGGCAGGAGTCCTGACGTCGCTGAACAAACACGTGTGTGGAAGGGCCAACCCCGTCGAAACTCGAGAATATACCCCAGGTTCCTGCCGCAACTCGAGGAAAACCATAAGACTTCCCTCTCGCCGCGAGATGAGGCCCGATTCCCCTGCACTGCGTGCAGAGCAATTCCGTGTTGCACATCACACATGAAAGGAGCCTTGATTTCCTTGATGGCACTCCAGGGAAACCCCAAGAACACTGTTTCAAGGCTAGAGGGATCCTGAGGTCACTGTAGCAACACGAAAGAGCACCGTGGACCAAAAATCAACTCGAGATAAGAGGTTAGTCCCTGGCTTCGACTCCAGAGGAATACCACCTTTCCGCAAGCACCTCAAGGGGAGGCTTTTCTCAGCTCTAGGTATGTGAGAGGGACCCTGAGTTTGCGGCCTCAAGTGGAATGGACACCGCGATTCCCTGCCTTGACATAAGGCTGGATATCCCTGCAGTGACTTGAATGTAGGCTCGTCTTGCATCTCCCAAAACGAAAGGTTGTCTGAATCCCCTGTGGAGACCACAGAGAAAGACCTAGTTCCCCACCTCATCGCGACCGGAGGCCTCACATCCTTTGAAAACTCCAGCGGTACCCGGAGATCAGTGCCTCCAAAGGAGACGATGCCTGACTCCTCTTGAAACTTGATAGGAGTCCCAGATTCCTGTGGCACGTGGAAAGGGACCCTTGGTCTCCCGCCTCAGCTGGAGAGGCGTCCCAATTGCCCTGCCAAGCATCGAGGAGAATCCCGAGTTGTCCCTCGCAACTAGGCAGGAGTCCTGCCGTCGCTGAACAAACACGTGTGTGGAAGGGCCATCCCCGTCGTAACTCGAGAATATGCCCCAGGTTCCCGCCGCAACTCGAGAAAGATCATGAGACTTCCCCCTCACCGCAAGATGAGGCCCGATTCCCCTGCACTGCGTGCAGAGCAATTCCGTGTTGCACATCACACAGGAAAGGAGCCTTGATTTCCTTCATGGCAGTCCAGAGAAACCCCAGGAACACTGTTTCAAGGCTAGAGGGATACTGAGGTCACTGTAGCAACAAGAAAGGGCTCCGTGGACCAAGAATCAACTCGAGATGAGAGGTTAGTCCCTGGCATCGACTCCAGAGGAATAGCACCTTACTACAAGCACCTCAAGAGGAGGATTCTCTCAGCTCTAGGTATGTGAGAGGGACCCTGAGTTTGCGGCCTCAATTGGAATGGACACCCCGATGCCCTGACTCGAAATAAGGCCGGATATCCCTGCAGTGACTTGAATGCAGGCTCGTCTTGCATCTCCCCAGACGAAAGGATGTCTGAATCCCCTGTGGAGACCACAGAGAAAGACCTAGTTCCCCACCTCATCGCGACCGGAGGCCTCACATCCTTTGAAAACTCCAGAGGGACGCAGAGATCAGTGCCTCCAAAGGAGACGATGCCTGACTCCTCGTGAAACTTGATAGGAGTCCCAGGATTCCTGTGGCACGTGGAAAGGGACCCTTGGTCTCCCGCCTCAGCTGGAGAGGCGTTCCAATTGCCCCCCCAAGCCTCGAGGAGAATCCCGAGTTGTCCCTCGAAACTAGGCAGGAGTCCTGACGTCGCTGAACAAACACGTGTGTGGAAGGGCCATCCCCGACGTAACTCGAGAATATACCCCAGGTTCCCGCCGCAACTCGAGAAAAACCATGAGCCTTCCCCCTCGCCGCGAGATGAGGCCCGATTCCCCTGCACTGCGTGCAGAGCAATTCCGTGTTGCACATCACACATCAAAGGAGCCTTGATTTCCTTGATGGCACTCCAGAGAAACCCCAAGAACACTGTTTCAAGGCTAGAGGGATCCTGAGGTCATTGTAGCAACACGAAAGAGCTCCGTGGACCAAGAATCAACTCGAGATGAGAGGTTAGTACTTGGCTTCGACTCCAGAGGAATACCACCTTACCACAAGCACCTCAAGAGGAGGCTTCTCTCAGCTCTAGGTATGTGAGAGGGACCCTGAGTTTGCGGCCTCAAGTGGAATGGACTCCGCGATGCCCTGACTCGAAATAAGGCCGGATATCCCTGCAGTGACTTGAATGCAGGCTCGTCTTGCATCTCCCAAGACGAAAGAATGTCTGAATCCCCTGTGGAGACCACAGAGAAAGACCTAGTTCCTTGGTCTAGTTCTGTGAAAAATACCGTTGGTAGCTTGATAGGGATTGCATTGAATCAATAGATTGCTTTGGGTAGAATAGCCATTTTGACAATATTGATTCTTCCAATCCATGAACACGGTATGTTTCTCCATCTGTTTGTGTCCTCTTTGATTTCTTTCATCAGTGTTTTATAGTTTTCTATGTATAGGTCTTTTGTTTCTTTAGGCAGATATACTCCTAAGTATTTTATTCTTTTTGTTGCAATGGTGAATGGTATTGTTTCCTTAATTTCTCTTTCTGTTTTTTCATCGTTAGTATATAGGAATGCAAGGGATTTCTGTGTGTTAATTTTATATCCTGCAACTTTACTATATTCATTGATTAGTTCTAGTAATTTTCTGGTAGAGTCTTTAGGGTTTTCTATATAGAGGATCATGTCATCACAGAACTAGACCAAAGAATTTCACAATTTGTAAGGAAATACAAAAAACCTCGAATAGCCAAAGTAATCTTGAAAAAGAAGAATGGAACTGGAGGAATCAACCTGCCTGACTTCAGACTCTACTACAAAGCCACAGTCATCAAGACAGTGTGGTACTGGCACAAAGACAGAAATATAGACCAATGGAACAGAATAGAAAGCCCAGAGATAAATCCACGAACCTATGGACACCTTATCTTTGACAAAGGAGGCAAGGATATACAATGGAAAAAAGACAACCTCTTTAACAAGTGGTGCTGGGAAAACTGGTCAACCACTTGCAAAAGAATGAAACTAGAACACTTTCTAACACCATACACAAAAATAAACTCAAAATGGATTAAAGATCTAAATGTAAGACCAGAAACTATAAAACTCCTAGAGGAGAACATAGGCAAAACACTCTCCGACATAAATCACAGCAAGATCCTCTATGACCCACCTCCCAAAATATTGGAAATAAAAGCAAAACTAAACAAATGGGATCTAATGAAACTTAAAAGCTTTTGCACTACAAAAGAAACTATAAGTAAGGTGAAAAGACAGCCGTCAGATTGGGAGAAAATAATAGCAAATGAAGAAACAGACAAAGGATTAATCTCAAAAATATACAAGCAACTCCTGCAGCTCAATTCCAGAAAAATAAATGACCCAATCCAAAAATGGGCCAGAGAACTAAACAGACATTTCTCCAAAGAAGACATACAGATGGCTAACAAACACATGAAAAGGTGCTCAACATCACTCATTATTAGAGAAATGCAAATCAAAACCACAATGAGGTACCATTACACACCAGTCAGGATGGCTGCTATCCAAAAGTCTACAAGCAATAAATGCTGGAGAGGCTGTGGAGAAAAGGGAACCCTCTTACACTGTTGGTGGGAATGCAAACTAGTACAGCCACTATGGAAAACAGTGTGGAGATTCCTTAAAAAACTGGAAATAGAACTGCCATATTACCCAGCAATACCACTTCTGGGCATACACACTGAGGAAACCAGATCTGAAAGAGACACATGCACCCCAATGTTCATCGCAGCACTGTTTATAATAGCCAGGACATGGAAGCAACCTAGATGCCCATCAGCAGATGAATGGATAAGGAAGCTGTGGGACATATACACCATGGAATTTTACTCAGCCGTCAAAAAGAATTCATTTGAACCAGTCCTAATGAGATGGATGAAACTGGAGCCCCTTATACAGAGTGAAGTAAGCCAGAAAGATAAAGAACATTACAGCATACTAACACATATATATGGAATTTAGAAAGATGGTAACGATAACCCTATATGCAAAACAGAAAAAGAGACACAGAAATACAGAACAGACTTTTGAACTCTGTGGGAGAAGGTGAGGGTGGGATGTTTCAAAAGAACAGCATGTATACTATCTATGGTGAAACAGATCACCAGCCCAGGTGGGATGCATGAGACAAGTGCTCCGGCCTGGTGCACTGGGAAGACCCAGAGGAATCGGGTGGAGAGGGAGATGGGAGGGGGGATCGGGATGGGGAATAAGTGTAAATCTATGGCTGATTCATATCAATGTATGACAAGACCCACTGAAATGTTGTGAAGTAATTAGCCTCCAACTAATAAAAAAAATTAAAAAAAAAGAAAAAAAAAAAAAAAAAAAGAAAGACCTAGTTCCCCTCCTCATCGCCACCGGAGGCCACACATCCTTTGAAAACTCCAGAGGTACGCGGAGATCAGTGCCTCCAACGGAGACGATGCCTGGCTCTTCGTGAAACTTGAGAGGAGTCCCAGGATTCCTGTGGCACGTGGAAAGGGACCCTTGGTCTCGCGCCTCAGCTGGAGAGGCGTCCCAATTGCCCTGCCAAGCCTCGAGGAGAATCCCGAGTTGTCCCTCGCAAGTAGGCAGGAGTCCTGACGTCGCTGAACAAACACGTGTGTGGAAGGGCCATCCCCGTGGTAACTCGAGAATATACCCCAGGTTCCCGCCGCAACTCGAGAAAAACCATGAGACTTCTCCCACGCCGCGAGATGAGGCCCGATTCCCCTGCACTGCGTGCAGAGCAATTCCGTGTTGCACATCACACAGGAAAGGAGCCTTGATTTCCTTGATGGCACTCCAGAGAAACCCCAAGAACACTGTTTCAAGGCTAGAGGGATCCTGAGGTCACTGTAGCAACACGAAAGAGCTCCGTGGACCAAGAATCAACTCGAGATGAGAGGTTAGTCCCTGGCTTCGCCTCCAGAGGAATACCACCTTACTGCAAGCACCTCAAGAGGAGGCTTCTCTCAGCTCTAGGTATGTGAGAGGGACCCTGAGTTTGCGGCCTCAAGTGGAATGGACTCCGCGATGCCCTGACTCGAAATAAGGCCGGATATCCCTGCAGTGACTTGAATGCAGGCTCGTCTTCCATCTCCCAAGACGAAAGAATGTCTGAATCCCCTGTGGAGACCACAGAGAAAGACCTAGTTCCCCACCTCATCGCGACCAGAGGCCTCACATCCTTTGAAAACTCCAGAGGTACGCGGAGATCAGTGCCTCCAAAGGAGACGATGCCTGCCTCCTCATGAAACTTGATAGCAGTCCCAGGATTTCTGTGGCACGTGGAAAGGGACTCTTGGTCTCCCGCCTCAGCTGGAGAGGCGTCCCAATTGCCCTGCCAAGCCTCAAGGAGAATCCCGAGTTGTCCCTCATAACTAGGCAGGAGTCCTGACTTTGCTGAACAAACACGTGTGTGGAATGGCCCTCCAGGTGGTCACTCGAGAATATACCCCAGGTTCCCGCCGCAACTCGAGAAAAACCATGAGAATTCTCCCACGCCGCGAGATGAGGCCCGATTCCCCTGCACTGCGTGCAGAGCAATTCCGTGTTGCACATCACACATGAAAGGATCCTTGATTTCCTTCATGGCACTCCAGAGAAACCCCAAGAACACTGTTTGAAGGCTAGAGGGATCCTGAGGTCACTGTAGCAACATGAAAGAGCTCCGTGGACGAAAACTCTACTCGAGATGAGAGGTTAGTTCATGGCTTCAACTCCATGGGAATAACACCTTACCAGAAGCACCTCAAAGGAGGCTTCTCTCAGCTCTAGGTATGTGAGAAGGACCCTGAGTTTGCGGCCTCAAGTGGAATGGACACCACGATGCCCTGACTCGAAATAAGGCCGGATATCCCTGCAGTGACTTGAATGCAGGCTTGTCTTTCATCTCCCAAGACGAAAGGATGTCTGAATCCCCTGCGGAGAACACAGAGAAAAACCAAGTTCCCCACCTCATCGCGACCAGAGGCCTCACATCCTTTGAAAACTCCAGAGGTACGCGGAGATCAGTGCCTCCAAAGGAGACGATGCCTGACTCCTCGTGAAACTTGATAGGAGTCCCAGGATTTCTGTGGCATGTGGAAAGGGACCCTTGGTCTCCCGCCTCAGCTGGAGAGGCGTACCAATTGCCCTGCCAAGCCTCGAGGTGAATCTCGATTTGTCCCTCGCAACTAGGCAGGAGTCCTGACTTGGCTGAACAAACACGTGTGTGGAAGGGCCATCCCCGCCGTAATTCGAGAATTTACCCCAGGTTTCCGCCGCAACTCGAGAAAAACCATGAGACTTCCCCCTCGCCGCGAGATGAGGCCCGATTCCCCTGCACTGCGTGCAGAGCAATTTCATGTTGCACATCACACAGGAAAGGAGCCTTGATTTCCTTCATGGTACTCCAGAGAAACCCCAAGAACACTGTTTCAAGGCTAGAGGGATCCTAAGGTCACTGTAGCAACACGAAAGAGCTCCATGGACCAAGAATCAACTCGAGATGAGAGGTTAGTTCCTGGCTTCGACTCCAGAGGAATACCACCTTACCACAAGCACCTCAAGAGGAGGCTTCTCTCAGCTCTAGGTATGTGAGAGGGACCCTGAGTTTGCAGCCTCAAGTGGAATGGACACCGCGATTCCCTGACTCGAAATAAGGCCGGATATCCCTGCAGTGACTTGAATGCAGGCTCGTCTTGCATCTCTCAAGACGAAAGGATGTCTGAATCCCCTGTGGAAACCACAGAGAAAGACCTAGTTAACCACCTCATCGCGACCAGAGGCCTCACATCCTTTGAAAACTCCAGAGGTACGCACAGATGAGTGCCTCCAAAGGAGACGATGCCTGCCTCCTCGTGAAACTTGATAGGAGTCCCAGGATTCCTGTGGCATGTGGAAAGGGACCCTTGGTGTCCCGACTCAGCTGGAGAGGCGTCCCATTGCCCTGCCAAGCCTCGAGGAGAATGCCGAGTTGTCCCTCGCAACTAGGCAGGAGTCCTGACGTCGCTGAACAAACACGTGTGTGGAAGGGCCATCCCCGCTGTAACTCGAGAATATACCCCAGGTTCCCGCCGCAACTCGAGAAAAACCATGAGACTTCCCCCTCGTCGCGAGAAGAGGCCCGATTCCCCTGCACTGAGTGCAGAGCAATTCCGTGTTGCACATCACACAGGAAAGGAGCCTTGATTTCCTTGATGGCACTCCAGAGAAACCCCAGGAACACTGTTTCAAGGCTAAAGGGATCCTGACATCACTGGAGTAACACGAAAGGGCTCCGTGGACCAAGAATCAACTCGAGATGAGAGGTTAGTCCCTGGTTTCGACTCCAGAGGAATAGCACCTTACCACAAGCACCTCAAGAGGAGGCTTCTCTCAGCTCTAGGTATGTGAGAGGGACCCTGATTTTGCAGCCTCAAGTGGAATGGACACCCCGATGCCCTGACACGAAATAAGGCCGGATATCCCTGCAGTGACTTGAATGCAGGCTCGTCTTGCATCTCCCAAGACGAAAGGATGTCTGAATGCCCTGTGGAGACCACAGAGAAAGACCTAGTTCCCCACCTCATCGCGACCGGAGGCCTCACATCCTTGGAAAACTCTAGAGGTACGCGGAGATCAGTGCCTCCAAAGGAGACGATGCTTGACTCCTCTTGAAACTTGATAGGAGTCCCAGGATTCCTGTGGCACGTGGAAAGGGACACTTGGTCTCCCGCCTCAGCTGGAGAGGCGTTCCAATTGCCCTGCCAAGCCTCGAGGAGAATCCCGAGTTGTCCCTCACAACTAGGCAGGAGTCCTGACGTCGCTGAACAAACACGTGTGTGGAAGGGCCATCCCCGACGTGATTCGAGAATATACCCCAGGTTCCCGCCGCAACTCGAGAAAAACCATGAGCCTTCCCCCTCGCCGCGAGATGAGGCCCGATTCCCCTGCACTGCGTGCAGAGCAATTCCGTGTTTCACATCACACAGGAAAGGAACCTTGATTTCCTTGATGGCACTCCAGAGAAACCCCAAGAACACTGTTTCAAGGCTAGAGGGATCCTGAGGTCACTGTAGCAACACGAAAGAGCTCCGTGGACCAAGAATCACCTCGAGATGAGAGGTTAGTCCCTGGCTTCGCCTCCAGAGGAATACCACCTTACCACAAGCACCTCAAGAGGAGGCTTCTCTCAGCTCTAGGTATGTGAGAGGGACCCTTAGTTTGCGGCCTCAAGTGGAATGGACTGCGCGATGCGCTGACTCGAAATAAGGCCGGATATCCCTGCAGTGACTTGAATGCAGGCTCGTCTTGCATCTCCCAAGACGAAAGAATGTCTGAATCCCCTGTGGAGACCACAGAGAAAGACCTAGTTCCTTGGTCTAGTTCTGTGAAAAATACCGTTGGTAGCTTGATAGGGATTGCATTGAATCTATAGATTGCTTTGGGTAGAATAGCCATTTTGACAATATTGATTCTTCCAATCCATGAACACGGTATGTTTCTCCATCTGTTTGTGTCCTCTTTGATTTCTTTCATCAGTGTTTTATAGTTTTCTATGTATAGGTCTTTTGTTTCTTTAGGTAGATATACTCCTAAGTATTTTATTCTTTTTGTTGCAATGGTGAATGGTATTGTTTCCTTAATTTCTCTTTCTGTTTTTTCATCGTTAGTATATAGGAATGCAAGGGATTTCTGTGTGTTAATTTTATATCCTGCAACTTTACTATATTCATTGATTAGTTCTAGTAATTTTCTGGTAGAGTCTTTAGGGTTTTCTATATAGAGGATCATGTCGTCACAGAACTAGACCAAAGAATTTCACAATTTGTATGGAAATACAAAAAACCTCGAATAGCCAAAGTAATCTTGAAAAAGAAGAATGGAACTGGAGGAATCAACCTGCCTGACTTCAGACTCTACTACAAAGCCACAGTCATCAAGACAGTGTGGTACTGGCACAAAGACAGAAATATAGACCAATGGAACAGAATAGAAAGCCCAGAGATAAATCCACGAACCTATGGACACCTTATCTTTGACAAAGGAGGCAAGGATATACAATGGAAAAAAGACAACCTCTTTAACAAGTGGTGCTGGGAAAACTGGTCAACCACTTGCAAAAGAATGAAACTAGAACACTTTCTAACACCATACACAAAAATAAACTCAAAATGGATTAAAGATCTAAATGTAAGACCAGAAACTATAAAACTCCTAGAGGAGAACATAGGCAAAACACTCTCCGACATAAATCACAGCAAGATCCTCTATGACCCACCTCCCAGAATATTGGAAATAAAAGCAAAACTAAACAAATGGGATCCAATGAAACTTAAAAGCTTTTGCACTACAAAAGAAACTATAAGTAAGGTGAAAAGACAGCCGTCAGATTGGGAGAAAATAATAGCAAATGAAGAAACAGACAAAGGATTAATCTCAAAAATATACAAGCAACTCCTGCAGCTCAATTCCAGAAAAATAAATGACCCAATCAAAAACTGGGCCAGAGAACTAAACAGACATTTCTCCAAAGAAGACATACAGATGGCTAACAAACACATGAAAAGGTGCTCAACATCACTCATTATTAGAGAAATGCAAATCAAAACCACAATGAGGTACCATTACACACCAGTCAGGATGGCTGCTATCCAAAAGTCTACAAGCATTAAATGCTGGAGAGGCTGTGGAGAAAAGGGAACCCTCTTACACTGTCGGTGGGAATGCAAACTAGTACAGCCACTATGGAAAACAGTGTGGAGATTCCTTAAAAAACTGGAAATAGAACTGCCATATTACCCAGCAATACCACTTCTGGGCATACACACTGAGGAAACCAGATCTGAAAGAGACACATGCACCCCAAAGTTCATCGCAGCACTGTTTATAATAGCCAGGACATGGAAGCAACCTAGATGCCCATCAGCAGATGAATGGATAAGGAAGCTGTGGGACATATACACCATGGAATTTTACTCAGCCATCAAAAAGAATTCATTTGAACCAGTCCTAATGAGATGGATGAAACTGGAGCCCCTTATACAGAGTGAAGTAAGCCAGAAAGATAAAGAACATTACAGCATACTAACACATATATATGGAATTTAGAAAGATGGTAACGATAACCCTATATGCAAAACAGAAAAAGAGACACAGAAATACAGAACAGACTTTTGAACTCTGTGGGAGAAGGTGAGGGTGGGATGATTCAAAAGAACAGCATGTATACTATCTATGGTGAAACAGATCACCAGCCCAGGTGGGATGCATGAGACAAGTGCTCCGGCCTGGTGCACTGGGAAGACCCAGGGGAATCGGGTGGAGAGGGAGATGGGAGGGGGGATCGGGATGGGGAATAAGTGTAAATCTATGGCTGATTCATATCAATGTATGACAAGACTCACTGAAATGTTGTGAAGTAATTAGCTTCCAACTAATAAAAAAAATTAAAAACAAAAAAAAAAAAAAAAGAAAGACCTAGTTCCCCTCCTCATCACGACCGGAGGCCTCACATCCTTTGAAAACTCCAGAGGTACGCGGAGATCAGTGCCTCCAAAGGAGACGATGCCTGCCTCCTCGTGAATCTTGATAGGAGTCCCAGGATTCCTGTGGCACGTGGAAAGGGACCCTTGGTTTCCCGCCTCAGCTGGAGAGGCGTCCCAATTGCCATGCCAAGCCTCAAGGAGAATCCCGATTTGTCCCTCTCAACTAGGCAGGAGTCCTGACGTCGCTGAACAAACACGTGGGTGGAAGTGCCATCCCCGTCGTATTTCGAGAATATACCCCAGGTTCCCGCCGCAACTCGAGAAAAACCATGAGACTTCTCCCATGCCGTGAGATGAGGCCCGATTCCCCTGCACTGCGTGCAGAGCAATTCCGTGTTGCACATCACACATGAAAGGAGACTTGATTTCCTTCATGGTACCCCAGAGAAACCCCAAGAACACTGTTTCAAGGCTAGAGGGATCCTGAGGTCACTGTAGCAACATGAAAGAACTCCGTGGACCAAAAATCAACTCGAGATGAGAGGTTAGTCCCTGGCTTCAACTCCAGGGGAATACCACCTTACCAGAAGCACCTCAAAGGAGGCTTCTCTCAGCTCTAGGTATGTGAGAGGGACCCTGAGTTTGCGGCCTCGAGTGGAATGGACACCACGATGCCCTGACTCAAAATAAGGCCGGATATCCCTGCAGTGACTTGAATGCAGGCTCGTCTTGCATCTCCCAAGAAGAAAGGATGTCTGAATCCCCTGCGGAGAACACAGAGAAAGACCTAGTTAACCACCTCATCGCGACCAGAGGCCTCACCTCCTTTGAAAACTCCAGAGGTACGCGGAGATCAGTGCCTGCAAAGGAGACGATGCCTGACTCCTCGTGAAACTTGATAGGAGTCCCAGGATTTCTGTGGCACGTGGAAAGGGACACTTGGTCTCCCGCCTCAGCTGGAGAGGCGTCCCAATTGCCCTGCCAAGCCTCGAGGTGAATCCCGAGTTGTCCCTCGCAATTAGGCAGGAGTCCTGACGTCGCTGAACAAACACGTGTGTGGAAGGGCCATCCCCGCCGTAACTCGAGAATTTACCCCAGGTTCCCGCCGCAACTCGAGAAAAACCATGAGACTTCCCCCTCGCCGCGAGAAGAGGCCCGATTCCCCTGCACTGCGTGCAGAGCAATGCCGTGTTGCACATCACACAGGAAAGGAGCCTTGATTTCCATGACGTCACTCCAGAGAAACCCCAAGAACACTGTTTCAAGGCTAGAGGGATCCTGAGGTCACTGTAGCAACACGAAAGAGCTCCATGGACCAAGAATCAACTCGAGATGAGTGGTTAGTTCCTGGCTTCGACTCCAGAGGAATACCACCTTACCACAAGCAGCTCAAGAGGAGGCTTCTCTCAGCTCTAGGTATGTGAGAGGGACCCTGAGTTTGCAGCCTCAAGTGGAATGGACACCGCGATGCCCTGATTCGAAATAAGGCCGGATATCCCTGCAGTGACTTGAATGCAGGCTCGTCTTGCATCTCCCAAGACGAAAGGATGTCTGAATCCCCTGTGGAGACCACAGAGAAAGACCTAGTTAACCACCTCATCGCGACCAGAGGCCTCACATCCTTTGAAAACTCCAGAGGTACGCAGAGATCAGTGCCTCCAAAGGAGACGATGCCTGCCTCCTCGTGAAACTTGATAGGAGTCCCAGGATTCCTGTGGCATGTGGAAAGGGACCCTTGGTGTCCCGACTCAGCTGGAGAGGTGTCCCATTGCCCTGCCAAGCCTCGAGGAGAGTCCCGAGTTGTCCCTCGCAACTAGGCAGGTCCTGATGTCGCTGAACAAACACGTGTGTGGAAGGGCCATCCCCGCCGTAACTCGAGAATATACCCCAGGTTCCCGCCGCAACTCGAGAAAAATCATGAGACTTCCCCCTCGTCGCGAGAAGAGGCCCGATTCCCCTGCACTGCGTGCAGAGCAATGCCGTGTTGCACATCACACAGGAAAGGAGCCTGATTTCCTTGATGGCACTCCAGAGAAACTCCAAGAACACTGTTTCAAGGCTAGAGGGATCCTGAGGTCACTGTAGCAACACGAAAGGGCTCCGTGGATCAAGAATCAACTCGAGATGAGAGGTTAATCCCTGGCTTCGACTCCAGAGGAATAGCACCTTACCACAAGCACGTCAAGAGGAGGCTTCTCTCAGCTCTAGGTATGTGAGAGGGACCCTGAGTTTGCAGTCTCAAGTGGAATGGACAACCCGATGCCCTGACTCGAAATAAGGCCGGATATCCCTGCAGTGACTTGAATGCAGGCTCGTCTTGCATCTCCCAAGACGAAAGGATGTCTGAATCTCCTGTGGAGACCACAGAGAAAGACCTAGTTCCCCACCTCATCTCAACCGGAGGCCTCACATCCTTTGAAAACTCCAGCGGTACGCGGAGATCAGTGCCTCCAAAGGAGACGATGCCTGCCTCCTCGTGAATCTTGATAGGAGTCCCAGGTTTCCTGTTGCACGTTGAAAGGAACACTTGGTCTCCCGCCTCAGCTGGAGAGGCGTCCCAATTGCCCTGCCAAGCCTCAAGGATAATCCCGAGTTGTTTCTCGCGACTAGGCAGGAGTCCTGACGTCGCTGAACAAACACGTGGGTGGAAGTGCCATCCCCGTCGTAACTCGAGAATATACCCCAGGTTCCCGCCGCAACTCGAGAAAAACCATGAGACTTCTCCCACGCCGCGAGATGACGCCCGATTCCCCTCCACTGCGTGCAGAGCAATTCCGTGTTGCACATCACACAGGAAAGGATCCTTGATTTCCTTCATGGTACTCCAGAGAAACCCCAAGAACACTGTTTCAAGGCTAGAGGGATCCTGAGGTCACTGTAGCAACACGAAAGAGCTCCGTGTACCAGAAATCAACTTGAGATGAGAGGTTAGTCCCTGGCTTCGACTCCAGAGGAATACCACCTTACCACAAGCACCTCAAAGGAGGCTACTCTCAGCTCTAGGTATTTGAGAGGGACCCTGAGTTTGCGGCCTCAAGTGGAATGGACACCGAGATGCCCTGACTCGAAATAAGGCCGGATATCCCTGCAGTGACTTGAATGCAGGCTCGTCTTGCATCTCCCAAGACGAAAGGATGTCTGAATCCCCTGTGGAGACCACAGAGAAAGACCTAGTTCCCCACCTCATCGCGACCGGAGGCCTCACATCCTTTGAAAACTCCAGCGGTACGCGGAGATCAGTGCCTCCAAAGGAGACGATGCCTGACTTCTCGTGAAACTTGATAGGAGTCCCAGGATTCCTGTGGCACGTGGAAAGGGACCCTTGGTCTCCCGCCTCAGCTGGAGAGGCGCCCCAATTGCCCTGCCAAGCCTCAAGGATAATCCCGAATTGTCCCTCACAAGTAGGCAGGAATCCTGACATCGCTGAAGAAACACGTGTGTGGAATGGCCCTCCCCGTGGTAACTCGAGAATATTCCCCAGGTTCCCGCCGCAACTCGAGAAAAACCATGAGACTTCCCCCTCGCCGCGAGATGAGGCCCGATTCCCATGCACTGCGTGCAGAGCAATTTTGTGTTGCACATCACACAGGAAAGGAGCCTTGATTTCCTTGATGTCACTCCAGAGAAAACCCAAGAACACTGTTGCAAGGCTAGAGGGATCCTGAGGTCACTGTAGCAAAACGAAAGGGCTCCGTGGACCAAGAATCAACTCGAGATGAGAGGAGAGTTCCTGGCTTCGACTCCAGAGGAATAGCACCTTACCACAAGCAACTCAAGAGGAGGCTTCTCTCAGCTCTAGGTATGTGAGAGGGACCCTGAGTTTGCAGCCTCAAGTGGAATGGACACCCCGATGCCCTGAGTCGAAATAAGGCCGGATATCCCTGCAGTGACTTGAATGCAGGCTCGTCTTGCATCTCCCAAGATGAAAGGATGTCTGAATCCCCTGTGGAGACCACAGAGAAAGACCTAGTTCCCCACCTCATCGCGACCAGAGGCCTCACATCCTTTGAAAACTCCAGAGGTATGCGGAGATCAGTGCCTCCAAAGGAGACGATGCCTGCCTCCTCGTGAATCTTGATAGGAGTCCCAGGATTCCTGTGGCACGTGGAAAGGGACCCTTGGTCTCCCGCCTCAGCTGGAGAGGCGTCCCAATTGCCATGCCAAGCCTCAAGGAGAATCCCGAGTTGTCCCTCGCAACTAGGCAGGAGTCCTGACGTCGCTGAACAAACACGTGGGTGGAAGTGCCATCCCCGTCGTAACTCGAGAATATACCCCAGGTTCCCGCCGCAACTCGAGAAAAACCATGAGACTTCTCCCACGCCGTGAGATGAGGCCCGATTCCCCTGCACTGCGTGCAGAGCAATTCCGTGTTGCACATCACACATGAAAGGAGACTTGATTTCCTTCATGGTACTCCAGAGAAACCCCAAGAACACTGTTTCAAGGCTAGAGGGATCCTGAGGTCACTGTAGCATCATGAAAGAACTCCGTGGACCAAAAATCAACTCGAGATGAGAGGTTAGTCCCTGGCTTCAACTCCAGGGGAATACCACCTTACCAGAAGCACCTCAAAGGAGGCTTCTCTCAGCTCTAGGTATGTGAGAGGGACCCTGAGTTTGCGGCCTCGAGTGGAATGGACACCACGATGCCCTGACTCAAAATAAGGCCGGATATCCCTGCAGTGACTTGAATGCAGGCTCGTCTTGCATCTCCCAAGACGAAAGGATCTCTGAATCCCCTGCGGAGAACACAGAGAAAGACCTAGTTCCCCACCTCATCGCGACCAGAGGCCTGACATCCTTTGAAAACTCCAGAGGTAGGCGGAGATCAGTGCCTGCAAAGGAGACGATGCCTGACTCCTCGTGAAACTTGATAGGAGTCCCAGGATTTCTGTGGCACGTGGAAAGGGACCCTTGGTCTCGCGCCTCAGCTGGAGAGGCGTCCCAATTGCCCTGCCAAGCCTCGAGGTGAATCCCGAGTTGTCCCTCGCAACTAGGAAGGAGTCCTGACGTCGCTGAACAAACACGTGTGTGGAAGGGCCATCCCCGCCGTAACTCGAGAATTTACCCCAGGTTCCCGCCGCAACTCGAGAAAAACCATGAGACTTCCCCCTCGTCGCGAGAAGAGGCCCGATTCCCCTGCACTGCGTGCAGAGCAATGCCGTGTTGCACATCACACAGGAAAGGAGCCTTGATTTCCATGACGTCACTCCCGAGAAACCCTAAGAACACTGTTTCAAGGCTAGAGGGATCCTGAGGTCACTGTAGCAACACGAAAGAGCTCCATGGACCAAGAATCAACTCGAGATGAGAGGTTAGTTCCTTGCTTCGACTCCAGAGGAATACCACCTTACCACAAGCACCTCAAGAGGAGGCTTCTCTCAGCTCTAGGTATGTGAGAGGGACCCTGAGTTTGCAGCCTCAAGTGGAATGGACACCGCGATGCCCTGACTCGAAATAAGGCCGAATATCCCTGCAGTGACTTGAATGCAGGCTCGTCTTGCATCTCCCAAGACGAAAGGATGTCTGAATCCCCTGTGGAGACCACAGAGAAAGACCTAGTTAACCACCTCATCGCGACCAGAGGCCTCACATCCTCTGAAAACTCCAGAGGTACGCAGAGATCAGTGCCTCCAAAGGAGACGATGCCTGCCTCCTCGTGAAACTTGATAGGAGTCCCAGGATTCCTGTGGCATGTGGAAAGGGACCTTTGGTGTCCCGACTCAGCTGGAGAGGTGTCCCATTGCCCTGCCAAGCCTCGAGGCGAGTCCCGAGTTGTCCCTCGCAACTAGGCAGGTCCTGACGTCGCTGAACAAACACGTGTGTGGAAGGGCCATCCCCGCCGTAACTCGAGAATATACCCCAGGTTCCCGCCGCAACTCGAGAAAAATCATGAGACTTCCCTCTCGTCGCGAGAAGAGGCCCGATTCCCCTGCACTGCGTGCAGAGCAATGCCGTGTTGCACATCACACAGGAAAGGAGCCTTGATTTCCTTGATGGCACTCCAGAGAAACTCCAAGAACACTGTTTCAAGGCTAGAGGGATCCTGAGGTCACTGTAGCAACACGAAAGGGCTCCGTGGACCAAGAATCAACTCGAGATGAGAGGTTAATACCTGGCTTCGACTCCAGAGGAATACCACCTTACCACAAGCACCTCAAGAGGAGGCTTCTCTCAGCTCTAGGTATGTGAGAGGGACCCTGACTTTGCAGCCTCAAGTGGAATGGACACCGCGATGCCCTGACTCGAAATAAGGCCGGATATCCCTGCAGTGACTTGAATGCAGGCTCGTCTTGCATCTCCCAAGACGAAAGGATGTCTGAATCCCCTGTGGAGACCACAGAGAAAGACCTAGTTCCCCACCTCATCGCAACCGGAGGCCTCACATCCTTTGAAAACTCCAGAGGTACGCGGAGATCAGTGCCTCCAAAGGAGACGATGCCTCCCTCCTCGTGAATCTTGATAGGAGTCCCAGGATTCCTGTGGCACGTTGAAAGGAACACTTGGTCTCCCGCCTCAGCTGGAGAGGCGTCCCAATTGCCCTGCCAAGCCTCAAGGATAATCCCGAGTTTTCCCTCGCGACTAGGCAGGAGTCCTGACGTCGCTGAACAAACACGTGGGTGGAAGTGCCATCCCCGTCGTAACTCGAGAATATACCCCAGGTTCCCGCCGCAACTCGAGAAAAACCATGAGACTTCTCCCACGCCGTGAGATGAGGCCCGATTCCCCTGCACTGCGTGCAGAGCAATTCCGTGTTGCACATCACACATGAAAGGAGCCTTGATTTCCTTCATGGTACTCCAGAGAAACCCCAAGAACACTGTTTCAAGGCTAGAGGGATCCTGAGGTCACTGTAGCAACATGAAAGAGCTTCGTGGACCAAAAATCAAATCGAGATGAGAGGTTAGTCCCTGGCTTCAACTCCAGGGGAATACCACCTTACCAGAAGCACCTCAAAGGAGGCTTCTCTCAGCTCTAGGTATGTGAGAGGGACCCTGAGTTTGCGGCCTCAAGTGGAATGGGCACCACGATGCCCTGACTCAACATAAGGCCGGAAATCCCTGCAGTGACTTGAATGCAGGCTCGTCTTGCATCTCCCAAGACGAAAGGATGTCTGAATCCCCTGCGGAGAACACAGAGAAAGACCTAGTTCCCCACCTCATCGCGACCAGAGGCCTGACATCCTTTGAAAACTCCAGAGGTACGCGGAGATCAGTGCCTCCAAAGGATACGATGCCTGCCTCCTCGTGAAACTTGATAGGAGTCCCAGGATTTCTGTTGCACGTGGAAAGGGACCCTTGGTCTCGCGCCTCAGCTGGAGAGGCGTCCCAATTGCCCTGCCAAGCCTCGAGGTGAATCCCGAGTTGTCCCTCGCAACTAGACAGGAGTCCTGACGTCGCTGAACAAAAACGTGTGTGGAAGAGCCATCCCAGCCGTAACTCGAGAATTTACCCCAGGTTCCAGCCGCAACTCGAGAAAAACCATGAGACTTCTCCCACACCGCGAGATGAGGCCCGATTCCCCTGCACTGCGTGCAGAGCAATTCCTTGTTGCACATCACACATGAAAGGATGCTTGATTTCCTTCATGGCACTCCAGAGAAACCCCAGGAACACTGTTTCAAGGCTAGAGGGATCCTGAGGTCACTGTAGCAACACGAAAGAGCTCCGTGGACCAGAAATCAACTCGAGATGAGAGATTAGTCCCTGGCTTCGACTCCAGAGGAATACCACCTTACCACAAGCACCTCAAAGGAGGCTTCTCTCAGCTCTAAGTATGTGACAGGGACCCTGAGTTTGGGGCCTCAAGTGGAATGGACACTGAGATGCCCTGACTCGAAATAAGGCCGGATATCCCTGCAGGGACTTGAATGCAGGCTCGTCTTGCATCTCCCAAGACGAAAGGATGTCTGAATCCCCTATGGATACCACAGAGAAAGACCTAGTTCCCTACCTCATCGCGACCGGAGGCCTCACATCCTTTGAAAACTCCAGCGGTACGCGGAGATCAGTGCCTCCAAAGGAGACGATGCCTGACTCCTCGAGAAACTTGATAGGAGTCCCAGGATTCCTGTGGCACGTGGAAAGGGACCCTTGGTCTCCCGCCTCAACTGGAGAGGCGTCATAATCGCCCTGCCAAGCCTCAAGGATAATCCCGAGTTGTCCCTCTCAAGTAGGCAGGAGTCCTGTCATCACTGAAGAAGCATGTGTGTGGAATGGCCCTCCCCGTGGTAACTCGAGAATATACCCCAGGTTCCCGCCGCAACTCGAGAAAAACCATGAGCCTTCCCCCTCGCCGCGAGATGAGGCCCGATTCCCCTGCACTGCATGCAGAGCAATTCCGTGTTGCACATCACACAGGAAAGGAGCCTTGATTTCCTTGATGGCACTCCAGAGAAACCCCAAGAACACTGTTTCAAGGCTGGAGGGATCCTGAGGTCATTGTAGCAACGCGAAAGAGCTCCGTGGACCAAGAAACAACTCGAGATGAGAGGTTAGTCCCTGGCTTCGACTCCAGAGGAATACCACCTTACCACAAGCACCTCAAGAGGAGTCTTCTCTCAGCTCTAGGTATGTGAGAGGGACCCTGAGTTTGCGGCCTCAAGTGGAATGGACTCCGCGATGCCCTGACTCGAAATAAGGCCGGATATGCCTGCAGTGACTTGAATGCAGGCTCGTCTTGCATCTCCCAAGACGAAAGAATGTCTGAATCCCCTGTGGAGACCACAGAGAAAGACCTAGTTCCTTGGTCTAGTTCTGTGAAAAATACCGTTGGTAGCTTGATAGGGATTGCATTGAATCTATAGATTGCTTTGGGTAGAATAGCCATTTTGACAATATTGATTCTTCCAATCCATGAACACGGAATGATTCTCCATCTGTTTGTGTCCTCTTTGATTTCTTTCATCAGTGTTTTATAGTTTTCTATGTATAGGTCTTTTGTTTCTTTAGGTAGATATACTCCTAAGTATTTTATTCTTTTTGTTGCAATGGTGAATGGTATTGTTTCCTTAATTTCTCTTTCTGTTTTTTCATCGTTAGTATATAGGAATGCAAGGGATTTCTGTGTGTTAATTTTATATCCTGCAACTTTACTATATTCATTGATTAGTTCTAGTAATTTTCTGGTAGAGTCTTTAGGGTTTTCTATATAGAGGATCATGTCATCACAGAACTAGACCAAAGAATTTCACAATTTGTATGGAAATACAAAAAACCTCGAATAGCCAAAGTAATCTTGAAAAAGAAGAATGGAACTGGAGGAATCAACCTGCCTGACTTCAGACTCTACTACAAAGCCACAGTCATCAAGACAGTGTGGTACTGGCACAAAGACAGAAATATAGACCAATGGAACAGAATAGAAAGCCCAGAGATAAATCCACGAACCTATGGACACCTTATCTTTGACAAAGGAGGCAAGGATATACAATGGAAAAAAGACAACCTCTTTAACAAGTGGTGCTGGGAAAACTGGTCAACCACTTGCAAAAGAATGAAACTAGAACACTTTCTAACACCATACACAAAAATAAACTCAAAATGGATTAAAGATCTAAATGTAAGACCAGAAACTATAAAACTCCTAGAGGAGAACATAGGCAAAACACTCTCCGACATAAATCACAGCAAGATCCTCTATGACCCACCTCCCAGAATATTGGAAATAAAAGCAAAACTAAACAAATGGGATCTAATGAAACTTAAAAGCTTTTGCACTACAAAAGAAACTATAAGTAAGGTGAAAAGACAGCCGTCAGATTGGGAGAAAATAATAGCAAATGAAGAAACAGACAAAGGATTAATCTCAAAAATATACAAGCAACTCCTGCAGCTCAATTCCAGAAAAATAAATGACCCAATCAAAAAATGGGCCAGAGAACTAAACAGACATTTCTCCAAAGAAGACATACAGATGGCTAACAAACACATGAAAAGGTGCTCAACATCACTCATTATTAGAGAAATGCAAATCAAAACCACAATGAGGTACCATTACACACCAGTCAGGATGGCTGCTATCCAAAAGTCTACAAGCAATAAATGCTGGAGAGGCTGTGGAGAAAAGGGAACCCTCTTACACTGTTGGTGGGAATGCAAACTAGTACAGCCACTATGGAAAACAGTGTGGAGATTCCTTAAAAAACTGGAAATAGAACTGCCATATTACCCAGCAATACCACTTCTGGGCATACACACTGAGGAAACCAGATCTGAAAGAGACACATGCACCCCAGTTCATCGCAGCACTGTTTATAATAGCCAGGACATGGAAGCAACCTAGATGCCCATCAGCAGATGAATGGATAAGGAAGCTGTGGGACATATACACCATGGAATTTTACTCAGCCGTCAAGAAGAATTCATTTGAACCAGTCCTAATGAGATGGATGAAACTGGAGCCCCTTATACAGAGTGAAGTAAGCCAGAAAGATAAAGAACATACAGCATACTAACACATATATATGGAATTTAGAAAGATGGTAACGATAACCCTATATGCAAAACAGAAAAAGAGACACAGAAATACAGAACAGACTTTTGAACTCTGTGGGAGAAGGTGAGGGTGGGATGTTTCAAAAGAACAGCATGTATACTATCTATGGTGAAACAGATCACCAGCCCAGGTGGGATGCATGAGACAAGTGCTCCGGCCTGGTGCACTGGGAAGACCCAGAGGAATCGGGTGGAGAGGGAGATGGGAGGGGGGATCGGGATGGGGAATAAGTGTAAATCTATGGCTGATTCATATCAATGTATGACAAGACCCACTGAAATGTGAAGTAATTAGCATCCAACTAATAAAAAAAATTAAAAAAAAAAAAAAAAGAAAGACCTAGTTCCCCTCCTCATCGCCACCGGAGGCCTCACATCCTTTGAAAACTCCAGAGGTACGCGGAGATCAGTGCCTCCAAAGGAGACGATGCCTGGCTCTTCGTGAAACTTGATAGGAGTCCCAGGATTCCTGGGGCACGTGGAAAGGGACCCTTGGTCTCGCGCCTCAGCTGGAGAAGCGTCCCAATTGCCCTGCCAAGCCTCGAGGAGAATCCCGAGTTGTCCCTCGCAAGTAGGCAGGAGTCCTGACGTTGCTGAACAAACACGTGTGCGGAAGGGCCATCCCCGTCGTAACTCGAGAATATACCCCAGGTTCCCGCCGCAACTCGAGAAAAACCATGAGACTTCTCCTACGCCGCGAGATGAGGCCCGATTCCCCTGCACTGCGTGCAGAGCAATTCCGTGTTGCACATCACACAGGAAAGGAGCCTTGATTTCCTTGATGGCACTCCAGAGAAACCCCAAGAACACTGTTTCAAGGCTAGAGGGATCCAGAGGTCACTGTAGCAACACGAAAGAGCTCCATGGACCAAGAATCAACTCGAGATGAGAGGTTAGTCCCTGGCTTCGACTCCAGAGGAATACCACCTTACCAGAAGCACCTCAAAGGAGGCTTCTCTCAGCTCTAGGTATGTGAGAGGGACCCTGAGTTTGTGGCCTCAAGTGGAATGGACACCGAGATGCCCTGACTCGAAATAAGGCCGGATATCCCTGCAGTGACTTGAATGCAGGCTCATCTTGCATCTCCCAAGACGAAAGGATGTCTGAATCCCCTGTGGAGACCACAGAGAAAGACCTAGTTCCCCACCTCATCGCGACCGGAGGCCTCACATCCTTTGAAAACTGCAGCGGTACGCGGAGATCAGTGCCTCCAAAGGAGACGATGCCTGACTCCTCTTGAAACTTGATAGGAGTCCCAGGATTCCTGTGGCACGTGGAAAGGGACCCTTGGTCTCCCGCCTCAGCTGGAGAGGCGTCCCAATTGCCCTGCCAAGCCTCAAGGAGAATCCCGAGTTGTCCCTCACAACTAGGCAGGAGTCCTGACTTTGCTGAACAAACACGTGTGTGGAATGGCCCTCCCAGTGGTAACTCGAGAATATACGCCAGGTTCCCGCCGCAACTCGAGAAAAACCATTAGACTTCTCTCACGCCGCGAGATGAGGCCCGATACCCCTGCACTGCGTGCAGAGCAATTCCGTGTTGCACATCACACATGAAAGGATCCTTGATTTCCTTCATGGCACTCCAGAGAAACCGCAAGAACACTGTTTCAAGGTTGGAGGGATCCTGAGGTCACTGTAGCAACATGAAAGAGCTTCGTGGACCAAAACTCAACTCGAGATGAGAGGTTAGTCCCTTGCTTCAACTCCAGGGGAATAACACCTTACCAGAAGCACCTCAAAGGAGGCTTCTCTCAGCTCTAGGTATGTGAGAAGGACCCTGAGTTTGCGGCCTCAACTGGAATGGACACCCCGATGCCCTGACTCGAAATAAGGCCGGATATCCCTGCAGTGAGTTGAATGCAGGCTCGTCTTGCATCTCCCAAGACGAAAGGATGTCTGAATCCCCTGCGGAGAACACAGAGAAAGACCAAGTTCCCCACCTCATCGCGACCAGAGGCCTCATATCCTTTGAAAACTCCAGAGGTACGCGGAGATCAGTGCCTCCAAAGGAGACGATGCCTGCCTCCTCGTGAAACTTGATACGAGTCCCAGGATTTCTGTGGCACGTGGAAAGGGACCCTTGGTCTCCCGCGTCAGCTGGAGAGGCGTCCTAATTTCCCTGCCAAGCCTCAAGGAGAATCCCGAGTTGTCCCTCACAACTAGGCAGGAGTCCTGACGTTGCTGAACAAACACGTGTGTGGAAGGGCCTTCCCCACCGTAACTCGAGAATATACCCCAGGTTCCCGCCGCAACTCGAGAAAAATCATGAGACTTCCCCCTCGTCGCGAGAAGAGGCCCGATTCCCCTGCACTGAGTGCAGAGCAATTCCGTGTTGCACATCACACAGGAAAGGAGCCTTGATTTCCTTGATGGCACTCCAGAGAAACCCCAGGAACACTGTTTCAAGGCTAGAGGGATCCTGAGGTCACTGTAGCAACACGAAAGGGCTCCGTGGACCAAGAATCAACTCGAGATGAGAGGTTAGTCCCTGGCTTCGACTCCAGAGGAATAGCACCTTACCACAAGCACCTCAAGAGGAGGCTTCTCTCAGCTCTAAGTATGTGAGAGGGACCTTGAGTTTGCGGCCTCAAGTGGGATGGACACCCCGATGCCCTGACTCGAAATAAGGCCGGATATCCCTGCAGTGACTTGAATGCAGGCTCGTCTTGCATCTCCCAAGACGAAAGGATGTCTGAATCCCCTGTGGAGACCACAGAGAAAGACCTAGTTCCTTGGTCTACTTCTGTGAAAAATACCGTTGGTTGCTTGATAGGGATTGCATTGAATCTATAGATTGCTTTGGGTAGAATAGCCATTTTGACAATATTGATTCTTCCAATCCATGAACACGGTATGTTTCTCCATCTGTTTGTGTCCTCTTTGATTTCTTTCATCAGTGTTTTATAGTTTTCTATGTATAGGTCTTTTGTTTCTTTAGGTAGATATACTCCTAAGTATTTTATTCTTTTTCTTGCAATGGTGAATGGTATTGTTTCCTTAATTTCTCTTTCTGTTTTTTCATCGTTAGTATATAGGAATGCAAGGGATTTCTGTGTGTTAATTTTATATCCTGCAACTTTACTATATTCATTGATTAGTTCTAGTAATTTTCTGGTAGAGTCTTTAGGGTTTTCTATATAGAGGATCATGTCATCACAGAACTAGACCAAAGAATTTCACAATTTGTATGGAAATACAAAAAACCTCGAATAGCCAAAGTAATCTTGAAAAAGAAGAATGGAACTGGAGGAATCAACCTGCCTGACTTCAGACTCTACTACAAAGCCACAGTCATCAAGACAGTGTGGTACTGGCACAAAGACAGAAATATAGACCAATGGAACAGAATAGAAAGCCCAGAGATAAATCCACGAACCTATGGACACCTTATCTTTGACAAAGGAGGCAAGGATATACAATGGAAAAAAGACAACCTCTTTAACAAGTGGTGCTGGGAAAACTGGTCAACCACTTGCAAAAGAATGAAACTAGAACACTTTCTAACACCATACACAAAAATAAACTCAAAATGGATTAAAGATCTAAATGTAAGACCAGAAACTATAAAACTCCTAGAGGAGAACATAGGCAAAACACTCTCCGACATAAATCACAGCAAGATCCTCTATGACCCACCTCCCAGAATATTGGAAATAAAAGCAAAACTAAACAAATGGGATCTAATGAAACTTAAAAGCTTTTGCACTACAAAAGAAACTATAAGTAAGGTGAAAAGACAGCCGTCAGATTGGGAGAAAATAATAGCAAATGAAGAAACAGACAAAGGATTAATCTCAAAAATATACAAGCAACTCCTGCAGCTCAATTCCAGAAAAATAAATGACCCAATCCAAAAATGGGCCAGAGAACTAAACAGACATTTCTCCAAAGAAGACATACAGATGGCTAACAAACACATGAAAAGGTGCTCAACATCACTCATTATTAGAGAAATGCAAATCAAAACCACAATGAGGTACCATTACACACCAGTCAGGATGGCTGCTATCCAAATGTCTACAAGCAATAAACGCTGGAGAGGCTGTGGAGAAAAGGGAACCCTCTTACACTGTTGGTGGGAATGCAAACTAGTACAGACACTATGGAAAACAGTGTGGAGATTCCTTAAAAAACTGGAAATAGAACTGCAATATTACCCAGCAATACCACTTCTGGGCATACACACTGAGGAAACCAGATCTGAAAGAGACACATGCACCCCAATGTTCATCGCAGCACTGTTTATAATAGCCAGGACATGGAAGCAACCTAGATGCCCATCAGCAGATGAATGGATAAGGAAGCTGTGGGACATATACACCATGGAATTTTACTCAGCCGTCAAAAAGAATTCATTTGAACCAGTCCTAATGAGATGGATGAAGCTGGAGCCCCTTATACAGAGTGAAGTAAGCCAGAAAGATAAAGAACATTACAGCATACTAACACATATATATGGAATTTAGAAAGATGGTAACGATAACCCTATATGCAAAACAGAAAAAGAGACACAGAAATACAGAACAGACTTTTGAACTCTGTGGGAGAAGGTGAGGGTGGGATGTTTCAAAAGAACAGCATGTATACTATCTATGGTGAAACAGATCACCAGCCCAGGTGGGATGCATGAGACAAGTGCTCCGGCCTGGTGCACTGGGAAGACCCAGAGGAATCGGGTGGAGAGGGAGATGGGAGGGGGGATCGGGATGGGGAATAAGTGTAAATCTATGGCTGATTCATATCAATGTATGACAAGACCCACTGAAATGTTGTGAAGTAATTAGAGTCCAACTAATAAAAAAAATTAAAAAAAAAAAAAAAAGAAAGACCTCGTTCCCCTCCTCATCGCCACCGGAACCTCACATCCTTTGAAAACTCCAGAGGTACGCGGAGATTAGTGCCTCCAAAGGAAACGATGCCTGGCTCTTCGTGAAACTTGATAGGAGTCCCAGGATTCCTGTGGCACGTGGAAAGGGACCCTTGGTCTCGCGCCTCAGCTGGAGAGGCGTCCGAATTGCCCTGCCAAGCCTCGAGGAGAATCCCGAGTTGTCCCTCGCAAGTAGGCAGGAGTCCTGACATCGCTGAACAAACACGTGTGTGGAAGGGCCATCCCCGTCGTAACTCGAGAATATACCCCAGGTTCCCACCGCAACTCGAGAAAAACCATGAGACTTCTCCCAGGCCGCGAGATGAGGCCCGATTCCCCTACACTGCCTGCAGAGCAATTCCGTGTTGCACATCACACAGGAAAGGAGCCTTGATTTCCTTGATGGCACTCCAGAGAAACCCCAAGAACACTGTTTCAAGGCTAGAGGGATCCTGAGGTCACTGTAGCAACACGAAAGTGCTCCATGGACCAAGAATCAACTCGAGATGAGAGGTTAGTCCCTGGCTTCGACTCCAGAGTAATACCACCTTACCACAAGCACCTCAAAGGAGGCTTCTCTCAGCTCTAAGTATGTGAGAGGGACCCTGAGTTTGCGGCCTCAACTGGAATGGACACCGCGATTCCCTGACTCGAAATAAGGCCGGATATCCCTGCAGTGACTTGAATGCAGGCTCGTCTTGCATCTCCCAAGACGAAAGGATGTCTGAATCCCTTGTGGAGACCACAGAGAAAGACCTAGTTCCCCACCTCATCGCGACCGGAGGCCTCACATCCTTTGAAAACTCCAGAGGTACGCGGAGATCAGTGCCTCCAAAGGAGACGATGCCTGCCTCCTCGTGAAACTTGATAGGAGTCCCAGGATTCCTGTGGCATGTGGAAAGGGACCCTTGGTGTCCCGACTCAGCTGGAGAGGCGTCCCATTGCCCTTCCAAGCCTCGAGGAGAGTCCCGAGTTGTCCCTCGCAACTAGGCAGGAGTCCTGACGTCGCTGAACAAACACGTGTGTGGAAGGGCCATCCCCGCCATAACTCGAGAATATACCCCAGGTTCCCGCCGCAACTCGAGAAAAACCATGAGACTTCAACCTCGCCACGAGATGAGGCCCAATTCTCCTGCACTGCGTGCAGAGCAATTCCGTGTTGCACATCACACAGGAAAGGAGCCTTGATTTCCTTGATGGTACTACAGAGAAACCCCAAGAACACTGTTTCAAGGCTTGAGGGATCCTGAGGTCACTGTAGCAACACGAAAGAGCTCCGTGGACCAGAAATCAACTCGAGATGAGAGGTTAGTCCCTGGCTTCGACTCCAGAGGAATAGCACCTTACCACAAGCACCTCAAAGGAGGCTTCTCTCAGCTCTAGGTAAGTGAGAGGGACCCTGAGTTTGCGGCCTCAAGTGGAATGGACACCGCGATGCCCTGACTCGAAATAAGGCCGGATATCCCTGCAGTGACTTGAATGCAGGCTGGTCTTGCATCTCCCAAGACGAAAGGATGTCTGAATCCCCTGTGGAGACCACAGAGAAAGACCTAGTTCCCCACCTCATCGCGACCGGAGGCCTCACATCCTTTGAAAACTCCAGAGGTACGCGGAGATCAGTGCCTCCAAAGGAGACGATGCCTGACTCCTCGTGAATCTTGATAGGACTCCCAGGATTCCTGTGGCACGTGGAAAGGGACACTTGGTCTCCCGCCTCAGCTGGAGAGGCGTCCCAATTGCCCTGCCAAGCCTCAAGGAGAATCCCGAGTTGGCCCTCGCAACTAGGCAGGAGTCCTGACGTCGCTGAACAAACACGTGGGTGGAAGTGCCATCCCTGTCGAAACTCGAGAATATACCCCAGGTTCCCGCCGCAACTCGAGAAAAACCATGAGACTTCTCCCATGCCGCGAGATGAGGCGCGATTCCCCTGCACTGCGTGCAGAGCAATTCCGTGTTGCACATCACACATGAAAGGATCCTTGATTTCCTTCATGGTACTCCAGAGAAACCCCAAGAACACTGTTTCAAGGCTAGAGGGTTCCTGAGGTCACTGTAGCAACATAAAAGAGCTCCGTGGACCAAAAATCAACTCGAGATGAGAGGTTAGTCAATGGCTTCAACTCCAGGGGAATACCACCTTACCAGAAGCACCTCAAAGAAGGCTTCTCTCAGCTCTACGTATGTGAGAGGGACCCTGAGTTTGCGGCCTCAAGTGGAATGGACACCACGATGCCCTGACTCAACGTAAGGCCGGATATCCCTGCAGTGACTTGAATGCAGGCTCGTCTTGCATCTCCCATGACAAAAGGATGTCTGAATCCCCTGCGGAGAACACAGAGAAAGACCTAGTTCCCCACCTCATCGCGACCAGAGGCCTGACATCCTTTGAAAACTCCAGAGGTACACGGAGATCAGTGCCTCCAAAGGAGACGAAGCCTGACTCCTTGTGAAACTTGATAGGAGTCCCAGGATTTCTGTGGCACGTGGAAAGGGACCCTTGGTCTCCCGCCTCAGCTGGAGAGGCGTCCCAATTGCCCTGCCAAGCCTCGAGGAGAATCCCGAGTTGTCCCTCGCAACTAGGCAAGAGTCCTGACGTCGCTGAACAAACACGTGGGTGGAAGTGCCATCCCTGTCGTAACTCGAGAATATACCCCAGGTTCCCGCCGCAACTCGAGAAAAACCATGAGACTTCTCCCACGCCGCGAGATGAGGCGCGATTCACCTGCACTGCGTGCAGAGCAATTCCGTGTTGGACATCACACATGAAAAGAGCCTTGATTTCCTTCATGGTACTCCAGAGAAACCCCAAGAACACTGTTTCAAGGCTAGAGGGATCCTGAGGTCACTGTAGCAACACAAAAGAACTCCGTGGACCAGAAATCAACTCGAGATGAGAGGTTAGTCCCTGGCTTCGACTCCAGAGGAATAGCACCTTACCACAAGCACCTCAAAGGAGGCTTCTCTCAGCTCTAGGTATGTGAGAGGGACCCTGAGATTGCGGCCTCACGTGGAATGGACACTGAGATGCCCTGACTCGAAATAAGGCCGGATATCCCTGCAGTGACTTGAATGCAGGCTCGTCTTGCATCTCCCAAGACGAAAGGATATCTGAATCCCCTGTGGAGACCACAGAGAAAGACCTAGTTCCCCACCTCATCGCGACCGGAGGCCTCACATCCTTTGAAAACTCCAGCGGTACGCGGAGATCAGTGCCTCCAAAGGAGCCGTTGCCTGACTCCTCGAGAAACTTGATAGGAGTCCCAGGATTCCTGTGGCACGTGGAAAGGGACCCTTGGTCTCCCGCCTCAGCTGGAGAGGCGTCCCAATTGCCCTGCCAAGCCTCAAGGATAATCCCGAGTTGTCCCTCGCAAGTAGGCAGGAGTCCTGTCATCGCTGAAGAAACACGTGTGTGGAATGGCCCTCCCCATGGTAACTCGAGAATATACCCCAGGTTCCCGCCGCAACTCGAGAAAAACCATGAGACTTCCCCCTCGCCGCGAGATGAGGCCCGATTCCCTTGCACTGCGTGCAGAGCAATTCCGTGTTGCACATCACACATGAAAGGAGCCTTGATTTCCTTCATCGTACTCCAGAGAAACCCCAAGAACACTGTTTCAAAGAGAGAGGGATCCTGAGGTCACTGTAGCAACATGAAAGAGCTTCATGGACCCAAAATCAACTCGAGATGAGAGGTTAGTCCCTGGCTTCAACTCCAGGGGAATACCACCTTACCAGAAGCACCTCAAAGGAGGCTTCTCTCAGCTCTAGGTATGTGAGAGGGACCCTGAGTTTGCGGCCTCAAGTGGAATGGACACCACGATGCCCTGACTCAACCTAAGCCCTGATATCCCTGCAGTGACTTGAATGCAGGATCGTCTTGCATCTCCCAAGACGAAAGGATGTCTGAATCCCCTGCGGAGAACACAGAGAAAGACCTAGTTCCCCACCTCTTCGCAACCAGAGGCCTGACATCCTTTGAAAACTCCAGAGGTACGCGGAGATCAGTGCCTCCAAAGGAGACGATGCCTGACTCCTCGTGAAACTTGATAGGAGTCCCAGGATTTCTGTGGCACGTGGAAAGGGACCCTTGGTCTCCCGCCTCAGCTGGAGAGGCGTCCCAATTGCCCTGCCAAGCCTCGAGGTGAATCCCGAGTTGTCCCTCGCAACTAGGCAGGAGTCCTGACGTCGCTGAACAAACACGTGTGTGGAAGAGACATCCCAGCCGTAACTCGAGAATTTACCCCAGGTTCCCGCCGCAACTCGAGAAAAACCATGAGACTTCCCCCTCGTCCCGAGAAGAGGCCTGATTCCCCTGCACTGCGTGCAGAGCAATTCCGTGTTGCACATCACACAGGAAAGTAGCCTTGATTTCCTTGATGGCACTCCAGAGAAACCCCAAGAACACTGTTTCAAGGCTAGAGGGATACTGAGGTCACTGTAGCAACACGAAAGGGCTCCGTGGACCAAGAATCAACTCGAGGTGAAAGGTTAGTACCTGGCTTCGACTCCAGAGGAATACCACCTTACCACAAGCACCTCAAGAGGAGGCTTCTCTCAGCTCTAGGTATGTGAGAGGGACCCTGAGTTTGCGGCCTCAAGTGGAATGGACTCCGCGATGCCCTGACTCGAAATAAGGCCGGATATCCCTGCAGTGACTTGAATGCAGGCTCGTCTTGCATCTCCCAAGACGAAAGAATGTCTGAATCCCCTGTGGAGACCACAGAGAAAGACCTAGTTCCTTTGTCTAGTTCTGTGAAAAATACCGTTGGTAGCTTGATAGGGATTGCCTTGAATCTATAGATTGCTTTCGGTAGAATAGCCATTTTGACAATATTGATTCTTCCAATCCATGAACACGGTATGTTTCTCCATCTGTTTGTGTCCTCTTTGATTTCTTTCATCAGTGTTTTATAGTTTTCTATGTATAGGTCTTTTGTTTCTTTAGGTAGATATACTCCTAAGTATTTTATTCTTTTTGTTGCAATGGTGAATGGTATTGTTTCCTTAATTTCTCTTTCTGTTTTTTCATCGTTAGTATATAGGAATGCAAGGGATTTCTGTGTGTTAATTTTATATCCTGCAACTTTACTATATTCATTGATTAGTTCTAGTAATTTTCTGGTAGAGTCTTTAGGGTTTTCTATATAGAGGATCATGTCATCACAGAACTAGACCAAAGAATTTCACAATTTGTATGGAAATACAAAAAACCTCGAATAGCCAAAGTAATCTTGAAAAAGAAGAATGGAACTGGAGGAATCAACCTGCCTGACTTCAGACTCTACTACAAAGCCACAGTCATCAAGACAGTGTGGTACTGGCACAAAGACAGAAATATAAACCAATGGAACAGAATAGAAAGCCCAGAGATAAATCCACGAACCTATGGACACCTTATCTTTGACAAAGGAGGCAAGGATATACAATGGAAAAAAGACAACCTCTTTAACAAGTGGTGCTGGGAAAACTGGTCAACCACTTGCAAAAGAATGAAACTAGAACACTTTCTAACACCATACACAAAAATAAACTCAAAATGGATTAAAGATCTAAATGTAAGACCAGAAACTATAAAACTCCTAGAGGAGAACATAGGCAAAACACTCTCCGACATAAATCACAGCAAGATCCTCTATGACCCACCTCCCAGAATATTGGAAATAAAAGCAAAACTAAACAAATGGGATCTAATGAAACTTAAAAGCTTTTGCACTACAAAAGAAACTATAAGTAAGGTGAAAAGACAGCCATCAGATTGGGAGAAAATAATAGCAAATGAAGAAACAGACAAAGGATTAATCTCAAAAATATACAAGCAACTCCTGCAGCTCAATTCCAGAAAAATAAATGACCCAATCCAAAAATGGGCCAGAGAACTAAACAGACATTTCTCCAAAGAAGACATACAGATGGCTAACAAACACATGAAAAGGTGCTCAACATCACTCATTATTAGAGAAATGCAAATCAAAACCACAATGAGGTACCATTACACACCAGTCAGGATGGCTGCTATCCAAAAGTCTACAAGCAATAAATGCTGGAGAGGCTGTGGAGAAAAGGGAACCCTCTTACACTGTTGGTGGGAATGCAAACTAGTACAGCCACTATGGAAAACAGTGTGGAGATTCCTTAAAAAACTGGAAATAGAACTGCCATATGACCCAGCAATACCACTTCTGGGCATACACACTGAGGAAACCAGATCTGAAAGAGACACATGCACCCCAATGTTCATCGCAGCACTGTTTATAATAGCCAGGACATGGAAGCAACCTAGATGCCCATCAGCAGATGAATGGATAAGGAAGCTGTGGGACATATACACCATGGAATTTTACTCAGCCGTCAAAAAGAATTCATTTGAACCAGTCCTAATGAGATGGATGAAACTGGAGCCCCTTATACAGAGTGAAGTAAGCCAGAAAGATAAAGAACATTACAGCATACTAACACATATATATGGAATTTAGAAAGATGGTAACGATAACCCTATATGCAAAACAGAAAAAGAGACACAGAAATACAGAACAGACTTTTGAACTCTGTGGGAGAAGGTGAGGGTGGGATGTTTCAAAAGAACAGCATGTATACTATCTATGGTGAAACAGATCACCAGCCCAGGTGGGATGCATGAGACAAGTGCTCCGGCCTGGTGCACTGGGAAGACCCAGAGGAATCGGGTGGAGAGGGAGATGGGAGGGGGGATCGGGATGGGGAAGAAGTGTAAATCTATGGCTGATTCATATCAATGTATGACAAGACCCACTGAAATGTTGTGAAGTAATTAGCCTCCAACTAATAAAAAAAAAAAAAAAAAAAAAAAAAAAGAAGAAAAGAAAAAAAGAAAAAAAAAAAAAAAGAAAAAAAAAAAAGAAAGACCTAGTTCCCCTCCTCATCGCGACCGGAGGCCTCACATCCTTTGAAAACTCCAGCGGTACGCGGAGATCTGTGCCTCCAAAGGAGACGATGCCTGACTCCTCGAGAAACTTGATAGGAGTCCCAGGATTCCTGTGGCACGTGGAAAGGGACCCTTGGTCTCCCGCCTCAGCTGGAGAGGCGTCCCAATTGCCCTGCCAAGCCTCGAGGAAAATCCGGAGTTGTCCCTCGCAAGTAGGCAGGAGTCCTGTCATCGCTGAAGAAACATGTGTGTGGAATGGCCCTCCCCATGGTAACTCGAGAATATACCCCAGGTTCCCGCCGCAACTCGAGAAAAACCATGAGACTTCCCCCTCGCCGCGAGATGAGGCCTGATTCCCCTGCACGGGGTTGAGAGCAATTCCGTGTGGCACATTACACATGAAACGAGCCTTGATTTCCTTGATGGCACTCCAGAGAAACCCCAAGAACACTGTTTCAAGGCAAGAGGGATCCTGACGTCACTGTAGCAACATGAAAGAGCTCCGTGGACCAGAAATCAACTCGAGATGAGAGGTTAGTCCCTGGCTTCGACTCCAGAGGAATACCACCTTACCACAAGCACCTCAAAGGAGGCTTCTCTCAGCTCTAGGTATGTGAGAAGGACCCTGAGTTTGCGGCCTCAAGTGGAATGGACACTGCGATGCCCTGACTCGAAATAAGGCTGAATTTCCCTGCAGTGACTTGAATGCAGGCTCGTCTTGCATCTCCCAAGACGAAAGGATGTCTGAATCCCCTGTGGAGACCACAGAGAAAGAGCTAGTTCCCCACCTCATCGCGACCGGAGGCCTCACATCCTTTGAAAACTCCAGAGGTACGCGGAGATCAGTGCCTCCAAAGGAGACGATGCCTGCCTCCTCGTGATACTTGATAGGAGTCCCAGGATTCCTGTGGCACGTGGAAAGGGACCCTTGGTCTCCCGCCTCAGCTGGAGAGGCGTCCCAATTGCCCTTCCAAGCCTCGAGGAGTATCCCGAGTTGTCCCTCGCAACTAGGCAGGAGTCCTAACGTCGCTGAACAAACACGTGTGTGGAAGGGCCATCCCCGTCGTAACTCAAGAATATACCCCAGGTTCCAGCCGCAACTCGAGAAAAACCATGAGACTTCCCCCTCGCCGCGAGATGAGGCCCGATTCCCCTGCACTAAGTGCAGAGCAATTCCGTGTTGCACATCACACAGGAAAGGAGACTTGATTTCCTTGATGGCACTCCAGAGAAACCACAAGAACACTGTTTCAAGGCTAGAGGGATCCTGAGGTCACTGTAGCAACACGAAAGAGCTCCGTGGACCAGAAATCAACTCGAGATGAGAGGTTAGTCCCTGGCTTCGACTCCAGAGGAATACCACCTTACCACAAGCACCTCAAGAGGAGGCTTCTCTCAGCTCTAGATATGTGAGAGGGACCCTGATTTTGCGGCCTCAACTGGAATGGACACCGCGATTCCCTGACTTGAAATAAGGCCGGATATCCCTGCAGTGACTTGAATGCAGGCTCGTCTTGCATCTCCCAAGACGAAAGGATGTCTGAATCCCTTGTGGAGACCACAGAGAAAGACCTAGTTCCCCACCTCATCGCGACCGGAGGCCTCACATCCTTTGAAAACTCCAGAGGTACGCGGAGATCAGTGCCTCCAAAGGAGACGATGCCTGACTCCTCGTGAAACTTGATAGGAGTCCCAGGATTCCTGTGGCACGTGGAAAGGGACCCTTGGTCTCCCGCCTCAGCTGGAGAGGCGTCCCAATTGCCCTGCCAAGCCTCGAGGAGAATCCCGAGTTGTCCCTCGCAGCTAGGCAGGAGTCCTGACGTCGCTGAACAAACACGTGTTTGGAAGGGCCATCCCCGTCGTAACTCGAGAATTTACCCCAGGTTCCCGCCGCAACTCGAGAAAAACCATGAGACTTCAACCTCGCCACGAGATGAGGCCCAATTCTCCTGCACTGCGTGCAGAGCAATTCCGTGTTGCACATCACACATGAAAGGAGCCTTGATTTCCTTCATGGTACTCCAGAGAAACCCCAAGAACACTGTTTCAAGGCTAGAGGGATCCTGAGGTCACTGTAGCAACATGAAAGAGCTTCGTGGACCAAAAATCAAATCGAGATGAGAGGTTAGTCCCTGGCTTCAACTCCAGGGGAATACCACCTTACCAGAAGCAGCTCAAAGGAGGCTTCTCTCAGCTCTAGGTATGTGAGAGGGACCCTGAGTTTGAGGCCTCAAGTGGAATGGACACCACGATGCCCTGACTCAAAAGATGGCCGGATATCCCTGCAGTGACTTGAATGCAGGATCGTCTTGCATCTCCCAAGACGAAAGGATGTCAGAATCCCCTGCGGAGAACACAGAGAAAGACCTAGTTCCACACCTCTTCGCGAACAGAGGCCTGACATCCTTTGAAAACTCCAGAGGTACGCGGAGATCAGTGCCTCCAAAGGAGACGATGCCTGACTCCTCGTGAAACTTGATAGGAGTCCCAGGATTTCTGTGGCACGTGGAAAGGGACCCTTGGTCTCCCGCCTCAGCTGGAGAGGCGTCCCAATTGCCCTGCCAAGCCTCAAGGAGAATCCCGAGTTGTCCCTCGCAAGTAGGCAGGAGTCCTGTCATCGCTGAAGAAACATGTGTGTGGAATGGCCCTCCCCATGGTAACTCGAGAATATACCCCAGGTTCCCGCCGCAACTCGAGAAAAACCATGAGACTTCCCCCTCGCCGCGAGATGAGGCCCGATTCCCCTGCACGGGGTTGAGAGCAATTCCGTGTGGCACATTACACATGAAACGAGCCTTGATTTCCTTGATGGCACTCCAGAGAAACCCCAAGAACACTGTTTCAAGGCTAGAGGGATCCTGACGTCACTGTAGCAACATGAAAGAGCTCCGTGGACCAGAAATCAACTCGAGATGAGAGGTTAGTCCCTGGCTTCGACTCCAGAGGAATACCACCTTACCATAAGCACCTCAAAGGAGGCTTCTCTCAGCTCTAGGTATGTGAGAAGGACCCTGAGTTTGCGGCCTCAAGTGGAATGGACACTGCGATGCCCTGACTCGAAATAAGGCTGAATTTCCCTGCAGTGACTTGAATGCAGGCTCGTCTTGCATCTCCCAAGACGAAAGGATGTCTGAATCCCCTGTGGAGACCACAGAGAAAGACCTAGTTCCCCACCTCATCGCGACCGGAGGCCTCACATCCTTTGAAAACTCCAGAGGTACGCGGAGATCAGTGCCTCCAAAGGAGACGATGCCTGCCTCCTCGTGAAACTTGATAGGAGTCCCAGGATTACTGTGGCACGTGGAAAGGGACCCTTGGTCTCCCGCCTCAGCTGGAGAGGCGTCCCAATTGCCCTTCCAAGCCTCGAGGAGAATCCCGAGTTGTCCCTCGCAACTAGGCAGGAGTCCTAACGTCGCTGAACAAACACGTGTGTGGAAGGGCCATCCCCGTCGTAACTCAAGAATATACCCCAGGTTCCCGCCGCAACTCGAGAAAAACCATGAGACTTCCCCTTCGCCGCGAGATGAGGCCCGATTCCCCTGCACTAAGTGCAGAGCAATTCCGTGTTGCACATCACACAGGAAAGGAGACTTGATTTCCTTGATGGCACTCCAGAGAAACAACAAGAACACTGTTTCAAGGCTAGAGGGATCCTGAGGTCACTGTAGCAACACGAAAGAGCTCCTTTGACCAGAAATCAACTCGAGATGAGAGGTTAGTCCCTGGCTTCGACTCCAGAGGAATACCACCTTACCACAAGCACCTCAAGAGGAGGCTTCTCTCAGCTCTAGATATGTGAGAGGGACCCTGATTTTGCGGCCTCAACTGGAATTTACACCGCGATTCCCTGACTCGAAATAAGGCTGGATATCCCTGCAGTGACTTGAATGCAGGCTCGTCTTGCATCTCCCTAGACGAAAGGATGTCTGAATCCCTTGTGGAGACCACAGAGAAAGACCTAGTTCCCCACCTCATCGCGACCGGAGGCCTCACATCCTTTGAAAACTCCAGAGGTACGCGGAGATCAGTGCCTCCAAAGGAGATGATGCCTGCCTCCTCGTGAAACTTGATAGGAGTCCCAGGATTCCTGTGGCACGTGGAAAGGGACCCTTGGTCTCCCGCCTCAGCTGGAGAGGCGTCCCAAATGCCCTGCCAAGCCTCGAGGAGAATCCCGAGTTGTCCCTCGCAGCTAGGCAGGAGTCCTGACGTCGCTGAACAAACACGTGTTTGGAAGGGCCATCCCCGTCGTAACTCGAGAATTTACCCCAGGTTCCCGCCGCAACTCGAGAAAAACCATGAGACTTCAACCTCGCCACGAGATGAGGCCCAATTCTCCTGCACTGCGTGCAGAGCAATTCCGTGTTGCACATCACACATGAAAGGAGCCTTGATTTCCTTCATGGTACTCCAGAGAAACCCCAAGAACACTGTTTCAAGGCTAGAGGGATCCTGAGGTCACTGTAGCAACATGAAGGAGCTTCGTGGACCAAAAATCAAATCGAGATGAGAGGTTAGTCCCTGGCTTCAACTCCAGGGGAATACCACCTTACCAGAAGCAGCTCAAAGGAGGCTTCTCTCAGCTCTAGGTATGTGAGAGGGACCCTGAGTTTGAGGCCTCAAGTGGAATGGACACCACGATGCCCTGACTCAAAAGATGGCCGGATATCCCTGCAGTGACTTGAATGCAGGATCGTCTTGCATCTCCCAAGACGAAAGGATGTCTGAATCCCCTGCGGAGAACACAGAGAAAGACCTAGTTCCACACCTCTTCACGAACAGAGGCCTGACATCCTTTGAAAACTCCAGAGGTACGCGCAGATCAGTGCCTCCAAAGGAGACGATGCCTGACTCCTCGTGAAACTTGATAGGAGTCCCAGGATTTCTGTGGCACGTGGAAAGGGACCCTTGGTCTCCCGCCTCAGCTGGAGAGGCGTCCCAATTGTCCTGCCAAGCCTCAAGGAGAATCCCGAGTTGTCCCTCGCAACTAGGCAGGAGTCCTTACGTCGCTGAACAAACACGTGGGTGGAAGTGCCATCCCCGTCGTAACTCGAGAATATACCCCAGGTTCCCGACGCAACTCGAGAAAAACCATGAGACTTCTCCCACGCGGCGAGATGAGGCCCGATTCCCCTGCACTGCGTGCAGGGCAATTCCGTGTTGCACATCACACATGAAAGGAGCCTTGATTTCCTTCATGGTACTCCAGAGAAACCTCAAGAACACTGTTTCAAGGCTAGAGGGATCCTGAGGTCACTGTAGCAACATGAAAGAACTCCGTGGACCAAAAATCAACTCGAGATGAGAGATTAGTCCCTGGCTTCGACTCCAGAGGAATAGCACCTTACCACAAGCACCTCAAAGGAGGCTTCTCTCAGCTCTAGGTATGTGAGAGGGACCCTGAGTTTGCGGCCTCAAGTGGAATGGACACCGAGATGCCGTGACTCGAAATAAGGCCGGATATCCCTGCAGTGACTTGAATGCAGGCTCGTCTTTCATCTCCCAAGATGAAAGGATGTCTGAATCCCCTGTGGAGACCACAGAGAGAGACCTAGTTCCCCACCTCATCGCGACCGGAGGCCTCACATCCTTTGAAAACTCCAGCGGTACGCGGAGATCAGTGCCTCCACAGAAGACGATGCCTGACTCCTCTTGAAACTTGATAGGTGTCCCAGGATTCCTGTGGCATGTGGAAAGGGACCCTTGGTCTCCCGCCTCAGCTGGAGAGGCGTCCCAATTGCCCTTCCAAGCCTCAAGGAGAATCCCGAGTTGTCCCTCACAACTAGGCAGGAGTCCTGACGTTGCTGAACAAACACGTGTGTGGAATGTCCTCCCAGTGGTAACTCGAGAATATACCCCAGGTTCCCGCCGCAACTCGAGAAAAACCATGAGACTTCTCCCACGCCGCGAGATGAGGCCCGATTCCCCTGCACTGCGTGCAGAGCAATTCCGTGTTGCACATCACACATGAAAGGATCCTTGATTTCTTTCATGGCACTCCAGAGAAAACCCAAGAACACTGTTTCAAGGCTAGAGGGATCCTGAGGTCACTGTAGCAACACGAAAGAGCTCCGTGGACCAGAAATCAACTCGAGATGAGAGGTTAGTCCCTGGCTTCGACTCCAGAGGAATAGCACCTTACCACAAGCACCTCAAAGGAGGCTTCTCTCAGCTCTAGGTATGTGAGAGGGACCCTGAGTTTGCGGCCTCAAGTGGATGGACACCCCGATGCCCTGACTCGAAATAAGGCCGGATATCCCTGCAGTGACTTGAATGCAGGCTCGTCTTGCATCTCACAAGACGAAAGGATGTCTGAATCCCCTGTGGAGACCACAGAGAAAGACCTAGTTCCCCACCTCATCGCGACCGGAGGCCTCACATCCTTTGAAAACTCCAGAGGTACAAAGAGATCAGTGCCTCCAAAGGAGACGATGCCTGACTCCTCGTGAAACTTGATAGGAGTCCCAGGATTCCTGTGGCACGTGGAAAGGGACCCTTGGTCTCCCTCCTCAGCTGGAGAGGCGTTCCAATTGCCCTTCCAAGTCTCGAGGAGAATCCCGAGTTGTCCCTCGCAACTAGGCAGGAGTCCTGACGTCGCTGAACGAACACGTGTGTAGAAGGGCCATCCCCGACGTAACTCGAGAATATACCCCAGGTTCCCGCCGCAACTCGAGAAAAACCATGAGCCTTCCCCCTCGCCGCGAGAAGAGGCCCGATTCCCCTGCACTGCGTGCAGAGCAATTCCGTGTTGCACATCACACAGGAAAGGAGCCTTGATTTCCTTGATGGCACTCCAGAGAAACCCCAAGAACACTGTTTCAAGGCTAGAGGGATCCTGAGGTCATTGTAGCAACACGAAAGAGCTCCGTGGACCAAGAATCACCTCGAGATGAGAGGTTAGTACCTGGCTTCGCCTCCAGAGGAATACCACCTTACCACAAGCACCTCAAGAGGAGGCTTCTCTCAGCTCTAGGGATGTGAGAGGGACCCTGAGTTTGCGGCCTCAAGTGGAATGGACTCCGCGATGCCCTGACTCGAAATAAGGCCGGATATCCCTGCAGTGACTTGAATGCAGGCTCATCTTGCATCTCCCAAGACGAAAGAATGTCTGAATCCCCTGTGGAGACCACAGAGAAAGACCTAGTTCCTTGGTCTAGTTCTGTGAAAAATACCGTTGGTAGCTTGATAGGTATTGCATTGAATCTATAGATTGCTTTGGGTAGAATACCCATTTTGCAAATATTGATTCTTCCAATACATGAAGACGGTATGTTTCTCCATCTGTTTGTTTCCTCTTTGATTTCTTTCATCAGTGTTTTATAGTTTTCTATGTATAGGTCTTTTGTTTCTTTAGGTAGATATACTCCTAGTATTTTATTCTTTTTGTTGCAATGGTGAATGGTATTGTTTCCTTAATTTCTCTTTCTGTTTTTTCATCGTTAGTATATAGGAATGCAAGGGATTTCTGTGTGTTAATTTTATATCCTGCAACTTTACTATATTCATTGATTAGTTCTAGTAATTTTCTGGTAGAGTCTTTAGGGTTTTCTATATAGAGGATCATGTCATCACAGAACTAGACCAAAGAATTCCACAATTTGTATGGAAATACAAAAAACCTCAAATAGCCAAAGTAATCTTGAAAAAGAAGAATGGAACTGGAGGAATCAACCTGCCTGACTTCAGACTCTACTACAAAGCCACAGTCATCAAGACAGTGTGGTACTGGCACAAAGACAGAAATATAGACCAATGGAACAGAATAGAAAGCCCAGAGATAAATCCACGAACCTATGGACACCTTATCTTTGACAAAGGAGGCAAGGATATACAATGGAAAAAAGACAACCTCTTTAACAAGTGGTGCTGGGAAAACTGGTCAACCACTTGCAAAAGAATGAAACTAGAACACTTTCTAACACCATACACAAAAATAAACTCAAAATGGATTAAAGATCTAAATGTAAGACCAGAAACTATAAAACTCCTAGAGGAGAACATAGGCAAAACACTCTCCGACATAAATCACAGCAAGATCCTCTATGACCCACCTCCCAGAATATTGGAAATAAAAGCAAAACTAAACAAATGGGATCTAATGAAACTTAAAAGCTTTTGCACTACAAAAGAAACTATAAGTAAGGTGAAAAGACAGCCGTCAGATTGGGAGAAAATAATAGCAAATGAAGAAACAGACAAAGGATTAATCTCAAAAATATACAAGCAACTCCTGCAGCTCAATTCCAGAAAAATAAATGACCCAATCCAAAAATGGGCCAGAGAACTAAACAGACATTTCTCCAAAGAAGACATACAGATGGCTAACAAACACATGAAAAGGTGCTCAACATCACTCATTATTAGAGAAATGCAAATCAAAACCACAATGAGGTACCATTACACACCAGTCAGGATGGCTGCTATCCAAAAGTCTACAAGCAATAAATGCTGGAGAGGCTGTGGAGAAAAGGGAACCCTCTTACACTGTTGGTGGGAATGCAAACTAGTACAGCCACTATGGAAAACAGTGTGGAGATTCCTTAAAAAACTGGAAATAGAACTGCCATATTACCCAGCAATACCACTTCTGGGCATACACACTGAGGAAACCAGATCTGAAAGAGACACATGCACCCCAATGTTCATCGCAGCACTGTTTATAATAGCCAGGACATGGAAGCAACCTAGATGCCCATCAGCAGATGAATGGATAAGGAAGCTGTGGGACATATACACCATGGAATTTTACTCAGCCGTCAAAAAGAATTCATTTGAACCAGTCCTAATGAGATGGATGAAACTGGAGCCCCTTATACAGAGTGAAGTAAGCCAGAAAGATAAAGAACATTACAGCATACTAACACATATATATGGAATTTAGAAAGATGGTAACGATAACCCTATATGCAAAACAGAAAAAGAGACACAGAAATACAGAAGAGACTTTTGAACTCTGTGGGAGAAGGTGAGGGTGGGATGTTTCAAAAGAACAGCATGTATACTATCTATGGTGAAACAGATCACCAGCCCAGGTGGGATGCATGAGACAAGTGCTCCGGCCTGGTGCACTGGGAAGACCCAGAGGAATCGGGTGGAGAGGGAGATGGGAGGGGGGATCGGGATGGGGAATAAGTGTAAATCTATGGCTGATTCATATCAATGTATGACAAGACCCACTGAAATGTTGTGAAGTAATTAGCCTCCAACTAATAAAAAAAATTAAAAAAAAAAAAAAGAAAAAAAAAAAAAAAAAGAAAAAAGACCTAGTTCCCCACCTCATCGCGACCGGAGGCCTCACATCCTTTGAAAACTCCAGAGGTACGCGGAGATCAGTGCCTCCAAAGGAGACGATGCCTGACTCCTCGTGAAACTTGATAGGAGTCCCAGGATTCCTGTGGCACGTGGAAAGGGAGCCTTGGTCTCCCGCCTCAGCTGGAGAGGCGTCCCAATTGCCCTGACAAGCCTCAAGGAGAATCCCGAGTTGTTCCTCGCAACTAGGCAGGAGTCCTTACGTCGCTGAACAAACACGTGTATGGAAGTGCCATCCCCGTCGTAACTCGAGAGTATACCCCAGGTTCCCGCCGCAACTCGAGAAAAACCATGAGACTTCTCCCACGCCGTGAGATGAGGCCCGATTCCCCTGCACTGAGTGCAGAGCAATTCCGTGTTGCACATCACACATGAAAGGAGCCTTGATTTCCTTCATGGTACTCCAGAGAAACCCCAAGAACACTGTTTCAAGGCTAGAGGGTTCCTGAGGTCACTGTAGCAACATGAAACAGCTCCGTGGACCAAAAATCAACTCGAGATGAGAGGTCAGTCAATGGCTTCAACTCCAGGGGAATACCACCTTACCAGAAGCACCTCAAAGGAGGCTTCTCTCAGCTCTACGTATGTGAGAGGGACCCTGAGTTTGCGGCCTCAAGTGGAATGGACACCACGATGCCCTGACTCAACATAAGGCCGGATATCCCTGCAGTGACTTGAATGCAGGCTCGTCTTGCATCTCCCATGACAAAAGGATGTCTGAATCCCCTGCGGAGAACACAGAGAAAGACCTAGTTCCCCACCTCATCGCGACCAGAGGCTTGACATCCTTTGAAAACTCCAGAGGTACACGGAGATCAGTGCCTCCAAAGGAGACGAAGCCTGACTCCTCGTGAAACTTGATAGGAGTCCCAGGATTTCTGTGGCACGTGGAAAGGGACCCTTGGTCTCCCGCCTCAGCTGGAGAGGCGTCCCAATTGCCCTGCCAAGCCTCGAGGTGAATCCCGAGTTGTCCCTCGCAACTAGGCAGGAGTCCTGACGTCGCTGAACAAACACGAGTGTGGAAGGGCCATCCCCGCCGTAACTCGAGAATTTACCCCAGGTTCCCGCCGCAACTCGAGAAAAACCATGAGACTTCCCCCTCGTCGCGAGAAGAGGGCCGATTCCCCTGCACTGCGTGCAGAGCAATGCCGTGTTGCACATCACACAGGAAAGGAGCCTTGATTTCCATGATGTCACCCCAGAGAAACCCCAAGAACACTGTTTCAAGGCTAGAGGGATCCGGAGGTCACTGTAGCAACACGAAAGAGCTCCATGGACCAAGAATCAACTCGAGATGAGAGGTTAGTTCCTGGCTTCGACTCCAGAGGAATACCACCTTACCACAAGCACCTCAAGAGGAGGCTTCTCTCAGCTCTAGGTATGTGAGAGGGACCCTGTGTTTGCAGCCTCAAGTGGAATGGACACCGCGATGCCCTGACTCGAAATAAGGCCGGATATCCCTGCAGTGACTTGAATGCAGGCTCCTCTTGCATCTCCCAAGACGAAAGGATGTCTGAATCCCCTGTGGAAACCACAGAGAAAGACCTAGTTCCCCACCTCATCACGACCAGAGGCCTCACATCCTTTGAAAACTCCAGAGGTACGCAGAGATCAGTGCCTCCAAAGGAGACGATGCCTGCCTCCTCGTGAAACTTGATAGGAGTCCCAGGATTCCTGTGGCATGTGGAAAGGGACCCTTGGTCTCCCGACTCAGCTGGAGAGGCGTCCCAATTGCCCTGCCAAGCCTCGAGGAGAGTCCCGAGTTGTCCCTCGCAACTAGGCAGGAGTCCTGACGTCGCTGAACAAACACGTGTGTGGAAGGACCATCCCCGCCATAACTCGAGAATATACCCCAGGTTCCCGCCGCAACTCGAGAAAAACCATGAGACTTCAACCTCGCCACGAGATGAGGCCCAATTCTCCTGCACTGCGTGCACAGCAATTCCGTGTTGCACATTACACAGGAAAGGAGCCTTGATTTCCTTGATGGTACTCCAGAGAAACCCCAAGAACACTGTTTCAAAGCTTGAGGGATCCTGAGGTCACTGTAGCAACAAGAAAGAGCTCCGTGGACCAAGAATCAACTCGAGATGAGAGGTTAGTCCCTGGCTTCAACTCCAGGGGAATACCACCTTACCAGAAGCACCTCAAAGGAGGCTTCTCTCAGCTCTAGGTATGTGAGAGGGACCCTGTGTGTGCAGCCTCAAGTGGAATGGACACCGGGATGCCCTGACTCGAAATAAGGCCGGATATCCCTGCAGTGACTTGAATGCAGGCTCCTCTTGCATCTCCCAAGACGAAAGGATGTCTGAATCCCCTGTGGAAACAACAGAGAAAGACCTAGTTCCCCACCTCATCGCGACCGGAGGCCTCACATCCTTTGAAAACTCCAGAGGTACGCAGAGATCAGTGCCTCCAAAGGAGACGATGCCTGCCTCCTCGTGAAACTTGATAGGAGTCCCAGGATTCCTGTGGCATGTGGAAAGGGACCCTTGGTGTCCCGACTCAGCTGGAGAGGCGTCCCATTGCCCTGCCAAGAATCGAGGAGAGTCCCGAGTTGTCCCTCGCAACTAGGCAGGAGTCCTGACGTCGCTGAACAAACACGTGTGTGGAAGGGCCATCCTCGCCATAACTCGAGAATATACCCCAGGTTCCCGCCGCAACTCGAGAAAAACCATGAGACTTCAACCTCGCCACGAGATGAGGCCCATTTCTCCTGCACTGCGTGCAGAGCAATTCCGTGTTGCACATCACACAGGAAAGGAGCCTTGATTTCCTTGATGGCACTCCAGAGAAACCCCAAGAACACTGTTTCAAGGCTAGAGGGATCCTGAGGTCACTGTAGCAACACGAAAGAGCTCCGTGGACCAAGAATCAACTCGAGAGGAGAGGTTAGTCCCTGGCTTCGACTCCAGAGGAATACCACCTTACCACAAGCACCTCAAGAGGAGGCTTCTCTCAGCTCTAGGTATGTGAGAGGGACCCTGAGTTTGCGGCCTCAAGTGGAATGGACACCCCGATGCCCTGACTCGAAATAAGGCCGGATATCCCTGCAGTGACTTGAATGCAGGCTCGTCTTGCATCTCCCAAGACGAAAGGATGTCTGAATCCCCTGTGGAGAACACAGAGAACGGCCTAGTTCCCCACCTCTTCGCGACTGGAGGCCTCACATCCTTTGAAAACTCCAGAGGTACGCGGAGATCAGTGCCTCCAAAGGAGACGATGCCTGACTCCTCGTGAAACTTGATAGGAGTCCCAGGATTCCTGTGGCAGGTTTAAAGGGACTCTTGGTTTTCCGCATCAGCTGGAGAGGCGTCCCAATTGCCCTGCCAAGCCTCGAGGAGAATCCCGAGTTGTCCCTCGCAACTAGGCAAGAGTCCTGACGTCGCTGAACAAACACGTGGGTGGAAGTGCCATCCCTGTCGTAACTCGAGAATATACCCCAGGTTCCCGCCGCAACTCGAGAAAAACCATGAGACTTCTCCCACGCCGCGAGATGAGGCGCGATTCCCCTGCACTGCGTGCAGAGCAATTCCGTGTTGCACATCACACATGAAAGGAGCCTTGATTTCCTTCATGGTACTCCAGAGAAACCCCAAGAACACTGTTTCAAGGCTAGAGGGATCCTGAGGTCACTGTAGCAACACAAAAGAACTCCGTGGACCAGAAATCAACTCGAGATGAGAGGTTAGTCCCTGGCTTCGACTCCAGAGGAATAGCACCTTACCACAAGCACCTCAAAGGAGGCTTCTCTCAGCTCTAGGTATGTGAGAGGGACCCTGAGTTTGCGGCCTCACGTGGAATGGACACTGAGATGCCCTGACTCGAAATAAGACCGGATATCCCTGCAGTGACATGAATGCAGGCTCGTCTTGCATCTCCCAAGACGAAAGGATATCTGAATCCCCTGTGGAGACCACAGAGAAAGACCTAGTTCCCCACCTCATCGCGACCGGAGGCCTCACATCCTTTGAAAACTCCAGCGGTACGCGGAGATCAGTGCCTCCAAAGGAGCCGTTGCCTGACTCCTCGAGAAACTTGATAGGAGTCCCAGGATTCCTGTGGCACGTGGAAAGGGACCCTTGGTCTCCCGCCTCAGCTGAAGAGGCGTCCCAATTGCCCTGCCAAGCCTCAAGGATAATCCTGAGTTGTCCCTCGCAAGTAGGCAGGAGTCCTGTCATCGCTGAAGAAACATGTGTGTGGAATGGCCCTCCCCATGGTAACTCGAGAATATACCCCAGGTTCCCGCCGCAACTCGAGAAAAACCATGAGACTTCCCCCTCGCCGCGAGATGAGGCCCGATTCCCTTGCACTGCGTGCAGAGCAATTCTGTGTTGCACATCACACATGAAAGGAGCCTTGATTTCCTTCATGGTACTCCAGAGAAACCCCAAGAACACTGTTTCAAAGAGAGAGGGATCCTGAGGTCACTGTAGTAACATGAAAGAGCTTCATGGACCCAAAATCAACTCGAGATGAGAGGTTAGTCCCTGGCTTCAACTCCAGGGGAATACCACCTTACCAGAAGCACCTCAAAGGAGGCTTCTCTCAGCTCTACCTATGTGAGAGGGACCCTGAGTTTGCGGCCTCAAGTGGAATGGACACCACGATGCCCTGACTCAACCTAAGCCCGGATATCCCTGCAGTGACTTGAATGCAGGCTCGTCTTGCATCTCCCAAGACGAAAGGATGTCTGAATCCCCTGCGGAGAACACAGAGAAAGACCTAGTTCCCCACCTCATCGCGACCAGAGGCCTGACATCCTTTGAAAACTCCAGAGGTACGCGGAGATCAGTGCCTCCAAAGGAGACGATGCCTGACTCCTCGTGAAACTTGATAGGAGTCACAGGATTTCTGTGGCACGTGGAAAGGGACCCTTGGTCTCCCGCCTCAGCTGGAGAGGCGTCCCAATTGCCCTGCCAAGCCTCGAGGTGAATCCCGAGTTGTCCCTCGCAACTAGGCAGGAGTCCTGACGTCGCTGAACAAACACGTGTGTGGAAGAGACATCCCAGCCGTAACTCGAGAATTTACCCCAGGTTCCCGCCGCAACTCGAGAAAAACCATGAGACTTCCCCCTCGTCCCGAGAAGAGGCCTGATTCCCCTGCACTGCGTGCAGAGCAATTCCGTGTTGCACATCACACAGGAAAGGAGCCTTGATTTCCTTGATGGCACTCCAGAGAAACCCCAAGAACACTGTTTCAAGGCTAGAGGGATACTGAGGTCACTGTAGCAACACGAAAGGGCTCCGTGGACCAAGAATCAACTCGAGGTGAGAGGTTAGTACCTGGCTTTGACTCCAGAGGAATACCACCTTACCACAAGCACCTCAAGAGGAGGCTTCTCTCAGCTCTAGGTATGTGAGAGGGACCCTGAGTTTGCGGCCTCAAGTGGAATGGACTCCGCGATGCCCTGACTCGAAATAAGGCCGGATATCCCGGCAGTGACTTGAATGCAGGCTCGTCTTGCATCTCCCAAGACGAAAGAATGTCTGAATCCCCTGTGGAGACCACAGAGAAAGACCTAGTTCCTTTGTCTAGTTCTGTGAAAAATACCGTTGATAGCTTGATAGGGATTGCCTTGAATCTATAGATTGCTTTGGGTAGAATAGCCATTTTGACAATATTGATTCTTCCAATCCATGAACACGGTATGTTTCTCCATCTGTTTGTGTCCTCTTTGATTTCTTTCATCAGTGTTTTATAGTTTTCTATGTATAGGTCTTTTGTTTCTTTAGGTAGATATACTCCTAAGTATTTTATTCTTTTTGTTGCAATGGTGAATGGTATTGTTTCCTTAATTTCTCTTTCTGTTTTTTCATCGTTAGTATATAGGAATGCAAGGGATTTCTGTGTGTTAATTTTATATCCTGCAACTTTACTATATTCATTGATTAGTTCTAGTAATTTTCTGGTAGAGTCTTTAGGGTTTTCTATATAGAGGATCATGTCATCACAGAACTAGACCAAAGAATTTCACAATTTGTATGGAAATACAAAAAACCTCGAATAGCCAAAGTAATCTTGAAAAAGAAGAATGGAACTGGAGGAATCAACCTGCCTGACTTCAGACTCTACTACAAAGCCACAGTCATCAAGACAGTGTGGTACTGGCACAAAGACAGAAATATAGACCAATGGAACAGAATAGAAAGCCCAGAGATAAATCCACGAACCTATGGACACCTTATCTTTGACAAAGGAGGCAAGGATATACAATGGAAAAAAGACAACCTCTTTAACAAGTGGTGCTGGGAAAACTGGTCAACCACTTGCAAAAGAATGAAACTAGAACACTTTCTAACACCATACACAAAAATAAACTCAAAATGGATTAAAGATCTAAATGTAAGACCAGAAACTATAAAACTCCTAGAGGAGAACATAGGCAAAACACTCTCCGACATAAATCACAGCAAGATCCTCTATGACCCACCTCCCAGAATATTGGAAATAAAAGCAAAACTAAACAAATGGGATCTAATGAAACTTAAAAGCTTTTGCACTACAAAAGAAACTATAAGTAAGGTGAAAAGACAGCCGTCAGATTGGGAGAAAATAATAGCAAATGAAGAAACAGACAAAGGATTAATCTCAAAAATATACAAGCAACTCCTGCAGCTCAATTCCAGAAAAATAAATGACCCAATCAAAAAATGGGCCAGAGAACTAAACAGACATTTCTCCAAAGAAGACATACAGATGGCTAACAAACACATGAAAAGGTGCTCAACATCACTCATTATTAGAGAAATGCAAATCAAAACCACAATGAGGTACCATTACACACCAGTCAGGATGGCTGCTATCCAAAAGTCTACAAGCAATAAATGCTGGAGAGGCTGTGGAGAAAAGGGAACCCTCTTACACTGTTGGTGGGAATGCAAACTAGTACAGCCACTATGGAAAACAGTGTGGAGATTCCTTAAAAAACTGGAAATAGAACTGCCATATGACCCAGCAATACCACTTCTGGGCATACACACTGAGGAAACCAGATCTGAAAGAGACACATGCACCCCAATGTTCATCGCAGCACTGTTTATAATAGCCAGGACATGGAAGCAACCTAGATGCCCATCAGCAGATGAATGGATAAGGAAGCTGTGGGACATATACACCATGGAATTTTACTCAGCCGTCAAAAAGAATTCATTTGAACCAGTCCTAATGAGATGGATGAAACTGGAGCCCCTTATACAGAGTGAAGTAAGCCAGAAAGATAAAGAACATTACAGCATACTAACACATATATATGGAATTTAGAAAGATGGTAACGATAACCATATATGCAAAACAGAAAAAGAGACACAGAAATACAGAACAGACTTTTGAACTCTGTGGGAGAAGGTGAGGGTGGGATGTTTCAAAAGAACAGCATGTATACTATCTATGGTGAAACAGATCACCAGCCCAGGTGGGATGCATGAGACAAGTGCTCCGGCCTGGTGCACTGGGAAGACCCAGAGGAATCGGGTGGAGAGGGAGATGGGAGGGGGGATCGGGATGGGGAAGAAGTGTAAATCTATGGCTGATTCATATCAATGTATGACAAGACCCACTGAAATGTTGTGAAGTAATTAGCCTCCAACTAATAAAAAAAAATTAAAAAAAAAAAAAAAAAGAAAAAAAAAAAAAGAAAGACCTAGTTCCCCTCCTCATCGCGACCGGAGGCCTCACATCCTTTGAAAACGCCAGAGGTACGCGGAGATCAGTGCCTCCAAAGGAGACGATGCCTGACTCCTCGTGAAACTTGATAGGAGTCCCAGGATTCCTGTGGCACGTGGAAAGGGACCCTTGGTCTCCCGCCTCAGCTGGAGAGGCGTCCCAATTGCCCTGCCAAGCCTCGAGGAGAATCCCGAGTTGTCCTTCGCAAGTAGGCAGGAGTCCTGACGTCGCTGAACAAACACGTGTGTGGAAGGGCCATCCCCGACGTAACTCGAGAATATACCCCAGGTTCCCGCCGCAACTCGAGAAAAACCATGAGACTTCTCCCACGCCGCGAGATGAGGCCCGATTCCCCTGCACTGCGTGCAGAGCAATTCCGTGTTGCACATCACACATGAAAGGATCCTTGATTTCCTTCATGGCACTCCAGAGAAACCCCAAGAACACTGTTTCAAGGCTAGAGGGATCCTGAGGTCACTGTAGCAACACGAAAGAGCTCCGTGGACCAGAAATCACCTCGAGATGAGAGCTTAGTCCCTGGCTTCGACTCCAGAGGAATACCACCTTACCACAAGCACCTCAAAGGAGGCTTCTCTCAGCTCTAAGTATGTGAGAGGGACCCTGAGTTTGCGGCCTCAAGTGGAATGGACACCGAGATGCCCTGACTCGAAATAAGGCCGGATATCCCTGCAGTGACTTGAATTCAGGCTCATCTTGCATCTCCCAAGACGAAAGGATGTCTGAATCCCCTGTGGAGACCACACAGAAAGACCTAGTTCCCCACCTCATCGCGACCAGAGGCCTCACATCCTTTGAAAACTCCAGAGGTACGCGGAGATCAGTGCCTCCAAAGGAGACGATGCCTGACTCCTCTTGAAACTTGATAGGAGTCCCAGGATTCCTGTGGCAGGTGGAAAGGGACCCTTCGTCTCCCGCCTCAGCTGGAGAGGCGTCCCAATTGCCCTGCCAAGCCTCAAGGAGAATCCCGAGTTGTCCCTCGCAACTAGGCAGGAGTCCTGACGTTGCTGAACAAACACGTGTGTGGAATGGCCCTCCCAGTGGTAACTCGAGAATATTCCACAGGTTCCCGCCGCAACTCGAGAAAAACCATGAGACTTCTCCCACACCGCGAGATGAGGCCCGATTCCCCTGCACTGCGTGCAGAGCAATTCCGTGTTGCACATCACACATGAAAGGATCCTTGATTTCCTTCATGGCACTCCAGAGAAACCCCAGGAACACTGTTTCAAGGCTAGAGGGATCCTGAGGTCACTGTAGCAACACGAAAGAGCTCCGTGGACCAGAAATCAACTCGAGATGAGAGATTAGTCCCTGGCTTCGACGCCAGAGGACTACCACCTTACCACAAGCACCTCAAAGGAGGCTTCTCTCAGCTCTAGGTATGTGAGAGGGACCCTGAGTTTGCGGCCTCAAGTGGAATGGACACTGATATGCCCTGACTCGAAATAAGGCCGGATATCCCTGCAGTGACTTGAATGCAGGCTCGTCTTGCATCTCCCAAGACGAAAGGATGTCTGAATCCCCTGTGGAGACCACAGAGAAAGACCTAGTTCCCCACCTCATCGCGACCGGAGGCCTCACATCCTTTGAAAACTCCAGCGGTATGCGGAGATCTGTGCCTCCAAAGGAGACGATGCCTGACTCCTCGAGAAACTTGATAGGAGTCCCAGGATTCCTGTGGCACGTGGAAAGGGACCCTTGGTCTCCCGCCTCAGCTGGAGAGGCGTCCCAATTGCCCTGCCAAGCCTCGAGGAGAATCCGGAGTTGTCCCTCGCAAGTAGGCAGGAGTCCTGTCATCGTTGAAGAAACATGTGTGTGGAATGGCCCTCCCCATGGTAACTCGAGAATATACCCCAGGTTCCCGCCGCAACTCGAGAAAAACCATGAGACTTCCCCCTCGCCGCGAGATGAGGCCCGATTCCCCTGCACGGGGTTGAGAGCAATTCCGTGTGGCACATTACACATGAAACGAGCCTTGATTTCCTTGATGGCACTCCAGAGAAACCCCAAGAACACTGTTTCAAGGCTAGAGGGATCCTGACGTCACTGTAGCAACATGAAAGAGCTCCGTGGACCAGAAATCACTCGAGATGAGAGGTTAGTCCCTGGCTTCGACTCCAGAGGAATACCACCTTACCACAAGCACCTCAAAGGAGGCTTCTCTCAGCTCTAGGTATGTGAGAAGGACCCTGAGTTTGCGGCCTCAAGTGGAATGGACACTGCGATGCCCTGACTCGAAATAAGGCTGAATTTCCCTGCAGTGACTTGAATGCAGGCTCGTCTTGCATCTCCCAAGACGAAAGGATGTCTGAATCCCCTGTGGAGACCACAGAGAAAGAGCTAGTTCCCCACCTCATCGCGACCGGAGGCCTCACATCCTTTGAAAACTCCAGAGGTACGCGGAGATCAGTGCCTCCAAAGGAGACGATGCCTGCCTCCTCGTGAAACTTGATAGGAGTCCCAGGATTCCTGTGGCACGTGGAAAGGGACCCTTGGTCTCCCGCCTCAGCTGGAGAGGCGTCCCAATTGCCCTTCCAAGCCTCGAGGAGAATCCCGAGTTGTCCCTCGCAACTAGGCAGGAGTCCTAACGTCGCTGAACAAACACGTGTGTGGAAGGGCCATCCCCGTCGTAACTCAAGAATATACCCCAGGTTCCCGCCGCAACTCGAGAAAAACCATGAGACTTCCCCCTCGCCGCGAGATGAGGCCCGATTCCCCTGCACTAAGTGCAGAGCAATTCCGTGTTGCACATCACACAGGAAAGGAGACTTGATTTCCTTGATGGCACTCCAGAGAAACCACAAGAACACTGTTGCAAGGCTAGAGGGATCCTGAGGTCACTGTAGCAACACGAAAGAGCTCCGTGGACCAGAAATCAACTCGAGATGAGAGGATAGTCCCTGGCTTCGACTCCAGAGGAATACCACCTTACCACAAGCACCTCAAGAGGAGGCTTCTCTCAGCTCTAGGTATGTGAGAGGGACCCTGATTTTGCGGCCTCAACTGGAATGGACACCGCGATTCCCTGACTCGAAATAAGGCCGGATATCCCTGCAGTGACTTGAATGCAGGCTCGTCTTGCATCTCCCAAGACGAAAGGATGTCTGAATCCCTTGTGGAGACCACAGAGAAAGACCTAGTTCCCCACCTCATCGCGACCGGAGGCCTCACATCCTTTGAAAACTCCAGAGGTACGCGGAGATCAGTGCCTCCAAAGGAGACGATGCCTGCCTCCTCGTGAAACTTGATAGGAGTCCCAGGATTCCTGTGGCACGTGGAAAGGGACCCTTGGTCTCCCGCCTCAGCTGGAGAGGCGACCCAATTGCCCTGCCAAGCCTCGAGGAGAATCCCGAGTTGTCCTTCGCAAGTAGGCAGGAGTCCTGACGTCGCTGAACAAACACGTGTGTGGAAGGGCCATCCCCGACGTAACTCGAGAATATACCCCAGGTTCCCGCCGCAACTCGAGAAAAACCATGAGACTTCTCCCACGCCGCGAGATGAGGCCCGATTCCCCTGCACTGCGTGCAGAGCAATTCCGTGTTGCACATCACACATGAAAGGATCCTTGATTTCCTTCATGGCACTCCAGAGAAACCCCAAGAACACTGTTTCAAGGCTAGAGGGATCCTGAGGTCACTGTAGCAACACGAAAGAGCTCCGTGGACCAGAAATCACCTCGAGATGAGAGCTTAGTCCCTGGCTTCGACTCCAGAGGAATACCAACTTACCACAAGCACCTCAAAGGAGGCTTCTCTCAGCTCTAAGTATGTGAGAGGGACCCTGAGTTTGCGGCCTCAAGTGGAATGGACACCGAGATGCCCTGACTCGAAATAAGGCCGGATATCCCTGCAGTGACTTGAATTCAGGCTCATCTTGCATCTCCCAAGACGAAAGGATGTCTGAATCCCCTGTGGAGACCACAGAGAAAGACCTAGTTCCCCACCTCATCGCGACCGGAGGCCTCACATCCTTTGAAAATTCCAGCGGTACGCGGAGATCAGTGCCTCCAAAGGAGACGATGCCTGACTCCTCTTGAAACTTGATAGGAGTCCCAGGATTCCTGTGGCAGGTGGAAAGGGACCCTTGGTCTCCCGCCTCAGCTGGAGAGGCGTCCCAATTGCCCTTCCAAGCCTCAAGGGGAATCCCGAGTTGTCCCTCGCAACTAGGCAGGAGTCCTGACGTTGCTGAACAAACACGTGTGTGGAATGGCCCTCCCAGTGGTAACTCGAGAATATACCACAGGTTCCCGCCGCAACTCGAGAAAAACCATGAGACTTCTCCCACACCGCGAGATGAGGCCCGATTCCCCTGCACTGCGTGCAGAGCAATTCCGTGTTGCACATCACTCATGAAAGGATCCTTGATTTCCTTCATGGCACTCCAGAGAAACCCCAGGAACACTGTTTCAAGGCTAGAGGGATCCTGAGGTCACTGTAGCAACACGAAAGAGCTCCGTGGACCAGAAATCAACTCGAGATGAGAGATTAGTCCCTGGCTTCGACGCCAGAGGACTACCACCTTACCACAAGCACCTCAAAGGAGGCTTCTCTCAGCTCTAGGTATGTGAGAGGGACCCTGAGTTTGCGGCCTCAAGTGGAATGGACACTGATATGCCCTGACTCGAAATAAGGGCGGATATCCCTGCAGTGACTTGAATGCAGGCTCGTCTTGCATCTCCCAAGACGAAAGGATGTCTGAATCCCCTGTGGAGACCACAGAGAAAGACCTAGTTCCCCACCTCATCGCGACCGGAGGCCTCACATCCTTTGAAAATTCCAGCGGTACGCGGAGATCAGTGCCTCCAAAGGAGACGATGCCTGACTCCTCTTGAAACTTGATAGGAGTCCCAGGATTCCTGTGGCACGTGGAAAGGGACCCTTGGTCTCCCGCCTCAGCTGGAGAGGCGTCCCAATTGCCCTGCCAAGCCTCGAGGAGAATCCGGAGTTGTCCCTCGCAAGTAGGCAGGAGTCCTGTCATCGTTGAAGAAACATGTGTGTGGAATGGCCCTCCCCATGGTAACTCGAGAATATACCCCAGGTTCCCGCCGCAACTCGAGAAAAACCATGAGACTTCCCCCTCGCCGCGACATGAGGCCCGATTCCCCTGCACTAAGTGCAGAGCAATTCCGTGTTGCACATCACACAGGAAAGGAGACTTGATTTCCTTGATGGCACTCCAGAGAAACCACAAGAACACTGTTTCAAGGCTAGAGGGATCCTGAGGTCACTGTAGCAACACGAAAGAGCTCCGTGGACCAGAAATCAACTCGAGATGAGAGGTTAGTCCCTGGCTTCGACTCCAGAGGAATACCACCTTACCACAAGCACCTCAAGAGGAGGCTTCTCTCAGCTCTAGATATGTGAGAGGGACCCTGATTTTGCGGCCTCAACTGGAATGGACACCGCGATTCCCTGACTCGAAATAAGGCCGGATATCCCTGCAGTGACTTGAATGCAGGCTCGTCTTGCATCTCCCAAGACGAAAGGATGTCTGAATCCCTTGTGGAGACCACAGAGAAAGACCTAGTTCCCCACCTCATCGCGACCGGAGGCCTCACATCCTTTGAAAACTCCAGAGGTACGCGGAGATCAGTGCCTCCAAAGGAGACGATGCCTGCCTCCTCGTGAAACTTGATAGGAGTCCCAGGATTCCTGTGGCACGTGGAAAGGGACACTTGGTCTCCCACCTCAGCTGGAGAGGCGTCCCAATTGCCCTGCCAAGCCTCGAGGAGAATCCCGAGTTGTCCCTCGCAGCTAGGCAGGAGTCCTGACGTCGCTGAACAAACACGTGTTTGGAAGGGCCATCCCTGTCGTAACTCGAGAATTTACCCCAGGTTCCCGCCGCAACTCGAGAAAAACCATGAGACTTCAACCTCGCCACGAGATGAGGCCCAATTCTCCTGCACTGCGTGCAGAGCAATTCCGTGTTGCACATCACACATGAAAGGAGCCTTGATTTCCTTCATGGTACTCCAGAGAAACCCCAAGAACACTGTTTCAAGGCTAGAGGGATCCTGAGGTCACTGTAGCAACATGAAAGAGCTTCGTGGACCAAAAATCAAATCGAGATGAGAGGTTAGTCCCTGGCTTCAACTCCAGGGGAATACCACCTTACCAGAAGCACCTCAAAGGAGGCTTCTCTCAGCTCTAGGTATGTGAGAGGGACCCTGAGTTTGAGGCCTCAAGTGGAATGGACACCACGATGCCCTGACTCAAAAGATGGCCGGATATCCCTGCAGTGACTTGAATGCAGGATCGTCTTGCAACTCCCAAGACGAAAGGATGTCTGAATCCCCTGCGGAGAACACAGAGAAAGTCCTAGTTCCACACCTCTTCGCGAACAGAGGCCTGACATCCTTTGAAAACTCCAGTGGTACGCGGCGATCAGTGCCTCCAAAGGAGACGATGCCTGACTCCTCGTGAAACTTGATATGAGTCCCAGGATTTCTGTGGCACGTGGAAAGGGACACTTGGTCTCCCGCCTCAGCTGGAGAGGCGTCCCAATTGCCCTGCCAAGCCTCAAGGAGAATCCCGAGTTGTCCCTCGCAACAAGGCAGGAGTCCTTACGTCGCTGAACAAACACGTGGGTGGAAGTGCCATCCCGTCGTAACTCGAGAATATACCCCAGGTTCCCGCCGCAACTCGAGAAAAACCATGAGACTTCTCCCACGTGGCGAGATGAGGCCCGATTCCCCTGCACTGCGTGCAGGGCAATTCCGTGTTGCACATCACACATGAAAGGAGCCTTGATTTCCTTCATGGTACTCCAGAGAAACCCCAAGAACACTGTTTCAAGGCTAGAGGGATCCTGAGGTCACTGTAGCTACATGAAAGAGCACCGTGGACCAAAAATCAACTCGAGGTGACAGATTAGTCCCTGGCTTCGACTCCAGAGGAATACCACCTTACCACAAGCACCTCAAAGGAGGCTTCTCTCAGCTCTAGGTATGTGAGAGGGACCCTGAGTTTGCGGCCTCAAGTGGAATGGACACCGAGATGCCCTGACTCGAAATAAGGCCGGATATCCCTGCAGTGACTTGAATGCAGGCTCGTCTTGCATCTCCCAAGACGAAAGGATGTCTGAATCCCCTGTGGAGACCACAGAGAGAGACCTAGATCCCCACCTCATCGCGACCGGAGGCCTCACATCCTTTGAAAACTCCAGCGGTACGCGGAGATCAGTGCCTCCACAGGAGCCGATGCCTGACTCCTCTTGAAACTTGATAGGTGTCCCAGGATTCCTGTGGCATGTGGAAAGGGACCCCTGGTCTCCCGCCTCAGCTGGAGAGGCGTCCCAATTGCCCTTCCAAGCCTCAAGGAGAATCCCGAGTTGTTCCTCACAACTAGGCAGGAGTCCTGACGTTGCTGAACAAACACGTGTGTGGAATGTCCTCCCAGTGGTAACTCGAGAATATACCCCAGGTTCCCGCCGCAACTCGAGAAAAACCATGAGACTTCTCCCACGCCGCCAGATGAGGCCCGATTCCCCTGCACTGCGTGCAGAGCAATTCCGTGTTGCACATCACACATGAAAGGATCCTTGATTTCTTTCATGGCACTCCAGAGAAAACCCAAGAACACTGTTTCAAGGCTAGAGGGATCCTGAGGTCACTGTAGCAACACGAAAGTGCTCCGTGGACCAGAAATCAACTCGAGATGAGAGGTTAGTCCCTGGCTTCAACTCCAGGGGAATAACTCCTTACCAGAAGCACCTCAAAGGAGGCTTCTCTCAGCTCTAGGTATGTGAGAAGGACCCTGAGTTTGCGGCCTCAAGTGGAATGGACACCCTGATGCCCTGACTCGAAATAAGGCCGGTTATCCCTGCAGTGACTTGAATGCAGGCTTGTCTTGCATCTCCCAAGACGAAAGGATGTCTGAATCCCCTGCGGAGAACACAGAGAAAGACCAAGTTCCCCACCTCATCGCGACCAGAGCCTCACATCCTTTGAAAACTCCAGAGGTATGCGGAGATCAGTGCCTCCAAAGGAGACGATGCCTGACACCTCGTGAAACTTGATAGGAGTCCCAGGATTCCTGTGGCACGTGGAAAGGGACCCTTGGTCTCCCGCCTCAGCTGGAGAGGCGTCCCAATTGCCCTGCCAAGCCTCGAGGTCAATCTCGATTTGTCCCTCGCAACTAGGCAGGAGTCCTGACATGGCTGAACAAACACGTGTGTGGAAGGGCCATCCCCGCCGTAACTCGAGAATTTACCCCAGGTTCCCTCCGCAACTCGAGAAAAACAATGAGACTTCCCCCTCGCCGCGAGATGAGGCCCGATTCCCCTGCACTGCGTGCAGAGCAATTCCGTGTTGCACATCACACAGGAAAGGAGCCTTTATTTCCTTGATGGCACTCCAGAGAAACCCCAAGAACACTGTTTCAAGGCTAGAGGGATACTGAGGTCATTGTAGCAACACGAAGGGGCTCCGTGGACCAAGAATCAACTCGAGATGAGAGGTTTGTCCCTGGCTTCGACTCCAGAGGAATAGCACCTTACCACAAGCACCTCAAAGGAGGCTTCTCTCAGCTCTAGGTATGTGAGAGGGACCCTGAGTTTGCGGCCTCAAGTGGATGGACACCCCGATGCCCTGACTCGAAATAAGGCCGGATATCCCTGCAGTGACTTGAATGCAGGCTCGTCTTGCATCTCCCAAGACGAAAGGATGTCTGAATCCCCTGTGGAGACCACAGAGAAAGACCTAGTTCCCCACCTCATCGCGACCGGAGGCCTCACATCCTTTGAAAACTCCAGAGGTACAAAGAGATCAGTGCCTCAAAAGGAGACGATGCCTGACTCCTCGTGAAACTTGATAGGAGTCCCAGGATTCCTGTGGCACGTGGAAAGGGACCCTTGGTCTCCCGCCTCAGCTGGAGAGGCGTTCCAATTGCCCTTCCAAGCCTCGAGGAGAATCCCGAGTTGTCCCTCGCAACTAGGCAGGAGTCCTGACGTCGCTGAACGAACACGTGTGTAGAAGGGCCATCCCTGACGTAACTCGAGAATATACCCCAGGATCCCGCCGCAACTCGAGAAAAACCATGAGCCTTCCCCCTCGCCGCGAGATGAGGCCCGATTCCCCTGCACTGCGTGCAGAGCAATTCCGTGTTGCACATCACACATGAAAGGAGCCTTGATTTCCTTGATGGCACTCCAGAGAAACCCCAAGAACACTGTTTCAAGGCTAGAGGGATCCTGAGGTCATTGTAGCAACACGAAAGAGCTCCGTGGACCAAGAATCACCTCGAGATGAGAGGTTAGTACCTGGCTTCGCCTCCAGAGGAATACCACCTTACCACAAGCACCTCAAGAGGAGGCTTCTCTCAGCTCTAGGGATGTGAGAGGGACCCTGAGTTTGCTGCCTCAAGTGGAATGGACTCCGCGATGCCCTGACTCGAAATAAGGCCGGATATCCCTGCAGTGACTTGAATGCAGGCTTGTCTTGCATCTCCCAAGACGAAAGAATGTCTGAATCCCCTGTGGAGACCACAGAGAAAGACCTAGTTCCTTGGTCTAGTTCTGTGAAAAATACCGTTGGTAGCTTGATAGGGATTGCATTGAATCTATAGATTGCTTTGGGTAGAATAGCCATTTTGACAATATTGATTCTTCCAATACATGAAGACGGTATGTTTCTCCATCTGTTTGTTTCCTCTTTGATTTCTTTCATCAGTGTTTTATAGTTTTCTATGTATAGGTCTTTTGTTTCTTTAGGTAGATATACTCCTAAGTATTTTATTCTTTTTGTTGCAATGGTGAATGGTATTGTTTCCTTAATTTCTCTTTCTGTTTTTTCATCGTTAGCATATAGGAATGCAAGGGATTTCTGTGTGTTAATTTTATATCCTGCAACTTTACTATATTCATTGATTAGTTCTAGTAATTTTCTGGTAGAGTCTTTAGGGTTTTCTATATAGAGGATCATGTCATCACAGAACTAGACCAAAGAATTTCACAATTTGTATGGAAATACAAAAAACCTCGAATAGCCAAAGTAATCTTGAAAAAGAAGAATGGAACTGGAGGAATCAACCTGCCTGACTTCAGACTCTACTACAAAGCCACAGTCATCAAGACAGTGTGGTACTGGCACAAAGACAGAAATATAGACCAATGGAACAGAATAGAAAGCCCAGAGATAAATCCACGAACCTATGGACACCTTATCTTTGACAAAGGAGGCAAGGATATACAATGGAAAAAAGACAACCTCTTTAACAAGTGGTGCTGGGAAAACTGGTCAACCACTTGCAAAAGAATGAAACTAGAACACTTTCTAACACCATACACAAAAATAAACTCAAAATGGATTAAAGATCTAAATGTAAGACCAGAAACTATAAAACTCCTAGAGGAGAACATAGGCAAAACACTCTCCGACATAAATCACAGCAAGATCCTCTATGACCCACCTCCCAGAATATTGGAAATAAAAGCAAAACTAAACAAATGGGATCTAATGAAACTTAAAAGCTTTTGCACTACAAAAGAAACTATAAGTAAGGTGAAAAGACAGCCGTCAGATTGGGAGAAAATAATAGCAAATGAAGAAACAGACAAAGGATTAATCTCAAAAATATACAAGCAACTCCTGCAGCTCAATTCCAGAAAAATAAATGACCCAATCAAAAAATGGGCCAGAGAACTAAACAGACATTTCTCCAAAGAAGACATACAGATGGCTAACAAACACATGAAAAGGTGCTCAACATCACTCATTATTAGAGAAATGCAAATCAAAACCACAATGAGGTACCATTACACACCAGTCAGGATGGCTGCTATCCAAAAGTCTACAAGCAATAAATGCTGGAGAGGCTGTGGAGAAAAGGGAACCCTCTTACACTGTTGGTGGGAATGCAAACTAGTACAGCCACTATGGAAAACAGTGTGGAGATTCCTTAAAAAACTGGAAATAGAACTGCCATATGACCCAGCAATACCACTTCTGGGCATACACACTGAGGAAACCAGATCTGAAAGAGACACATGCACCCCAATGTTCATCGCAGCACTGTTTATAATAGCCAGGACATGGAAGCAACCTAGATGCCCATCAGCAGATGAATGGATAAGGAAGCTGTGGGACATATACACCATGGAATTTTACTCAGCCGTCAAAAAGAATTCATTTGAACCAGTCCTAATGAGATGGATGAAACTGGAGCCCCTTATACAGAGTGAAGTAAGCCAGAAAGATAAAGAACATTACAGCATACTAACACATATATATGGAATTTAGAAAGATGGTAATGATAACCCTATATGCAAAACAGAAAAAGAGACACAGAAATACAGAACTTTTGAACTCTGTGGGAGAAGGTGAGGGTGGGATGTTTCAAAAGAACAGCATGTATACTATCTATGGTGAAACAGATCACCAGCCCAGGTGGGATGCATGAGACAAGTGCTCCGGCCTGGTGCACTGGGAAGACCCAGAGGAATCGGGTGGAGAGGGAGATGGGAGGGGGGATCGGGATGGGGAATAAGTGTAAATCTATGGCTGATTCATATCAATGTATGACAAGACCCACTGAAATGTTGTGAAGTAATTAGCCTCCAACTAATAAAAAAAATTAAAAAAAAAAAAAAAAAGAAAGAAGACCTAGTTCCCCACCTCATCGCGACCGGAGGCCTCACATCCTTTGAAAACTCCAGCGGTACGCGGAGATCAGTGTCTCTAAAGGAGACGATGCCTGCCTCCTCGTGAAACTTGATAGGAGTCCCAGGATTCCTGTGGCACGTGGAAAGGGACCCTTGGTCTCCCGCCTCAGCTGGAGAGGCGTCCCAATTGCCCTGCCAAGCCTCGTGGAGAATCCCGAGTTGTCCATCGCAACTAGGCAGGAGTCCTGACGTCGCTGAACAAACACGTGTATGGAAGTGCCATCCCCGTCGTAACTCGAAAGTATACCCCAGGTTCCCGCCGCAACTTGAGAAAAACCATGAGACTTCTCCCACGCCGTGAGATGAGGCCCGATTCCCCTGCACTGCGTGCAGATCAATTCCGTGTTGCACATCACACATGAAAGGAGCCTTGATTTCCTTCATGGTACTCCAGAGAAACCCCAAGAACACTGTTTCAAGGCTAGAGGGATCCTGAGGTCACTGTAGCAACATGAAAGAGCTTCGTGGACCAAAAATCAACTCGAGATAAGAGGTTAGTCCCTGGCTTCAACTCCAGGGGAATACCACCTTACCAGAAGCACCACAAAGGAGGCTTCTCTCAGCTCTAGGTATGTGAGAGGGACCCTGAGTTTGCGGCCTCAAGTGGAATGGACACCGAGATGCCCTGACTCGAAATAAGGCCGGATATCCCTGCAGTGACTTGAATGCAGGCTCATCTTGCATCTCCCAAGACGAAAGGATGTCTGAATCCCCTGTGGAGACCACAGAGAAAGACCTAGTTCCCCACCTCATCGCGACCGGAGGCCTCACATCCTTTGAAAACTCCAGCGGTACGCGGAGATCAGTGCCTCCACAGGAGACCATGCCTGACTCCTCTTGAAACTTGATAGGAGTCCCAGGATTCCTGTGGCACGTGGAAAGGGACACTTGGTCTCCCGCCTCAGCTGGAGAGGCGTCCCAATTGCCCTGCCAAGCCTCAAGGAGAATCCCGAGTTGTCCCTCGCAACTAGGCAGGAGTCCTGACGTTGCTGAACAAACACGTGTGTGGAATATCCTCCCAGTGGTAACTCGAGAATATACCCCAGGTTCCCGCCGCAACTCGAGAAAAACCATGAGACTTCTCCCACGCCGCGAGATGAGGCCCGATTCCCCTGCACTGCGTGCAGAGCAATTCCGTGTTGCACATCACACATGAAAGGATCCTTGATTTCTTTCATGGCACTCCAGAGAAAACCCAAGAACACTGTTTCAAGGCTAGAGGGATCCTGAGGTCACTGTAACAACACGAAAGAGCTCCGTGGACCAGAAATCAACTCGAGATGAGAGGTTAGTCCCTGGCTTCAACTCCAGGGGAATAACACCTTATCAGAAGCACCTCAAAGGAGGCTTCTCTCAGCTCTAGGTATGTGAGAAGGACCCTGAGTTTGCGTCCTCAAGTGGAATGGACACCCCGATGCCCTGACTCGAAATAAGGCCGGTTATCCCTGCAGTGACTTGAATGCAGGCTCGTCTTGCATCTCCCAAGACGAAAGGATGTCTGAATCCCCTGCGGAGAACACAGAGAAAGACCAATTTCCCCACCTCATCGCGACCAGAGGCCTCACATCCTTTGAAAACTCCAGAGGTACGCGGAGATCAGTGCCTCCTTAGGAGACGATGCCTGACACCTCGTGAAACTTGATAGGAGTCCCAGGATTCCTGTGGCACGTGGAAAGGGACCCTTGGTCTCCCGCCTCAGCTGGAGAGGCGTCCCAATTGCCCTGCCAAGCCTCGAGGTGAATCTCGATTTGTCCCTCGCAACTAGGCAGGAGTCCTGACTTGGCTGAACAAACACGTGTGTGGAAGGTCCATCCCCGCCGTAACTCGAGAATTTACCCCAGGTTCCCGCCGCAACTCGAGAAAAACCATGAGACTTCCCCCTCGCCGCGAGATGAGGCCCGATTCCCCTGCACTGCGTGCAGAGCAATTTCGTGTTGCACATCACACAGGAAAGGAGCCTTGATTTCCTTCATGGTACTCCAGAGAAACCCCAAGAACACTGTTTCAAGGCTAGAGGGATCCTGAGGTCACTGTAGCAACACGAAAGAGCTCCATGGACCAAGAATCAACTCGAGATGAGAGGTTAGTCCCTGGCTTCGACTCCAGAGGAATACCACCTTACCACAAGCACCTCAAGAGGAGGCTTCTCTCAGCTCTAGGTATGTGAGAGGGACCCTGAGTTTGCAGCCTCAAGTGGAATGGACACCGCGATGCCCTGACTCGAAATAAGGCCGGATATCCCTGCAGTAACTTGAATGCAGGCTCGTCTTGCATCTCTCAAGACGAAAGGATGTCTGAATCCCCTGTGGAAACCACAGAGAAAGACCTAGTTAACCACCTCATCGCGACCAGAGGCCTCACATCCTTTGAAAACTCCAGAGGTACGCAGAGATCAGTGCCTCCAAAGGAGACGATGCCTGCCTCCTCGTGAAACTTGATAGGAGTCCCAGGATTCCTGTGGCATGTGGAAAGGGAACCTTGGTGTCCCGACTCAGCTGGAGAGGCGTCCCATTGCCCTGCCAAGTCTCGAGGAGAGTCCCGAGTTGTCCCTCGCAACTAGGCAGGAGTCCTGACGTCGCTGAACAAACACGTGTGTGGAAGGGCCATCCCCGCCGTAACTCGAGAATATACCCCAGGTTCCCGCCGCAACTCGAGAAAAATCATGAGACTTCCCCCTCGTCGCGAGAAGGCGCCCGATTCCCCTGCACTGCATGCAGTGCAATTCCGTGTTGCACATCACACAGGAAAGGAGCCTTGATTTCCTTGATGTCACTCCAGAGAAACCCCAAGAACACTGTTTCAAGGCTAGAGGGATCCTGAGGTCACTGTAGCAACACGAAAGGGCTCCGTGGACCAAGAATCAACTCAAGATGAGAGGTTAGTCCCTGGCTTCGACTCCAGAGGAATAGCACCTTACCACAAGCACCTCAAGAGGAGGCGTCTCTGAGCACTAGGTATGTGAGAGGGACCCTGAGTTTGCGGCCTCAAGTGGGATGGACACCCTGATGCCCTGACTCGAAATAAGGCCGGATATCCCTGCAGTGACTTGAATGCAGGCTCGTCTTGCATCTCCCAAGACGAAAGGATGTCTGAATCCCCTGTGGAGACCACAGAGAAAGACCTAGTTCCTTGGTCTACTTCTGTGAAAAATACCGTTGGTAGCTTGATAGGGATTGCATTGAATCTATAGATTGCTTTGGGTAGAATAGCCATTTTGACAATATTGATTCTTCCAATCCATGAACACGGTATGTTTCTCCATCTGTTTGTGTCCTCTTTGATTTCTTTCATCAGTGTTTTATAGTTTTCTATGTATAGGTCTTTTGTTTCTTTAGGTAGATATACTCCTAAGTATTTTATTCTTTTTCTTGCAATGGTGAATGGTATTGTTTCCTTAATTTCTCTTTCTGTTTTTTCATCGTTAGTATATAGGAATGCAAGGGATTTCTGTGTGTTAATTTTATATCCTGCAACTTTACTATATTCATTGATTAGTTCTAGTAATTTTCTGGTAGAGTCTTTAGGGTTTTCTATATAGAGGATCATGTCATCACAGAACTAGACCAAAGAATTTCACAATTTGTATGGAAATACAAAAAACCTCGAATAGCCAAAGTAATCTTGAAAAAGAAGAATGGAACTGGAGGAATCAACCTGCCTGACTTCAGACTCTACTACAAAGCCACAGTCATCAAGACAGTGTGGTACTGGCACAAAGACAGAAATACAGACCAATGGAACAGAATAGAAAGCCCAGAGATAAATCCACGAACCTATGGACACCTTATCTTTGACAAAGGAGGCAAGGATATACAATGGAAAAAAGACAACCTCTTTAACAAGTGGTGCTGGGAAAACTGGTCAACCACTTGCAAAAGAATGAAACTAGAACACTTTCTAACACCATACACAAAAATAAACTCAAAATGGATTAAAGATCTAAATGTAAGACCAGAAACTAAAAAACTCCTAGAGGAGAACATAGGCAAAACACTCTCCGACATAAATCACAGCAAGATCCTCTATGACCCACCTCCCAGAATATTGGAAATAAGAGCAAAACTAAACAAATGGGATCTCATGAAACTTAAAAGCTTTTGCACTACAAAAGAAACTATAAGTAAGGTGAAAAGACAGCCGTCAGATTGGGAGAAAATAATAGCAAATGAAGAAACAGACAAAGGATTAATCTCAAAAATATACAAGCAACTCCTGCAGCTCAATTCCAGAAAAATAAATGACCCAATCCAAAAATGGGCCAGAGAACTAAACAGACATTTCTCCAAAGAAGACATACAGATGGCTAACAAACACATGAAAAGGTGCTCAACATCACTCATTATTAGAGAAATGCAAATCAAAACCACAATGAGGTACCATTACACACCAGTCAGGATGGCTGCTATCCAAAAGTCTACAAGCAATAAATGCTGGAGAGGCTGTGGAGAAAAGGGAACCCTCTTACACTGTTGGTGGGAATGCAAACTAGTACAGCCACTATGGAAAACAGTGTGGAGATTCCTTAAAAAACTGGAAATAGAACTGCCATATGACCCAGCAATACCACTTCTGGGCATACACACTGAGGAAACCAGATCTGAAAGAGACACATGCACCCCAATGTTCATCGCAGCACTGTTTATAATAGCCAGGACATGGAAGCAACCTAGATGCCCATCAGCAGATGAATGGATAAGGAAGCTGTGGGACATATACACCATGGAATTTTACTCAGCCGTCAAAAAGAATTCATTTGAACCAGTCCTAATGAGATGGATGAAACTGGAGCCCCTTATACAGAGTGAAGTAAGCCAGAAAGATAAAGAACATTACAGCATACTAACACATATATATGGAATTTAGAAAGATGGTAACGATAACCCTATATGCAAAACAGAAAAAGAGACACAGAAATACAGAACAGACTTTTGAACTCTGTGGGAGAAGGTGAGGGTGGGATGTTTCAAAAGAACAGCATGTATACTATCTATGGTGAAACAGATCACCAGCCCAGGTGGGATGCATGAGACAAGTGCTCCGGCCTGGTGCACTGGGAAGACCCAGAGGAATCGGGTGGAGAGGGAGATGGGAGGGGGGATCGGGATGGGGAATAAGTGTAAATCTATGGCTGATTCATATCAATGTATGACAAGACCCACTGAAATGTTGTGAAGTAATTAGCCTCCAACTAATAAAAAAAAATAAAAAAAAAAAAAAAAGAAAAAAAAAAAAAAAGAAAGACCTAGTTCCCCTCCTCATCGCGACCGGAGGCCTCACATCCTTTGAAAACTCCAGAGGTACGCGGAGATCAGTGCCTCCAAAGGAGACGATGCCTGACTCCTCGTGAAAATTGATAGGAGTCCCAGGATTCCTGTGGCACGTGGAAAGGGACCCTTGGTCTCCCACCTCAGCTGGAGAGGCGTCCCAATTGCCCTGCCAAGCCTCGAGGAGAATCGCGAGTTGTCCCTTTCAACTAGGCAGGAGTGCTGACGTCGCTGAACATACACGTGTGTGGAAGGGCCATCCCCGTCGTAACTCGAGAATATACCACAGGTTCCCGCCGCAACTCGAGAAAAAATATGAGACTTCTCCCACGCCGCGAGATGAGGCCCGATTCCCCTGCACTGTGTGCAGAGCAATTCCGTGTTGCACATCACACATGAAAGGATCCTTGATTTCCTTCATGGCACTCCAGAGAAACCCCAAGAACACTGTTTCAAGGCTAGAGGGATCCTGAGGTCACTGTAGCAACACGAAAGAGCTCTGTGGACCAGAAATCAACTCGAGATGAGAGATTAGTCCCTGGCTTCGACTCCAGAGGAATACCACCTTACCACAAGCACCTCAAGAGGAGGCTTCTCTCAGCTCTAGGTATGTGAGAGGGACCCTGAGTTTGCGGCCTCAAGTGGAATGGACACCGAGATTCCCTGACTCGAAATAAGGCCGGATATCCCTGCAGTGACTTGAATGCAGGCTCGTCTTGCATCTCCCAAGACGAAAGGATGTCTGAATCCCCTGTGGAGACCACAGAGAAAGACCTAGTTCCTTGGTCTAGTTCTGTGAAAAATACCGTTGGTAGCTTGATAGGGATTGCATTGAATCTATAGATTGCTTTGGGTAGAATAGCCATTTTGACAATATTGATTCTTCCAATCCATGAACACGGTATGTTTCTCCATCTGTTTGTGTCCTCTTTGATTTCTTTCATCAGTGTTTTATAGTTTTCTATGTATAGGTCTTTTGTTTCTTTAGGTAGATATACTCCTAATTATTTTATTCTTTTTGTTGCAATGGTGAATGGTATTGTTTCCTTAATTTCTCTTTCTGTTTTTTCATCGTTAGTATATAGGAATGCAAGGGATTTCTGTGTGTTAATTTTATATCCTGCAACTTTACTATATTCATTGATTAGTTCTAGTAATTTTCTGGTAGAGTCTTTAGGGTTTTCTATATAGAGGATCATGTCATCACAGAACTAGACCAAAGAATTTCACAATTTGTATGGAAATACAAAAAACCTCGAATAGCCAAAGTAATCTTGAAAAAGAAGAATGGAACTGGAGGAATCAACCTGCCTGACTTCAGACTCTACTACAAAGCCACAGTCATCAAGACAGTGTGGTACTGGCACAAAGACAGAAATATAGACCAATGGAACAGAATAGAAAGCCCAGAGATAAATCCACGAACCTATGGACACCTTATCTTTGACAAAGGAGGCAAGGATATACAATGGAAAAAAGACAACCTCTTTAACAAGTGGTGCTGGGAAAACTGGTCAACCACTTGCAAAAGAATGAAACTAGAACACTTTCTAACACCATACACAAAAATAAACTCAAAATGGATTAAAGATCTAAATGTAAGACCAGAAACTATAAAACTCCTAGAGGAGAACATAGGCAAAACACTCTCCGACATAAATCACAGCAAGATCCTCTATGACCCACCTCCCAGAATATTGGAAATAAAAGCAAAACTAAACAAATGGGATCTAATGAAACTTAAAAGCTTTTGCACTACAAAAGAAACTATAAGTAAGGTGAAAAGACAGCCGTCAGATTGGGAGAAAATAATAGCAAATGAAGAAACAGACAAAGGATTAATCTCAAAAATATACAAGCAACTCCTGCAGCTCAATTCCAGAAAAATAAATGACCCAATCAAAAAATGGGCCAGAGAACTAAACAGAAACATTTCTCCAAAGAAGACATACAGATGGCTAACAAACACATGAAAAGGTGCTCAACATCACTCATTATTAGAGAAATGCAAATCAAAACCACAATGAGGTACCATTACACACCAGTCAGGATGGCTGCTATCCAAAAGTCTACAAGCAATAAATGCTGGAGAGGCTGTGGAGAAAAGGGAACCCTCTTACACTGTTGGTGGGAATGCAAACTAGTACAGCCACTATGGAAAACAGTGTGGAGATTCCTTAAAAAACTGGAAATAGAACTGCCATATTACCCAGCAATACCACTTCTGGGCATACACACTGAGGAAACCAGATCTGAAAGAGACACATGCACCCCAATGTTCATCGCAGCACTGTTTATAATAGCCAGGACATGGAAGCAACCTAGATGCCCATCAGCAGATGAATGGATAAGGAAGCTGTGGGACATATACACCATGGAATTTTACTCAGCCGTCAAAAAGAATTCATTTGAACCAGTCCTAATGAGATGGATGAAACTGGAGCCCCTTATACAGAGTGAAGTAAGCCAGAAAGATAAAGAACATTACAGCATACTAACACATATATATGGAATTTAGAAAGATGGTAACGATAACCCTATATGCAAAACAGAAAAAGAGACACAGAAATACAGAACAGACTTTTGAACTCTGTGGGAGAAGGTGAGGGTGGGATGTTTCAAAAGAACAGCATGTATACTATCTATGGTGAAACAGATCACCAGCCCAGGTGGGATGCATGAGACAAGTGCTCCGGCCTGGTGCACTGGGAAGACCCAGAGGAATCGGGTGGAGAGGGAGATGGGATGGGGGATCGGGATGGGGAATAAGTGTAAATCTATGGCTGATTCATATCAATGTATGAAAAGACCCACTGAAATGTTGTGAAGTAATTAGCCTCCAACTAATAAAAAAAATTAAAAAAAAAAAAAAAAAAGAAAGACCTAGTTCCACTCCTCATCGCGACCGGAGGCCTCACATCCTTTGAAAACTCCAGAGGTACGCGGAGATCAGTGCCTCCAAAGGAGACGATGCCTGACTCCTCGTGAAACTTGATAGGAGTCCCAGGATTCCTGTGGCACGTGGAAAGGGAACCTTGGTCTCCCGCCTCAGCTGGAGAGGCGTCCCAATTGCCCTGCCAAGCCTCGAGGAGAATCGCGAGTTGTCCCTCGCAACTAGGCAGGAATGCTGACGTCGCTGAACATACACGTGTGTGGAAGGGCCATCCCCGTCGTAACTGGAGAATATACCCCAGGTTCCCGCCGCAACTCGAGAAAAACCATGAGACTTCTTCCACGCCGCGAGATGAGGCCCGATTCCCCTGCACTGCGTGCAGAGCAATTCCGTGTTGCACATCACACATGAAAGGATCCTTGATTTCCTTCATGGCACTCCAGAGAAACCCCAAGAACACTGTTTCAAGGCTAGAGGGATCCTGAGGTCACTGTAGCAACACGAAAGAGCTCTGTGGACCAGAAATCAACTCGAGATGAGAGATTAGTCCCTGGCTTCGACTCCAGAGGAATACCACCTTACCACAAGCACCTCAAGAGGAGGCTTCTCTCAGCTCTAGGTATGTGAGAGGGACCCTGAGTTTGCGGCCTCAAGTGGAATGGACACCGAGATTCCCTGACTCGAAATAAGGCCGGATATCCCTGCAGTGACTTGAATGCAGGCTCGTCTTGCATCTCCCAAGACGAAAGGATGTCTGAATCCCCTGTGGAGACCACAGAGAAAGACCAGTTCCTTGGTCTAGTTCTGTGAAAAATACCGTTGGTAGCTTGATAGGGATTGCATTGAATCTATAGATTGCTTTGGGTAGAATAGCCATTTTGACAATATTGATTCTTCCAATCCATGAACACGGTATGTTTCTCCATCTGTTTGTGTCCTCTTTGATTTCTTTCATCAGTGTTTTATAGTTTTCTATGTATAGGTCTTTTGTTTCTTTAGGTAGATATACTCCTAAGTATTTTATTCTTTTTGTTGCAATGGTGAATGGTATTGTTTCCTTAATTTCTCTTTCTGTTTTTTCATCGTTAGTATATAGGAATGCAAGGGATTTCTGTGTGTTAATTTTATATCCTGCAACTTTACTATATTCATTGATTAGTTCTAGTAATTTTCTGGTAGAGTCTTTAGGGTTTTCTATATAGAGGATCATGTCATCACAGAACTAGACCAAAGAATTTCACAATTTGTATGGAAATACAAAAAACCTCGAATAGCCAAAGTAATCTTGAAAAAGAAGAATGGAACTGGAGGAATCAACCTGCCTGACTTCAGACTCTACTACAAAGCCACAGTCATCAAGACAGTGTGGTACTGGCACAAAGACAGAAATATAGACCAATGGAACAGAATAGAAAGCCCAGAGATAAATCCACGAACCTATGGACACCTTATCTTTGACAAAGGAGGCAAGGATATACAATGGAAAAAAGACAACCTCTTTAACAAGTGGTGCTGGGAAAACTGGTCAACCACTTGCAAAAGAATGAAACTAGAACACTTTCTAACACCATACACAAAAATAAACTCAAAATGGATTAAAGATCTAAATGTAAGACCAGAAACTATAAAACTCCTAGAGGAGAACATAGGCAAAACACTCTCCGACATAAATGACAGCAAGATCCTCTATGACCCACCTCCCAGAATATTGGAAATAAAAGCAAAACTAAACAAATGGGATCTAATGAAACTTAAAAGCTTTTGCACTACAAAAGAAACTATAAGTAAGGTGAAAAGACAGCCGTCAGATTGGGAGAAAATAATAGCAAATGAAGAAACAGACAAAGGATTAATCTCAAAAATATACAAGCAACTCCTGCAGCTCAATTCCCGAAAAATAAATGACCCAATCAAAAAATGGCCCAAAGAACTAAACAGACATTTCTCCAAAGAAGACATACAGATGGCTAACAAACACATGAAAAGGTGCTCAACATCACTCATTATTAGAGAAATGCAAATCAAAACCACAATGAGGTACCATTACACACCAGTCAGGATGGCTGCTATCCAAAAGTCTACAAGCAATAAATGCTGGAGAGGCTGTGGAGAAAAGGGAACCCTCTTACACTGTTGGAGGGAATGCAAACTAGTACAGCCACTATGGAAAACAGTGTGGAGATTCCTTAAAAAACTGGAAATAGAACTGCCATATTACCCAGCAATACCACTTCTGGGCATACACACTGAGGAAACCAGATCTGAAAGAGACACATGCACCCCAATGTTCATCGCAGCACTGTTTATAATAGCCAGGACATGGAAGCAACCTAGATGCCCATCAGCAGATGAATGGATAAGGAAGCTGTGGGACATATACACCATGGAATTTTACTCAGCCGTCAAAAAGAATTCATTTGAACCAGTCCTAATGAGATGGATGAAACTGGAGCCCCTTATACAGAGTGAAGTAAGCCAGAAAGATAAAGAACATTACAGCATACTAACACATATATATGGAATTCAGAAAGATGGTAACGATAACCCTATATGCAAAACAGAAAAAGAGACACAGAAATACAGAACAGACTTTTGAACTCTGTGGGAGAAGGTGAGGGTGGGATGTTTCAAAAGAACAGCATGTATACTATCTATGGTGAAACAGATCACCAGCCCAGGTGGGATGAATGAGACAAGTGCTCAGGCCTGGTGCACTGGGAAAACCCAGAGGAATCGGGTGGAGAGGGAGATGGCAGGGGGGATCGGGATGGGGAATAAGTGTAAATCTATGGCTGATTCATATCAATGTATGACAAGACTCACTGAAATGTTGTGAAGTAATTAGCCTCCAACTAATAAAAAAAATTAAAAACAAAAAAAAAAAAAAAAAAAAAAAAAAAAAGGAAGACCTAGTTCCCCTTCTCATCGCGACCGGAGGCCTCACATCCTTTGAAAACTCCAGAGGTACGCGGAGATCAGTGCCTCCAAAGGAGACGATGCCTGCCTCCTCGTGAAACTTGATAGGAGTCCCAGGATTCCTGTGGCACGTGGAAAGGGACCCTTGGTCTCCCGCCTCAGCTGGAGAGGCGTCCCAATTGCCCTGCCAAGCCTCGAGGAGAATCCCGAGTTGTCCCTCGCAGCTAGGCAGGAGTCCTGACGTCGCTGAACAAACACGTGTGTGGAAGGGCAATCCCCGTCGTAACTCGAGAATATACCCCAGGTTCCCCCCGCAACTCGAGAAAAACCATGAGACTTCTCCCACGCCGCGAGATGAGGCCCGATTCCACTGCACTGCGTGCAGAGCAATTCCGTGTTGCACATCACACATGAAAGGATCCTTGATTTCCTTCATGGCACTCCAGAGAAACCCCAAGAACACTGTTTCAAGGCTAGAGGGATCCTGAGGTCACTGTAGCAACACGAAAGAGCTCCGTGTACCAGAAATCAACTCGAGATGAGAGATTAGTCCGTGGCTTCGACTCCAGAGGAATACCACCTTACCACAAGCACCTCAAAGGAGGCTTCTCTCAGCTCTAGGTATGTGAGAGGGACCCTGAGTTTGAGGCCTCAAGTGGAATGGACACCGAGATGCCCTGACTCGAAATAAGGCCGGATATCCCTGCAGTAACTTGAATGCAGGCTCATCTTGCATCTCCCAAGACGAAAGGATGTCTGAATCCCCTGCGGAGAACACAGAGAAAGACCTAGTTCCCCACCTCATCGCGACCGGAAGCCTCACATCCTTTGAAAACTCCAGCGGTACGCGGAGATCAGTGTCTCTAAAGGAGACGATGCCTGACTCCTCGTGAAACTTGATAGGAGTCCCAGGATTTCTGTGGCACGTGGAAAGGGAGCCTTGGTCTCCCGCCTCAGCTGGAGAGGCGTCCCAATTGCCCTGCCAAGCCTCAAGGAGAATCCCGAGTTGTCCCTCGCAACTAGGCAGGAGTCCTGACGTTGCTGAAGAAACACGTGTGTGGAATGGCCCTCCCCGTCGTAACTCGAGAATATACCCCAGGTTCCCGCCGCAACTCGAGAAAAATCATGAGACTTCTCCCACGCCGCGAGATGAGGCCCGATTCCCCTCCACTGCGTGCAGAGCAATTCCGTGTTGCACATCACACAGGAAAGGATCCTTGATTTCCTTCATGACACTCCAGAGAATCCCCAAGAACACTGTTTCAAGGCTAGAGGGATCCTGAGGTCACTGTAGCAACACGAAAGAGCTCCGTGTACCAGAAATCAACTCGAGATGAGAGATAAGTCCCTGGCTTCGACTCCAGAGGAATACCACCTTACCACACGCACCTCAAGAGGAGGCTTCTCTCAGCTCTAGGTATGTGAGAGGGACCCTGAGATTGCGGCCTCAAGTGGAATGGACACTGAAATGCCCTGACTCGAAATAAGGCCGGATATCCCTGCAGTGACTTGAATGCAGGCTCATCTTGCATCTCCCAAGACGAAAGGATGTCTGAATCCCTTGTGGAGACCACAGAGAAAGACCTAGTTCCCTACCTCATCGCGACCGGCGGCCTCACATCCTTTGAAAACTCCAGCGGTACGCGAAGATCAGTGCCTCCAAAGGAGACGATGCCTGACTCCTCGAGAAACTTGATAGGAGTCCCAGGATTCCTGTGGCACGTGGAAAGGGACCCTTGGTCTCCCGCCTCAGCTGGAGAGGCGTCCCAATTGCCCTGACAAGCCTCAAGGATAATCCCGAAGTGTCCCTCACAAGTAGGCAAGAGTCCTGACATCGCTGAAGAAACACGTGTGTGGAATGGCCCTCCCCGTGGTAACTCGAGAATATACCCCAGGTTCCCGCCGTAACTCGAGAAAAACCATGAGACTTCCCCCTCGCCGCGAGATGAGGCCCGATTCCCCTGCACTGCGTGCAGAGCAATTTCGTGTTGCACATCACACAGGAAAGGAGCCTTGATTTCCTTGATGGCACTCCAGAGAAACCCCAAGAACACTGTTTCAAGGCTAGAGGGATCCTGAGGTCACTGTAGCAACACGAAAGGGCTCCGTGGACGAAGAATCAACTCGAGATGCGAGGTTAGTTCCTGGCTTCGACTCCAGAGGAATAGCACCTTACCACAAGCACCTCAAGAGGAGGCTGCTCTCAGCTCTAGGTATGTGAGAGGGACCCTGAGTTTGCAGCCTCAAGTGGAATGGACACCCCGATGCCCTGACTCGAAATAAGGCCGGATATCCCTGCAGTGACTTGAATGAAGGCTCGTCTTGCATCTCCCAAGACGAAAGGATGTCTGAATCCCCTGTGGAGACCACAGAGAAAGACCTAGTTCCCCACCTCATTGCGACCAGAGGCCTGACATCCTTTGAAAACTCCAGAGGTACGCGGAGATCAGTGCCTCCAAAGGAGACGATGCCTGACTCCTCGTGAAACTTGATAGGAATCCCAGGATTTCTGTGGCACGTGGAAAGGGACCCTTGGTCTCCCGCCTCAGCTGGAGAGGCGTCCCAATTGCCCTGCCAAGCCTCGAGGAGAATCCCGAATTGTCCCTCGCAACTAGGCAGGAGTCCTTACGTCGCTGAACAAACACGTGGGTGGAAGTGCCATCCCCGTCGTAACTCGAGAATATACCCCAGGTTCCCGCCGCAACTCGAGAAAAACCATGAGACTTCTCCCACGCGGCGAGATGAGGCCCGATTCCCCTGCACTGCTTGCAGGGCAATTCCGTGTTGCACATCACACTTGAAAGGAGCCTTGATTTCCTTCATGGTACTCCAGAGAAACCTCAAGAACACTGTTTCAAGGCTAGAGGGATCCTGAGGTCACTGTAGCAACATGAAAGAGCTCCGTGGACCAAAAATCAACTCGAGATAAGAGGTTAGTCCCTGGCTTCAACTCCAGGGGAATACCACCTTACCAGAAGCACCTCAAAGGAGGCTTCTCTCAGCTCTAGGTATGTGAGAGGGACCCTGAGTTTGCGGCCTCAAGTGGAATGGACACCGCGATGCCCTGACTCGAAATAAGGCCGGATATCCCTGCAGTGACTTGAATGCAGGCTCATCTTGCATCTCCCAAGACGAAAGGATGTCTGAATCCCCTGTGGAGACCACAGAGAAAGACCTAGTTCCCCACCTCATCGCGACCGGAGGCCTCACATCCTTTGAAAACTCCAGCGGTACGCGGAGATCAGTGCCTCCAAAGGAGACGATGCCTGACTCCTCTTGAAACTTGATAGGAGTCCCAGGATTCCTGTGGCACGTGGAAAGGGACCCTTGGTCTCCCGCCTCAGCTGGAGAGGCGTCCCAATTGCCCTTCCAAGCCTCAAGGAGAATCCCGAGTTGTCCCTCACAACTAGGCAGGAGTTCTGACGTTGCTGAACAAACACGTGTGTGGAATGTCCTCCCAGTGGTAACTCGAGAATATACCCCAGGTTCCCGCCGCAACTCGAGAAAAACCATGAGACTTCTCCCACGCCGCGAGATGAGGCCCGATTCCCCTGCACTGCGTGCAGAGCAATTCCGTGTTGCACATCACACATGAAAGGATCCTTGATTTCTTTCATGGCCCTCCAGAGAAAACCCAAGAACACTGTTTCAAGGCTAGAGGGATCCTGAGATCACTGTAGCAACACGAAAGAGCTCCGTGGACCAGAAATCAACTCGAGATGAGAGGTTAGTCCCTGGCTTCAACTCCAGGGGAATAACACCTTACCAGAAGCACCTCAAAGGAGGCTTCTCTCAGCTCTAGGTATGTGAGAGGGACCCTGAGTTTGCGGCCTCAAGTGGAATGGACACCGAGATTCCCTGACTCGAAATAAGGCCGGATATCCCTGCAGTGACTTGAATGCAGGCTCGTCTTGCATCTCCCAAGACGAAAGGATGTCTGAATCCCCTGTGGAGACCACAGAGAAAGACCAGTTCCTTGGTCTAGTTCTGTGAAAAATACCGTTGGTAGCTTGATAGGGATTGCATTGAATCTATAGATTGCTTTGGGTAGAATAGCCATTTTGACCATATTGATTCTTCCAATCCATGAACACGGTATGTTTCTCCATCTGTTTGTGTCCTCTTTGATTTCTTTCATCAGTGTTTTATAGTTTTCTATGTATAGGTCTTTTGTTTCTTTAGGTAGATATACTCCTAAGTATTTTATTCTTTTTGTTGCAATGGTGAATGGTATTGTTTCCTTAATTTCTCTTTCTGTTTTTTCATCGTTAGTATATAGGAATGCAAGGGATTTCTGTGTGTTAATTTTATATCCTGCAACTTTACTATATTCATTGATTAGTTCTAGTAATTTTCTGGTAGAGTCTTTAGGGTTTTCTATATAGAGGATCATGTCATCACAGAACTAGACCAAAGAATTTCACAATTTGTATGGAAATACAAAAAACCTCGAATAGCCAAAGTAATCTTGAAAAAGAAGAATGGAACTGGAGGAATCAACCTGCCTGACTTCAGACTCTACTACAAAGCCACAGTCATCAAGACAGTGTGGTACTGGCACAAAGACAGAAATATAGACCAATGGAACAGAATAGAAAGCCCAGAGATAAATCTACGAACCTATGGACACCTTATCTTTGACAAAGGAGGCAAGGATATACAATGGAAAAAAGACAACCTCTTTAACAAGTGGTGCTGGGAAAACTGGTCAACCACTTGCAAAAGAATGAAACTAGAACACTTTCTAACACCATACACAAAAATAAACTCAAAATGGATTAAAGATCTAAATGTAAGACCAGAAACTATAAAACTCCTAGAGGAGAACATAGGCAAAACACTCTCCGACATAAATCACAGCAAGATCCTCTATGACCCACCTCCCAGAATATTGGAAATAAGAGCAAAACTAAACAAATGGGATCTAATGAAACTTAAAAGCTTTTGCACTACAAAAGAAACTATAAGTAAGGTGAAAAGACAGCCGTCAGATTGGGAGAAAATAATAGCAAATGAAGAAACAGACAAAGGATTAATCTCAAAAATATACAAGCAACTCCTGCAGCTCAATTCCCGAAAAATAAATGACCCAATCAAAAAATGGCCCAAAGAACTAAACAGACATTTCTCCAAAGAAGACATACAGATGGCTAACAAACACATGAAAAGGTGCTCAACATCACTCATTATTAGAGAAATGCAAATCAAAACCACAATGAGGTACCATTACACACCAGTCAGGATGGCTGCTATCCAAAAGTCTACAAGCAATAAATGCTGGAGAGGCTGTGGAGAAAAGGGAACCCTCTTACACTGTTGGAGGGAATGCAAACTAGTACAGCCACTATGGAAAACAGTGTGGAGATTCCTTAAAAAACTGGAAATAGAACTGCCATATTACCCAGCAATACCACTTCTGGGCATACACACTGAGGAAACCAGATCTGAAAGAGACACATGCACCCCAATGTTCATCGCAGCACTGTTTATAATAGCCAGGACATGGAAGCAACCTAGATGCCCATCAGCAGATGAATGGATAAGGAAGCTGTGGGACATATACACCATGGAATTTTACTCAGCCGTCAAAAAGAATTCATTTGAACCAGTCCTAATGAGATGGATGAAACTGGAGCCCCTTATACAGAGTGAAGTAAGCCAGAAAGATAAAGAACATTACAGCATACTAACACATATATATGGAATTCAGAAAGATGGTAACGATAACCCTATATGCAAAACAGAAAAAGAGACACAGAAATACAGAACAGACTTTTGAACTCTGTGGGAGAAGGTGAGGGTGGGATGTTTCAAAAGAACAGCATGTATACTATCTATGGTGAAACAGATCACCAGCCCAGGTGGGATGAATGAGACAAGTGCTCAGGCCTGGTGCACTGGGAAAACCCAGAGGAATCGGGTGGAGAGGGAGATGGGAGGGGGGATCGGGATGGGGAATAAGTGTAAATCTATAGCTGATTCATATCAATGTATGACAGGACTCACTGAAATGTTGTGAAGTAATTAGCCTCCAACTAATAAAAAAAATTAAAAACAAAAAAAAAAAAAAAAAAAAAAAAAAAAAAAGGAAGACCTAGTTCCCCTTCTCATCGCGACCGGAGGCCTCACATCCTTTGAAAACTCCAGAGGTACGCGGAGATCAGTGCCTCCAAAGCAGACGATGCCTGACTCCTCGTGAAACTTGATAGGAGTCCCAGGATTCCTGTGGCACGTGGAAAGGGACCCTTGGTCTCCCGCCTCAGCTGGAGAGGCGTCCCAATTGCCCTGCCAAGCCTCGAGGAGAATCCCGAGTTGTCCCTCGCAGCTAGGCAGGAGTCCTGACGTCGCTGAACAAACACGTGTGTGGAAGGGCAATCCCCGTCGTAACTCGAGAATATACCCCAGGTTCCCCCCGCAACTCGAGAAAAACCATGAGACTTCTCCCACGCCGCGAGATGAGGCCCGATTCCACTGCACTGCGTGCAGAGCAATTCCGTGTTGCACATCACACATGAAAGGATCCTTGATTTCCTTCATGGCACTCCAGAGAAACCCCAAGAACACTGTTTCAAGGCTAGAGGGATCCTGAGGTCACTGTAGCAACACGAAAGAGCTCCGTGTACCAGAAATCAACTCGAGATGAGAGATTAGTCCGTGGCTTCGACTCCAGAGGAATACCACCTTACCACAAGCACCTCAAAGGAGGCTTCTCTCAGCTCTAGGTATGTGAGAGGGACCCTGAGTTTGAGGCCTCAAGTGGAATGGACACCGAGATGCCCTGACTCGAAATAAGGCCGGATATCCCTGCAGTAACTTGAATGCAGGCTCATCTTGCATCTCCCAAGACGAAAGGATGTCTGAATCCCCTGCGGAGAACACAGAGAAAGACCTAGTTCCCCACCTCATCGCGACCGGAAGCCTCACATCCTTTGAAAACTCCAGCGGTACGCGGAGATCAGTGTCTCTAAAGGAGACGATGCCTGACTCCTCGTGAAACTTGATAGGAGTCCCAGGATTTCTGTGGCACGTGGAAAGGGAGCCTTGGTCTCCCGCCTCAGCTGGAGAGGCGTCCCAATTGCCCTGCCAAGCCTCAAGGAGAATCCCGAGTTGTCCCTCGCAACTAGGCAGGAGTCCTGACGTTGCTGAAGAAACACGTGTGTGGAATGGCCCTCCCCGTCGTAACACGAGAATATACCCCAGGTTCCCGCCGCAACTCGAGAAAAATCATGAGACTTCTCCCACGCCGCGAGATGAGGCCCGATTCCCCTCCACTGCGTGCAGAGCAATTCCGTGTTGCACATCACACAGGAAAGGATCCTTGATTTCCTTCATGACACTCCAGAGAATCCCCAAGAACACTGTTTCAAGGCTAGAGGGATCCTGAGGTCACTGTAGCAACACGAAAGAGCGCCGTGTACCAGAAATCAACTCGAGATGAGAGATAAGTCCCTGGCTTCGACTCCAGAGGAATACCACCTTACCACACGCACCTCAAGAGGAGGCTTCTCTCAGCTCTAGGTATGTGAGAGGGACCCTGAGATTGCGGCCTCAAGTGGAATGGACACTGAAATGCCCTGACTCGAAATAAGGCCGGATATCCCTGCAGTGACTTGAATGCAGGCTCATCTTGCATCTCCCAAGACGAAAGGATGTCTGAATCCCTTGTGGAGACCACAGAGAAAGACCTAGTTCCCTACCTCATCGCGACCGGCGGCCTCACATCCTTTGAAAACTCCAGCGGTACGCGAAGATCAGTGCCTCCAAAGGAGACGATGCCTGACTCCTCGAGAAACTTGATAGGAGTCCCAGGATTCCTGTGGCACGTGGAAAGGGACCCTTGGTCTCCCGCCTCAGCTGGAGAGGCGTCCCAATTGCCCTGCCAAGCCTCAAGGATAATCCCGAAGTGTCCCCCACAAGTAGGCAAGAGTCCTGACATCGCTGAAGAAACACGTGTGTGGAATGGCCCTCCCCGTGGTAACTCGAGAATATACCCCAGGTTCCCGCCGTAACTCGAGAAAAACCATGAGACTTCCCCCTCGCCGCGAGATGAGGCCCGATTCCCCTGCACTGCGTGCAGAGCAATTTCGTGTTGCACATCACACAGGAAAGGAGCCTTGATTTCCTTGATGGCACTCCAGAGAAACCCCAAGAACACTGTTTCAAGGCTAGAGGGATCCTGAGGTCACTGTAGCAACACGAAAGGGCTCCGTGGACGAAGAATCAACTCGAGATGCGAGGTTAGTTCCTGGCTTCGACTCCAGAGGAATAGCACCTTACCACAAGCACCTCAAGAGGAGGCTGCTCTCAGCTCTAGGTATGTGAGAGGGACCCTGAGTTTGCAGCCTCAAGTGGAATGGACACCCCGATGCCCTGACTCGAAATAAGGCCGGATATCCCTGCAGTGACTTGAATGAAGGCTCGTCTTGCATCTCCCAAGACGAAAGGATGTCTGAATCCCCTGCGGAGAACAGAGAGAAAGACCTAGTTCCCCACCTCATCGCGACCGGAGGCCTCACATCCTTTGAAAACTCCAGAGGTACCCGGAGATCAGTGCCTCCAAAGGAGACGATGCCTGACTCCTCGTGAAACTTGATAGGAATCCCAGGATTTCTGTGGCACGTGGAAAGGGACCCTTGGTCTCCCGCCTCAGCTGGAGAGGCGTCCCAATTGCCCTGCCAAGCCTCGAGGAGAATCCCGAATTGTCCCTCGCAACTAGGCAGGAGTCCTTACGTCGCTGAACAAACACGTGGGTGGAAGTGCCATCCCCGTCGTAACTCGAGAATATACCCCAGGTTCCCGCCGCAACTCGAGAAAAACCATGAGACTTCTCCAACGCGGCGAGATGAGGCCCGATTCCCCTGCACTGCGTGCAGGGCAATTCCGTGTTGCACATCACACATGAAAGGAGCCTTGATTTCCTTCATGGTACTCCAGAGAAACCTCAAGAACACTGTTTCAAGGCTAGAGGGATCCTGAGGTCACTGTAGCAACATGAAAGAGCTCCGTGGACCAAAAATCAACTCGAGATAAGAGGTTAGTCCCTGGCTTCAACTCCAGGGGAATACCACCTTACCAGAAGCACCTCAAAGGAGTCTTCTCTCAGCTCTAGGTATGTGAGAGGGACCCTGAGTTTGCGGCCTCAAGTGGAATGGACACCGCGATGCCCTGACTCGAAATAAGGCCGGATATCCCTGCAGTGAGTTGAATGCAGGCTCATCTTGCATCTCCCAAGACGAAAGGATGTCTGAATCCCCTGTGGAGACCACAGAGAAAGACCTAGTTCCCCACCTCATCGCGACCGGAGGCCTCACATCCTTTGAAAACTCCAGCGGTACGCGGAGATCAGTGCCTCCACAGGAGACGATGCCTGACTCCTCTTGAAACTTGATAGGAGTCCCAGGATTCCTGTGGCAGGTGGAAAGGGACCCTTGGTCTCCCGCCTCAGCTGGAGAGGCATCCCAATTGCCCTGCCAAGCCTCAAGGAGAATCCCGAGTTGTCCCTCACAACTAGGCAGGAGTCCTGACGTTGCTGAACAAACACGTGGGTGGAAGTGCCATCCCCGTCGTAACTCGAGAATATACCCCAGGTTCCCGCCGCAACTCGAGAAAAACCATGAGACTTCTCCCACGCCGCGAGATGAGGCCCGATTCCCCTGCACTGCGTGCAGAGCAATTCCGTGTTGCACATCACACATGAAAGGAGCCTTGATTTCCTTCATGGTACTCCAGAGAAACCCCAAGAATACTGTTTCAAGGAGAGAGGGATCCTGAGGTCACTGTAGCAACATGAAAGAGCTCCGTGGACCAAAAATCAACTCGAGATGAGAGGTTAGTCCCTGGCTTCAACTCCAGGGGAATACCACCTTACCAGAAGCACCTCAAAGGAGGCTTCTCTCAGCTCTAGGTATGTGAGAGGGACCCTGAGTTTGCGGCCTCAAGTGGAATGAACACCCCGATGCCCTGACTCGAAATAAGGCCGGATATCCCTGCAGTGACTTGAATGCAGGCTCGTCTTGCATCTCCCAAGATGAAAGGATGTCTGAATCCCCTGCGGAGAACACAGAGAAAGACCAAGTTCCCCACCTCATCGCGACCAGAGGCCTAACATCCTTTGAAAACTCCAGAGGTACGCGGAGATCAGTGCCTCCAAAGGAGACGATGCCTGCCTCCTCGTGAAACTTGATAGGAGTCCCAGGATTTCTGTGGCACGTGGAAAGGGACCCTTGGTCTCCCGCCTCAGCTGGAGAGGCGTCCCAATTGCCCTGCCAAGCCTCGAGGTGAATCCCGAGTTGTCCCTCGCAAGTAGGCAGGAGTCCTGACGTCGCTGAACAAACACGTGTGTGGAAGGGCCATCCCCGCCGTAACTCGAGAATTTACCCCAGGTTCCCTCCGCAACTCGAGAAAAACCATGAGACTTCCCCCTCGTCGCGAGAAGAGGCCCGATTCCCCTGCACTGCGTGCAGAGCAATTCCGTGTTGCACATCACACAGGAAAGGAGCCTTTATTTCCTTGATGGCACTCCAGAGAAACCCCAAGAACACTGTTTCAAGGCTAGAGGGATCCTGAGGTCATTGTAGCAACACGAAAGGGCTCCGTGGACCAAGAATCAACTCGAGATGAGAGGTTAGTCCCTGGCTTCGACTCCAGAGGAATAGCACCTTACCACAAGCACCTCAAGAGGAGGCTTCTCTCAGCTCTAGGTATGTGAGAGGGACCCTGAGTTTGCGGCCTCAAGTGGAATGGACACCGATATGCCCTGACTCGAAATAAGGCCGGATATCCCTGCAGTGACTTGAATGCAGGCTCGTCTTGCATCTCCCAAGACGAAAGGATGTCTGAATCCCCTCTGGAGACCACAGAGAAAGACCTAGTTCCCCACCTCATCGCGACCGGAGGCCTCACATCCTTTGAAAACTCCAGAGGTACGCAGAGATCAGTGCCTCCAAAGGAGACGATGCCTGACTCCTCGTGAAACTTGATAGGAGTCCCAGGATTCCTGTGGCACGTGGAAAGCGACACTTGGTCTCCCGCCTCAGCTGGAGAGGCGTTCCAATTGCCCTGCCAAGCCTCGAGGAGAATCCCGAGTTGTCCCTCGCAACTAGGCAGGAGTCCTAACGTCGCTGAACAAACACGTGTGTAGTAGGGCCATCCCCGACGTAACTCGAGAATATACCCCAGGTTCCCGCCGCAACTCGAGAAAAACCATGAGCCTTCCCCCTCGCCGCGAGATGAGGCCCGATTCCCCTGCACTGCGTGCAGAGCAATTCCGTGTTGCACATCACACATGAAAGGAGCCTTGATTTCCTTGATGGCACTCCAGAGAATCCCCAAGAACACTGTTTCAAGGCTAGAGGGATCCTGAGGTCATTGTAGCAACACGAAAGAGCTCCGTGGAGCAAGAATCACCTCGAGATGAGAGGTTAGTACCCGGCTTCGCCTCCAGACGAATACCACCTTACCACAAGCACCTCAAGAGGAGGCTTATCTCAGCTCTAGGTATGTGAGAGGGACCCTGAGTTTGCGGCCTCAAGTGGAATGGACTCCGCGATGCCCTGACTCGAAATAAGGCCGGATATCCCTGCAGTGACTTGAATGCAGGCTCGTCTTGCATCTCCCAAGACGAAAGAATGTCTGAATCCCCTGTGGAGACCACAGAGAAAGACCTAGTTCCTTGGTCTACTTCTGTGAAAAATACCGTTGGTAGCTTGATAGGGATTGCATTGAATCTATAGATTGCTTTGGGTAGAATAGCCATTTTGACAATATTGATTCTTCCAATCCATGAACACGGTATGTTTCTCCATCTGTTTGTGTCCTCTTTGATTTCTTTCATCAGTGTTTTATAGTTTTCTATGTATAGTTCTTTTGTTTCTTTAGGTAGATATACTCCTAGTATTTTATTCTTTTTGTTGCAGTGGTGAATGGTATTGTTTCCTTAATTTCTCTTTCTGTTTTTTCATCGTTAGTATATAGGAATGCAAGGGATTTCTGTGTGTTAATTTTATATCCTGCAACTTTACTATATTCATTGATTAGTTCTAGTAATTTTCTGGTAGAGTCTTTAGGGTTTTCTATATAGAGGATCATGTCATCACAGAACTAGACCAAAGAATTTCACAATTTGTATGGAAATACAAAAAACCTCGAATAGCCAAAGTAATCTTGAAAAAGAAGAATGGAACTGGAGGAATCAACCTGCCTGACTTCAGACTCTACTACAAAGCCACAGTCATCAAGACAGTGTGGTACTGGCACAAAGACAGAAATATAGACCAATGGAACAGAATAGAAAGCCCAGAGATAAATCCACGAACCTATGGACACCTTATCTTTGACAAAGGAGGCAAGGATATACAATGGAAAAAAGACAACCTCTTTAACAAGTGGTGCTGGGAAAACTGGTCAACCACTTGCAAAAGAATGAAACTAGAACACTTTCTAACACCATACACAAAAATAAACTCAACATGGATTAAAGATCTAAATGTAAGACCAGAAACTATAAAACTCCTAGAGGAGAACATAGGCAAAACACTCTCCGACATAAATCACAGCAAGATCCTCTATGACCCACCTCCCAGAATATTGGAAATAAAAGCAAAACTAAACAAATGGGATCTAATGAAACTTAAAAGCTTTTGCACTACAAAAGAAACTATAAGTAAGGTGAAAAGACAGCCGTCAGATTGGGAGAAAATAATAGCAAATGAAGAAACAGACAAAGGATTAATCTCAAAAATATACAAGCAACTCCTGCAGCTCAATTCCAGAAAAATAAATGACCCAATCCAAAAATGGGCCAGAGAACTAAACAGACATTTCTCCAAAGAAGACATACAGATGGCTAACAAACACATGAAAAGGTGCTCAACATCACTCATTATTAGAGAAATGCAAATCAAAACCACAATGAGGTACCATTACACACCAGTCAGGATGGCTGCTATCCAAAAGTCTACAAGCAATAAATGCTGGAGAGGCTGTGGAGAAAAGGGAACCCTCTTACACTGTTGGAGGGAATGCAAACTAGTACAGCCACTATGGAAAACAGTGTGGAGATTCCTTAAAAAACTGGAAATAGAACTGCCATATGACCCAGCAATACCACTTCTGGGCATACACACTGAGGAAACCAGATCTGAAAGAGACACATGCACCCCAATGTTCATCGCAGCACTGTTTATAATAGCCAGGACATGGAAGCAACCTAGATGCCCATCAGCAGATGAATGGATAAGGAAGCTGTGGGACATATACACCATGGAATTTTACTCAGCCGTCAAAAAGAATTCATTTGAACCAGTCCTAATGAGATGGATGAAACTGGAGCCCCTTATACAGAGTGAAGTAAGCCAGAAAGATAAAGAACATTACAGCATACTAACACATATATATGGAATTTAGAAAGATGGTAACGATAACCCTATATGCAAAACAGAAAAAGAGACACAGAAATACAGAACTTTTGAACTCTGTGGGAGAAGGTGAGGGTGGGATGTTTCAAAAGAACAGCATGTATACTATCTATGGTGAAACAGATCACCAGCCCAGGTGGGATGCATGAGACAAGTGCTCCGGCCTGGTGCACAGGGAAGACCCAGAGGAATCGGGTGGAGAGGGAGATGGGAGGGGGGATCGGGATGGGGAATAAGTGTAAATCTATGGCTGATTCATATCAATGTATGACAAGACCCACTGAAATGTTGTGAAGTAATTAGCCTCCAACTAATAAAAAAATTAAAAAAAAAAAAAAAGAAAGACCTAGTTCCCCTCCTCATCGCGACCGGAGGCCTCACATCCTTTGAAAACTCCAGAGGTACGCGGAGATCAGTGCCTCCAAAGGAGACGATGCCTGGCTCTTCGTGAAACTTGATAGGAGTCCCAGGATTCCTGTGGCACGTGGAAAGGGACCCTTGGTCTCCCGCCTCAGCTGGAGAGGCGTCCCAATTGCCCTGCCAAGCCTCGAGGAGAATCCCGAGTTGTCCATCGCAACTAGGCAGGAGTGCTGACGTCGCTGAACAAACACGTGTGTGGAAGGGCCATCCCCGTCGTAACTCGAGAATATACCCCAGGTTCCCGCCGCAACTCGAGAAAAACCATGAGACTTCTCCCACGCTGCGAGATGAGGCCCGATTCCCCTGCACTGCGTGCAGAGCAATTCCGTGTTGCATATCACACATGAAAGGATCCTTGATTTCCTTCATGGCACTCCAGAGAAACCCCAAGACCACTGTTTCAAGGCTAGAGGGATCCTGAGGTCACTGTAGCAACACGAAAGAGCTCCGTGGACCAGAAATCAACTCGAGATGAGAGATTAGTCCCTGGCTTCGACTCCAGAGGAATACCACCTTACCACAAGCACCTGAAGAGGAGGCTTCTCTCAGCTCTAGGTATGTGAGACGGACCCTGAGTTTGCGGCCTCAAGTGGAATGGACACCGAGATGCCCTGACTCGAAATAAGGCCGGATATCCCTGCAGTGACTTGAATGCAGGCTCGTCTTGCATCTCCCAAGACGAAAGGATGTCTGAATCCCCTGTGGAGACCACAGAGAAAGACCTAGTTCCTTCGTCTAGTTCTGTGAAAAATACCGTTGGTAGCTTGATAGGGATTGCATTGAATCTATAGATTGCTTTGGGTAGAATAGCCATTTTGACAATATTGATTCTTCCAATCCATGAACACGGTATGTTTCTCCATCTGTTTGTGTCCTCTTTGATTTGTTTCATCAGTGTTTTATAGTTTTCTATGTATAGGTCTTTTGTTTCTTTAGGTAGATATACTCCTAAGTATTTTATTCTTTTTCTTGCAATGGTTAATGGTATTGTTTCCTTAATTTCTCTTTCTGTTTTTTCATCGTTCGTATATAGGAATGCAAGGGATTTCTGTGTGTTAATTTTATATCCTGCAACTTTACTATATTCATTGATTAGTTCTAGTAATTTTCTGGTAGAGTCTTTAGGGTTTTCTATATAGAGGATCATGTCATCACAGAACTAGACCAAAGAATTTCACAATTTGTATGGAAATACAAAAAACCTCGAATAGCCAAAGTAATCTTGAAAAAGAAGAATGGAACTGGAGGAATCAACCTGCCTGACTTCAGACTCTACTACAAAGCCACAGTCATCAAGACAGTGTGGTACTGGCACAAAGACAGAAATATAGACCAATGGAACAGAATAGAAAGCCCAGAGATAAATCCACGAACCTATGGACACCTTATCTTTGACAAAGGAGGCAAGGATATACAATGGAAAAAAGACAACCTCTTTAACAAGTGGTGCTGGGAAAACTGGTCAACCAATTGCAAAAGAATGAAACTAGAACACTTTCTAACACCATACACAAAAATAAACTCAAAATGGATTAAAGATCTAAATGTAAGACCAGAAACTATAAAACTCCTAGAGGAGAACATAGGCAAAACACTCTCCGACATAAATCACAGCAAGATCCTCTATGACCCACCTCCCAGAATATTGGAAATAAAAGCAAAACTAAACAAATGGGATCTAATGAAACTTAAAAGCTTTTGCACTACAAAAGAAACTATAAGTAAGGTGAAAAGACAGCCGTCAGATTGGGAGAAAATAATAGCAAATGAAGAAACAGACAAAGGATTAATCTCAAAAATATACAAGCAACTCCTGCAGCTCAATTCCAGAAAAATAAATGACCCAATCCAAAAATGGGCCAGAGAACTAAACAGACATTTCTCCAAAGAAGACATACAGATGGCTAACAAACACATGAAAAGGTGCTCAACATCACTCATTATTAGAGAAATGCAAATCAAAACCACAATGAGGTACCATTACACACCAGTCAGGATGGCTGCTATCCAAAAGTCTACAAGCAATAAATGCTGGAGAGGCTGTGGAGAAAAGGGAACCCTCTTACACTGTTGGAGGGAATGCAAACTAGTACAGCCACTATGGAAAACAGTGTGGAGATTCCTTAAAAAACTGGAAATAGAACTGCCATATGACCCAGCAATACCACTTCTGGGCATACACACTGAGGAAACCAGATCTGAAAGAGACACATGCACCCCAATGTTCATCGCAGCACTGTTTATAATAGCCAGGACATGGAAGCAACCTAGATGCCCATCAGCAGATGAATGGATAAGGAAGCTGTGGGACATATACACCATGGAATTTTACTCAGCCGTCAAAAAGAATTCATTTGAACCAGTCCTAATGAGATGGATGAAACTGGAATCCCTTACACAGAGTGAAGTAAGCCAGAAAGATAAAGAACATTACAGCATACTAACACATATATATGGAATTCAGAAAGATGGTAACGATAACCCTATATGCAAAACAGAAAAAGAGACACAGAAATACAGAACAGACTTTTGAACTCTGTGGGAGAAGGTGAGGGTGGGATGTTTCAAAAGAACAGCATGTATACTATCTATGGTGAAACAGATCACCAGCCCAGGTGGGATGCATGAGACAAGTGCTCCGGCCTGGTGCACTGGGAAGACCCAGAGTAATCGGGTGGAGAGGGAGATGGAAGGGGGGATCGGGATGGGGAATAAGTGTAAATCTATGGCTGATTCATATCAATGTATGACAACACTCACTGAAATGTTGTGAAGTAATTAGCCTCCAACTAATAAAAAAAATTAAAAACAAAAAAAAAAGAAAAAGAAAGACCTAGTTCCCCTCCTCATCGCGACCGGAGGCCTCACATCCTTTGAAAACTCCAGAGGTACGCGGAGATCAGTACCTCCAAAGGAGACGATGCCTGACTCCTCGTGAAACTTGATAGGAGTCCCAGGATTCCTGTGGCACGTGGAAAGGGACCCTTGGTCTCGCGCCTCAGCTGGAGAGGCGTCCCAATTGCCCTGCCAAGCCTCAAGGAGAATCCCGAGTTGTCCCTCGAAACTAGGCAGGAGTCCTGACGTCGCTGAACAAACACGTGTGTGGAAGGGCCATCCCCGACGTAACTCGAGAATATACCCCAGGTTCCCCCCGCAACTCGAGAAAAACCATAAGACTTCTCCCACGCCGCGAGATGAGGCCCGATTCCCCTGCACTGAGTGCAGAGCAATTCCGTGTTGCACATCAGACAGGAAAGGAGCCTTGATTTCCTTCATGGCACTCCAGAGAAACCCCAAGAACACTGTTTCAAGGCTAGAGGGATCCTGAGGTCACTGTAACAACACGAAAGAGCTCCGTGGACCAGAAATCAACTCGAGATGAGAGATTAGTCCCTGGCTTCGACTCCAGAGGAATACCACCTTACCAGAAGCACGTCAAGAGGAGGCTTCTCTCAGCTCTAGGTATGTGAGAGGGACCCTGAGTTTGAGGCCTCAAGTTCAATGGACACAGAGATGCCCTGACTCGAAATAAGGCCGGATATCCCTGCAGTAACTTGAATGCAGGCTCATCTTGCATCTCCCAAGACGAAAGGATGTCTGAATCCGCTGTGGAGACCACATAGAAAGACCTAGTTCCCCACCTCATCGCGACCGGAGGCCGCACATCCTTTGAAAACTCCAGCGGTACGCGGAGATCAGTGTCTCTAAAGGAGACGATGCCTGACTCCTCGTGAAACTTGATAGGAGTCCCAGGATTCCTGTGGCACGTGGAAAGGGAGCCTTGGTCTCCCACCTCAGCTGGAGAGGCGTCCCAATTGCCCTGCCAAGCCTCAAGGAGAATCCCGAGTTGTCCCTCGCAACTAGGCAGGAGTCCTGACGTTGCTGAAGAAACACGTGTGTGGAATGGCCCTCCCCGTCGTAACTCAAGAATATACCCCAGGTTCCTGCCGCAACTCGAGAAAAATCATGAGACTTCTCCCACGCCGCGTGATGAGGCCCGATTCCCCTGCACTGCGTGCAGAGCAATTCCGTGTTGCACATCACAAAGGAAAGGATCCTTGATTTCCTTCATGACACTCCAGAGAATCCCCAAGAACACTGTTTCAAGGCTAGAGGGATCCTGAGGTCATTGTAGCAACACGAAAGAGCTCCGTGTACCAGAAATCAACTCGAGATGAGAGATTAGTCCCTGGCTTCGACTCCAGAGGAATACCACCTTACCACACGCACCTCAAAGGAGGCTTCTCTCAGCTCTAAGTATGTGAGAGGGACCCTGAGTTTGCGGCCTCAAGTGGAATGGACACTGAGATGCCCTGACTCGAAATAAGGCCGGATATCCCTGCAGTGACTTGAATGCAGGCTCGTCTTGCATCTCCCAAGACGAAAGGATGTCTGAATCCCTTGTGGAGACCACACAGAAAGACCTAGTTCCCTACCTCATCGCGACCGGAGGCCTCACATCCTTTAAAAACTCAAGCGGTACGCGGAGATCAGTGCCTCCAAAGGAGACGATGCCTGACTCCTCGAGAAACTTGATAGGAGTCCCAGGATTCCTCTGGCACGTGGAAAGGGACCCTTGGTCTCCCGCCTCAGCTGGAGAGGCGTCCCAATTGCCCTGCCAAGCCTCGAGGAGAATCCCGAAGTGTCCCTCGCAAGTAGGCAGGAGTCCTGGCATCGCTGAAGAAACACGTGTGTGGAATGGCCCTCCCCGTGGTAACTCGAGAATATACCCCAGGTTCCCGCCGCAACTCGAGAAAAACCATGAGACTTCAAACTCGCCACGAGATGAGGCCCGATTCCCCTGCACTGCGTGCAGATCAATTCCGTGTTGCACATCACACAGGAAAGGAGCCTTGATTTCCTTGATGGTACTACAGAGAAACCCCAAGAACACTGTTTCAAGGCTTGAGGGATCCTGAGGTCACTGTAGCAACACGAAAGAGCTCCATGGACCAAGAATCAACTCGAGATGAGAGGTTAGTCCCTGGCTTCGACTCCAGAGGAATACCACCTTACCACAAGCACCTCAAGAGGAGGCTTCTCTCAGCTCTAGGTAAGTGAGAGGGACCCTGAGTTTGCGGCCTCAAGTGGAATGGACACCGCGATGCCCTGACTCGAAATAAGGCCGGATATCCCTGCAGTGACTTGAATGCAGGCTCGTCTTGCATCTCCCAAGACGAAAGGATGTCTGAATCCCTTGTGGAGACCACAGAGAAAGACCTAGTTCCCTACCTCATCGCGACCGGAGGCCTAACCTCCTTTGAAAACTCCAGCGGTACGCGGAGATCAGTGCCTCGAAAGGAGACGATGCCTGACTCCTTGAGAAACTTGATAGGAGTCCCAGGATTCCTGTGGCACGTGGAAAGGGACCCTTGGTCTCCCGCCTCAGCTGGAGAGGCGTCCCAATTGCCCTGCCAAGCCTCAAGGAGAATCCCGAGTTGTCCCTCGCAACTAGGCAGGAGTCCTCCCATCGCTGAACAAACACGTGGGTGGAAGTGCCATCCCCGTCGTAACTCGAGAATATACCCCAGGTTCCCGCCGCAACTCGAGAAAAACCATGAGACTTCTCCCACGCCGCGAGATGAGGCCAGATTCCCCTGCACTGCGTGCAGGGCAATTCCGTGTTGCACATCACACGTGATAGGAGCCTTGATTTCCTTCATGGTACTCCAGAGAAACCCCAAGAACACTGTTTCAAGGCTAGAGGGATCCTGAGGTCACTGTAGCAACATGAAAGAGCTCCGTGGACCAAAAATCAACTCGAGATGAGATTTTAGTCCCTGGCTTCGACTCCAGAGGAATACCACCTTACCAAAAGCACCTCAAGAGGAGGCTTCTCTCAGCTCTAGGTATGTGAGAGGGACCCTGAGTTTGCAGCCTCAAGTGGAATGGACACCGCGATGCCCTGACTCGAAATAAGGCCGCATATCCCTGCAGTGACCTGAATGCAGGCTCGTCTTGCATCTCCCAAGACGAAAGGATGTCTGAATCCCCTGCGGAGAACACAGAGAAAGACCTAGTTCCCCACCTCATGGCGACCAGAGGCCTGACATCCTTTGAAAACTCCAGAGGTACGCGGAGATCAGTGCCTTCAAAGGAGACGAAGCCTGACTCCTCGTGAAACTTGATAGGAGTCCCAGGATTTCTGTGGCATGTGGAAAGGGACCCTTGGTCTCCCGCCTCAGCTGGAGAGGCGTCCCAATTGCCCTGCCAAGACTCGAGGTGAATCCCGAGTTGTCCCTTGCAACTAGGCAGGAGTCCTGACGTCGCTGAACAAAAACGTGTGTGGAAGAGCCATCCCAGCCGTAACTCGAGAATTTACCCCAGGTTCCCGCCGCAACTCGAGAAAAACCATGAGACTTCCCCCTCGTCTCGAGAAGAGGCCTGATTCCCCTGCACTGCGTGCAGAGCAATTCCGTGTTGCACATCACACAGGAAAGGAGCCTTGATTTCCTTGATGGCACTCCAGAGAAACCCCAAGAACACTGTTTCAAGGCTAGAGGGATCCTGAGGTCACTGTAGCAACACGAAAGGTCTCCGTGGACCAAGAATCACCTCGAGATGAGAGGTTAGTACCTGGCTTCGACTCCAGAGGAATACCACCTTACTACAAGCACCTCAAGAGGAGGCTTCTCTCAGCTCTAGGTATGTGAAAGGGACCCTGAGTTTGTGGCCTCAAGTGGAATGGACACTGAGATGCCCTGACTCGAAATAAGGCCGGATATCCCTGCAGTGACTTGAATGCAGGCTCGTCTTGCATCTCCCAAGACGAAAGGATGTCTGAATCCCCTGTGGAGACCACAGAGAAAGACCTAGTTCCCCACCTCATCGCGACCGGAGGCCTCACATCCTTTGAAAACTCCAGCGGTACGCGGAGATCAGTGCCTCCAAAGGAGACGATGCCTGACTCCTCGTGAACCTTGATAGGAGTCCCAGGATTCCTGTGGCACGTGGAAAGGGACCCTTGGTCTCCCGCCTCAGCTGGAGAGGCTTTCCAATTGCCCTGCCAAGCCTCGAGGAGAATCCCGAGTTGTCCCTCGCAACAAGGCAGGAGTCCTGCCTTCGCTGAACAAACACGTGTGTGGAAGGGCCATCCCCGACGTAACTCGAGAATATACCCCAGGTTCCCGCCGCAACTCGAGAAAAACCATGAGACTTCCCCCTCGCCGCGAGATGAGGCCCGATTCCCCTGCACTGCGTGCAGAGCAATTCCGTGTTGCACATCACACATGAAAGGAGCCTTTATTTCCTTGTTGGCACTCCAGAGAATCCCCAAGAACACTGTTTCAAGGCTAGAGGGATCCTGAGGTCATTGTAGCAACACGAAAGAGCTCCGTGGACCAAGAATCACCTCGAGATGAGAGGTTATTCCCTAGCTTCGCCTCCAGAGGAATACCACCTTACCACAAGCACCTCAAGAGGAGTCTTCTCTCAGCTCTAGGTATGTGAGAGGGACCCTGAGTTTGCGGCCTCAACTGGAATAGACTCCGCAATGCCCTGACTCGAAATAAGGCCGGATATCCCTGCAGTGACTTGAATGCGGGCTCGTCTTGCATCTCCCAAGACGAAAGGATGTCTGAATCCCCTGTGGAGACCACAGAGAAAGACCTAGTTCCTTGGTCTAGTTCTGTGAAAAATACCATTGGTAGTTTGATAGGGATTGCATTGAATCTATAGATTGCTTTCGGTAGAATAGCCATTTTGACAATATTGATTCTCCCAATCCATGAACACGGTATGTTTCTCCATCTGTTTGTGTCCTCTTTGATTTCTTTCATCAGTGTTTTATAGTTTTCTATGTATAGGTCTTTTGTTTCTTTAGGTAGATATACTCCTAAGTATTTTATTCTTTTTGTTGCAATGGTGAATGGTATTGTTTCCTTAATTTCTCTTTCTGTTTTTTCATTGTTAGTATATAGCAATGCAAGGGATTTCTGTGTGTTAATTTTATATCCTGCAACTTTACTATATTCATTGATTAGTTCTAGTAATTTTCTGGTAGAGTCTTTAGGGTTTTCTATATAGAGGATCATGTCATCACAGAACTAGACCAAAGAATTTCACAATTTGTATGGAAATACAAAAAACCTCGAATAGCCAAAGTAATCTTGAAAAAGAAGAATGGAACTGGAGGAATCAACCTGCCTGACTTCAGACTCTACTACAAAGCCACAGTCATCAAGACAGTGTGGTTCTGGCACAAAGACAGAAATATAGACCAATGGAACAGAATAGAAAGCCCAGAGATAAATCCACGAACCTATGGACACCTTATCTTTGACAAAGGATGCAAGGATATACAATGGAAAAAAGACAACCTCTTTAACAAGTGGTGCTGGGAAAACTGGTCAACCACTTGCAAAAGAATGAAACTAGAACACTTTCTAACACCATACACAAAAATAAACTCAAAATGGATTAAAGATCTAAATGTAAGACCAGAAACTATGAAACTCCTAGAGGAGAATATAGGCAAAACACTCTCCGACATAAATCACAGCAAGATCCTCTATGACCCACCTCCCAGAATATTGGAAATAAGAGCAAAACTAAACAAATGGGATCTAATGAAACTTAAAAGCTTTTGCACTACAAAAGAAACTATAAGTAAGGTGAAAAGACAGCCGTCAGATTGGGAGAAAATAATAGCAAATGAAGAAACAGACAAAGGATTAATCTCAAAAATATACAAGCAACTCCTGCAGCTCAATTCCAGAAAAATAAATGACCCAATCCAAAAATGGGCCAGAGAACTAAACAGACATTTCTCCAAAGAAGACATACAGATGGCTAACAAACACATGAAAAGGTGCTCAACATCACTCATTATTAGAGAAATGCAAATCAAAACCACAATGAGGTACCATTACACACCAGTCAGGATGGCTGCTATCCAAAAGTCTACAAGCAATAAATGCTGGAGAGGCTGTGGAGAAAAGGGAACCCTCTTACACTGTTGGTGGGAATGCAAACTAGTACAGCCACTATGGAAAACAGTGTGGAGATTCCTTAAAAAACTGGAAATAGAACTGCCATATGACCCAGCAATACCACTTCTGGGCATACACACTGAGGAAACCAGATCTGAAAGAGACACATGCACCCCAATGTTCATCGCAGCACTGTTTATAATAGCCAGGACATGGAAGCAACCTAGATGCCCATCAGCAGATGAATGGATAAGGAAGCTGTGGGACATATACACCATGGAATTTTACTCAGCCGTCAAAAAGAATTCATTTGAACCAGTCCTAATGAGATGGATGAAACTGGAGCCCCTTATACAGAGTGAAGTAAGCCAGAAAGATAAAGAACATTACAGCATACTAACACATATATATGGAATTTAGAAAGATGGTAACGATAACCCTATATGCAAAACAGAAAAAGAGACACAGAAAAACAGAACAGACTTTTGAACTCTGTGGGAGAAGGTGAGGGTGGGATGTTTCAAAAGAACAGCATGTATACTATCTATGGTGAAACAGATCACCAGCCCAGGTGGGATGCATGAGACAAGTGCTCCGGCCTGGTGCACTGGGAAGACCCAGAGGAATCGGGTGGAGAGGGAGATGGGAGGGGGGATCGGGATGGGGAATAAGTGTAAATCTATGGCTGATTCATATCAATGTATGACAAGACCCACTGAAATGTTGTGAAGTAATTAGCCTCCAACTAATAAAAAAAATTAAAAAAAAAAAAAAGAAAAGAAAGACCTAGTTCCCCTCCTCATCGCGACCGGAGGCCTCACATCCTTTGAAAACTCCAGAGGTACGCGGAGATCAGTGCCTCCAAAGGAGACGATGCCTGACTCCTCGTGAAACTTGATAGGAGTCCCAGGATTCCTGTGGCACGTGGAAAGGGACCCTTGGTCTCGCGCCTCAGCTGGAGAGGCGTCCCAATTGCCCTGCCAAGCCTCGAGGAGAATCCCGAGATGTCATTCGCAAGTAGGCAGGAGTCCTGACGTCACTGAACAAACACGTGTGTGGAATGGCCCTTCCAGTGGTAACTCGAGAATATACCAGAGGTTCCCGCCGCAACTCGAGAAAAACCATGAGACTTCTCCCACACCGCGAGATGAGCCCCGATTCCCCTGCACTGCGTGCAGAGCAATTCCGTGTTGCACATCACACATGAAAGGATCCTTGATTTCCTTCATGGCACTCCAGAGAAACCCCAAGAACACTGTTTCAAGGCTAGAGGGATCCTGAGGTCACTGTAGCAACACGAAAGAGCTCCGTGGACCAGAAATCACCTCGAGATGAGAGCTTAGTCCCTGGCTTCGACTCCAGAGGAATACCACCTTACCACAAGCACCTCAAGAGGAGTCTTCTCTCAGCTCTAGGTATGTGAGAGGGACCCTGAGTTTGCGGCCTCAACTGGAATACACTCCGCGATGCCCTGACTCGAAATAAGGCCGGATATCCCTGCAGTGACTTGAATGCAGGCTCGTCTTGCATCTCCCAAGACGAAAGGATGTCTGAATCCCCTGTGGAGACCACAGAGAAAGACCTAGTTCCTTGGTCTAGTTCTGTGAAAAATACCGTTGGTAGTTTGATACGGATTGCATTGAATCTATAGATTGCTTTGGGTAGAATAGCCATTTTGACAATATTGATTCTTCCAATCCATGAACACGGTATGTTTCTCCATCTGTTTGTGTCCTCTTTGATTTCTTTCATCAGTGTTTTATAGTTTTCTATGTATAGGTCTTTTGTTTCTTTAGGTAGATATACTCCTAAGTATTTTATTCTTTTTGTTGCAATGGTGAATGGTATTGTTTCCTTAATTTCTCTTTCTGTTTTTTCATTGTTAGTATATAGCAATGCAAGGGATTTCTGTGTGTTAATTTTATATCCTGCAACTTTACTATATTCATTGATTAGTTCTAGTAATTTTCTGGTAGAGTCTTTAGGGTTTTCTATATAGAGGATCATGTCATCACAGAACTAGACCAAAGAATTTCACAATTTGTATGGAAATACAAAAAACCTCGAATAGCCAAAGTAATCTTGAAAAAGAAGAATGGAAGTGGAGGAATCAACCTGCCTGACTTCAGACTCTACTACAAAGCCACAGTCATCAAGACAGTGTGGTACTGGCACAAAGACAGAAATATAGACCAATGGAACAGAATAGAAAGCCCAGAGATAAATCCACGAACCTATGGACACCTTATCTTTGACAAAGGAGGCAAGGATATACAATGGAAAAAAGACAACCTCTTTAACAAGTGGTGCTGGGAAAACTGGTCAACCACTTGCAAAAGAATGAAACTAGAACACTTTCTAACACCATACACAAAAATAAACTCAAAATGGATTAAAGATCTAAATGTAAGACCAGAAACTATAAAACTCCTAGAGGAGAACATAGGCAAAACACTCTCCGACATAAATCACAGCAAGATCCTCTATGACCCACCTCCCAGAATATTGGAAATAAGAGCAAAACTAAACAAATGGGATCTAATGAAACTTAAAAGCTTTTGCACTACAAAAGAAACTATAAGTAAGGTGAAAAGACAGCCGTCAGATTGGGAGAAAATAATAGCAAATGAAGAAACAGACAAAGGATTAATCTCAAAAATATACAAGCAACTCCTGCAGCTCAATTCCAGAAAAATAAATGACCCAATCAAAAAATGGGCCAGAGAACTAAACAGACATTTCTCCAAAGAAGACATACAGATGGCTAACAAACACATGAAAAGGTGCTCAACATCACTCATTATTAGAGAAATGCAAATCAAAACCACAATGAGGTACCATTACACACCAGTCAGGATGGCTGCTATCCAAAAGTCTACAAGCAATAAATGCTGGAGAGGCTGTGGAGAAAAGGGAACCCTCTTACACTGTTGGTGGGAATGCAAACTAGTACAGCCACTATGGAAAACAGTGTGGAGATTCCTTAAAAAACTGGAAATAGAACTGCCATATGACCCAGCAATACCACTTCTGGGCATACACACTGAGGAAACCAGATCTGAAAGAGACACATGCACCCCAATGTTCATCGCAGCACTGTTTATAATAGCCAGGACATGGAAGCAACCTAGATGCCCATCAGCAGATGAATGGATAAGGAAGCTGTGGTACATATACACCATGGAATTTTACTCAGCCGTCAAAAAGAATTCATTTGAACCAGTCCTAATGAGATGGATGAAACTGGAGCCCCTTATACAGAGTGAAGTAAGCCAGAAAGATAAAGAACATTACAGCATACTAACACATATATATGGAATTTAGAAAGATGGTAACGATAACCCTATATGCAAAACAGAAAAAGAGACACAGAAATACAGAACAGACTTTTGAACTCTGTGGGAGAAGGTGAGGGTGGGATGTTTCAAAAGAACAGCATGTATACTATCTATGGTGAAACAGATCACCAGCCCAGGTGGGATGCATGAGACAAGTGCTCCGGCCTGGTGCACTGGGAAGACCCAGAGGAATCGGGTGGAGAGGGAGATGGGAGGGGGGATCGGGATGGGGAATAAGTGTAAATCTATGGCTGATTCATATCAATGTATGACAAGACCCACTGAAATGTTGTGAAGTAATTAGCCCCCAACTAATAAAAAAAATTAAAAAAAAAAAAAAAAAAGAAAAGAAAGACCTAGTTCCCCTCCTCATCGCGACCGGAGGCCTCACATCCTTTGAAAACTCCAGCGGTACGCGGAGATCAGTGCCTCCAAAGGAGACGATGCCTGACTCCTCGTGAAACTTGATAGGAGTCCCAGGATTCCTGTGGCACGTGGAAAGGGACCCTTGGTCTCGCGCCTCAGCTGGAGAGGCGTCCCAATTGCCCTGCCAAGCCTCGAGGAGAATCCCGAGATGTCATTCGCAAGTAGGCAGGAGTCCTGACGTTACTGAACAAACACGTGTGTGGAATGGCCCTCCCAGTGGTAACTCGAGAATATACCAGAGGTTCCCGCCGCAACTCGAGAAAAACCATGAGACTTCTCCCAACCGCGAGATGAGCCCCGATTCCCCTGCACTGCGTGCAGAGCAATTCCGTGTTGCACATCACACATGAAAGGATCCTTGATTTCCTTCATGGCACTCCAGAGAAACCCCAAGAACACTGTTTCAAGGCTAGAGGGATCCTGAGGTCACTGTAGCAACACGAAAGAGCTCCGTGGACAAGAAATCAACTCGAGATGAGAGCTTAGTCCCTGGCTTCGACTCCAGAGGAATACCACCTTAACACAAGCACCTCAAAGGAGGCTTCTCTCAGCTCTAGGTATGTGAGAGGGACCCTGAGTTTGCGGCCTCAAGTGGAATGGACACTGAGATGCCCTGACTCGAAATAAGGCCGGATATCCCTGCAGGGACTTGAATGCAGGCTCGTCTTGCATCTCCCAAGACGAAAGGATGTCTGAATCCCCTGTGGAGACCACAGAGAAAGACCTAGTTCCTTGGTCTACTTCTGTGAAAAATACCGTTGGTAGCTTGATAGGGATTGCATTGAATCTATAGATTGCTTTGGGTAGAATAGCCATTTTGACAATATTGATTCTTCCAATCCATGAACACGGTATGTTTCTCCATCTGTTTGTGTCCTCTTTGATTTCTTTCATCAGTGTTTTATAGTTTTCTATGTATAGGTCTTTTGTTTCTTTAGGTAGATATACTCCTAAGTATTTTATTCTTTTTGTTGCAATGGTGAATGGTATTGTTTCCTTAATTTCTCTTTCTGTTTTTTCATTGTTAGTATATAGCAATGCAAGGGATTTCTGTGTGTTAATTTTATATCCTGCAACTTTACTATATTCATTGATTAGTTCTAGTAATTTTCTGGTAGAGTCTTTAGGGTTTTCTATATAGAGGATCATGTCATCACAGAACTAGACCAAAGAATTTCACAATTTGTATGGAAATACAAAAAACCTCGAATAGCCAAAGTAATCTTGAAAAAGAAGAATGGAAGTGGAGGAATCAACCTGCCTGACTTCAGACTCTACTACAAAGCCACAGTCATCAAGACAGTGTGGTTCTGGCACAAAGACAGAAATATAGACCAATGGAACAGAATAGAAAGCCCAGAGATAAATCCACGAACCTATGGACACCTTATCTTTGACAAAGGAGGCAAGGATATACAATGGAAAAAAGACAACCTCTTTAACAAGTGGTGCTGGGAAAACTGGTCAACCACTTGCAAAAGAATGAAACTAGAACACTTTCTAACACCATACACAAAAATAAACTCAAAATGGATTAAAGATCTAAATGTAAGACCAGAAACTATAAAACTCCTAGAGGAGAACATAGGCAAAACACTCTCCGACATAAATCACAGCAAGATCCTCTATGACCCACCTCCCAGAATATTGGAAATAAGAGCAAAACTAAACAAATGGGATCTAATGAAACTTAAAAGCTTTTGCACTACAAAAGAAACTATAAGTAAGGTGAAAAGACAGCCGTCAGATTGGGAGAAAATAATAGCAAATGAAGAAACAGACAAAGGATTAATCTCAAAAATATACAAGCAACTCCTGCAGCTCAATTCCAGAAAAATAAATGACCCAATCCAAAAATGGGCCAGAGAACTAAACAGACATTTCTCCAAAGAAGACATACAGATGGCTAACAAACACATGAAAAGGTGCTCAACATCACTCATTATTAGAGAAATGCAAATCAAAACCACAATGAGGTACCATTACACACCAGTCAGGATGGCTGCTATCCAAAAGTCTACAAGCAATAAATGCTGGAGAGGCTGTGGAGAAAAGGGAACCCTCTTACACTGTTGGTGGGAATGCAAACTAGTACAGCCACTATGGAAAACAGTGTGGAGATTCCTTAAAAAACTGGAAATAGAACTGCCATATGACCCAGCAATACCACTTCTGGGCATACACACTGAGGAAACCAGATCTGAAAGAGACACATGCACCCCAATGTTCATCGCAGCACTGTTTATAATAGCCAGGACATGGAAGCAACCTAGATGCCCATCAGCAGATGAATGGATAAGGAAGCTGTGGGACATATACACCATGGAATTTTACTCAGCCGTCAAAAAGAATTCATTTGAACCAGTCCTAATGAGATGGATGAAACTGGAGCCCCTTATACAGAGTGAAGTAAGCCAGAAAGATAAAGAACATTACAGCATACTAACACATATATATGGAATTTAGAAAGATGGTAACGATAACCCTATATGCAAAACAGAAAAAGAGACACAGAAATACAGAACAGACTTTTGAACTCTGTGGGAGAAGGTGAGGGTGGGATGTTTCAAAAGAACAGCATGTATACTATCTATGGTGAAACAGATCACCAGCCCAGGTGGGATGCATGAGACAAGTGCTCCGGCCTGGTGCACTGGGAAGACCCAGAGGAATCGGGTGGAGAGGGAGATGGGAGGGGGGATCGGGATGGGGAATAAGTGTAAATCTATGGCTGATTCATATCAATGTATGACAAGACCCACTGAAATGTTGTGAAGTAATTAGCCTCCAACTAATAAAAAAAATTAAAAAAAAAAAAAAAAAAGAAAAGAAAGACCTAGTTCCCCTCCTCATCGCGACCGGAGGCCTCACATCCTTTGAAAACTCCAGCGGTACGCGGAGATCAGTGCCTCCAAAGGAGACGATGCCTGACTCCTCGTGAAACTTGATAGGAGTCCCAGGATTCCTGTGGCACGTGGAAAGGGACCCTTGGTCTCGCGCCTCAGCTGGAGAGGCGTCCCAATTGCCCTGCCAAGCCTCGAGGAGAATCCCGAGATGTCATTCGCAAGTAGGCAGGAGTCCTGACGTTACTGAACAAACACGTGTGTGGAATGGCCCTCCCAGTGGTAACTCGAGAATATACCAGAGGTTCCCGCCGCAACTCGAGAAAAACCATGAGACTTCTCCCACACCGCGAGATGAGCCCCGATTCCCCTGCACTGCGTGCAGAGCAATTCCGTGTTGCACATCACACATGAAAGGATCCTTGATTTCCTTCATGGCACTCCAGAGAAACCCCAAGAACACTGTTTCAAGGCTAGAGGGATCCTGAGGTCACTGTAGCAACACGAAAGAGCTCCGTGGACAAGAAATCAACTCGAGATGAGAGCTTAGTCCCTGGCTTCGACTCCAGAGGAATACCACCTTAACACAAGCACCTCAAAGGAGGCTTCTCTCAGCTCTAGGTATGTGAGAGGGACCCTGAGTTTGCGGCCTCAAGTGGAATGGACACTGAGATGCCCTGACTCGAAATAAGGCCGGATATCCCTGCAGGGACTTGAATGCAGGCTCGTCTTGCATCTCCCAAGACGAAAGGATGTCTGAATCCCCTGTGGAGACCACAGAGAAAGACCTAGTTCCTTGGTCTACTTCTGTGAAAAATACCGTTGGTAGCTTGATAGGGATTGCATTGAATCTATAGATTGCTTTGGGTAGAATAGCCATTTTGACAATATTGATTCTTCCAATCCATGAACACGGTATGTTTCTCCATCTGTTTGTGTCCTCTTTGATTTCTTTCATCAGTGTTTTATAGTTTTCTATGTATATGTCTTTTGTTTCTTTAGGTAGATATACTCCTAAGTATTTTATTCTTTTTGTTGCAATGGTGAATGGTATTGTTTCCTTAATTTCTCTTTCTGTTTTTTCATTGTTAGTATATAGCAATGCAAGGGATTTCTGTGTGTTAATTTTATATCCTGCAACTTTACTATATTCATTGATTAGTTCTAGTAATTTTCTGGTAGAGTCTTTAGGGTTTTCTATATAGAGGATCATGTCATCACAGAACTAGACCAAAGAATTTCACAATTTGTATGGAAATACAAAAAACCTCGAATAGCCAAAGTAATCTTGAAAAAGAAGAATGGAAGTGGAGGAATCAACCTGCCTGACTTCAGACTCTACTACAAAGCCACAGTCATCAAGACAGTGTGGTTCTGGCACAAAGACAGAAATATAGACCAATGGAACAGAATAGAAAGCCCAGAGATAAATCCACGAACCTATGGACACCTTATCTTTGACAAAGGAGGCAAGGATATACAATGGAAAAAAGACAACCTCTTTAACAAGTGGTGCTGGGAAAACTGGTCAACCACTTGCAAAAGAATGAAACTAGAACACTTTCTAACACCATACACAAAAATAAACTCAAAATGGATTAAAGATCTAAATGTAAGACCAGAAACTATAAAACTCCTAGAGGAGAACATAGGCAAAACACTCTCCGACATAAATCACAGCAAGATCCTCTATGACCCACCTCCCAGAATATTGGAAATAAAAGCAAAACTAAACAAATGGGATCTAATGAAACTTAAAAGCTTTTGCACTACAAAAGAAACTATAAGTAAGGTGAAAAGACAGCCGTCAGATTGGGAGAAAATAATAGCAAATGAAGAAACAGACAAAGGATTAATCTCAAAAATATACAAGCAACTCCTGCAGCTCAATTCCAGAAAAATAAATGACCCAATCCAAAAATGGGCCAGAGAACTAAACAGACATTTCTCCAAAGAAGACATACAGATGGCTAACAAACACATGAAAAGGTGCTCAACATCACTCATTATTAGAGAAATGCAAATCAAAACCACAATGAGGTACCATTACACACCAGTCAGGATGGCTGCTATCCAAAAGTCTACAAGCAATAAATGCTGGAGAGGCTGTGGAGAAAAGGGAACCCTCTTACACTGTTGGTGGGAATGCAAACTAGTACAGCCACTATGGAAAACAGTGTGGAGATTCCTTAAAAAACTGGAAATAGAACTGCCATATGACCCAGCAATACCACTTCTGGGCATACACACTGAGGAAACCAGATCTGAAAGAGACACATGCACCCCAATGTTCATCGCAGCACTGTTTATAATAGCCAGGACATGGAAGCAACCTAGATGCCCATCAGCAGATGAATGGATAAGGAAGCTGTGGGACATATACACCATGGAATTTTACTCAGCCGTCAAAAAGAATTCATTTGAACCAGTCCTAATGAGATGGATGAAACTGGAGCCCCTTATACAGAGTGAAGTAAGCCAGAAAGATAAAGAACATTACAGCATACTAACACATATATATGGAATTTAGAAAGATGGTAACGATAACCCTATATGCAAAACAGAAAAAGAGACACAGAAATACAGAACAGACTTTTGAACTCTGTGGGAGAAGGTGAGGGTGGGATGTTTCAAAAGAACAGCATGTATACTATCTATGGTGAAACAGATCACCAGCCCAGGTGGGATGCATGAGACAAGTGCTCCGGCCTGGTGCACTGGGAAGACCCAGAGGAATCGGGTGGAGAGGGAGATGGGAGGGGGGATCGGGATGGGGAATAAGTGTAAATCTATGGCTGATTCATATCAATGTATGACAAGACCCACTGAAATGTTGTGAAGTAATTAGCCTCCAACTAATAAAAAAAATTAAAAAAAAAAAAAAAAAAGAAAAGAAAGACCTAGTTCCCCTCCTCATCGCGACCGGAGGCCTCACATCCTTTGAAAACTCCAGAGGTACGCGGAGATCAGTGCCTCCAAAGGAGACGATGCCTGACTCCTCGTGAAACTTGATAGGAGTCCCAGGATTCCTGTGGCACGTGGAAAGGGACCCTTGGTCTCGCGCCTCAGCTGGAGAGGCGTCCCAATTGCCCTGCCAAGCCTCGAGGAGAATCCCGAGATGTCATTCGCAAGTAGGCAGGAGTCCTGACGTTACTGAACAAACACGTGTGTGGAATGGCCCTCCCAGTGGTAACTCGAGAATATACCAGAGGTTCCCGCCGCAACTCGAGAAAAACCATGAGACTTCTCCCACACCGCGAGATGAGCCCCGATTCCCCTGCACTGCGTGCAGAGCAATTCCGTGTTGCACATCACACATGAAAGGATCCTTGATTTCCTTCATGGCACTCCAGAGAAACCCCAAGAACACTGTTTCAAGGCTAGAGGGATCCTGAGGTCACTGTAGCAACACGAAAGAGCTCCGTGGACAAGAAATCAACTCGAGATGAGAGCTTAGTCCCTGGCTTCGACTCCAGAGGAATACCACCTTAACACAAGCACCTCAAAGGAGGCTTCTCTCAGCTCTAGGTATGTGAGAGGGACCCTGAGTTTGCGGCCTCAAGTGGAATGGACACTGAGATGCCCTGACTCGAAATAAGGCCGGATATCCCTGCAGGGACTTGAATGCAGGCTCGTCTTGCATCTCCCAAGACGAAAGGATGTCTGAATCCCCTGTGGAGACCACAGAGAAAGACCTAGTTCCCCACCTCATCGCGACCGGAGGCCTCACATCCTTTGAAAACTCCAGCGGTACGCGGAGATCAGTGCCTCCAAAGGAGACGATGCCTGACTCCTCGTGAACCTTGATAGGAGTCCCAGGATTCCTGTGGCACGTGGAAAGGGACCCTTGGTTTCCCGCCTCAGCTGGAGAGGCGTCCCAATTGCCCTGCCAAGCCTCAAGGATAATCCCGAGTTGTCCCTCGCAAGTAGGCAGGAGTCATGACGTCACTGAAGAAACACGTGTGTGGAATGGCCCTTCCCATGGTAACTCGAGAATACACCCCAGGTTCCCGCCGCAACTCGAGAAAAACCATGAGACTTCCCTCTCGCCGCGAGATGAGGCCCGATTCCCCTGCACTGCGTGCAGAGCAATTTCGTGTTGCACATCACACAGGAAAGGAGCCTTGATTTCCTTGATGTCACTCCAGAGAAAACCCAAGAACACTGTTTCAAGGCTAGAGGGATCCTGAGGTCACTGTAGTAACACGAAAGGGCTCCGTGGACCGAGAATCAACTCGAGATGACAGGTTAGTTCCTGGCTTCGACTCCAGAGGAATAGCACCTTACCACAAGCACCTCAAGAGGAGGCTTCTCTCAGCTCTAGGTATGTGAGAGGGACCCTGAGTTTGCAGCTTCAAGTGGAATGGACACCCCGATGCCCTGACTCGAAATAAGGCCGGATATCCCTGCAGTGACTTGAATGCAAGCTCGTCTTGCTTCTCCCAAGACGAAAGGATGTCTGAATCCCTTGTGGAGACCACAGAGAAAGACCTAGTTCCCCACCTCATCGCGACCGGAGGCCTCACATCCTTTGAAAACTCCAGAGGTACGCGGAGATCAGTGCCTCCAAAGGAGACGATGCCTGCCTCCTCGTGAAACTTGATAGGAGTCCCAGGATTCCTGTGGCACGTGGAAAGGGACCCTTGGTCTCGCGCCTCAGCTGGAGAGGCGTCCCAATTGCCCTGCCAAGCCTCGAGGAGAATCCCGAGATGTCATTCGCAAGTAGGCAGGAGTCCTGACGTTACTGAACAAACACGTGTGTGGAATGGCCCTCCCAGTGGTAACTCGAGAATATACCAGAGGTTCCCGCCGCAACTCGAGAAAAACCATGAGACTTCTCCCACACCGCGAGATGAGCCCCGATTCCCCTGCACTGCGTGCAGAGCAATTCCGTGTTGCACATCACACATGAAAGGATCCTTGATTTCCTTCATGGCACTCCAGAGAAACCCCAAGAACACTGTTTCAAGGCTAGAGGGATCCTGAGGTCACTGTAGCAACACGAAAGAGCTCCGTGGACAAGAAATCAACTCGAGATGAGAGCTTAGTCCCTGGCTTCGACTCCAGAGGAATACCACCTTAACACAAGCACCTCAAAGGAGGCTTCTCTCAGCTCTAGGTATGTGAGAGGGACCCTGAGTTTGCGGCCTCAAGTGGAATGGACACTGAGATGCCCTGACTCGAAATAAGGCCGGATATCCCTGCAGGGACTTGAATGCAGGCTCGTCTTGCATCTCCCAAGACGAAAGGATGTCTGAATCCCCTGTGGAGACCACAGAGAAAGACCTAGTTCCCCACCTCATCGCGACCGGAGGCCTCACATCCTTTGAAAACTCAAGCGGTACGCGGAGATCAGTGCCTCCAAAGGAGACGATGCCTGACTCCTCGTGAACCTTGATAGGAGTCCCAGGATTCCTGTGGCACGTGGAAAGGGACCCTTGGTTTCCCGCCTCAGCTGGAGAGGCGTCCCAATTGCCCCGCCAAGCCTCAAGGATAATCCCGAGTTGTCCCTCGCAAGTAGGCAGGAGTCATGACGTCACTGAAGAAACACGTGTGTGGAATGGCCCTCCCCATGGTAACTCGAGAATACACCCCAGGTTCCCGCCGCAACTCGAGAAAAACCATGAGACTTCCCCCTCGCCGCGAGATGAGGCCCGATTCCCCTGCACTGCGTGCAGAGCAATTTCGTGTTGCACATCACACAGGAAAGGAGCCTTGATTTCCTTGATGTCACTCCAGAGAAACCCCAAGAACACTGTTTCAAGGCTAGAGGGATCCTGAGGTCACTGTAGTAACACGAAAGGGCTCCGTGGACCGAGAATCAACTCGAGATGACAGGTTAGCTCCTGGCTTCGACTCCAGAGGAATAGCACCTTACCACAAGCACCTCAAGAGGAGGCTTCTCTCAGCTCTAGGTATGTGAGAGGGACCCTGAGTTTGCAGCTTCAAGTGGAATGGACACCCCGATGCCCTGACTCGAAATAAGGCCGGATATCCCTGCAGTGACTTGAATGCAGGCTCGTCTTGCTTCTCCCAAGACGAAAGGATGTCTGAATCCCTTGTGGAGACCACAGAGAAAGACCTAGTTCCCCACCTCATCGCGACCGGAGGCCTCACATCCTTTGAAAACTCCAGAGGTACGCGGAGATCAGTGCCTCCAAAGGAGACGATGCCTGCCTCCTCGTGAATCTTGATAGGAGTCCCAGGATTCCTGTGGCACGTGGAAAGGGACCCTTGGTCTCCCGCCTCAGCTGGAGAGGCGTCCCAATTGCCCTGCCAAGCCTCAAGGAGAATCCCGAGTTGTCCCTCGCAACTAGGCAGGAGTCCTGCCTTCGCTGAACAAACACGTGTGTGGAAGGGCCATCCCCGACGTAACTCGAGAATATACCCCAGGTTCCCGCCGCAACTCGAGAAAAACCATGAGCCTTCCCCCTCGCCGCGAGATGAGGCCCGATTCCCCTGCACTGCGTGCAGAGCAATTCCGTGTTGCACATCACACATGAAAGGAGCCTTTATTTCCTTGATGGCACTCCAGAGAAACCCCAAGAACACTGTTTATAGGCTAGAGGGATCCTGAGGTCATTGTAGCAACACGAAAGAGCTCCATGGACCAAGAATCACCTCAAGATGAGAGGTTAGTCCCTAGCTTCGCCTCCAGAGGAATACCACCTTACCACAAGCACCTCAAGAGGAGTCTTCTCTCAGCTCTAGGTATGTGAGAGGGACCCTGAGTTTGCGGCCTCAACTGGAATACACTCCGCGATGCCCTGACTCGAAATAAGGCCGGATATCCCTGCAGTGACTTGAATGCAGGCTCGTCTTGCATCTCCCAAGACGAAAGGATGTCTGAATCCCCTGTGGAGACCACAGAGAAAGACCTAGTTCCTTGGTCTAGTTCTGTGAAAAATACCGTTGGTAGTTTGATAGGGATTGCATTGAATCTATAGATTGCTTTCGGTAGAATAGCCATTTTGACAATATTGATTCTTCCAATCCATGAACACGGTATGTTTCTCCATCTGTTTGTGTCCTCTTTGATTTCTTTCATCAGTGTTTTATAGTTTTCTATGTATAGGTCTTTTGTTTCTTTAGGTAGATATACTCCTAAGTATTTTATTCTTTTTGTTGCAATGGTGAATGGTATTGTTTCCTTAATTTCTCTTTCTGTTTTTTCATTGTTAGTATATAGCAATGCAAGGGATTTCTGTGTGTTAATTTTATATCCTGCAACTTTACTATATTCATTGATTAGTTCTAGTAATTTTCTGGTAGAGTCTTTACGGTTTTCTATATAGAGGATCATGTCATCACAGAACTAGACCAAAGAATTTCACAATTTGTATGGAAATACAAAAAACCTCGAATAGCCAAAGTAATCTTGAAAAAGAAGAATGGAACTGGAGGAATCAACCTGCCTGACTTCAGACTCTACTACAAAGCCACAGTCATCAAGACAGTGTGGTTCTGGCACAAAGACAGAAATATAGACCAATGGAACAGAATAGAAAGCCCAGAGATAAATCCACGAACCTATGGACACCTTATCTTTGACAAAGGAGGCAAGGATATACAATGGAAAAAAGACAACCTCTTTAACAAGTGGTGCTGGGAAAACTGGTCAACCACTTGCAAAAGAATGAAACTAGAACACTTTCTAACACCATACACAAAAATAAACTCAAAATGGATTAAAGATCTAAATGTAAGACCAGAAACTATAAAACTCCTAGAGGAGAACATAGGCAAAACACTCTCCGACATAAATCACAGCAAGATCCTCTATGACCCACCTCCCAGAATATTGGAAATAAGAGCAAAACTAAACAAATGGGATCTCATGAAACTTAAAAGCTTTTGCACTACAAAAGAAACTATAAGTAAGGTGAAAAGACAGCCGTCAGATTGGGAGAAAATAATAGCAAATGAAGAAACAGACAAAGGATTAATCTCAAAAATATACAAGCAACTCCTGCAGCTCAATTCCAGAAAAATAAATGACCCAATCAAAAAATGGGCCAGAGAACTAAACAGACATTTCTCCAAAGAAGACATACAGATGGCTAACAAACACATGAAAAGGTGCTCAACATCACTCATTATTAGAGAAATGCAAATCAAAACCACAATGAGGTACCATTACACACCAGTCAGGATGGCTGCTATCCAAAAGTCTACAAGCAATAAATGCTGGAGAGGCTGTGGAGAAAAGGGAACCCTCTTACACTGTTGGTGGGAATGCAAACTAGTACAGCCACTATGGAAAACAGTGTGGAGATTCCTTAAAAAACTGGAAATAGAACTGCCATATTACCCAGCAATACCACTTCTGGGCATACACACTGAGGAAACCAGATCTGAAAGAGACACATGCACCCCAATGTTCATCGCAGCACTGTTTATAATAGCCAGGACATGGAAGCAACCTAGATGCCCATCAGCAGATGAATGGATAAGGAAGCTGTGGGACATATACACCATGGAATTTTACTCAGCCGTCAAAAAGAATTCATTTGAACCAGTCCTAATGAGATGGATGAAACTGGAGCCCCTTATACAGAGTGAAGTAAGCCAGAAAGATAAAGAACATTACAGCATACTAACACATATATATGGAATTTAGAAAGATGGTAACGATAACCCTATATGCAAAACAGAAAAAGAGACACAGAAATACAGAAGAGACTTTTGAACTCTGTGGGAGAAGGTGAGGGTGGGATGTTTCAAAAGAACAGCATGTATACTATCTATGGTGAAACAGATCACCAGCCCAGGTGGGATGCATGAGACAAGTGCTCCGGCCTGGTGCACTGGGAAGACCCAGAGGAATCGGGTGGAGAGGGAGATGGGAGGGGGGATCGGGATGGGGAATAAGTGTAAATCTATGGCTGATTCATATCAATGTATGACAAGACCCACTGAAATGTTGTGAAGTAATTAGCCTCCAACTAATAAAAAAAATTAAAAAAAAAAAAAAAAAAAGAAAAGAAAGACCTAGTTCCCCTCCTCATCGCGACCGGAGGCCTCACATCCTTTGAAAACTCCAGAGGTACGCGGAGATCAGTGCCTCCAAAGGAGACGATGCCTGACTCCTCGTGAAACTTGATAGGAGTCCCAGGATTCCTGTGGCACGTGGAAAGGGACCCTTGGTCTCGCGCCTCAGCTGGAGAGGCGTCCCAATTGCCCTGCCAAGCCTCGAGGAGAATCCCGAGATGTCATTCGCAAGTAGGCAGGAGTCCTGACGTTACTGAACAAACACGTGTGTGGAATGGACCTCCCAGTGGTAACTCGAGAATATACCAGAGGTTCCCGCCGCAACTCGAGAAAAACCATGAGACTTCTCCCACGCCGCGAGATGAGCCCCGATTCCCCTGCACTGCGTGCAGAGCAATTCCGTGTTGCACATCACACATGAAAGGATCCTTGATTTCCTTCATGGCACTCCAGAGAAACCCCAAGAACACTGTTTCAAGGCTAGAGGGATCCTGAGGTCACTGTAGCAACACGAAAGAGCTCCGTGGACAAGAAATCAACTCGAGATGAGAGCTTAGTCCCTGGCTTCGACTCCAGAGGAATACCACCTTAACACAAGCACCTCAAAGGAGGCTTCTCTCAGCTCTAGGTATGTGAGAGGGACCCTGAGTTTGCGGCCTCAAGTGGAATGGACACTGAGATGCCCTGACTCGAAATAAGGCCGGATATCCCTGCAGGGACTTGAATGCAGGCTCGTCTTGCATCTCCCAAGACGAAAGGATGTCTGAATCCCCTGTGGAGACCACAGAGAAAGACCTAGTTCCCCACCTCATCGCGACCGGAGGCCTCACATCCTTTGAAAACTCCAGCGGTACGCGGAGATCAGTGCCTCCAAAGGAGACGATGCCTGACTCCTCGTGAAACTTGATAGGAGTCCCAGGATTCCTGTGGCACGTGGAAAGGGACCCTTGGTCTCCCGCCTCAGCTGGAGAGGCGTCCCAATTGCCCTGCCAAGCCTCAAGGATAATCCCGAGTTGTCCCTCGCAAGTAGGCAGGAGTCATGACGTCACTGAAGAAACACGTGTGTGGAATGGCCCTCCCCATGGTAACTCGAGAATACACCCCAGGTTCCCGCCGCAACTCGAGAAAAACCATGAGACTTCCCCCTCGCCGCGAGATGAGGCCCGATTCCCCTGCACTGCGTGCAGAGCAATTTCGTGTTGCACATCACACAGGAAAGGAGCCTTGATTTCCTTGATGTCACTCCAGAGAAAACCCAAGAACACTGTTTCAAGGCTATAGGGATCCTGAGGTCACTGTAGTAACACGAAAGGGCTCCGTGGACCAAGAATCAACTCGAGATGAGAGGTTAGTTCCTGGCTTCGACTCCAGGGGAATACCACCTTACCAGAAGCACCTCAAAGGAGGCTTCTCTCAGCTCTAGGTATGTGAGAGGGACCCTGAGTTTGAGGCCTCAAGTGGAATGGACACCACGATGCCCTGACTCAACATAAGGCCGGATATCCCTGCAGTGACTTGAATGCAGGCTCGTCTTGCATCTCCCAAGACGAAAGGATGTCTGAATCCCCTGTGGAGACCACAGAGAAAGACCTAGTTCCCCACCTCATCGCGACCGGAGGCCTCACATCCTTTGAAAACTCCAGCGGTACGCGGAGATCAGTGCCTCCAAAGGAGACGATGCCTGACTCCTCGTGAACCTTGATAGGAGTCCCAGGATTCCTGTGGCACGTGGAAAGGGACCCTTGGTTTCCCGCCTCAGCTGGAGAGGCGTCCCAATTGCCCTGCCAAGCCTCAAGGATAATCCCGAGTTGTCCCTCGCAAGTAGGCAGGAGTCATGACGTCACTGAAGAAACACGTGTGTGGAATGGCCCTTCCCATGGTAACTCGAGAATACACCCCAGGTTCCCGCCGCAACTCGAGAAAAACCATGAGACTTCCCTCTCGCCGCGAGATGAGGCCCGATTCCCCTGCACTGCGTGCAGAGCAATTTCGTGTTGCACATCACACAGGAAAGGAGCCTTGATTTCCTTGATGTCACTCCAGAGAAAACCCAAGAACACTGTTTCAAGGCTAGAGGGATCCTGAGGTCACTGTAGCAACACGAAAGAGCTCCGTGGACAAGAAATCAACTCGAGATGAGAGCTTAGTCCCTGGCTTCGACTCCAGAGGAATACCACCTTAACACAAGCACCTCAAAGGAGGCTTCTCTCAGCTCTAGGTATGTGAGAGGGACCCTGAGTTTGCGGCCTCAAGTGGAATGGACACTGAGATGCCCTGACTCGAAATAAGGCCGGATATCCCTGCAGGGACTTGAATGAAGGCTCGTCTTGCATCTCCCAAGACGAAAGGATGTCTGAATCCCCTGTGGAGACCACAGAGAAAGACCTAGTTCCCCACCTCATCGCGACCGGAGGCCTCACATCCTTTGAAAACTCCAGCGGTACGCGGAGATCAGTGCCTCCAAAGGAGACGATGCCTGACTCCTCGTGAACTTTGATAGGAGTCCCAGGATTCCTGTGGCACGTGGAAAGGGACCCTTGGTTTCCCGCCTCAGCTGGAGAGGCGTCCCAATTGCCCTGCCAAGCCTCAAGGATAATCCCGAGTTGTCCCTCGCAAGTAGGCAGGAGTCATGACGTCACTGAAGAAACACGTGTGTGGAATGGCCCTTCCCATGGTAACTCGAGAATACACCCCAGGTTCCCGCCGCAACTCGAGAAAAACCATGAGACTTCCCTCTCGCCGCGAGATGAGGCCCGATTCCCCTGCACTGCGTGCAGAGCAATTTCGTGTTGCACATCACACAGGAAAGGAGCCTTGATTTCCTTGATGTCACTCCAGAGAAAACCCAAGAACACTGTTTCAAGGCTAGAGGGATCCTGAGGTCACTGTAGTAACACGAAAGGGCTCCGTGGACCGAGAATCAACTCGAGATGACAGGTTAGCTCCTGGCTTCGACTCCAGAGGAATAGCACCTTACCACAAGCACCTCAAGAGGAGGCTTCTCTCAGCTCTAGGTATGTGAGAGGGACCCTGAGTTTGCAGCTTCAAGTGGAATGGACACCCCGATGCCCTGACTCGAAATAAGGCCGGATATCCCTGCAGTGACTTGAATGCAAGCTCGTCTTGCTTCTCCCAAGACGAAAGGATGTCTGAATCCCTTGTGGAGACCACAGAGAAAGACCTAGTTCCCCACCTCATCGCGACCGGAGGCCTCACATCCTTTGAAAACTCCAGAGGTACGCGGAGATCAGTGCCTCCAAAGGAGACGATGCCTGCCTCCTCGTGAAACTTGATAGGAGTCCCAGGATTCCTGTGGCACGTGGAAAGGGACCCTTGGTCTCGCGCCTCAGCTGGAGAGGCGTCCCAATTGCCCTGCCAAGCCTCGAGGAGAATCCCGAGATGTCATTCGCAAGTAGGCAGGAGTCCTGACGTTACTGAACAAACACGTGTGTGGAATGGCCCTCCCAGTGGTAACTCGAGAATATACCAGAGGTTCCCGCCGCAACTCGAGAAAAACCATGAGACTTCTCCCACACCGCGAGATGAGCCCCGATTCCCCTGCACTGCGTGCAGAGCAATTCCGTGTTGCACATCACACATGAAAGGATCCTTGATTTCCTTCATGGCACTCCAGAGAAACCCCAAGAACACTGTTTCAAGGCTAGAGGGATCCTGAGGTCACTGTAGCAACACGAAAGAGCTCCGTGGACAAGAAATCAACTCGAGATGAGAGCTTAGTCCCTGGCTTCGACTCCAGAGGAATACCACCTTAACACAAGCACCTCAAAGGAGGCTTCTCTCAGCTCTAGGTATGTGAGAGGGACCCTGAGTTTGCGGCCTCAAGTGGAATGGACACTGAGATGCCCTGACTCGAAATAAGGCCGGATATCCCTGCAGGGACTTGAATGCAGGCTCGTCTTGCATCTCCCAAGACGAAAGGATGTCTGAATCCCCTGTGGAGACCACAGAGAAAGACCTAGTTCCCCACCTCATCGCGACCGGAGGCCTCACATCCTTTGAAAACTCAAGCGGTACGCGGAGATCAGTGCCTCCAAAGGAGACGATGCCTGACTCCTCGTGAACCTTGATAGGAGTCCCAGGATTCCTGTGGCACGTGGAAAGGGACCCTTGGTTTCCCGCCTCAGCTGGAGAGGCGTCCCAATTGCCCCGCCAAGCCTCAAGGATAATCCCGAGTTGTCCCTCGCAAGTAGGCAGGAGTCATGACGTCACTGAAGAAACACGTGTGTGGAATGGCCCTCCCCATGGTAACTCGAGAATACACCCCAGGTTCCCGCCGCAACTCGAGAAAAACCATGAGACTTCCCCCTCGCCGCGAGATGAGGCCCGATTCCCCTGCACTGCGTGCAGAGCAATTTCGTGTTGCACATCACACAGGAAAGGAGCCTTGATTTCCTTGATGTCACTCCAGAGAAAACCCAAGAACACTGTTTCAAGGCTAGAGGGATCCTGAGGTCACTGTAGTAACACGAAAGGGCTCCGTGGACCGAGAATCAACTCGAGATGACAGGTTAGTTCCTGGCTTCGACTCCAGAGGAATAGCACCTTACCACAAGCACCTCAAGAGGAGGCTTCTCTCAGCTCTAGGTATGTGAGAGGGACCCTGAGTTTGCAGCTTCAAGTGGAATGGACACCCCGATGCCCTGACTCGAAATAAGGCCGGATATCCCTGCAGTGACTTGAATGCAGGCTCGTCTTGCTTCTCCCAAGACGAAAGGATGTCTGAATCCCTTGTGGAGACCACAGAGAAAGACCTAGTTCCCCACCTCATCGCGACCGGAGGCCTCACATCCTTTGAAAACTCCAGAGGTACGCGGAGATCAGTGCCTCCAAAGGAGACGATGCCTGCCTCCTCGTGAATCTTGATAGGAGTCCCAGGATTCCTGTGGCACGTGGAAAGGGACCCTTGGTCTCCCGCCTCAGCTGGAGAGGCGTCCCAATTGCCCTGCCAAGCCTCAAGGAGAATCCCGAGTTGTCCCTCGCAACTAGGCAGGAGTCCTGCCTTCGCTGAACAAACACGTGTGTGGAAGGGCCATCCCCGACGTAACTCGAGAATATACCCCAGGTTCCCGCCGCAACTCGAGAAAAACCATGAGCCTTCCCCCTCGCCGCGAGATGAGGCCCGATTCCCCTGCACTGCGTGCAGAGCAATTCCGTGTTGCACATCACACATGAAAGGAGCCTTTATTTCCTTGATGGCACTCCAGAGAAACCCCAAGAACACTGTTTATAGGCTAGAGGGATCCTGAGGTCATTGTAGCAACACGAAAGAGCTCCATGGACCAAGAATCACCTCAAGATGAGAGGTTAGTCCCTAGCTTCGCCTCCAGAGGAATACCACCTTACCACAAGCACCTCAAGAGGAGTCTTCTCTCAGCTCTAGGTATGTGAGAGGGACCCTGAGTTTGCGGCCTCAACTGGAATACACTCCGCGATGCCCTGACTCGAAATAAGGCCGGATATCCCTGCAGTGACTTGAATGCAGGCTCGTCTTGCATCTCCCAAGACGAAAGGATGTCTGAATCCCCTGTGGAGACCACAGAGAAAGACCTAGTTCCTTGGTCTAGTTCTGTGAAAAATACCGTTGGTAGTTTGATAGGGATTGCATTGAATCTATAGATTGCTTTCGGTAGAATAGCCATTTTGACAATATTGATTCTTCCAATCCATGAACACGGTATGTTTCTCCATCTGTTTGTGTCCTCTTTGATTTCTTTCATCAGTGTTTTATAGTTTTCTATGTATAGGTCTTTTGTTTCTTTAGGTAGATATACTCCTAAGTATTTTATTCTTTTTGTTGCAATGGTGAATGGTATTGTTTCCTTAATTTCTCTTTCTGTTTTTTCATTGTTAGTATATAGCAATGCAAGGGATTTCTGTGTGTTAATTTTATATCCTGCAACTTTACTATATTCATTGATTAGTTCTAGTAATTTTCTGGTAGAGTCTTTACGGTTTTCTATATAGAGGATCATGTCATCACAGAACTAGACCAAAGAATTTCACAATTTGTATGGAAATACAAAAAACCTCGAATAGCCAAAGTAATCTTGAAAAAGAAGAATGGAACTGGAGGAATCAACCTGCCTGACTTCAGACTCTACTACAAAGCCACAGTCATCAAGACAGTGTGGTTCTGGCACAAAGACAGAAATATAGACCAATGGAACAGAATAGAAAGCCCAGAGATAAATCCACGAACCTATGGACACCTTATCTTTGACAAAGGAGGCAAGGATATACAATGGAAAAAAGACAACCTCTTTAACAAGTGGTGCTGGGAAAACTGGTCAACCACTTGCAAAAGAATGAAACTAGAACACTTTCTAACACCATACACAAAAATAAACTCAAAATGGATTAAAGATCTAAATGTAAGACCAGAAACTATAAAACTCCTAGAGGAGAACATAGGCAAAACACTCTCCGACATAAATCACAGCAAGATCCTCTATGACCCACCTCCCAGAATATTGGAAATAAGAGCAAAACTAAACAAATGGGATCTCATGAAACTTAAAAGCTTTTGCACTACAAAAGAAACTATAAGTAAGGTGAAAAGACAGCCGTCAGATTGGGAGAAAATAATAGCAAATGAAGAAACAGACAAAGGATTAATCTCAAAAATATACAAGCAACTCCTGCAGCTCAATTCCAGAAAAATAAATGACCCAATCAAAAAATGGGCCAGAGAACTAAACAGACATTTCTCCAAAGAAGACATACAGATGGCTAACAAACACATGAAAAGGTGCTCAACATCACTCATTATTAGAGAAATGCAAATCAAAACCACAATGAGGTACCATTACACACCAGTCAGGATGGCTGCTATCCAAAAGTCTACAAGCAATAAATGCTGGAGAGGCTGTGGAGAAAAGGGAACCCTCTTACACTGTTGGTGGGAATGCAAACTAGTACAGCCACTATGGAAAACAGTGTGGAGATTCCTTAAAAAACTGGAAATAGAACTGCCATATTACCCAGCAATACCACTTCTGGGCATACACACTGAGGAAACCAGATCTGAAAGAGACACATGCACCCCAATGTTCATCGCAGCACTGTTTATAATAGCCAGGACATGGAAGCAACCTAGATGCCCATCAGCAGATGAATGGATAAGGAAGCTGTGGGACATATACACCATGGAATTTTACTCAGCCGTCAAAAAGAATTCATTTGAACCAGTCCTAATGAGATGGATGAAACTGGAGCCCCTTATACAGAGTGAAGTAAGCCAGAAAGATAAAGAACATTACAGCATACTAACACATATATATGGAATTAAGAAAGATGGTAACGATAACCCTATATGCAAAACAGAAAAAGAGACACAGAAATACAGAAGAGACTTTTGAACTCTGTGGGAGAAGGTGAGGGTGGGATGTTTCAAAAGAACAGCATGTATACTATCTATGGTGAAACAGATCACCAGCCCAGGTGGGATGCATGAGACAAGTGCTCCGGCCTGGTGCACTGGGAAGACCCAGAGGAATCGGGTGGAGAGGGAGATGGGAGGGGGGATCGGGATGGGGAATAAGTGTAAATCTATGGCTGATTCATATCAATGTATGACAAGACCCACTGAAATGTTGTGAAGTAATTAGCCTCCAACTAATAAAAAAAATTAAAAAAAAAAAAAAAAAAGAAAAGAAAGACCTAGTTCCCCTCCTCATCGCGACCGGAGGCCTCACATCCTTTGAAAACTCCAGAGGTACGCGGAGATCAGTGCCTCCAAAGGAGACGATGCCTGACTCCTCGTGAAACTTGATAGGAGTCCCAGGATTCCTGTGGCACGTGGAAAGGGACCCTTGGTCTCGCGCCTCAGCTGGAGAGGCGTCCCAATTGCCCTGCCAAGCCTCGAGGAGAATCCCGAGATGTCATTCGCAAGTAGGCAGGAGTCCTGACGTTACTGAACAAACACGTGTGTGGAATGGACCTCCCAGTGGTAACTCGAGAATATACCAGAGGTTCCCGCCGCAACTCGAGAAAAACCATGAGACTTCTCCCACGCCGCGAGATGAGCCCCGATTCCCCTGCACTGCGTGCAGAGCAATTCCGTGTTGCACATCACACATGAAAGGATCCTTGATTTCCTTCATGGCACTCCAGAGAAACCCCAAGAACACTGTTTCAAGGCTAGAGGGATCCTGAGGTCACTGTAGCAACACGAAAGAGCTCCGTGGACAAGAAATCAACTCGAGATGAGAGCTTAGTCCCTGGCTTCGACTCCAGAGGAATACCACCTTAACACAAGCACCTCAAAGGAGGCTTCTCTCAGCTCTAGGTATGTGAGAGGGACCCTGAGTTTGCGGCCTCAAGTGGAATGGACACTGAGATGCCCTGACTCGAAATAAGGCCGGATATCCCTGCAGGGACTTGAATGCAGGCTCGTCTTGCATCTCCCAAGACGAAAGGATGTCTGAATCCCCTGTGGAGACCACAGAGAAAGACCTAGTTCCCCACCTCATCGCGACCGGAGGCCTCACATCCTTTGAAAACTCCAGCGGTACGCGGAGATCAGTGCCTCCAAAGGAGACGATGCCTGACTCCTCGTGAAACTTGATAGGAGTCCCAGGATTCCTGTGGCACGTGGAAAGGGACCCTTGGTCTCCCGCCTCAGCTGGAGAGGCGTCCCAATTGCCCTGCCAAGCCTCAAGGATAATCCCGAGTTGTCCCTCGCAAGTAGGCAGGAGTCATGACGTCACTGAAGAAACACGTGTGTGGAATGGCCCTCCCCATGGTAACTCGAGAATACACCCCAGGTTCCCGCCGCAACTCGAGAAAAACCATGAGACTTCCCCCTCGCCGCGAGATGAGGCCCGATTCCCCTGCACTGCGTGCAGAGCAATTTCGTGTTGCACATCACACAGGAAAGGAGCCTTGATTTCCTTGATGTCACTCCAGAGAAAACCCAAGAACACTGTTTCAAGGCTATAGGGATCCTGAGGTCACTGTAGTAACACGAAAGGGCTCCGTGGACCAAGAATCAACTCGAGATGAGAGGTTAGTTCCTGGCTTCGACTCCAGGGGAATACCACCTTACCAGAAGCACCTCAAAGGAGGCTTCTCTCAGCTCTAGGTATGTGAGAGGGACCCTGAGTTTGAGGCCTCAAGTGGAATGGACACCACGATGCCCTGACTCAACATAAGGCCGGATATCCCTGCAGTGACTTGAATGCAGGCTCGTCTTGCATCTCCCAAGACGAAAGGATGTCTGAATCCCCTGCGGAGAACACAGAGAAAGACCTAGTTCCCCACCTCATCGCGACCAGAGGCCTGGCATTCTTTGAACTCCAGAGGTACGCGGAGATCAGTGCCTCCAAAGGAGACGATGCCTGACTCCTCGTGAAACTTGATAGGAGTCCCAGGATTTCTGTGGCATGTGGAAAGGGACCCTTGGTCTCCCGCCTCAGCTGGAGTGGCGTCCCAATTGCCCTGCCAAGCCCCGAGGTGAATCCCGAGTTGTCCCTCGCAACTAGGCAGGAGTCCTGACGTCGCTGAGCAAAAACGTGTGTGGAAGAGCCATCCAGCCGTAACTCGAGAATTTACCCCAGGTTCCCGCCGCAACTCGAGAAAAACCATGAGAGTTCCCCCTCGTCGCGAGAAGAGGCCCGATTCCCCTGCACTGCGTGCAGTGCAATTCCGTGTTGCACATCACACAGGAAAGGAGCCTTGATTTCCTTGATGGCACTCCAGAGAAACCCCAAGAACACTGTTTCAAGGCTAGAGGGATACTGAGGTCACTGTAGCAACACGAAAGAGCTCCGTGGACCAGGAATCAACTCGAGATGAGAGGTTAGTACCTGGCTTCGACTCCAGAGGAATACCAACTTACTACAAGCACCTCAAGAGGAGGCTTCTCTCAGCTCTAGGTATGTGAGAGGGACCCTGAGTTTGTGGCCTCAAGTGGAATGGACACCCCGATGCCCTGACTCGAAATAAGGCCGGATATCCCTGCAGTGACTTGAATGCAGGCTCGTCTTGCATCTCCCAAGACGAAAGGATGTCTGAATCCCCTGTGGAGACAACAGAGAAAGACCTAGTTCCCCACCTCATCGCGATCGGAGGCCTCACATCCTTTGAAAACTCCAGAGGTACGCGGAGATCAGTGCCTCCAAAGGAGACGATGCCTGACTCCTCGTGAACCTTGATAGGAGTCCCAGGATTCCTGTGGCACGTGGAAAGGGACACTTGGTCTCTCGCCTCAGCTGGAGAGGCGTTCCAATTGCCCTGCCAATCCTCGAGGAGAATCCTGAGTTGTCCCTCGCAACTAGGCAGGAGTCCTGACGTTGCTGAACAAACACGTGTGTGGAAGGGCCATCCCCGACGTAACTCGAGAATATACCCCAGGTTCCCGCCGCAACTCGAGAAAAACCATGAGCCTTCCCCCTCGCCGCGAGATGAGGCCCGATTCCCCTGTACTGCGTGCAGAGCAATTCCGTGTTGCACATCACACATGAAAGAAGCCTTGATTTCCTTGATGGCACTCCAGAGAAACCCCAAGAACACTGTTTCAAGGCTAGAGGGATCCTGAGGTCATTGTAGCAACACGAAAGAGCTCCGTGGACCAAGAATCACCTCAAGATGAGAGGTTAGTCCCTAGCTTCGCCTCCAGAGGAATACCACCTTAACCACAAGCACCTCAAGAGGAGTCTTCTCTCAGCTCTAGGTATGTGAGAGGGACCCTGAGTTTGCGGCCTCAAGTGGAATGGACTCCGCGATGCCCTGACTCGAAATAAGGCCGGATATCCCTGCAGTGACTTAAATGCAGGCTCGTCTTGCATCTCCCAAGACGAAAGGATGTCTGAATCCCCTGTGGAGACCACAGAGAAAGACCTAGTTCCTTGGTCTACTTCTGTGAAAAATACCGTTGGTAGCTTGATAGGGATTGCATTGAATCTATAGATTGCTTTCGGTAGAATAGCCATTTTGACAATATTGAATCTTCCAATCCATGAACACGGTATGTTTCTCCATCTGTTTGTGTCCTCTTTGATTTCTTTCATCAGTGTTTTATAGTTTTCTATGTATAGGTCTTTTGTTTCTTTAGGTAGATATACTCCTAAGTATTTTATTCTTTTTGTTGCAATGGTGAATGGTATTGTTTCCTTAATTTCTCTTTCTGTTTTTTCATTGTTAGTATATAGGAATGCAAGGGATTTCTGTGTGTTAATTTTATATCCTGCAACTTTACTATATTCATTGATTAGTTCTAGTAATTTTCTGGTAGAGTCTTTAGGGTTTTCTATATAGAGGATCATGTCATCACAGAACTAGACCAAAGAATTTCACAATTTGTATGGAAATACAAAAAACCTCGAATAGCCAAAGTAATCTTGAAAAAGAAGAATGGAACTGGAGGAATCAACCTGCCTGACTTCAGACTCTACTACAAAGCCACAGTCATCAAGACAGTGTGGTACTGGCACAAAGACAGAAAAATAGACCAATGGAACAGAATAGAAAGCCCAGAGATAAGTCCACGAACCTATGGAAAACTTATCTTTGACAAAGGAGGCAAGGATATACAATGGAAAAAAGACAACCTCTTTAACAAGTGGTGCTGGGAAAACTGGTCAACCACTTGCAAAAGAATGAAACTAGAACACTTGCTAACACCATACACAAAAATAAACTCAAAATGGATTAAAGATCTAAATGTAAGACCAGAAACTATAAAACTCCTAGAGGAGAACATAGGCAAAACACTCTCCGACATAAATCACAGCAAGATCCTCTATGACCCACCTCCCAGAATATTGGAAATAAAAGCAAAACTAAACAAATGGGATCTAATGAAACTTAAACGCTTTTGCACTACAAAAGAAACTATAAGTAAGGTGAAAAGACAGCCGTCAGATTGGGAGAAAATAATAGCAAATGAAGAAACAGACAAAGGATTAATCTCAAAACTATACAAGCAACTCCTGCAGCTCAATTCCAGAAAAATAAATGACCCAATCAAAAAATGGGCCAGAGAACTAAACAGACATTTCTCCAAAGAAGACATACAGATGGCTAACAAACACATGAAAAGGTGCTCAACATCACTCATTATTAGAGAAATGCAAATCAAAACCACAATGAGGTACCATTACACACCAGTCAGGATGGCTGCTATCCAAAAGTCTACAAGCAATAAATGCTGGAGAGGCTGTGGAGAAAAGGGAACCCTCTTACACTGTTGGTGGGAATGCAAACTAGTACAGCCACTATGGAAAACAGTGTGGAGATTCCTTAAAAAACTGGAAATAGAACTGCCATATTACCCAGCAATACCACTTCTGGGCATACACACTGAGGAAACCAGATCTGAAAGAGACACATGCACCCCAATGTTCATCGCAGCACTGTTTATAATAGCCAGGACATGGAAGCAACCTAGATGCCCATCAGCAGATGAATGGATAAGGAAGCTGTGGGACATATACACCATGGAATTTTACTCAGCCGTCAAAAAGAATTCATTTGAACCAGTCCTAATGAGATGGATGAAACTGGAGCCCCTTATACAGAGTGAAGTAAGCCAGAAAGATAAAGAACATTACAGCATACTAACACATATATATGGAATTTAGAAAGATGGTAACGATAACCCTATATGCAAAACAGAAAAAGAGACACAGAAATACAGAAGAGACTTTTGAACTCTGTGGGAGAAGGTGAGGGTGGGATGTTTCAAAAGAACAGCATGTATACTATCTATGGTGAAACAGATCACCAGCCCAGGTGGGATGCATGAGACAAGTGCTCCGGCCTGGTGCACTGGGAAGACCCAGAGGAATCGGGTGGAGAGGGAGATGGGAGGGGGGATCGGGATGGGGAATAAGTGTAAATCTAAGGCTGATTCTTATCAATGTATGACAAGACCCACTGAAATGTTGTGAAGTAATTAGCCTCCAACTAATAAAAAAAAATTAAACAAAAAAAGAAAAAAAAAAAAAAAGAAAGACCTAGTTCCCCTCCTCATCGGGTCCGGAGGCCTCACATCCTTTGAAAACTCCAGAGGTACGCGGAGATCAGTGCCTCCAAAGGAGACGATGCCTGACTCCTCGTGAAACTTGATAGGAGTCCCAGGATTCCTGTGGCACGTGGAAAAGGACACTTGGTCTCGCGCCTCAGCTGGAGAGGCGTCCCAATTGCCCTGCCAAGCCTCGAGGAGAATCCCGAGTTGTCCTTCGCAAGTAGGCAGGAGTCCTGACGTCGCTGAACAAACACGTGTTTGGAAGGGCCATCCCCGTCGTAACTCGAGAATATACCCCAGGTTCCCGCCGCAACTCGAGAAAAACCATGAGACTTCTCCCACGCCGCGAGATGAGGCCCGATTCGCCTGCACTGCGTGCAGAGCAATTCCGTGTTGCACATCACACATGAAAGGATCCTTGATTTCCTTCATGGCACTCCAGAGAAACCCCAAGAACACTGTTTCAAGGCTAGAGGGATCCTGAGGTCACTGTAGCAACACGAAAGAGCTCCGTGGACCAGAAATCAACTCGAGATGAGAGATTAGTCCCTGGCTTCGACTCCAGAGGAATACCACCTTAACACAAGCACCTCAAAGGAGGCTTCTCTCAGCTCTAAGTATGTGAGAGGGACCCTGAGTTTGCGGCCTCAAGTGGAATGGACACCGAGATGCCCTGACTCGAAATAAGGCCGGATATCCCTGCAGTGACTTGAATGCAGGGTCATCTTGCATCTCCCAAGACGAAAGGATGTCTGAATCCCCTGTGGAGACCACAGAGAAAGACCTAGTTCCCCACCTCATCGCGACCGGAGGCCTCACATCCTTTGAAAACTCCAGAGGTACGCGGAGATCAGTGCCTCCAAAGGAGACGATGCCTGACTCCTCTTGAAACTTGATAGGAGTCCCAGGATTCCTGTGGCACGTGGAAAGGGAGCCTTGGTCTCCCGCCTCAGCTGGAGAGGCATCCCAATTGCCCTGCCAAGCCTCAAGGAGAATCCCGAATTGTCCCTCGCAACTAGGCAGGAGTCCTGACGTTGCTGAACAAACACGTGTGTGGAATGGCCCTCCCAGTGGTAACTCGAGAATATACCCCAGGTTCCCGCCGCAACTCGAGAAAAACCATGAGACTTCTCCCACACCGCGAGTTGAGGCCCGATTCCCCTCCACTGCGTGCAGAGCAATTCCGTGTTGCACATCACACAGGAAAGGAGCCTTGATTTCCTTCATGGCACTCCAGAGAAACCCCAGGAACACTATTTCAAGGCTAGAGGGATCCTGAGGTCACTGTAGCAACACGAAAGAGCTCCGTGGACCAGAAATCAACTCGAGATGAGAGATTAGTCCCTGGCTTCGACTCCAGAGAAATACCACCTTACCACACGCACCTCAAAGGAGGCTTCTCTCAGCTCTAAGTATGTGAGAGGGACCCTGAGTTTGCGGCCTCAAGTGGAATGGACACTGAGATGCCCTGACTCCAAATAAGGCCGGATATCCCTGCAGTGACTTGAATGCAGGCTCCTCTTGCATCTGCCAAGACGAAAGGATGTCTGAATCCCCTGTGGAGACCACAGAGAAAGACCTAGTTCCTCACCTCATCGCGACCGGAGGCCTCACATCCTTTGAAAACTCCAGAGGTACGCGGAGATCAGTGCCTCCAAAGGAGACGATGCCTCTCCTCGTGAAACTTGATAGGAGTCCCAGGATTTCTGTGGCATGTGGAAAGGGACCCTTGGTCTCCCGCCTCAGCTGGAGAGGCGTCCCAATTGCCCTGCCAAGCCTCGAGGAGAATCCCGAGTTGTCCCTCGCAACTAGGCAGGAGTCCTGACGTCGCTGAACAAAAACGTGTGTGGAAGAGCCATCCGAGCCGTAACTCGAGAATTTACCCCAGGTTCCCGCCGCAACTCGAGAAAAACCATGAGACTTCCCCCTCGGCGTGAGAAGAGGCCCGATTCCCCTGCAATGCGTGCAGTGCAATTCCGTGTTGCACATCACACAGGAAAGGAGCCTTGATTTCCATGATGGCACTCCAGAGAAACCCCAAGAACACTGTTTCAAGGCTAGAGGGATACTGAGGTCACTGTAGCAACACGAAAGGTCTCTGTGGACCAAGAATCAACTCGAGATGAGAGGTTAGTACCTGGCTTCGCCTCCAGAGGAATACCACCTTACCACAAGCACCTCAAGAGGAGGCTTCTCAAAGCTCTAGGTATGTGAGAGGGACCCTGAGTTTGTGGCCTCAAGTGGAATGGACACCGAGATGCCCTGACTCGAAATAAGGCCGGATATCCCTGCAGTGACTTGAATGCAGGCTCGTCTTGCATCTCCCAAGACGAAAGGATGTCTGAATCCCCTGTGGAGACCACAGAGAAAGACCTAGTTCCTTGGTCTACTTCTGTGAAAAATACCGTTGGTAGCTTGATAGGGTTTGCATTGAATCTATAGATTGCTTTCGGTAGAATAGCCATTTTGACAATATTGATTCTTCCAATCCATGAACACGGTATGTTTCTCCATCTGTTTGTGTCCTCTTTGATTTCTTTCATCAGTGTTTTACAGTTTTCTATGTATAGGTCTTTTGTTTCTTTAGGTAGATATACTCCTAAGTATTTTATTCTTTTTGTTGCAATGGTGAATGGTATTGTTTCCTTAATTTCTCTTTCTGTTTTTTCATTGTTAGTATATAGGAATGCAAGGGATTTCTGTGTGTTAATTTTATATCCTGCAACTTTACTATATTCATTGATTAGTTCTAGTAATTTTCTGGTAGAGTCTTTAGGGTTTTCTATATAGAGGATCATGTCATCACAGAACTAGACCAAAGAATTTCACAATTTGTATGGAAATACAAAAAACCTCGAATAGCCAAAGTAATCTTGAAAAAGAAGAATGGAACTGGAGGAATCAACCTGCCTGACTTCAGACTCTACTACAAAGCCACAGTCATCAAGACAGTGTGGTACTGGCACAAAGACAGAAATATAGACCAATGGAACAGAATAGAAAGCCCAGAGATAAATCCACGAACCTATGGACACCTTATCTTTGACAAAGGAGGCAAGGATATACAATGGAAAAAAGACAACCTCTTTAACAAGTGGTGCTGGGAAAACTGGTCAACCACTTGCAAAAGAATGAAACTAGAACACTTTCTAACACCATACACAAAAATAAACTCAAAATGGATTAAAGATCTAAATGTAAGACCAGAAACTATAAAACTCCTAGAGGAGAACATAGGCAAAACACTCTCCGACATAAATCACAGCAAGATCCTCTATGACCCACCTCCCAGAATATTGGAAATAAGAGCAAAACTAAACAAATGGGATCTCATGAAACTTAAAAGCTTTTGCACTACAAAAGAAACTATAAGTAAGGTGAAAAGACAGCCGTCAGATTGGGAGAAAATAATAGCAAATGAAGAAACAGACAAAGGATTAATCTCAAAACTATACAAGCAACTCCTGCAGCTCAATTCCAGAAAAATAAATGACCCAATCAAAAAATGGGCCAGAGAACTAAACAGACATTTCTCCAAAGAAGACATACAGATGGCTAACAAACACATGAAAAGGTGCTCAACATCACTCATTATTAGAGAAATGCAAATCAAAACCACAATGAGGTACCATTACACACCAGTCAGGATGGCTGCTATCCAAAAGTCTACAAGCAATAAATGCTGGAGAGGCTGTGGAGAAAAGGGAACCCTCTTACACTGTTGGTGGGAATGCAAACTAGTACAGCCACTATGGAAAACAGTGTGGAGATTCCTTAAAAAACTGGAAATAGAACTGCCATATTACCCAGCAATACCACTTCTGGGCATACACACTGAGGAAACCAGATCTGAAAGAGACACATGCACCCCAATGTTCATCGCAGCACTGTTTATAATAGCCAGGACATGGAAGCAACCTAGATGCCCATCAGCAGATGAATGGATAAGGAAGCTGTGGGACATATACACCATGGAATTTTACTCAGCCGTCAAAAAGAATTCATTTGAACCAGTCCTAATGAGATGGATGAAACTGGAGCCCCTTATACAGAGTGAAGTAAGCCAGAAAGATAAAGAACATTACAGCATACTAACACATATATATGGAATTTAGAAAGATGGTAACGATAACCCTATATGCAAAACAGAAAAAGAGACACAGAAAAACAGAACAGACTTTTGAACTCTGTGGGAGAAGGTGAGGGTGGGATGTTTCAAAAGAACAGCATGTATACTATCTATGGTGAAACAGATCACCAGCCCAGGTGGGATGCATGAGACAAGTGCTCCGGCCTGGTGCACTGGGAAGACCCAGAGGAATCGGGTGGAGAGGGAGATGGGAGGGGGGATCGGGATGGGGAATAAGTGTAAATCTATGGCTGATTCATATCAATGTATGACAAGACCCACTGAAATGTTGTGAAGTAATTAGCCTCCAACTAATAAAAAAAAATTAAAAAAAAAAAAAAAGAAAAAAAAAAAAAAGAAAGACCTAGTTCCCCTCCTCATTGCGACCGGAGGCCTCACATCCTTTGAAAACTCCAGAGGTACGCGGAGATCAGTGCCTCCAAAGGAGACGATGCCTGACTCCTCGTGAAACTTGATAGGAGTCCCAGGATTCCTGTGGCACGTGGAAAGGGACCCTTGGTCTCGCGCCTCAGCTGGAGAGGCGTCCCAATTGCCCTGCCAAGCCTCGAGGAGAATCCTGAGTTGTCCTTCGCATGTAGGCAGGAGTCCTGACGTCGCTGAAAAAACACATGTTTGGAAGGCCATCCCCGTCGTAACTCGAGAATATACCCCAGGTTCCCGCCGCAACTCGAGAAAAACCATGAGACTTCTCCCACGCCGCGAGATGAGGCCCGATTCCCCTGCACTGCGTGCAGAGCAATTCCGTGTTGCACATCACACATGAAAGGATCCTTGATTTCCTTGATGGCACTCCAGAGAAACCCCAAGAACACTGTTTCAAGGCTAGAGGGATCCTGAGGTCCCTGTAGCAACACGAAAGAGCTCTGTGGACCAGAAATCAACTCGAGATGAGAGATTAGTCCCTGGCTTCGACTCCAGAGGAATACCACCTTACCACAAGCACCTCAAAGGAGGCTTCTCTCAGCTCTAAGTATGTGAGAGGGACCCTGAGTTTGCGGCCTCAAGTGGAATGGACACCGAGATGCCCTGACTCGAAATAAGGCCGGATATCCCTGCAGTGACTTGAATGCAGGCTCATCTTGCATCTCCCAAGACGAAAGGATGTCTGAATCCCCTGTGGAGACCACAGAGAAAGACCTAGTTCCCCACCTCATCGCGAACGGAGGCCTCACATCCTTTGAAAACTCCAGCGGTACACGGAGATCAGTGCCTCCAAAGGAGACGATGCCTGACTCCTCTTGAATCTTGATAGGAGTCCCAGGATTCCTGTGGCACGTGGAAAGGGACCCTTGGTCTCCCGTCTCAGCTGGAGAGGCGTCCCAATTGCCCTGCCAAGCCTCAAGGAGAATCCCGAGTTGTCCCTCGCAACTAGGCAGGAGTCCTGACGTTGCTGAAAAACACGTGTGTGGAATGGACCTCCCAGTGGTAACTCGAGAATATACCACAGGTTCCCGCCGCAACTCGAGAAAAACCATGAGACTTCTCCCACACCGCGAGATGAGGCCCGATTCCCCTGCACTGCGTGCAGAGCAATTCCGTGTTGCACATCACACATGAAAGGAGCCTTGATTTCCTTGATGGCACTCCAGAGAAACCCCAAGAACACTGTTTCAAGGCTAGAGGGATACTGAGGTCACTGTAGCAACACGAAAGGTCTCCGTGGACCAAGAATCAACTCGAGATGAGAGGTTAGTACCTGGCTTCGACTCCAGAGGAATACCACCTTACCACAAGCACCTCAAGAGGAGGCTTCTCTCAGCTCTAGGTATGTGAGAGGGACCCTGAGTTTGTGGCCTCAAGTGGAATGGACACCACGATGCCCTGACTCAACATAAGGCCGGATATCCCTGCAGTGACTTGAATGCAGGCTTGTCTTGCATCTCCCAAGACGAAAGGATGTCTGAATCCCCTGCGGAGAACACAGAAAAAGACCTAGTTCCCCACCTCTTCGCGACCAGAGGCCTGACATCCTTTGAATTCCAGAGGTACGCGGAGATCAGTGCCTCCAAAGGAGACGATGCCTGACTCCTCGTGAAACGTGATAGGAGTCCCAGGATTCCTGTGGCATGTGGAAAGGGACCCTTGGTCTCCCGCCTCAGCTGGAGAGGCATCCCAATTTCCCTGCCAAGCCTCGAGGTGAATCCCGAGTTGTCCCTCGCAACTAGGCAGGAGTCCTGACGTCGCTGAACAAAAACGTGTGTGGAAGAGCCATCCCCGTCGTAACTCGAGAATTTACCCCAGGTTCCCGCCGCAACTCGAGAAAAACCATGAGACTTCCCCCTCGTCGCGAGAACAGGCCCGATTCCCCTGCACTGCGTGCAGTGCAATTCCGTGTTGCACATCACACAGGAAAGGAGCCTTGATTTCCTTGATGGCACTCCAGAGAAACCCCAAGAACACTGTTTCAAGGCTAGAGGGATACTGAGGTCACTGTAGCAACACGAAAGGTCTCCGTGGACCAAGAATCAACTCGAGATGAGAGGTTAGTACCTGGCTTCGACTCCAGAGGAATACCACCTTACCACAAGCACCTCAAGAGGAGGCTTCTCTCAGCTCTAGGTATGTGAGAGGGACCCTGAGTTTGTGGCCTCAAGTGGAATGGACACCGCGATGCCCTGACTCGAAATAAGGCCGGATATCCCTGCAGTGACTTGAATGCAGGCTCGTCTTGCATCTCCCAAGACGAAAGGATGTCTGAATCCCCTGTGGAGACCACAGAGAAAGACCTAGTTCCTTGGTCTACTTCTATGAAAAATACCGTTGGTAGCTTGATAGGGATTGCATTGAATCTATAGATTGCTTTGGGTAGAATAGCCATTTTGACAATATTGATTCTTCCAATCCATGAACACGGTATGTTTCTCCATCTGTTTGTGTCCTCTTTGATTTCTTTCATCAGTGTTTTATAGTTTTCTATGTATAGGTCTTTTGTTTCTTTAGGTAGATATACTCCTAAGTATTTTATTCTTTTTGTTGCAATGGTGAATGGTATTGTTTCCTTAATTTCTCTTTCTGTTTTTTCATCGTTAGTATATAGGAATGCAAGGGATTTCTGTGTGTTAATTTTATATCCTGCAACTTTACTATATTCATTGATTAGTTCTAGTAATTTTCTGGTAGAGTCTTTAGGGTTTTCTATATAGAGGATCATGTCATCACAGAACTAGACCAAAGAATTTCACAATTTGTATGGAAATACAAAAAACCTCGAATAGCCAAAGTAATCTTGAAAAAGAAGAATGGAACTGGAGGAATCAACCTGCCTGACTTCAGACTCTACTACAAAGCCACAGTCATCAAGACAGTGTGGTACTGGCACAAAGACAGAAATATAGACCAATGGAACAGAATAGAAAGCCCAGAGATAAATCCACGAACCTATGGACACCTTATCTTTGACAAAGGAGGCAAGGATATACAATGGAAAAAAGACAACCTCTTTAACAAGTGGTGCTGGGAAAACTGGTCAACCACTTGCAAAAGAATGAAACTAGAACACTTTCTAACACCATACACAAAAATAAACTCAAAATGGATTAAAGATCTAAATGTAAGACCAGAAACTATAAAACTCCTAGAGGAGAACATAGGCAAAACACTCTCCGACATAAATCACAGCAAGATCCTCTATGACCCACCTCCCAGAATATTGGAAATAAGAGCAAAACTAAACAAATGGGATCTCATGAAACTTAAAAGCTTTTGCACTACAAAAGAAACTATAAGTAAGGTGAAAAGACAGCCGTCAGATTGGGAGAAAATAATAGCAAATGAAGAAACAGACAAAGGATTAATCTCAAAACTATACAAGCAACTCCTGCAGCTCAATTCCAGAAAAATAAATGACCCAATCAAAAAATGGGCCAGAGAACTAAACAGACATTTCTCCAAAGAAGACATACAGATGGCTAACAAACACATGAAAAGGTGCTCAACATCACTCATTATTAGAGAAATGCAAATCAAAACCACAATGAGGTACCATTACACACCAGTCAGGATGGCTGCTATCCAAAAGTCTACAAGCAATAAATGCTGGAGAGGCTGTGGAGAAAAGGGAACCCTCTTACACTGTTGGTGGGAATGCAAACTAGTACAGCCACTATGGAAAACAGTGTGGAGATTCCTTAAAAAACTGGAAATAGAACTGCCATATTACCCAGCAATACCACTTCTGGGCATACACACTGAGGAAACCAGATCTGAAAGAGACACATGCACCCCAATGTTCATCGCAGCACTGTTTATAATAGCCAGGACATGGAAGCAACCTAGATGCCCATCAGCAGATGAATGGATAAGGAAGCTGTGGGACATATACACCATGGAATTTTACTCAGCCGTCAAAAAGAATTCATTTGAACCAGTCCTAATGAGATGGATGAAACTGGAGCCCCTTATACAGAGTGAAGTAAGCCAGAAAGATAAAGAACATTACAGCATACTAACACATATATATGGAATTTAGAAAGATGGTAACGATAACCCTATATGCAAAACAGAAAAAGAGACACAGAAATACAGAACAGACTTTTGAACTCTGTGGGAGAAGGTGAGGGTGGGATGTTTCAAAAGAACAGCATGTATACTATCTATGGTGAAACAGATCACCAGCCCAGGTGGGATGCATGAGACAAGTGCTCCGGCCTGGTGCACTGGGAAGACCCAGAGGAATCGGGTGGAGAGGGAGATGAGAGGGGGGATCGGGATGGGGAATAAGTGTAAATCTATGGCTGATTCATATCAATGTATGACAAGACCCACTGAAATGTTGTGAAGTAATTAGCCTCCAACTAATAAAAAAAAATTTAAAAAAAAAAGAAAAAAAAAAAAAAAAAAGAAGACCTAGTTCCCCTCCTCATCGCCACCGGAGGCCTCACATCCTTTGAAAACTCCAGAGGTACGCGGAGATCAGTGCCTCCAAAGGAGACGATGCCTGCCTCCTCGTGAAACTTGATAGGAGTCCCAGGATTCCTGTGGCACGTGGAAAGGGACCCTTGGTCTCCCGCCTCAGCTGGAGAGGCGTCCCAATTGCCCTGCCAAGCCTCGAGGAGAATCCCGAGTTGTCCCTCGCAACTAGGCAGGAGTCCTGACGTTGCTGAATAAACACGTGTGTGGAATGGCCCTCCCAGTGGTAACTCGAGAATATACCCCAGGTTCCCGCCGCAACTCGAGAAAAACCATGAGACTTCCCCCTCGCCGCGAGATGAGGCCCGATTCCCCTGCACAGCGTTGAGAGCAATTCCGTGTTGCACATTACACATGAAACGAGCCTTGATTTCCTTGATGGCACTCCAGAGAAACCCCAAGAACACTGTTTCAAGGCTAGAGGGATCCTGACGTCACTGTAGCAACACGAAAGAGCTCTGTGGACCAGAAATCAACTCGAGATGAGAGGTTAGTCCCTGGCTTCGACTCCAGAGGAATACCACCTTACCACAAGCACCTCAAAGGAGGCTTCTCTCAGCTCTAGGTATGTGAGAAGGACCCTGAGTTTGCGGCCTCAAGTGGAATGGACACTGCGATGCCCTGACTCGAAATAAGGCTGAATTTCCCTTCAGTGACTTGAATGCAGGCTCGTCTTGCATCTCCCAAGACAAAAGGATGTCTGAATCCCCTGTGGAGACCACAGAGAAAGAGCTAGTTCCCCACCTCATCGCGACCGGAAGCCTCACATCCTTTGAAAACTCCAGAGGTACGCGGAGATCAGTGCCTCCAAAGGAGACGATGCCTGCCTCCTCGTGAAACTTGATAGGAGTCCCAGGATTCCTGTGGCACGTGGAAAGGGACAATTGGTCTCCCGCCTCAGCTGGAGAGGCATCCCAATTGCCCTGCCAAGCCTCAAGGAGAATCCCGAGTTGTCCCTCGCAACTAGGGAGGAGTCGTGACGTCGCTGAACAAAAACGTGTGTGGAAGGGCTATCCCCGCCGTAACTCGAGAATATACCCCAGGTTCCCGCCGCAACTCGAGAAAAACCATGAGACTTCCCCCTCGTCGCGAGATGAGGCCCGATTCCCCTGCACTGCGTGCAGAGCAATTCCGTGTTGCACATCACACAGGAAAGGAGCCTTGATTTCCTTGATGGCACTCCAGAGAAACCCCAAGAACACTGTTTCAAGGCTAGAGGGATCCTGAGGTCACTGTAGCATCACGAAAGAGCTCCATGGACCAAGAATCAACTCGAGATGAGAGGTTAGTCCCTGGCTTCGACTCCAGAGGAATACCACCTTACCACAAGCACCTCAAGAGGAGGCTTCTCTCAGCTCTAGGTATGTGAGAATGACCCTGAGTTTGCGGCCTCCAGTGGAATGGACACCGCGATCCCCTGACTCGAAATAAGGCCAGATATCCCGGCAGTGACTTGAATGCAGGCTCGTCTTGCATCTCCCAAGACAAAGGATGTCTGAATCCCCTGTGGAGACCACAGAGAAAGACCTAGTTCCCCACCTCATCGCGACTGGAGGCCTCACATCCTTTGAAAACTCCAGAGGTACGCAGAGATCAGTGCCTCCAAAGGAGACGATGCCTGACTCCTCGTGAAACTTGATAGGAGTCCCAGGATTCCTGTGGCAGGTGGAAAGGGACTCTTGGTTTTCCGCATCAGCTGGAGAGGCGTCCCAATTGCCCTGCCAAGACTCGAGGAGAATCCCGAGTTGTTCCTCGCAACTAGGCAGGAGTCCTGACGTCGCTGAACAAACACGTGGGTGGAAGTGCCATCCCCGTCGTAACTCGAGAATATACCCCAGGTTCCCGCCGCAACTCGAGAAAAACCATGAGACTTCTCCCACGCCGCGAGATGAGGCGCGATTCCCCTGCACTGCGTGCAGAGCAATTCCGTGTTGCACATCACACATGAAAGGAGCCTTGATTTCCTTCATGGTACTCCAGAGAAACCCGAAGAACACTGTTTCAAGGCTAGAGGGATCCTGAGGTCACTGTAGCAACATGAAAGAGCTCCGTGGACCAAAAATCAACTCGAGATGAGAGGTTATTCAATGGCTTCAACTCCAGGGGAATACCACCTTACCAGAAGCACCTCAAAGGAGGCTTCTCTCAGCTCTAGGTATGTGAGAGGGACCCTGAGTTTGCGGCCTCAAGTGGAATGGACACCACGATGCCCTGACTCAACATAAGGCCGGATATCCCTGCAGTGACTTGAATGCAGGCTCGTCTTGCATCTCCCAAGACGAAAGGATGTCTGAATCCCCTGCGGAGAACACAGAGAAAGACCTAGTTCCCCACCTCATCGCGACCACATCTGACATCCTTTGAAAACTCCAGAGGTACGCGGAGATCAGTGCCTCCAAAGGAGACGATGCCTGACTCCTCGTGAAACTTGATAGGAGTCCCAGGATTTCTGTGGCATGTGGAAAGGGACCCTTGGTCTCCCGCCTCAGCTGGAGAGGCGTCCCAATTGCCCTGCCAAGCCTCGAGGAGAATCCTGAGTTGTCCCTCGCAACTAGGCAGGAGTCCTGACGTCGCTGAACAAAAACGTGTGTGGAAGAGCCATCCCATCCGTAACTCGAGAATTTACCCCAGGTTCCCGCCGCAACTCGAGAAAAACCATGAGACTTCCCCCTCGTCGTGAGAAGAGGCCCGATTCCCCTGCAATGCGTGCAGTGCAATTCCGTGTTGCACATCACACAGGAAAGGAGCCTTGATTTCCATGATGGCACTCCAGAGAAACCCCAAGAACACTGTTTCAAGGCTAGAGGGATACTGAGGTCACTGTAGCAACACGAAAGGTCTCTGTGGACCAAGAATCAACTCGAGATGAGAGGCTAGTACCTGGCTTCGACTCCAGAGGAATACCACCTTACTACAAGCACCTCAAGAGGAGGCTTCTCTAAGCTCTAGGTATGTGAGAGGGACCCTGAGTTTGTGGCCTCAAGTGGAATGGACACCGAGATGCCCTGACTCGAAATAAGGCCGGATATCCCTGCAGTGACTTGAATGCAGGCTCGTCTTGCATCTCCCAAGACGAAAGGATGTCTGAATCCCCTGTGGAGACCACAGAGAAAGACCTAGTTCCTTGGTCTACTTCTGTGAAAAATACCGTTGGTAGCTTGATAGGGATTGCATTGAATCTATAGATTGCTTTCGGTAGAATAGCCATTTTGACAATATTGATTCTTCCAATCCATGAACACGGTATGTTTCTCCATCTGTTTGTGTCCTCTTTGATTTCTTTCATCAGTGTTTTATAGTTTTCTATGTATAGGTCTTTTGTTTCTTTAGGTAGATATACTCCTAAGTATTTTATTCTTTTTGTTGCAATGGTGAATGGTATTGTTTCCTTAATTTCTCTTTCTGTTTTTTCATTGTTAGTATATAGGAATGCAAGGGATTTCTGTGTGTTAATTTTATATCCTGCAACTTTACTATATTCATTGATTAGTTCTAGTAATTTTCTGGTAGAGTCTTTAGGGTTTTCTATATAGAGGATCATGTCATCACAGAACTAGACCAAAGAATTTCACAATTTGTATGGAAATACAAAAAACCTCGAATAGCCAAAGTAATCTTGAAAAAGAAGAATGGAACTGGAGGAATCAACCTGCCTGACTTCAGACTCTACTACAAAGCCACAGTCATCAAGACAGTGTGGTACTGGCACAAAGACAGAAATATAGACCAATGGAACAGAATAGAAAGCCCAGAGATAAATCCACGAACCTATGGACACCTTATCTTTGACAAAGGAGGCAAGGATATACAATGGAAAAAAGACAACCTCTTTAACAAGTGGTGCTGGGAAAACTGGTCAACCACTTGCAAAAGAATGAAACTAGAACACTTTCTAACACCATACACAAAAATAAACTCAAAATGGATTAAAGATCTAAATGTAAGACCAGAAACTATAAAACTCCTAGAGGAGAACATAGGCAAAACACTCTCCGACATAAATCACAGCAAGATCCTCTATGACCCACCTCCCAGAATATTGGAAATAAGAGCAAAACTAAACAAATGGGATCTCATGAAACTAAAAAGCTTTTGCACTACAAAAGAAACTATAAGTAAGGTGAAAAGACAGCCGTCAGATTGGGAGAAAATAATAGCAAATGAAGAAACAGACAAAGGATTAATCTCAAAACTATACAAGCAACTCCTGCAGCTCAATTCCAGAAAAATAAATGACCCAATCAAAAAATGGGCCAGAGAACTAAACAGACATTTCTCCAAAGAAGACATACAGATGGCTAACAAACACATGAAAAGGTGCTCAACATCACTCATTATTAGAGAAATGCAAATCAAAACCACAATGAGGTACCATTACACACCAGTCAGGATGGCTGCTATCCAAAAGTCTACAAGCAATAAATGCTGGAGAGGCTGTGGAGAAAAGGGAACCCTCTTACACTGTTGGTGGGAATGCAAACTAATACAGCCACTATGGAAAACAGTGTGGAGATTCCTTAAAAAACTGGAAATAGAACTGCCATATTACCCAGCAATACCACTTCTGGGCATACACACTGAGGAAACCAGATCTGAAAGAGACACATGCACCCCAATGTTCATCGCAGCACTGTTTATAATAGCCAGGACATGGAAGCAACCTAGATGCCCATCAGCAGATGAATGGATAAGGAAGCTGTGGGACATATACACCATGGAATTTTACTCAGCCGTCAAAAAGAATTCATTTGAACCAGTCCTAATGAGATGGATGAAACTGGAGCCCCTTATACAGAGTGAAGTAAGCCAGAAAGATAAAGAACATTACAGCATACTAACACATATATATGGAATTTAGAAAGATGGTAACGATAACCCTATATGCAAAACAGAAAAAGAGACACAGAAATACAGAACAGACTTTTGAACTCTGTGGGAGAAGGTGAGGGTGGGATGTTTCAAAAGAACAGCATGTATACTATCTATGGTGAAACAGATCACCAGCCCAGGTGGGATGCATGAGACAAGTGCTCCGGCCTGGTGCACTGGGAAGACCCAGAGGAATCGGGTGGAGAGGGAGATGGGAGGGGGGATCGAGATGGGGAATAAGTGTAAATCTATGGCTGATTCATATCAATGTATGACAAGACCCACTGAAATGTTGTGAAGTAATTTGCCTCCAACTAATAAAAAAAATTAAAAAAAAAAAAAAAGAAAAAAAAAAAAAGAAAGACCTAGTTCCCCTCCTCATTGCGACCGGAGGCCTCACATCCTTTGAAAACTCCAGAGGTACGCGGAGATCAGTGCCTCCAAAGGAGACGATGCTTGCCTCCTCGTGAAACTTGATAGGAGTCCCAGGATTCCTGTGGCACGTGGAAAGGGACCCTTGGTCTCGCGCCTCAGCTGGAGAGGCGTCCCAATTGCCCTGCCAAGCCTCGAGGAGAATCCCGAGTTGTCCTTCGCATGTAGGCAGGAGTCATGACGTCGCTGAACAAACACATGTTTGGAAGGCCATCCCCGTCGTAACTCGAGAATATACCCCAGGTTCCCGCCGCAACTCGAGAAAAACCATGAGACTTCTCCCACGCCGCGAGATGAGGCCCGATTCCCCTGCACTGCGTGCAGAGCAACTCCCTGTTGCACATCACACATGAAAGGATCCTTGATTTCCTTGATGGCACTCCAGAGAAACCCCAAGAACACTGTTTCAAGGCTAGAGGGATCCTGAGGTCACTGTAGCAACACGAAAGAGCTCCGTGGACCAGAAATCAACTCGAGATGAGAGATTAGTCCCTGGCTTCGACTCCAGAGGAATACCACCTAACCACAAGCACCTCAAGAGGAGGCTTCTCTCAGCTCTAGGTATGTGAGAGGGACCCTGAGTTTGCGGCCTCAAGTGGAATGGACACCGCGATGCCCTGACCCGAAATAAGGCCGGATATCCCTGCAGTGACTTGAATGCAGGCTCGTCTTGCATCTCCCAAGACAAAAGGATGTCTGAATCCCCTGCGGAGAACACAGAGAAAGACCTAGTTCCCCACCTCATCGCGACCGGAGGCCTCACATCCTTTGAAAACTCCAGAGGTACGCGGAGATCAGTGCCTCCAAAGGAGACGATGCCTGACTCCTCGTGAATCTTGATAGGACTCCCAGGATTCCTGTGGCACGTGGAAAGGGACACTTGGTCTCCCGCCTCAACTGGAGAAGCGTCCCAATTGCCCTGCCAAGCCTCAAGGAGAATCCCGAGTTGTCCCTCGCAACTAGGCAGGAGTCGTGACGTCGCTGAACAAACACGTGTGTGGAAGGGCCATCCCCGCCGTAACTCGAGAATTACCCCAGCTTCCCGCCGCAACTCGAGAAAAACCATGAGACTTCCCCCTCGCCGCGAGATGAGGCTCGATTCCCCTGCACTGCGTGCAGAGCAATTCCGTGTTGCACATCACACAGGAAAGGAGCCTTGATTTCCTTGATGGCACTCCAGAGAAACCCCAAGAACACTGTTTCACGGCTAGAGGGATCCTGAGGTCAATGTAGCAACACGAAAGAGCTCCGTGGACCAAGAATCAACTCGAGATGAGAGGTTAGTCAATGGCTTCAACTCCAGGGGAATACCACCTTACCAGAAGCACCTCAAAGGAGGCTTCTCTCAGCTCTAGGTATGTGAGAGGGACCGTGAGTTTGTGGCCTCAAGTGGAATGGACACCACGATGCCGTGACTCAACATAAGGCCGGATATCCCTGCAGTGACTTGAATGCAGGCTTGTCTTGCATCTCCCAAGACGAAAGGATGTCTGAATCCCTTGCGGAGAACACAGAGAAAGACCTAGTTCCCCACCTCTTCGCGACCAGAGGCCTGACATCCTTTGAACTCCAGAGGTACGCGGAGATCAGTGCCTCCAAAGGAGACGATGCCTGACTCCTCGTGAAACTTGATAGGAGTCCCAGGATTCCTGTGGCATGTGGAAAGGGATCCTTGGTCTCCCGCCTCAGCTGGAGAGGCGTCCCAATTGCCCTGCCAAGCCTCGAGGTGAATCCCGAGTTGTCCCTCGCAACTAGGCAGGAGTCCTGACGTCGCTGAACAAAAACGTGTGTGGAAGAGCCATCCCCGTCTTAACTCGAGAATATACCCCAGGTTCCCGCCGCAACTCGAGAAAAACCATGAGACTTCCCCCTCGTCGCGAGAAGAGGCCCGATTCCCCTGCACTGCGTGCCGTGCAATTCCGTGTTGCACATCACACATGAAAGGAGCCTTGATTTCCTTGATGGCACTCCAGAGAAACCCCAAGAACACTGTTTCAAGGCTAGAGGGATACTGAGGTCACTGTAGCAACACGAAAGGTCTCCGTGGACCAAGAATCAACTCGAGATGAGAGGTTAGTACCTGGCTTCGACTCCAGAGGAATACCACCATACCACAAGCACCTCAAGAGGAGGCTTCTCTCAGCTCTAGGTATGTGAGAGGGACCCTGAGTTTGTGGCCTCAAGTGGAATGGACACCCCGATGCCCTGACTCGAAATAAGGCCGGATATCCCTGCAGTGACTTGAATGCAGGCTCGTCTTACATCTCCCAAGACGAAAGGATGTCTGAATCCCCTGTGGAGACAACAGAGAAAGACCTAGTTCCCCACCTCATCGCGACCGGAGGCCTCACATCCTTTGAAAACCCCAGAGGTACGCGGAGATCAGTGCCTCCAAAGGAGACGATGCCTGACTCCTCGTGAACCTTGATAGGAGTCCCAGGATTCCTGTGGCACGTGGAAAGGGACCCTTGGTCTCTCGCCTCAGCTGGAGAGGCGTTCCAATTGCCCTGCCAAGCCTCGAGGAGAATCCTGAGTTGTCCCTCGCAACTAGGCAGGAGTCCTGACGTCGCTGAAGAAACACGTGTGTGGAAGGGCCATCCCCGACGTAACTCGAGAATATACCCCAGGTTCCCGCCGCAACTGGAGAAAAACCATGAGCCTTCCCCCTCGCCACGAGATGAGGCCCGATTCCCCTGCACTGCGTACAGAGCAATTCCGTGTTGCACATCACACATGAAAGGAGCCTTGATTTCCTTGATGGCACTCCAGAGAAACCCCAAGAACACTGTTTCAAGGCTAGAGGGATCCTGAGGTCATTGTAGCAACACGAAAGAGCTCCGTGGACCAAGAATCACCTCGAGATGAGAGGTTAGTCCCTAGCTTCGCCTCCAGAGGAATACCACCTTACCACAAGCACCTCAAGAGGAGTCTTCTCTCAGCTCTAGGTATGAGAGAGGGACCCTGAGTTTGCGGCCTCAAGTGGAATGGACTCCGCGATGCCCTGACTCGAAATAAGGCCGGATATCCCTGCAGTGACTTGAATGCAGGCTCGTCTTGCATCTCCCAAGACGAAAGAATGTCTGAATCCCCTGTGGAGACCACAGAGAAAGACCTAGTTCCTTGGTCTAGTTCTGTGAAAAATACCGTTGGTAGCTTGATAGGGATTGCATTGAATCTATAGATTGCTTTCGTTAGAATAGCCATTTTGACAATATTGATTCTTCCAATCCATGAAGACGGTATGTTTCTCCATCTGTTTGTGTCCTCTTTGATTTCTTTCATCAGTGTTTTATAGTTTTCTATGTATAGGTCTTTTGTTTCTTTAGGTAGATATACTCCTAAGTATTTTATTCTTTTTGTTGCAATGGTGAATGGTATTGTTTCCTTAATTTCTCTTTCTGTTTTTTCATTGTTAGTATATAGCAATGCAAGGGATTTCTGTGTGTTAATTTTATATCCTGCAACTTTACTATATTCATTGATTAGTTCTAGTAATTTTCTGGTAGAGTCTTTAGGGTTTTCTATATAGAGGATCATGTCATCACAGAACTAGACCAAAGAATTTCACAATTTGTATGGAAATACAAAAAACCTCGAATAGCCAAAGTAATCTTGAAAAAGAAGAATGGAACTGGAGGAATCAACCTGCCTGACTTCAGACTCTACTACAAAGCCACAGTCATCAAGACAGTGTGGTACTGGCACAAAGACAGAAATATAGACCAATGGAACAGAATAGAAAGCCCAGAGATAAATCCACGAACCTATGGACACCTTATCTTTGACAAAGGAGGCAAGGATATACAATGGAAAAAAGACAACCTCTTTAACAAGTGGTGCTGGGAAAACTGGTCAACCACTTGCAAAAGAATGAAACTAGAACACTTTCTAACACCATACACAAAAATAAACTCAAAATGGATTAAAGATCTAAATGTAAGACCAGAAACTATAAAACTCCTAGAGGAGAACATAGGCAAAACACTCTCCGACATAAATCACAGCAAGATCCTCTATGACCCACCTCCCAGAATATTGGAAATAAGAGCAAAACTAAACAAATGGGATCTCATGAAACTTAAAAGCTTTTGCACTACAAAAGAAACTATAAGTAAGGTGAAAAGACAGCCGTCAGATTGGGAGAAAATAATAGCAAATGAAGAAACAGACAAAGGATTAATCTCAAAAATATACAAGCAACTCCTGCAGCTCAATTCCAGAAAAATAAATGACCCAATCCAAAAATGGGCCAGAGAACTAAACAGACATTTCTCCAAAGAAGACATACAGATGGCTAACAAACACATGAAAAGGTGCTCAACATCACTCATTATTAGAGAAATGCAAATCAAAACCACAATGAGGTACCATTACACACCAGTCAGGATGGCTGCTATCCAAAAGTCTACAAGCAATAAATGCTGGAGAGGCTGTGGAGAAAAGGGAACCCTCTTACACTGTTGGTGGGAATGCAAACTAGTACAGCCACTATGGAAAACAGTGTGGAGATTCCTTAAAAAACTGGAAATAGAACTGCCATATTACCCAGCAATACCACTTCTGGGCATACACACTGAGGAAACCAGATCTGAAAGAGACACATGCACCCCAGTTCATCGCAGCACTGTTTATAATAGCCAGGACATGGAAGCAACCTAGATGCCCATCAGCAGATGAATGGATAAGGAAGCTGTGGGACATATACACCATGGAATTTTACTCAGCCGTCAAAAAGAATTCATTTGAACCAGTCCTAATGAGATGGATGAAACTGGAGCCCCTTATACAGAGTGAAGTAAGCCAGAAAGATAAAGAACATTACAGCATACTAACACATATATATGGAATTTAGAAAGATGGTAACGATAACCCTATATGCAAAACAGAAAAAGAGACACAGAAATACAGAACAGACTTTTGAACTCTGTGGGAGAAGGTGAGGGTGGGATGTTTCAAAAGAACAGCATGTATACTATCTATGGTGAAACAGATCACCAGCCCAGGTGGGAAGCATGAGACAAGTGTTCCGGCCTGGTGCACTGGGAAGACCCAGAGGAATCGGGTGGAGAGGGAGATGAGAGGGGGGATCGGGATGGGGAATAAGTGTAAATCTATGGCTGATTCATATCAATGTATGACAAGACCCACTGAAATGTTGTGAAGTAATTAGCCTCCAACTAATAAAAAAAAATTAAAAAAAAAAAGAAAAAAAAAAAAAAAAAAGAAAGACCTAGTTCCCCTCCTCATCGCCACCGGAGGCCTCACATCCTTTGAAAACTCCAGAGGTACGCGGAGATCAGTGCCTCCAAAGGAGACGATGCCTGCCTCCTCGTGAAACTTGATAGGAGTCCCAGGATTCCTGTGGCACGTGGAAAGGGACCCTTGGTCTCCCGCCTCAGCTGGAGAGGCGTCCTAATTGCCCTGCCAAGCCTCGAGGAGAATCCCGAGTTGTCCCTCGCAAGTAGGCAGGAGTCCTGACGTTGCTGAACAAACACGTGTGTGGAATGGCCCTCCCAGTGGTAACTCGAGAATATACCCCAGGTTCCCGCCGCAACTCGAGAAAAACCATGAGACTTCCCCCTCGCCGCGAGATGAGGCCCGATTCCCCTGCACTGAGTGCAGAGCAATTGCGTGTTGCACATTACACATGAAACGAGCCTTGATTTCCTTGATGGCACTCCAGAGAAACCCCAAGAACACTGTTTCAAGGCTATAGGGATCCTGACGTCACTGTAGCAACACGAAAGAGCTCCGTGGACCAGAAATCAACTCGAGATGAGAGGTTAGTCCCTGGCTTCGACTCCAGAGGAATACCACCTTACCACAAGCACCTCAAAGGAGGCTTCTCTCAGCTCTAGGTATGTGAGAAGGACCCTGAGTTTGCGGCCTCAAGTGGAATGGACACTGCGATGCCCTGACTCGAAATAAGGCTGAATTTCCCTGCAGTGACTTGAATGCAGGCTCGTCTTGCATCTCCCAAGACAAAAGGATGTCTGAATCCCCTGTGGAGACCACAGAGAAAGAGCTAGTTCCCCACCTCATGGCGACCGGAAGCCTCACATCCTTTGAAAACTCCAGAGGTACGCGGAGATCAGTGCCTCCAAAGGAGACGATGCCTGCCTCCTCGTGAAACTTGATAGGAGTCCCAGGATTCCTGTGGCACGTGGAAAGGGACCCTTGGTCTCCCGCCTCAGCTGGAGAGGCATCCCAATTGCCCTGCCAAGCCTCAAGGAGAATCCCGAGTTGTCCCTCGCAACTAGGGAGGAGTCGTGACGTCACTGAACAAAAACGTGTGTGGAAAGGCTATCCCCGCCGTAACTAGAGAATATACCCCAGGTTCCCGCCGCAACTCGAGAAAAACCATGAGACTTCCCCCTCGTAGCGAGATGAGGCCCGATTCCCCTGCACTGCGTGCAGAGCAATTCCGTGTTGCACATCACACAGGAAAGGAGCCTTGATTTCCTTGATGGCACTCCAGAGAAACCCCAAGAACACTGTTTCAAGGCTAGAGGGATCCTGAGGTCACTGTAGCAACAAGAAAGAGCTCCATGGACCAAGAATCAACTCGAGATGAGAGGTTAGTCCCTGGCTTCGACTCCAGAGGAATACCACCTTACCACAAGCACCTCAAGAGGAGGCTTCTCTCAGCTCTAGGTATGTGAGAATGACCCTGAGTTTGCGGCCTCCAGTGGAATGGACACCGCGATCCCCTGACTCGAAATAAGGCCGGATATCCCGGCAGTGACTTGAATGCAGGCTCGTCTTGCATCTCCCAAGACAAAGGATGTCTGAATCCCCTGTGGAGACCACAGAGAAAGAAATAGTTCCCCACCTCATCGCGACTGGAGGCCTCACATCCTTTGAAAACTCCAGAAGTACGCAGAGATCAGTGCCTCCAAAGGAGACGATGCCTGACTCCTCGTGAAACTTGATAGGAGTCCCAGGATTCCTGTGGCAGGTGGAAAGGGACTCTTGGTTTTCCGCATCAGCTGGAGAGGCGTCCCAATTGCCCTGCCAAGCCTCGAGGAGAATCCCGAGTTGTCCCTCGCAACTAGGCAGGAGTCCTTTCGTCGCTGAACAAACACGTGGGTGGAAGTGCCATCCCCGTCGTAACTCGAGAATATACCCCAGGTTCCCGCCGCAAGTCGAGAAAAACCATGAGACTTCTCTCACGCCGCGAGATGAGGCGCGATTCCCCTGCACTGCGTGCAGAGCAATTCCGTGTTGCACATCACACAGGAAAGGAGCCTTGATTTCCTTGATGGCACTCCAGAGAAACCCCAAGAACACTGTTTCAAGGCTAGAGGGATCCTGAGGTCACTGTAGCAACAAGAAAGAGCTCCATGGACCAAGAATCAACTCGAGATGAGAGGTTAGTCCCTGGCTTCGACTCCAGAGGAATACCACCTTACCACAAGCACCTGAAGAGGAGGCTTCTCTCAGCTCTAGGTATGTGAGAATGACCCTGAGTTTGCGGCCTCCAGTGGAATGGACACCGCGATCCCCTGACTCGAAATAAGGCCGGATATCCCGGCAGTGACTTGAATGCAGGCTCGTCTTGCATCTCCCAAGACAAAGGATGTCTGAATCCCCTGTGGAGACCACAGAGAAAGAGCTAGTTCCCCACCTCATCGCGACCGGAGGCCTCACATCCTTTGAAAACTCCAGAGGTACGCGGAGATCAGTGCCTCCAAAGGAGACGATGCCTGCCTCCTCGTGAAACTTGGTAGGAGTCCCAGGATTCCTGTGGCACGTGGAAAGGGACCCTTGGTCTCCCGCCTCAGCTGGAGAGGCATCCCAATTGCCCTGGCAAGCCTCGAGGAGAATCCCGAGCTGTATCTCACAACTAGACAGGAATCCTGTCGTCGCTGAACAAACACGTGTGTGGAAGAGCCATCCCCGTCGTAACTCGAGCATATACCCCAGGTTCCCGCCGGAACTCGAGAAAACCGATGAGTCTTCCCCCTCGCCGCAAGATGAGGCCCGATTCCCCTGCACTGCGTGCAGAGCAATTCCGTGTTGCACATCACACATGAAAGGAGCCTTGATTTCCTTCATGGCACTCCAGAGAAACCCCAAGAACACTGTTTCAAGGCTAGAGGGATCCTGAGGTCACTGTAGCAACACGAAAGAGCTCCGTGGACCAAGAATCAACTCGAGATGAGATGTTAGTCCCTGAGTTCGACTCCAGAGGAATACCACCTTACCACAAGCACCTCAAGAGGAGGCTTCTCTCAGCTCTAGGTATGTGAGAGGGACCCTGAGTTTGCGGCCTCAAATGGAATGGACTCCGCGATGCCCTGACTCGAAATAAGGCCGGATATCCCTGCAGTGACTTGAATGCAGGCTCGTCTTGCATCTCCCAAGACGAAAGAATGTCTGAATCCCCTGTGGAGACCACAGAGAAAGACCTAGTTCCTTGGTCTAGTTCTGTGAAAAATACCGTTGGTAGCTTGATAGGGATTACATTGAATCTATAGATTGCTTTCGGTAGAATAGCCATTTTGACAATATTGATTCTTCCAATCCATGAACACGGTATGATTCTCCATCTGTTTGTGTCCTCTTTGATTTGTTTCATCAGTGTTTTATAGTTTTCTATGTATAGGTCTTTTGTTTCTTTAGGTAGATATACTCCTAAGTATTTTATTCTTTTTGTTGCAATGGTGAATGGTATTGTTTCCTTAATTTCTCTTTCTGTTTTTTCATCGTTAGTATATAGGAATGCAAGGGATTTCTGTGTGTTAATTTTATATCCTGCAACTTTACTATATTCATTGATTAGTTCTAGTAATTTTCTGGTAGAGTCTTTAGGGTTTTCTGTATAGAGGATCATGTCATCACAGAACTAGACCAAAGAATTTCACAATTTGTATGGAAATACAAAAAACCTCGAATAGCCAAAGTAATCTTGAAAAAGAAGAATGGAACTGGAGGAATCAACCTGCCTGACTTCAGACTCTACTACAAAGCCACAGTCATCAAGACAGTGTGGTACTGGCACAAAGACAGAAATATAGACCAATGGAACAGAATAGAAAGCCCAGAGATAAATCCACGAACCTATGGACACCTTATCTTTGACAAAGGAGGCAAGGATATACAATGGAAAAAAGACAACCTCTTTAACAAGTGGTGCTGGGAAAACTGGTCAACCACTTGCAAAAGAATGAAACTAGAACACTTTCTAACACCATACACAAAAATAAACTCAAAATGGATTAAAGATCTAAATGTAAGACCAGAAACTATAAAACTCCTAGAGGAGAACATAGGCAACACACTCTCCGACATAAATCACAGCAAGATCCTCTATGACCCACCTCCCAGAATATTGGAAATAAAAGCAAAACTAAACAAATGGGATCTAATGAAACTTAAAAGCTTTTGCACTACAAAAGAAACTATAAGTAAGGTGAAAAGACAGCCGTCAGATTGGGAGAAAATAATAGCAAATGAAGAAACAGACAAAGGATTAATCTCAAAAATATACAAGCAACTCCTGCAGCTCAATTCCAGAAAAATAAATGACCCAATCCAAAAATGGGCCAGAGAACTAAACAGACATTTCTCCAAAGAAGACATACAGATGGCTAACAAACACATGAAAAGGTGCTCAACATCACTCATTATTAGAGAAATGCAAATCAAAACCACAATGAGGTACCATTACACACCAGTCAGGATGGCTGCTATCCAAAAGTCTACAAGCAATAAATGCTGGAGAGGCTGTGGAGAAAAGGGAACCCTCTTACACTGTTGGTGGGAATGCAAACTAGTACAGCCACTATGGAAAACAGTGTGGAGATTCCTTAAAAAACTGGAAATAGAACTGCCATATTACCCAGCAATACCACTTCTGGGCATACACACTGAGGAAACCAGATCTGAAAGAGACACATGCACCCCAATGTTCATCGCAGCACTGTTTATAATAGCCAGGACATGGAAGCAACCTAGATGCCCATCAGCAGATGAATGGATAAGGAAGCTGTGGGACATATACACCATGGAATTTTACTCAGCCGTCAAAAAGAATTCATTTGCACCAGTCCTAATGAGATGGATGAAACTGAAGCCCCTTATACAGAGTGAAGTAAGCCAGAAAGATAAAGAACATTACAGCATACTAACACATATATATGGAATTTAGAAAGATGGTAACGATAACCCTATATGCAAAACAGAAAAAGAGACACAGAAATACAGAACAGACTTTTGAACTCTGTGGGAGAAGGTGAGGGTGGGATGTTTCAAAAGAACAGCATGTATACTATCTATGGTGAAACAGATCACCAGCCCAGGTTGGATGCATGAGACAAGTGCTCCGGCCTGGTGCACTGGGAAGACCCAGAGGAATCGGGTGGAGAGGGAGATGGGAGGGGGGATCGGGATGGGGAATAAGTGTAAATCTATGGCTGATTCATATCAATGTATGACAAGACCCACTGAAATGTTGTGAAGTAATTAGCCACCAACTAATAAAAAAAAATTAAAAAAAAAAAAAAAAAAAAAAAAAAAGAAAGACCTAGTTCCCCTCCTCATCGCCACCGGAGGCCTCACATCCTTTGAAAACTCCAGAGGTACGCGGAGATCAGTGCCTCCAAAGGAGACGATGCCTGACTCCTCGTGAAACTTGATAGGAGTCCCAGGATTCCTGTGGCACGTGGAAAGGGACCCTTGGTCTCCCGCCTCAGCTGGAGAGGCGTCCTAATTGCCCTGCCAAGCCTCGAGGAGAATCCCGAGTTGTCCCTCGCAAGTAGGCAGGAGTCCTGACGTCGCTGAACAAACACGTGTGTGGAAGGGCCATCCCCGTCGTAACTCGAGAATATACCCCAGGTTCCCGCCGCAACTCGAGAAAAACCATGAGACTTCCCCCTCGTCGCGAGAAGAGGCCTGATTCCCCTGCACTGCGTGCAGAGCAATTCCGTGTTGCACATCACACATGAAAGGAGCCTTGATTTCCTTGATGGCACTCCAGAGAAACCCCAAGAACACTGTTTCAAGGCTAGAGGGATCCTGAGGTCACTGTAGCAACACGAAAGGGCTCCGTGGCCCAAGAATCAACTCGAGATGAGAGGTTAGTACCTGGCTTCGACTCCAGAGGAATAGCACCTTACTGCAAGCACCTCAAAGGAGGCTTCTCTCAGCTCTAGGTATGTGAGAGGGACCCTGAGTTTGCGGCCTCAAGTGGAATGGACACCCCGATGCCCTGACTCAAAATAAGGCCGGATATCCCTGCAGTGACTTGAATGCAGGCTTGTCTTGCATCTCCCAAGACGAAAGGATGTCTGAATCCCCTGTGGAGACCACAGAGAAAGACCTAGTTCCCCACCTCATCGCGACCGGAGGCCTCACATCCTTTGAAAACTCCACAGGTACGCGGAGATCAGTGCCTCCAAAGGAGACGATGCCTGCCTCCTCGTGAAACTTGATAGGAGTCCCAGGATTCCTGTGGCACGTGGAAAGGGACCCTTGGTCTCCCGCCTCAGCTGGAGAGGCATCCCAATTGCCCTGGCAAGCCTCGAGGAGAATCCCGAGCTGTATCTCACAACTAGACAGGAATCCTGTCGTCGCTGAACAAACACGTGTGTGGAAGAGCCATCCCCGTCGTAACTCGAGCATATACCCCAGGTTCCCGCCGGAACTCGAGAAAACCGATGAGTCTTCCCCCTCGCCGCAAGATGAGGCCCGATTCCCCTGCACTGCGTGCAGAGCAATTCCGTGTTGCACATCACACATGAAAGGAGCCTTGATTTCCTTCATGGCACTCCAGAGAAACCCCAAGAACACTGTTTCAAGGCTAGAGGGATCCTGAGGTCACTGTAGCAACACGAAAGAGCTCCGTGGACCAAGAATCAACTCGAGATGAGAGGTTAGTCCCTGAGTTCGACTCCAGAGGAATACCACCTTACCACAAGCACCTCAAGAGGAGGCTTCTCTCAGCTCTAGGTATGTGAGAGGGACCCTGAGTTTGCGGCCTCAAATGGAATGGACTCCGCGATGCCCTGACTCGAAATAAGGCCGGATATCCCTGCAGTGACTTGAATGCAGGCTCGTCTTGCATCTCCCAAGACGAAAGAATGTCTGAATCCCCTGTGGAGACCACAGAGAAAGACCTAGTTCCTTGGTCTAGTTCTGTGAAAAATACCGTTGGTAGCTTGATAGGGATTACATTGAATCTATAGATTGCTTTCGGTAGAATAGCCATTTTGACAATATTGATTCTTCCAATCCATGAACACGGTATGATTCTCCATCTGTTTATGTCCTCTTTGATTTGTTTCATCAGTGTTTTATAGTTTTCTATGTATAGGTCTTTTGTTTCTTTAGGTAGATATACTCCTAAGTATTTTATTCTTTTTGTTGCAATGGTGAATGGTATTGTTTCCTTAATTTCTCTTTCTGTTTTTTCATCGTTAGTATATAGGAATGCAAGGGATTTCTGTGTGTTAATTTTATATCCTGCAACTTTACTATATTCATTGATTAGTTCTAGTAATTTTCTGGTAGAGTCTTTAGGGTTTTCTGTATAGAGGATCATGTCATCACAGAACTAGACCAAAGAATTTCACAATTTGTATGGAAATACAAAAAACCTCGAATAGCCAAAGTAATCTTGAAAAAGAAGAATGGAACTGGAGGAATCAACCTGCCTGACTTCAGACTCTACTACAAAGCCAGAGTCATCAAGACAGTGTGGTACTGGCACAAAGACAGAAATATAGACCAATGGAACAGAATAGAAAGCCCAGAGATAAATCCACGAACCTATGGACACCTTATCTTTGACAAAGGAGGCAAGGATATACAATGGAAAAAAGACAACCTCTTTAACAAGTGGTGCTGGGAAAACTGGTCAACCACTTGCAAAAGAATGAAACTAGAACACTTTCTAACACCATACACAAAAATAAACTCAAAATGGATTAAAGATCTAAATGTAAGACCAGAAACTATAAAACTCCTAGAGGAGAACATAGGCAAAACACTCTCCGACATAAATCACAGCAAGATCCTCTATGACCCACCTCCCAGAATATTGGAAATAAAAGCAAAACTAAACAAATGGGATCTAATGAAACTTAAAAGCTTTTGCACTACAAAAGAAACTATAAGTAAGGTGAAAAGACAGCCGTCAGATTGGGAGAAAATAATAGCAAATGAAGAAACAGACAAAGGATTAATCTCAAAAATATACAAGCAACTCCTGCAGCTCAATTCCAGAAAAATAAATGACCCAATCCAAAAATGGGCCAGAGAACTAAACAGACATTTCTCCAAAGAAGACATACAGATGGCTAACAAACACATGAAAAGGTGCTCAACATCACTCATTATTAGAGAAATGCAAATCAAAACCACAATGAGGTACCATTACACACCAGTCAGGATGGCTGCTATCCAAAAGTCTACAAGCAATAAATGCTGGAGAGGCTGTGGAGAAAAGGGAACCCTCTTACACTGTCGGTGGGAATGCAAACTAGTACAGCCACTATGGAAAACAGTGTGGAGATTCCTTAAAAAACTGGAAATAGAACTGCCATATTACCCAGCAATACCACTTCTGGGCATACACACTGAGGAAACCAGATCTGAAAGAGACACATGCACCCCAATGTTCATCGCAGCACTGTTTATAATAGCCAGGACATGGAAGCAACCTAGATGCCCATCAGCAGATGAATGGATAAGGAAGCTGTGGTACATATACACCATGGAATTTTACTCAGCCGTCAAAAAGAGTTCATTTGCACCAGTCCTAATGAGATGGATGAAACCGGAGCCCCTTATACAGAGTGAAGTAAGCCAGAAAGATAAAGAACATTACAGCATACTAACACATATATATGGAATTTAGAAAGATGGTAACGATAACCCTATATGCAAAACAGAAAAAGAGACACAGAAATACAGAACAGACTTTTGAACTCTGTGGGAGAAAGTGAGGGTGGGATGTTTCAAAAGAACAGCATGTATACTATCTATGGTGAAACAGATCACCAGCCCAGGTGGGATGCATGAGACAAGTGCTCCGGCCTGGTGCACTGGGAAGACCCAGAGGAATCGGGTGTAGAGGGAGATGGGAGGGGGGATCGGGATGGGGAATAAGTGTAAATCTATGGCTGATTCATATCAATGTATGACAAGACCCACTGAAATGTTGTGAAGTAATTAGCCTCCAACTAATAAAAAAATTAAAAAAAAAAAAAAAAGAAAAAAAAAAAAGAAAGACCTAGTTCCCCTCCTCATCGCCACCGGAGGCCTCACATCCTTTGAAAACTCCACAGGTACGCGGAGATCAGTGCCTCCAAAGGAGACGATGCCTGACTCCTCGTGAAACTTGATAGGAGTCCCAGGATTCCTGTGGCACCTGGAAAGGGACCCTTGGTCTCGCGCCTCAGCTGGAGAGGCGTCCCAATTGCCCTGCCAAGCCTCAAGGAGAATCCCGAGTTGTCCCTCACAACTAGGCAGGAGTCCTGACGTTGCTGAACAAACACGTGTGTGGAATGGCCCTCCCAGTGGTAACTCGAGAATATACCCCAGGTTCCCGCCGCAACTCGAGAAAAACCATGAGACTTCTCCCACGCCGCGAGATGAGGCCCGATTCACCTGCACTGCGTGCAGAGCAATTCCGTGTTGCACATCACACATGAAAGGATCCTTGATTTCCTTGATGGCACTCCAGAGAAACCCCAAGAACACTGTTTCAAGGCTAGAGGGATCCTGAGGTCACTGTAGCAACACGAAAGAGCTCCGTGGACCAGAAATCAACTCGAGATGAGAGATTAGTCCCTGGCTTCGACTCCCGAGGAATACCACCTTACCACAAGCACCTCAAAGGAGGCTTCTCTCAGCTCTAGGTATGTGAGTGGGACCCTGAGTTTGCGGCCTCAAGTGGAATGGACACCCCGATGCCCTGACTCGAAATAAGGCCGGATATCCCTGCAGTGACTTGAATGCAGGCTCATCTTGCATCTCCCAAGACGAAAGGATGTCTGAATCCCCTGTGGAGACCACAGAGAAGAACCTAGTTCCCCACCTCATCGCGACCGGAGGCCTCACATCCTTTGAAAATTCCAGCGGTTCGCGGAGATCAGTGCCTCCAAAGGAGACGATGCCTGACTCCTCGAGAAACTTGATAGGAGTCCCAGGATTCCTGTGGCACGTGGAAAGGGACCCTTGGTCTCCCGCCTCAGCTGGAGAGGCGTCCCAATTGCCCTGCCAAGCCTCAAGGATAATCCCGAGTTGTCCCTCGCAAGTAGGCAGGAGTCCTGTCATCGCTGAAGAAACATGTGTGTGGAATGGCCCTCCCCGTGGTAACTCGAGAATATACCCCAGGTTCCCGCCGCAACTCGAGAAAAACCATGAGACTTCCCCCTCGCCGCGAGATGAGGCCCGATTCCCCTGCACGGCATTGAGAGCAATTCCGTGTTGCACATTACACATGAAACGAGCCTTGATTTCCTTCATGGTACTCCAGAGAAACCCCAAGAACACTGTTTCAAGGCTAGAGGGATCCTGAGGTCACTGTAGCAACACGAAAGAGCTCCGTGGACCAGAAATCAACTCGAGATGAGAGGTTAGTCCCTGGCTTCGACTCCAGAGGAATACCACCTTACCACAAGCACCTCAAAGGAGGCTTCTCTCAGCTCTAGGTATGTGAGAGGGACTCTGAGTTTGCGGCCTCAAGTGGAATGGACACCGCGATGCCCTGAATCGAAATAAGGCCGAATTTCCCTGCAGTGACTTGAATGCAGGCTCATCTTGCATCTCCCAAGACGAAAGGATGTCTGAATTCCCTGTGGAGACCACAGAGCAAGACCTACTTCCCCACCTCATCGCGACCGGAGGCCTCACATCCTTTGAAAAGTCCAGAGATACGCGGAGATCAGTGCCTCCAAAGGAGACGATGCCTGACTCCTCGTGAAACTTGAGAGGAGTCCCAGGATTCCTGTGGCACGTGGAAAGGGATCCTTGGTCTCCCGCCTCAGCTGGAGAGGCGTCCCAATTGCCCTGGCAAGCCTCGAGGAGAATCCCGAGTTGTCCCTCGCAGCTAGGCAGGAGTCCTGACGTCGCTGAACAAACACGTGTTTGGAAGGGCCATCCCCGTCGTAACTCGAGAAAATACCCCAGGTTCCCGCCGCAACTCGAGAAAAACCATGAGACTTCCCCCTCGTCGCGAGATGAGGCCCAATTCCCCTGCACTGCGTGCAGAGCAATTCCGTGTTGCACATCACACAGGAAAGGAGCCTTGATTTCCTTGATGGCACTCCAGAGAAACCCCAAGAACACTGTTTCAAGGCTAGAGGGATCCTGAGGTCACTGTAGCAACACGAAAGAGCTCCGTGGACCAAGAATCAACTCGAGATGAGAGGTTAGTCCCTGAGTTCGACTCCAGAGGAATACCACCTTACCACAAGCACCTCAAGAGGAGTCTTCTCTCAGCTCTAGGTATGTGAGAGGGACCCTGAGTTTGCGGCCTCAAATGGAATGGACTCCGCGATGCCCTGACTCGAAATAAGGCCGGATATCCCTGCAGTGACTTGAATGCAGGCTCGTCTTGCATCTCCCAAGACGAAAGAATGTCTGAATCCCCTGTGGAGACCACAGAGAAAGGCCTAGTTCCTTGGTCTAGTTCTGTGAAAAATACCGTTGGTAGCTTGATAGGGATTACATTGAATCTATAGATTGCTTTCGGTAGAATAGCCATTTTGACAATATTGATTCTTCCAATCCATGAACACGGTATGATTCTCCATCTGTTTGTGTCCTCTTTGATTTGTTTCATCAGTGTTTTATAGTTTTCTATGTATAGGTCTTTTGTTTCTTTAGGTAGATATACTCCTAAGTATTTTATTCTTTTTGTTGCAATGGTGAATGGTATTGTTTCCTTAATTTCTCTTTCTGTTTTTTCATCGTTAGTATATAGGAATGCAAGGGATTTCTGTGTGTTAATTTTATATCCTGCAACTTTACTATATTCATTGATTAGTTCTAGTAATTTTCTGGTAGAGTCTTTAGGGTTTTCTGTATAGAGGATCATGTCATCACAGAACTAGACCAAAGAATTTCACAATTTGTATGGAAATACAAAAAACCTCGAATAGCCAAAGTAATCTTGAAAAAGAAGAATGGAACTGGAGGAATCAACCTGCCTGACTTCAGACTCTACTACAAAGCCACAGTCATCAAGACAGTGTGGTACTGGCACAAAGACAGAAATATAGACCAATGGAACAGAATAGAAAGCCCAGAGATAAATCCACGAACCTATGGACACCTTATCTTTGACAAAGGAGGCAAGGATATACAATGGAAAAAAGACAACCTCTTTAACAAGTGGTGCTGGGAAAACTGGTCAACCACTTGCAAAAGAATGAAACTAGAACACTTTCTAACACCATACACAAAAATAAACTCAAAATGGATTAAAGATCTAAATGTAAGACCAGAAACTATAAAACTCCTAGAGGAGAACATAGGCAACACACTCTCCGACATAAATGACAGCAAGATCCTCTATGACCCACCTCCCAGAATATTGGAAATAAAAGCAAAACTAAACAAATGGGATCTAATGAAACTTAAAAGCTTTTGCACTACAAAAGAAACTATAAGTAAGGTGAAAAGACAGCCGTCAGATTGGGAGAAAATAATAGCAAATGAAGAAACAGACAAAGGATTAATCTGAAAAATATACAAGCACCTCCTGCAGCTCAATTCCAGAAAAATAAATGACCCAATCCAAAAATGGGCCAGAGAACTAAACAGACATTTCTCCAAAGAAGACATACAGATGGCTAACAAACACATGAAAAGGTGCTCAACATCACTCATTATTAGAGAAATGCAAATCAAAACCACAATGAGGTACCATTACACACCAGTCAGGATGGCTGCTATCCAAAAGTCTACAAGCAATAAATGCTGGAGAGGCTGTGGAGAAAAGGGAACCCTCTTACACTGTTGGTGGGAATGCAAACTAGTACAGCCACTATGGAAAACAGTGTGGAGATTCCTTAAAAAACTGGAAATAGAACTGCCATATTACCCAGCAATACCACTTCTGGGCATACACACTGAGGAAACCAGATCTGAAAGAGACACATGCACCCCAATGTTCATCGCAGCACTGTTTATAATAGCCAGGACATGGAAGCAACCTAGATGCCCATCAGCAGATGAATGGATAAGGAAGCTGTGGGACATATACACCATGGAATTTTACTCAGCCGTCAAAAAGAATTCATTTGCACCAGTCCTAATGAGATGGATGAAACTGAAGCCCCTTATACAGAGTGAAGTAAGCCAGAAAGATAAAGAACATTACAGCATACTAACACATATATATGGAATTTAGAAAGATGGTAACGATAACCCTATATGCAAAACAGAAAAAGAGACACAGAAATACAGAACAGACTTTTGAACTCTGTGGGAGAAGGTGAGGGTGGGATGTTTCAAAAGAACAGCATGTATACTATCTATGGTGAAACAGATCACCAGCCCAGGTTGGATGCATGAGACAAGTGCTCCGGCCTGGTGCACTGGGAAGACCCAGAGGAATCGGGTGGAGAGGGAGATGGGAGGGGGGATCGGGATAGGGAATAAGTGTAAATCTATGGCTGATTCATATCAATGTATGACAAGACCCACTGAAATGTTGTGAAGTAATTAGCCACCAACTAATAAAAAAAATTAAAAAAAAAAAAAAAAAAGAAAAAAAAAAAAAAAAAAAAGAAAGACCTAGTTCCCCTCCTCATCGCCACCGGAGGCCTCACATCCTTTGAAAACTCCACAGGTACGCGGAGATCAGTGCCTCCAAAGGAGACGATGCCTGACTCCTCGTGAAACTTGATAGGAGTCCCAGGATTCCTGTGGCACGTGGAAAGGGACCCTTGGTCTCCCGCCTCAGCTGGAGAGGCGTCCTAATTGCCCTGCCAAGCCTCGAGTAGAATCCCGAGTTGTCCCTCGCAAGTAGGCAGGAGTCCTGACGTCGCTGAACAAACACGTGTGTGGAAGGGCCATCCCCGTCGTAACTCGAGAATATACCCCAGGTTCCCGCCGCAACTCGAGAAAAACCATGAGACTTCCCCCTCGTCGCGAGAAGAGGCCTGATTCCCCTGCACTGCGTGCAGAGCAATTCCGTGTTGCACATCACACATGAAAGGAGCCTTGATTTCCTTGATGGCACTCCAGAGAAACCCCAAGAACACTGTTTCAAGGCTAGAGGGATCCTGAGGTCACTGTAGCTACACGAAAGGGCTCCGTGGACCAAGAATCAACTCGAGATGAGAGGTTAGTCCCTGGCTTCGACTCCAGAGGAATAGCACCTTACTGCAAGCACCTCAAAGGAGGCTTCTCTCAGCTCTAGGTATGGGAGGGGGACCCTGAGTTTGCGGCCTCAAGTGGAATGGACACCCCGATGCCCTGACTCAAAATAAGGCCGGATATCCCTGCAGTGACTTGAATGCAGGCTTGTCTTGCATCTCCCAAGACGAAAGGATGTCTGAATCCCCTGTGGAGACCACAGAGAAAGACCTAGTTCCCCACCTCATCGCGACCGGAGGCCTCACATCCTTTGAAAACTCCAGAGGTACGCGGAGATCAGTGCCTCCAAAGGAGACGATGCCTGCCTCCTCGTGAAACTTGATAGGAGTCCCAGGATTCCTGTGGCACGTGGAAAGGGACCCTTGGTCTCCCGCCTCAGCTGGAGAGGCATCCCAATTGCCCTGGCAAGCCTCGAGGAGAATCCCGAGCTGTATCTCACAACTAGACAGGAATCCTGTCGTCGCTGAACAAACACGTGTGTGGAAGAGCCATCCCCGTCGTAACTCGAGCATATACCCCAGGTTCCCGCCGGAACTCGAGAAAACCGATGAGTCTTCCCCCTCGCCGCAAGATGAGGCCCGATTCCCCTGCACTGCGTGCAGAGCAATTCCGTGTTGCACATCACACATGAAAGGAGCCTTGATTTCCTTCATGGCACTCCAGAGAAACCCCAAGAACACTGTTTCAAGGCTAGAGGGATCCTGAGGTCACTGTAGCAACACGAAAGAGCTCCGTGGACCAAGAATCAACTCGAGATGAGAGGTTAGTCCCTGAGTTCGACTCCAGAGGAATACCACCTTACCACAAGCACCTCAAGAGGAGTCTTCTCTCAGCTCTAGGTATGTGAGAGGGACCCTGAGTTTGCGGCCTCAAATGGAATGGACTCCGCGATGCCCTGACTCGAAATAAGGCCGGATATCCCTGCAGTGACTTGAATGCAGGCTCGTCTTGCATCTCCCAAGACGAAAGAATGTCTGAATCCCCTGTGGAGACCACAGAGAAAGACCTAGTTCCTTGGTCTAGTTCTGTGAAAAATACCGTTGGTAGCTTGATAGGGATTACATTGAATCTATAGATTGCTTTCGGTAGAATAGCCATTTTGACAATATTGATTCTTCCAATCCATGAACACGGTATGATTCTCCATCTGTTTGTGTCCTCTTTGATTTGTTTCATCAGTGTTTTATAGTTTTCTATGTATAGGTCTTTTGTTTCTTTAGGTAGATATACTCCTAAGTATTTTATTCTTTTTGTTGCAATGGTGAATGGTATTGTTTCCTTAATTTCTCTTTCTGTTTTTTCATCGTTAGTATATAGGAATGCAAGGGATTTCTGTGTGTTAATTTTATATCCTGCAACTTTACTATATTCATTGATTAGTTCTAGTAATTTTCTGGTAGAGTCTTTAGGGTTTTCTGTATAGAGGATCATGTCATCACAGAACTAGACCAAAGAATTTCACAATTTGTATGGAAATACAAAAAACCTCGAATAGCCAAAGTAATCTTGAAAAAGAAGAATGGAACTGGAGGAATCAACCTGCCTGACTTCAGACTCTACTACAAAGCCAGAGTCATCAAGACAGTGTGGTACTGGCACAAAGACAGAAATATAGACCAATGGAACAGAATAGAAAGCCCAGAGATAAATCCACGAACCTATGGACACCTTATCTTTGACAAAGGAGGCAAGGATATACAATGGAAAAAAGACAACCTCTTTAACAAGTGGTGCTGGGAAAACTGGTCAACCACTTGCAAAAGAATGAAACTAGAACACTTTCTAACACCATACACAAAAATAAACTCAAAATGGATTAAAGATCTAAATGTAAGACCAGAAACTATAAAACTCCTAGAGGAGAACATAGGCAAAACACTCTCCGACATAAATCACAGCAAGATCCTCTATGACCCACCTCCCAGAATATTGGAAATAAAAGCAAAACTAAACAAATGGGATCTAATGAAACTTAAAAGCTTTTGCACTACAAAAGAAACTATAAGTAAGGTGAAAAGACAGCCGTCAGATTGGGAGAAAATAATAGCAAATGAAGAAACACACAAAGGATTAATCTCAAAAATATACAAGCAACTCCTGCAGCTCAATTCCAGAAAAATAAATGACCCAATCCAAAAATGGGCCAGAGAACTAAACAGACATTTCTCCAAAGAAGACATACAGATGGCTAACAAACACATGAAAAGGTGCTCAACATCACTCATTATTAGAGAAATGCAAATCAAAACCACAATGAGGTACCATTACACACCAGTCAGGATGGCTGCTATCCAAAAGTCTACAAGCAATAAATGCTGGAGAGGCTGTGGAGAAAAGGGAACCCTCTTACACTGTTGGTGGGAATGCAAACTAGTACAGCCACTATGGAAAACAGTGTGGAGATTCCTTAAAAAACTGGAAATAGAACTGCCATATTACCCAGCAATACCACTTCTGGGCATACACACTGAGGAAACCAGATCTGAAAGAGACACATGCACCCCAATGTTCATCGCAGCACTGTTTATAATAGCCAGGACATGGAAGCAACCTAGATGCCCATCAGCAGATGAATGGATAAGGAAGCTGTGGTACATATACACCATGGAATTTTACTCAGCCGTCAAAAAGAGTTCATTTGCACCAGTCCTAATGAGATGGATGAAACTGGAGCCCCTTATACAGAGTGAAGTAAGCCAGAAAGATAAAGAACATTACAGCATACTAACACATATATATGGAATTTAGAAAGATGGTAACGATAACCCTATATGCAAAACAGAAAAAGAGACACAGAAATACAGAACAGACTTTTGAACTCTGTGGGAGAAGGTGAGGGTGGGATGTTTCAAAAGAACAGCATGTATACTATCTATGGTGAAACAGATCACCAGCCCAGGTGGGATGCATGAGACAAGTGCTCCGGCCTGGTGCACTGGGAAGACCCAGAGGAATCGGGTGGAGAGGGAGATGGGAGGGGGGATCGGGATGGGGAATAAGTGTAAATCTATGGCTGATTCATATCAATGTATGACAAGACCCACTGAAATGTTGTGAAGTAATTAGCCTCCAACTAATAAAAAAAATTAAAAAAAAAAAAAAAAAGAAAAAAAAAAAAGAAAGACCTAGTTCCCCTCCTCATCGCCACCGGAGGCCTCACATCCTTTGAAAACTCCACAGGTACGCGGAGATCAGTGCCTCCAAAGGAGACGATGCCTGACTCCTTTTGAAACTTGATAGGAGTCCCAGGATTTCTGTGGCACGTGGAAAGGGACCCTTGGACTCACGCCTCAGCTGGATAGGCGTCCCAATTGCCCTGCCAAGCCTCAAGGAGAATCCCGAGTTGTCCTTCGCAAGTAGGTAGGAGTCCTGACGTCGCTGAACAAACACGTGTGTGGAAGGGCCATCCCCGTCGTAACTCGAGAATATACCCCAGGTTCCCGCCGCAACTCGAGAAAAACCATGAGACTTCTCCCACGCCGCGAGATGAGGCCCGATTCCCCTGCACTGCGTGCAGAGCAATTCCGTGTTGCACATCACACATGAAAGGATCCTTGATTTCCTTGATGGCACTCCAGAGAAACCCCAAGAACACTGTTTCAAGGCTAGAGGGATCCTGAGGTCACTGTAGCAACACGAAAGAGCTCCGTGGACCAGAAATCAACTCGAGATGAGAGATTAGTCCCTGGCTTCGACTCCAGAGGAATACCACCTTACCACAAGCACCTCAAAGGAGGCTTCTCTCAGCTCTAGGTATGTGAGTGGGACCCTGAGTTTGCGGCCTCAAGTGGAATGGACACCCCGATGCCCTGACTCGAAATAAGGCCGGATATCCCTGCAGTGACTTGAATGCAGGCTCATCTTGAATCTCCCAAGACGAAAGGATGTCTGAATCCCCTGTGGAGACCACAGAGAATGACCTAGTTCCCCACCTCATCGCGACCGGAGGCCTCACATCCTTTGAAAATTCCAGCGGTTCGCGGAGATCAGTGCCTCCAAAGGAGACGATGCCTGACTCCTCGAGAAACTTGATAGGAGTCCCAGGATTCCTGTGGCACGTGGAAAGGGACCCTTGGTCTCCCGCCTCAGCTGGAGAGGCGTCCCAATTGCCCTGCCAAGCCTCAAGGATAATCCCGAGTTGTCCCTCGCAAGTAGGCAGGAGTCCTCTCATCGCTGAAGAAACATGTGTGTGGAATGGCCCTCCCCGTGGTAACTCGAGAATATACCCCAGGTTCCCGCCGCAACTCGAGAAAAACCATGAGACTTCCCCCTCGCCGCGAGATGAGGCCCGATTCCCCTGCACGGCATTGAGAGCAATTCCGTGTTGCACATTACACATGAAACGAGCCTTGATTTCCTTCATGGCACTCCAGAGAAACCCCAAGAACACTGTTTCAAGGCTAGAGGGATCCTGAGGTCACTGTAGCAACACGAAAGAGCTCCGTGGACCAGAAATCAACTCGAGATGAGAGGTTAGTCCCTGGCTTCGACTCCAGAGGAATACCACCTTACCACAAGCACCTCAAAGGAGGCTTCTCTCAGCTCTAGGTATGTGAGAGGGACTCTGAGTTTGCGGCCTCAAGTGGAATGGACACCGCGATGCCCTGAATCGAAATAAGGCCGAATTTCCCTGCAGTGACTTGAATGCAGGCTCATCTTGCATCTCCCAAGACGAAAGGATGTCTGAATTCCCTGTGGAGACCACAGAGCAAGACCTAGTTCCCCACCTCATCGCGACCGGAGGCCTCACATCCTTTGAAAACTCCAGAGGTACGCGGAGATCAGTGCCTCCAAAGGAGACGATGCCTGACTCCTCGTGAAACTTGAGAGGAGTCCCAGGATTCCTGTGGCACGTGGAAAGGGATCCTTGGTCTCCCGCCTCAGCTGGAGAGGCGTCCCAATTGCCCTGCCAAGCCTCGAGGAGAATCCCGAGTTGTCCCTCGCAGCTAGGCAGGAGTCCTGACGTCGCTGAACAAACACGTGTTTGGAAGGGCCATCCCCGTCGTAACTCGAGAAAATACCCCAGGTTCCCGCCGCAACTCGAGGAAAACCATGAGACTTCCCCCTCGTCGCGAGAAGAGGCCTGATTCCCCTGCACTGCGTGCAGAGCAATTCCGTGTTGCACATCACACATGAAAGGAGCCTTGATTTCCTTGATGGCACTCCAGAGAAACCCCAAGAACACTGTTTCAAGGCTAGAGGGATCCTGAGGTCACTGTAGCAACACGAAAGGGCTCCGTGGCCCAAGAATCAACTCGAGATGAGAGGTTAGTACCTGGCTTCGACTCCAGAGGAATAGCACCTTACTGCAAGCACCTCAAAGGAGGCTTCTCTCAGCTCTAGGTATGTGAGAGGGACCCTGAGTTTGCGGCCTCAAGTGGAATGGACACCCCGATGCCCTGACTCAAAATAAGGCCGGATATCCCTGCAGTGACTTGAATGCAGGCTCGTCTTGCATCTCCCAAGACGAAAGAATGTCTGAATCCCCTGTGGAGACCACAGAGAAAGACCTAGTTCCTTGGTCTAGTTCTGTGAAAAATACCGTTGGTAGCTTGATAGGGATTGCATTGAATCTATAGATTGCTTTGGGTAGAATAGCCATTTTGACAATATTGATTCTTCCAATCCATGAACACGGTATGATTCTCCATCTGTTTGTGTCCTCTTTGATTTTTTTCATCAGTGTTTTATAGTTATCTATGTATAGGTCTTTTGTTTCTTTAGGCAGATATACTCCTAAGTATTTTATTCTTTTTGTTGCAATGGTGAATGGTATTGTTTCCTTAATTTCTCTTTCTGTTTTTTCATCGTTAGTATATAGGAATGCAAGGGATTTCTGTGTGTTAATTTTATATCCTGCAACTTTACTATATTCATTGATTAGTTCTAGTAATTTTCTGGTAGAGTCTTTAGGGTTTTCTATATAGAGGATCATGTCATCACAGAACTAGACCAAAGAATTTCACAATTTGTATGGAAATACAAAAAACCTCGAATAGCCAAAGTAATCTTGAAAAAGAAGAATGGAACTGGAGGAATCAACCTGCCTGACTTCAGACTCTACTACAAAGCCACAGTCATCAAGACAGTGTGGTACTGGCACAAAGACAGAAATATAGACCAATGGAACAGAATAGAAAGCCCAGAGATAAATCCACGAACCTATGGACACCTTATCTTTGACAAAGGAGGCAAGGATATACAATGGAAAAAAGACAACCTCTTTAACAAGTGGTGCTGGGAAAACTGGTCAACCACTTGCAAAAGAATGAAACTAGAACACTTTCTAACACCATACACAAAAATAAACTCAAAATGGATTAAAGATCTAAATGTAAGACCAGAAACTATAAAACTCCTAGAGGAGAACATAGGCAAAACACTCTCCGACATAAATCACAGCAAGATCCTCTATGACCCACCTCCCAGAATATTGGAAATAAAAGCAAAACTAAACAAATGGGATCTAATGAAACTTAAAAGCTTTTGCACTACAAAAGAAACTATAAGTAAGGTGAAAAGACAGCCGTCAGATTGGGAGAAAATAATAGCAAATGAAGAAACAGACAAAGGATTAATCTCAAAAATATACAAGCAACTCCTGCAGCTCAATTCCAGAAAAATAAATGACCCAATCAAAAAATGGGCCAGAGAACTAAACAGACATTTCTCCAAAGAAGACATACAGATGGCTAACAAACACATGAAAAGGTGCTCAACATCACTCATTATTAGAGAAATGCAAATCAAAACCACAATGAGGTACCATTACACACCAGTCAGGATGGCTGCTATCCAAAAGTCTACAAGCAATAAATGCTGGAGAGGCTGTGGAGAAAAGGGAACCCTCTTACACTGTTGGTGGGAATGCAAACTAGTACAGCCACTATGGAAAACAGTGTGGAGATTCCTTAAAAAACTGGAAATAGAACTGCCATATTACCCAGCAATACCACTTCTGGGCATACACACTGAGGAAACCAGATCTGAAAGAGACACATGCACCCCAATGTTCATCGCAGCACTGTTTATAATAGGCAGGACATGGAAGCAACCTAGATGCCCATCAGCAGATGAATGGATAAGGAAGCTGTGGTACATATACACCATGGAATTTTACTCAGCCGTCAAAAAGAATTCATTTGCACCAGTCCTAATGAGATGGATGAAACTGAAGCCCCTTATACAGAGTGAAGTAAGCCAGAAAGATAAAGAACATTACAGCATACTAACACATATATATGGAATTTAGAAAGATGGTAACGATAACCCTATATGCAAAACAGAAAAAGAGACACAGAAATACAGAACAGACTTTTGAACTCTGTGGGAGAAGGTGAGGGTGGGATGTTTCAAAAGAACAGCATGTATACTATCTATGGTGAAACAGATCACCAGCCCAGGTTGGATGCATGAGACAAGTGCTCCGGCCTGGTGCACTGGGAAGACCCAGAGGAATCGGGTGGAGAGGGAGATGGGAGGGGGGATTGGGGTAGGGAATAAGTGTAAATCTATGGCTGATTCATATCAATGTATGACAAGACCCACTGAAATGTTGTGAAGTAATTAGCCACCAACTAATAAAAAAAATTAAAAAAAAAAAAAAAAAGAAAAAAAAAAAAAAAGAAAAAGAAAGACCTAGTTCCCCTCCTCATCGCCACCGGAGGCCTCACATCCTTTGAAAACTCCACAGGTACGCGGAGATCAGTGCCTCCAAAGGAGACGATGCCTGACTCCTCGTGAAACTTGATAGGAGTCCCAGGATTCCTGTGGCACGTGGAAAGGGACCCTTGGTCTCCCGCCTCAGCTGGAGAGGCGTCCTAATTGCCCTGCCAAGCCTCGAGTAGAATCCCGAGTTGTCCCTCGCAAGTAGGCAGGAGTCCTGACGTCGCTGAACAAACACGTGTGTGGAAGGGCCATCCCCGTCGTAACTCGAGAATATACCCCAGGTTCCCGCCGCAACTCGAGAAAAACCATGAGACTTCCCCCTCGTCGCGAGAAGAGGCCTGATTCCCCTGCACTGCGTGCAGAGCAATTCCGTGTTGCACATCACACAGGAAAGGAGCCTTGATTTCCTTCATGGCACTCCAGAGAAACCCCAAGAACACTGTTTCAAGGCTAGAGGGATCCTGACGTCACTGTAGCAACACGAAAGGGCTCCGTGGCCCAAGAATCAACTCGAGATGAGAGGTTAGTACCTGGCTTCGACTCCAGAGGAATAGCACCTTACTGCAAGCACCTCAAAGGAGGCTTCTCTCAGCTCTAGGTATGTGAGAGGGACCCTGAGTTTGCGGCCTCAAGTGGAATGGACACCCCGATGCCCTGACTCAAAATAAGGCCGGATATCCCTGCAGTGACTTGAATGCAGGCTTGTCTTGCATCTCCCAAGACGAAAGGATGTCTGAATCCCCTGTGGAGACCACAGAGAAAGACCTAGTTCCCCACCTCATCGCGACCGGAGGCCTCACATCCTTTGAAAACTCCAGAGGTACGCGGAGATCAGTGCCTCCAAAGGAGACGATGCCTGACTCCTCGTGAAACTTGATAGGAGTCCCAGGATTCCTGTGGCACGTGGAAAGGGACCCTTGGTCTCCCGCCTCAGCTGGAGAGGCATCCCAATTGCCCTGGCAAGCCTCGAGGAGAATCCCGAGCTGTATCTCACAACTAGACAGGAATCCTGTCGTCGCTGAACAAACACGTGTGTGGAAGAGCCATCCCCGTCGTAACTCGAGCATATACCCCAGGTTCCCGCCGGAACTCGAGAAAACCGATGAGTCTTCCCCCTCGCCGCAAGATGAGGCCCGATTCCCCTGCACTGCGTGCAGAGCAATTCCGTGTTGCACATCACACATGAAAGGAGCCTTGATTTCCTTCATGGCACTCCAGAGAAACCCCAAGAACACTGTTTCAAGGCTAGAGGGATCCTGAGGTCACTGTAGCAACACGAAAGAGCTCCGTGGACCAAGAATCAACTCGAGATGAGAGGTTAGTTCCTGAGTTCGACTCCAGAGGAATACCACCTTACCACAAGCACCTCAAGAGGAGTCTTCTCTCAGCTCTAGGTATGTGAGAGGGACCCTGAGTTTGCGGCCTCAAATGGAATGGACTCCGCGATGCCCTGACTCGAAATAAGGCCGGATATCCCTGCAGTGACTTGAATGCAGGCTCGTCTTGCATCTCCCAAGACGAAAGAATGTCTGAATCCCCTGTGGAGACCACAGAGAAAGACCTAGTTCCTTGGTCTAGTTCTGTGAAAAATACCGTTGGTAGCTTGATAGGGATTACATTGAATCTATAGATTGCTTTCGGTAGAATAGCCATTTTGACAATATTGATTCTTCCAATCCATGAACACGGTATGATTCTCCATCTGTTTGTGTCCTCTTTGATTTGTTTCATCAGTGTTTTATAGTTTTCTATGTATAGGTCTTTTGTTTCTTTAGGTAGATATACTCCTAAGTATTTTATTCTTTTTGTTGCAATGGTGAATGGTATTGTTTCCTTAATTTCTCTTTCTGTTTTTTCATCGTTAGTATATAGGAATGCAAGGGATTTCTGTGTGTTAATTTTATATCCTGCAACTTTACTATATTCATTGATTAGTTCTAGTAATTTTCTGGTAGAGTCTTTAGGGTTTTCTGTATAGAGGATCATGTCATCACAGAACTAGACCAAAGAATTTCACAATTTGTATGGAAATACAAAAAACCTCGAATAGCCAAAGTAATCTTGAAAAAGAAGAATGGAACTGGAGGAATCAACCTGCCTGACTTCAGACTCTACTACAAAGCCAGAGTCATCAAGACAGTGTGGTACTGGCACAAAGACAGAAATATAGACCAATGGAACAGAATAGAAAGCCCAGAGATAAATCCACGAACCTATGGACACTTTATCTTTGACAAAGGAGGCAAGGATATACAATGGAAAAAAGACAACCTCTTTAACAAGTGGTGCTGGGAAAACTGGTCAACCACTTGCAAAAGAATGAAACTAGAACACTTTCTAACACCATACACAAAAATAAACTCAAAATGGATTAAAGATCTAAATGTAAGACCAGAAACTATAAAACTCCTAGAGGAGAACATAGGCAAAACACTCTCCGACATAAATCACAGCAAGATCCTCTATGACCCACCTCCCAGAATACTGGAAATAAAAGCAAAACTAAACAAATGGGATCTAATGAAACTTAAAAGCTTTTGCACTACAAAAGAAACTATAAGTAAGGTGAAAAGACAGCCGTCAGATTGGGAGAAAATAATAGCAAATGAAGAAACACACAAAGGATTAATCTCAAAAATATACAAGCAACTCCTGCAGCTCAATTCCAGAAAAATAAATGACCCAATCAAAAAATGGGCCAGAGAACTAAACAGACATTTCTCCAAAGAAGACATACAGATGGCTAACAAACACATGAAAAGGTGCTCAACATCACTCATTATTAGAGAAATGCAAATCAAAACCACAATGAGGTACCATTACACACCAGTCAGGATGGCTGCTATCCAAAAGTCTACAAGCAATAAATGCTGGAGAGGCTGTGGAGAAAAGGGAACCCTCTTACACTGTCGGTGGGAATGCAAACTAGTACAGCCACTATGGAAAACAGTGTGGAGATTCCTTAAAAAACTGGAAATAGAACTGCCATATTACCCAGCAATACCACTTCTGGGCATACACACTGAGGAAACCAGATCTGAAAGAGACACATGCACCCCAATGTTCATCGCAGCACTGTTTATAATAGCCAGGACATGGAAGCAACCTAGATGCCCATCAGCAGATGAATGGATAAGGAAGCTGTGGTACATATACACCATGGAATTTTACTCAGCCGTCAAAAAGAGTTCATTTGCACCAGTCCTAATGAGATGGATGAAACTGGAGCCCCTTATACAGAGTGAAGTAAGCCAGAAAGATAAAGAACATTACAGCATACTAACACATATATATGGAATTTAGAAAGATGGTAACGATAACCCTATATGCAAAACAGAAAAAGAGACACAGAAATACAGAACAGACTTTTGAACTCTGTGGGAGAAGGTGAGGGTGGGATGTTTCAAAAGAACAGCATGTATACTATCTATGGTGAAACAGATCACCAGCCCAGGTGGGATGCATGAGACAAGTGCTCCGGCCTGGTGCACTGGGAAGACCCAGAGGAATCGGGTGGAGAGGGAGATGGGAGGGGGGATCGGGATGGGGAATAAGTGTAAATCTATGGCTGATTCATATCAATGTATGACAAGACCCACTGAAATGTTGTGAAGTAATTAGCCTCCAACTAATAAAAAAAATTAAAAAAAAAAAAAAAAAAAAAAGAAAGACCTAGTTCCCCTCCTCATCGCCACCGGAGGCCTCACATCCTTTGAAAACTCCACAGGTACGCGGAGATCAGTGCCTCCAAAGGAGACGATGCCTGACTCCTCGTGAAACTTGATAGGAGTCCCAGGATTCCTGTGGCACGTGGAAAGGGACCCTTGGACTCGCGCCTCAGCTGGATAGGCGTCCCAATTGCCCTGCCAAGCCTCAAGGAGAATCCCGAGTTGTCCTTCGCAAGTAGGCAGGAGTCCTGACGTCGCTGAACAAACACGTGTGTGGAAGGGCCATCCCCGTCGTAACTCGAGAATATACCCCAGGTTCCCGCCGCAACTCGAGAAAAACCATGAGACTTCTCCCACGCCGCGAGATGAGGCCCGATTCCCCTGCACTGCGTGCAGAGCAATTCCGTGTTGCACATCACACATGAAAGGATCCTTGATTTCCTTGATGGCACTCCAGAGAAACCCCAAGAACACTGTTTCAAGGCTAGAGGGATCCTGAGGTCACTGTAGCAACACGAAAGAGCTCCGTGGACCAGAAATCAACTCGAGATGAGAGATTAGTTCCTGGCTTCGACTCCAGAGGAATACCACCTTACCACAAGCACCTCAAAGGAGGCTTCTCTCAGCTCTAGGTATGTGAGTGGGACCCTGAGTTTGCGGCCTCAAGTGGAATGGACACCCCGATGCCCTGACTCGAAATAAGGCCGGATATCCCTGCAGTGACTTGAATGCAGGCTCATCTTGCATCTCCCAAGACGAAAGGATGTCTGAATCCCCTGTGGAGACCACAGAGAATGACCTAGTTCCCCACCTCATCGCGACCGGAGGCCTCACATCCTTTAAAAATTCCAGCGGTTCGCGGAGATCAGTGCCTCCAAAGGAGACGATGCCTGACTCCTCGAGAAACTTGATAGGAGTCCCAGGATTCCTGTGGCACGTGGAAAGGGACCCTTGGTCTCCCGCCTCAGCTGGAGAGGCGTCCCAATTGCCCTGCCAAGCCTCAAGGATAATCCCGAGTTGTCCCTCGCAAGTAGGCAGGAGTCCTGTCATCGCTGAAGAAACATGTGTGTGGAATGGCCCTCCCCGTGGTAACTCGAGAATATACCCCAGGTTCCCGCCGCAACTCGAGAAAAACCATGAGACTTCCCCCTCGCCGCGAGATGAGGCCCGATTCCCCTGCACGGCATTGAGAGCAATTCCGTGTTGCACATTACACATGAAACGAGCCTTGATTTCCTTCATGGCACTCCAGAGAAACCCCAAGAACACTGTTTCAAGGCTAGAGGGATCCTGAGGTCACTGTAGCAACACGAAAGAGCTCCGTGGACCAGAAATCAACTCGAGATGAGAGGTTAGTCCCTGGCTTCGACTCCAGAGGAATACCACCTTACCACAAGCACCTCAAAGGAGGCTTCTCTCAGCTCTAGGTATGTGAGAGGGACTCTGAGTTTGCGGCCTCAAGTGGAATGGACACCGCGATGCCCTGAATCGAAATAAGGCCGAATTTCCCTGCAGTGACTTGAATGCAGGCTCATCTTGCATCTCCCAAGACGAAAGGATGTCTGAATTCCCTGTGGAGACCACAGAGCAAGACCTAGTTCCCCACCTCATCGCGACCGGAGGCCTCACATCCTTTGAAAACTCCAGAGGTACGCGGAGATCAGTGCCTCCAAAGGAGACGATGCCTGACTCCTCGTGAAACTTGAGAGGAGTCCCAGGATTCCTGTGGCACGTGGAAAGGGATCCTTGGTCTCCCGCCTCAGCTGGAGAGGCGTCCCAATTGCCCTGCCAAGCCTCGAGGAGAATCCCGAGTTGTCCCTCGCAGCTAGGCAGGAGTCCTGACGTTGCTGAACAAACACGTGTTTGGAAGGGCCATCCCCGTCGTAACTCGAGAAAATACCCCAGGTTCCCGCCGCAACTCGAGGAAAACCATGAGACTTCCCCCTCGTCGCGAGATGAGGCCCAATTCTCCTGCACTGCGTGCAGAGCAATTCCGTGTTGCACATCACACAGGAAAGGAGCCTTGATTTCCTTGATGGTACTCCAGAGAAACCCCAAGAACACTGTTTCAAGGCTTGAGGGATCCTGAGGTCACTGTAGCAACACGAAAGAGCTCCGTGGACCAAGAATCAACTCGAGATGAGAGGTTAGTCCCTGGCTTCGACTCCAGAGGAATACCACCTTACCACAAGCACCTCAAAGGAGGCTTCTCTCAGCTCTAGGTATGTGAGAGGGACTCTGAGTTTGCGGCCTCAAGTGGAATGGACACCGCGATGCCCTGAATCGAAATAAGGCCGAATTTCCCTGCAGTGACTTGAATGCAGGCTCATCTTGCATCTCCCAAGACGAAAGGATGTCTGAATTCCCTGTGGAGACCACAGAGCAAGACCTAGTTCCCCACCTCATCGCGACCGGAGGCCTCACATCCTTTGAAAACTCCAGAGGTACGCGGAGATCAGTGCCTCCAAAGGAGACGATGCCTGACTCCTCGTGAAACTTGAGAGGAGTCCCAGGATTCCTGTGGCACGTGGAAAGGGATCCTTGGTCTCCCGCCTCAGCTGGAGAGGCGTCCCAATTGCCCTGCCAAGCCTCGAGGAGAATCCCGAGTTGTCCCTCGCAGCTAGGCAGGAGTCCTGACGTTGCTGAACAAACACGTGTTTGGAAGGGCCATCCCCGTCGTAACTCGAGAAAATACCCCAGGTTCCCGCCGCAACTCGAGGAAAACCATGAGACTTCCCCCTCGTCGCGAGATGAGGCCCAATTCTCCTGCACTGCGTGCAGAGCAATTCCGTGTTGCACATCACACAGGAAAGGAGCCTTGATTTCCTTGATGGTACTCCAGAGAAACCCCAAGAACACTGTTTCAAGGCTTGAGGGATCCTGAGGTCACTGTAGCAACACGAAAGAGCTCCGTGGACCAAGAATCAACTCGAGATGAGAGGTTAGTCCCTGAGTTCGACTCCAGAGGAATACCACCTTACCACAAGCACCTCAAGAGGAGTCTTCTCTCAGCTCTAGGTATGTGAGAGGGACCCTGAGTTTGCGGCCTCAAATGGAATGGACTCCGCGATGCCCTGACTCGAAATAAGGCCGGATATCCCTGCAGTGACTTGAATGCAGGCTCGTCTTGCATCTCCCAAGACGAAAGAATGTCTGAATCCCCTGTGGAGACCACAGAGAAAGACCTAGTTCCTTGGTCTAGTTCTGTGAAAAATACCGTTGGTAGCTTGATAGGGATTACATTGAATCTATAGATTGCTTTCGGTAGAATAGCCATTTTGACAATATTGATTCTTCCAATCCATGAACACGGTATGATTCTCCATCTGTTTGTGTCCTCTTTGATTTGTTTCATCAGTGTTTTATAGTTTTCTATGTATAGGTCTTTTGTTTCTTTAGGCAGATATACTCCTAAGTATTTTATTCTTTTTGTTGCAATGGTGAATGGTATTGTTTCCTTAATTTCTCTTTCTGTTTTTTCATCGTTAGTATATAGGAATGCAAGGGATTTCTGTGTGTTAATTTTATATCCTGCAACTTTACTATATTCATTGATTAGTTCTAGTAATTTTCTGGTAGAGTCTTTAGGGTTTTCTATATAGAGGATCATGTCATCACAGAACTAGACCAAAGAATTTCACAATTTGTATGGAAATACAAAAAACCTCGAATAGCCAAAGTAATCTTGAAAAAGAAGAATGGAACTGGAGGAATCAACCTGCCTGACTTCAGACTCTACTACAAAGCCACAGTCATCAAGACAGTGTGGTACTGGCACAAAGACAGAAATATAGACCAATGGAACAGAATAGAAAGCCCAGAGATAAATCCACGAACCTATGGACACCTTATCTTTGACAAAGGAGGCAAGGATATACAATGGAAAAAAGACAACCTCTTTAACAAGTGGTGCTGGGAAAACTGGTCAACCACTTGCAAAAGAATGAAACTAGAACACTTTCTAACACCATACACAAAAATAAACTCAAAATGGATTAAAGATCTAAATGTAAGACCAGAAACTATAAAACTCCTAGAGGAGAACATAGGCAAAACACTCTCCGACATAAATCACAGCAAGATCCTCTATGACCCACCTCCCAGAATATTGGAAATAAAAGCAAAACTAAACAAATGGGATCTAATGAAACTTAAAAGCTTTTGCACTACAAAAGAAACTATAAGTAAGGTGAAAAGACAGCCGTCAGATTGGGAGAAAATAATAGCAAATGAAGAAACACACAAAGGATTAATCTCAAAAATATACAAGCACCTCCTGCAGCTCAATTCCAGAAAAATAAATGACCCAATCCAAAAATGGGCCAGAGAACTAAACAGACATTTCTCCAAAGAAGACATACAGATGGCTAACAAACACATGAAAAGGTGCTCAACATCACTCATTATTAGAGAAATGCAAATCAAAACCACAATGAGGTACCATTACACACCAGTCAGGATGGCTGCTATCCAAAAGTCTACAAGCAATAAATGCTGGAGAGGCTGTGGAGAAAAGGGAACCCTCTTACACTGTTGGTGGGAATGCAAACTAGTACAGCCACTATGGAAAACAGTGTGGAGATTCCTTAAAAAACTGGAAATAGAACTGCCATATTACCCAGCAATACCACTTCTGGGCATACACACTGAGGAAACCAGATCTGAAAGAGACACATGCACCCCAATGTTCATCGCAGCACTGTTTATAATAGCCAGGACATGGAAGCAACCTAGATGCCCATCAGCAGATGAATGGATAAGGAAGCTGTGGGACATATACACCATGGAATTTTACTCAGCCGTCAAAAAGAGTTCATTTGCACCAGTCCTAATGAGATGGATGAAACTGGAGCCCCTTATACAGAGTGAAGTAAGCCAGAAAGATAAAGAACATTACAGCATACTAACACATATATATGGAATTTAGAAAGATGGTAACGATAACCCTATATGCAAAACAGAAAAAGAGACACAGAAATACAGAAGAGACTTTTGAACTCTGTGGGAGAAGGTGAGGGTGGGATGTTTCAAAAGAACAGCATGTATACTATCTATGGTGAAACAGATCACCAGCCCAGGTGGGATGCATGAGACAAGTGCTCCGGGCTGGTGCACTGGGAAGACCCAGAGGAATCGGGTGTAGAGGGAGATGGGAAGGGGGATCGGGATGGGGAATAAGTGTAAATCTATGGATGATTCATATCAATGTATGACAAGACCCACTGAAATGTTGTGAAGTAATTAGCCTCCAACTAATAAAAAAAAATAAAAAAAAAAAAAGAAAAAAAAAAAAAAAAAAAGAAAGACCTAGTTCCCCTCCTCATCGCCACCGGAGGCCTCACATCCTTTGAAAATTCCAGCGGTACGCGGAGATCAGTGCCTCCAAAGGAGACGATGCCTGACTCCTCTTGAAACTTGATAGGAGTCCCAGGATTCCTGTGGCACGTGTAAAGGGACACTTGGTCTCCCGCCTCAGCTGGAGAGGCGCCCCAATTGCCCTGCCAAGCCTCAAGGATAATCCCGAGTTGTCCCTCGCAACTAGGCAGGAGTCCTGACGTTGCTGAAGAAACACGTGTGTGGAATGGCCCTCCCAGTGGTAACTCGAGAATATACCCCAGGTTCCCGCCGCAACTCGAGAAAAACCATGAGACTTCTCCCACACCGCGAGATATGGCCCGATTCCCCTGCACTGCGTGCAGAGCAATTCCGTGTTGCACATCACACATGAAAGGATCCTTGATGTCCTTCATGGCACTCCAGAGAAACCCCAGGAACACTGTTTCAAGGCTAGAGGGATCCTGAGGTCACTGTAGCAACACGAACGAGCTCCGTGGACCAGAAATCAACTCGAGATGAGAGATTAGTCCCTGGCTTCGACTCCAGAGGAATACCACGTTACCACAAGCACCTCAAAGGAGGCTTCTCTCAGCTCTAGGTATGTGAGAGGGACCCTGAGTTTGCGGCCTCAAGTGGAATGGACACTGAGATGCCCTGACTCGAAATAAGGCCGGATATCCCTGCAGTGACTTGAATGCAGGCTCGTCTTGCATCTCCCAAGACGAAAGGATGTCTGAATCCCCTGTGGAGACCACAGAGAAAGACCTAGTTCCCCACCTCATCGCGACCGGAGGCCTCACATCCTTTGAAAACTCCAGCGGTACGCGGAGATCAGTGCCTCCAAAGGAGACGATGCCTGACTCCTCGAGAAACTTGATAGGAGTCCCAGGATTCCTGTGGCACGTGGAAAGGGACCCTTGGTCTCCCGCCTCAGCTGGAGAGGCCTCCCAATTGCCCTGCCAAGCCTCAAGGATAATCCCGAGTTGTCCCTCGCAAGTAGGCAGGAGTCCTGTCATCGCTGAAGAAACATGTGTGTGGAATGGCCCTCCCCGTGGTAACTCGAGAATATACCCCAGGTTCCCGCCGCAACTCGAGAAAAACCATGAGACTTCCCCCTCGCCGCGAGATGAGGCCCGATTCCCCTGCACGGCATTGAGAGCAATTCCGTGTTGCACATTACACATGAAACGAGCCTTGATTTCCTTCATGGCACTCCAGAGAAACCCCAAGAACACTGTTTCAAGGCTAGAGGGATCCTGAGGTCACTGTAGCAACACGAAAGAGCTCCGTGGACCAGAAATCAACTCGAGATGAGAGGTTAGTCCCTGGCTTCGACTCCAGAGGAATACCACCTTACCACAAGCACCTCAAAGGAGGCTTCTCTCAGCTCTAGGTATGTGAGAGGGACTCTGAGTTTGCGGCCTCAAGTGGAATGGACACCGCGATGCCCTGAATCGAAATAAGGCCGAATTTCCCTGCAGTGACTTGAATGCAGGCTCGTCTTGCATCTCCCAAGACGAAAGGATGTCTGAATTCCCTGTGGAGACCACAGAGCAAGACCTAGTTCCCCACCTCATCGCGACCGGAGGCCTCACATCCTTTGAAAACTCCAGAGGTATGCGGAGATCAGTGCCTCCAAAGGAGACGAAGCCTGACTCCTCGTGAAACTTGAGAGGAGTCCCAGGATTCCTGTGGCACGTGGAAAGGGACCCTTGGTCTTCCGCCTCAGCTGGAGAGGCGTCCCAATTGCCCTGCCAAGCCTCGAGGAGAATCCCGAGTTGTCCCTCGCAGCTAGGCAGGAGTCCTGACGTCGCTGAACAAACACGTGTTTGGAAGGGCCATCCCCGTCGTAACTCGAGAAAATACCCCAGGTTCCCGCCGCAACTCGAGAAAAACCATGAGACTTCCCCCTCGTCGCGAGATGAGGCCCGATTCCCCTGCACTGCGTGCAGAGCAATTCCGTGTTGCACATCACACAGGAAAGGAGCCTTGATTTCCTTGATGGCACTCCAGAGAAACCCCAAGAACACTGTTTCAAGGCTTGAGGGATCCTGAGGTCACTGTAGCAACACGAAAGAGCTCCGTGGACCAAGAATCAACTCGAGATGAGAGGTTAGTCCCTGGCTTCGACTCCAGAGGAATACCACCTTACCACAAGCACCTCAAGAGGAGGCTTCTCTCAGCTCTAGGTATGTGAGAGGGTCCCTGAGTTTGCGGCCTCAAATGGAATGGACTCCGCGATGCGCTGACTCGAAGTAAGGCCGGATATCCCTGCAGTGACTTGAATGCAGGCTCGTCTTGCATCTCCCAAGACGAAAGGATGTCTGAATCCCCTGTGGAGACCACAGAGAAAGACCTAGTTCCCCACCTCATTGCGACCGGAGGCCTCACATCCTTTGAAAACTCTAGAGGTACGCGGTGATCAGTGCCTCCAAAGCAGATGATGCCTGACTTCTCGTGAAACTTGATAGGAGTCCCAGGATTCCTGTGGCACGTGGAAAGGGACCCTTGGTCTCCCGCCTCAGCTGGAGAGGCTTCCCAATTGCCCCTGCCAAGCCTCGAGGAGAATCCCGAGTTGTCCCTCGCAACTAGGCAGGAGTCCTGACGTCGCTGAACAAACACGTGTGTGGAAGGGCCATCCCCGACGTAACTCGAGAATATACCCCAGATTCCCGCCGCAACTCGAGAAAACCCATGAGCCTTCCCCCTCGCCGCGAAATGAGGGCCGATTCCCCTGCACTGCGTGCAGAGCAATTCCGTGCTGCACATCACACATGAAAGGAGCCTTGATTTCCTTGATGGCACTCCAGAGAAACCCCAAGAACACTGTTTCAAGGCTAGAGGGATCCTGAGGTCACTGTAGCAACATGAAAGAGCTCCGTGGATGAAAAACCAACTCGAGATTAAAGGTTAGTCCCTGGCTTCGAATCCAGAGGAATACCACCTTACCACAAGCACCTCAAGGGGAGGCTTTTCTCAGCTCTCGGTATGTGAGAGGGACCCTGAGTTTGCCCCCTGAAGTGGAATGGACACGGGGATGCCCTGACTCGAAATAAGGCCAGATATCCCTGCAGTGTCTTGAATGCAAGCTCATCTTGCATCTCCCAAGATGAAAGGATGTCTCAATCCCCTGTGGAGACCACAGAGAAAGACCTAGTTCCCCACCTCATCGCGACCGGAGGCCTCACATGCTTTGAAAACTCCAGAGGTACACGGAGATCAGTTCCTCCAAAGGAGACGATGCCTGACTCCTCGTGAACCTTGATAAGAGTCCCAGGATTCCTGTGGCACGTGGAAAGGGACCCTTGGTCTCCCGCCTCAGCTGGAGAGGCATCCCAATTGCCCTGGCAAGCCTCGAGGGGAATCCCGAGCTGTACCTCACAACTAGGCAGGAATCTTGAGGTCGCTGAACAAACACGTGTGTGCAAGAGCCATCCCCGTCGTAACTCGAGAATATACCCCAGGTTCCCGCCAGACTGGAGAAAACCGATGAGACTTCCCCCTCGCCGCGAGATGAGGCCCGATTCCCCTGCACTGCGTGCAGAGCAATTCCGTGTTGCACATCACACAGGAAAGGAGCCTTGATTTCCTTGATGGCACTCCAGAGAAACCCCAAGAACACTGTTTCAAGGCTAGAGGGATCCTGATGTCACTGTAGCAACACGAAAGAGCTCCGTGGACCAACAATCAACTCGAGATGAGAGGTTAGTCCCTGAGTTCGACTCCAGAGGAATACCAACTTACCACAAGCACCTCAAGAGGAGGCTTTTTTCAGCTCTAGGTATGTGAGAGGGACCCTGAGTAGTCGGCCTTAGGTGGAATGGACACTGCGATTCCCTGACTCGAAATAAGGCCGGATATCCCTGGAGTGACTTGAATGCAGGCTCGTCTTGCATCTCCCAAGACGAAAGGATGTCTGAATCCCCAGTGGAGACCACAGAGAAAGACCTAGTTCCACACCTCATCGCGACCGGAGGCCTCACATCCTTTGAAAACTCCAGAGGTACGCGGAGATCAGTGCCTCCAAAGGAGACGATGCCTGACTCCTCGTGAAACTTGATAGGAGTCCCAGGATTCCTGTGGCACGTGGAAAGGGACCCTTGGTCTCCCGCCTCAGCTGGAGAGGCGTCCCAATTGCCCTGCCAAGCCTCGAGGAGAATCCCGAGTTGTCCCTCGCAACTAGGCAGGAGTCCTGACATCGCTGAACAAACACGTGTGTGGAAGGGCCATCCCCGACGTAACTCGAGAATATACCCCAGGTTCCCGCCGCAAATCGAGAAAAACCATGAGCCTTCCCCCTCGCCGCGAGATGAGGCCCGATTCCCCTGCACTGCTTGCAGAGCAATGCCGTGTTGCACATCACACATGAAAGGATCCTTGATTTCCTTGATGGCACTCCAGAGAAACCCCAAGAACACTGTTTCAAGGCTAGAGGGATCCTGAGGTCACTGTAGCAACACGAAAGAGCTCCGTGGACCAGAAATCAACTCGAGATGAGAGATTAGTCCCTGGCTTCGACTCCAGAGGAATACCACCTTACCACAAGCACCTCAAAGGAGGCTTCTCTCAGCTCTAGGTATGTGAGTGGGACCCTGAGTTTGCGGCCTCAAGTGAAATGGACACCCCGATGCCCTGACTCGAAATAAGGCCGGATATCCCTGCAGTGACTTGAATGCAGGCTCATCTTGCATCTCCCAAGACGAAAGGATGTCTGAATCCCCTGTGGAGACCACAGAGAATGACCTAGTTCCCCACCTCATCGCGACCGGAGGCCTCACATCCTTTGAAAACTCCAGAGGTACGCAGAGATCAGTGCCTCCAAAGGAGACGATGCCTGCCTCCTCGAGAAACTTGATAGGACTCCCAGGATTCCTGTGGCACGTGGAAAGGGACCCTGGGTCTCCCGCCTCAGCTGGAGAGGCGTTCCAATTGCCCTGCCAAGCCTCGAGGAGAATCCCGAGTTGTCCCTCGTAAGTAGGCCGGAGTCCTGACTTCGCTGAACAAACACGTGTATAGAAGGGCCATCCCCAACGTAACTCGAGACTATACCCCAGGTTCCCGCCGCAACTCGAGAAAAACCATGAGCCTTCCCCCTCGCCGCGAGATGAGGCCGGATTCCCCTGCACTGCGTGCAGAGTAATTCCGTGTTGCACATCACACATGAAAGGAGCCTTGATTTCCTTGATGGCACTCCAGAGAAACCCCAAGAACACTGTTTCAAGGCTAGAGGGATCCTGAGGTCATTGTAGCAACACGAAAGAGCTCCGTGGACCAAGAATCACCTCGAGATGAGAGGTTAGTCCCTGGCTTCGCCTCCAGAGGAATACCACCTTACCACAAGCACCTCAAGAGGAGTCTTCTCTCAGCTCTAGGTATGTGAGAAGGACCCTGATTTTGCGGCCTCAAGTGGAATGGACTCCGCGATGCCCTGACTCGAAATAAGGCCGGATATCCCTGCAGTGACTTGAATGCAGGCTTGTCTTGCATCTCCCAAGACGAAAGAATGTCTGAATCCCCTGTGGAGACCACAGAGAAAGACCTAGTTCCTTGGTCTAGTTCTGTGAAAAATACCGTTGGTAGCTTGATAGGGATTGCATTGAATCTATAGATTGCTTTCGTTAGAATAGCCATTTTGACAATATTGATTCTTCCAATCCGTGAAGACGGTATGTTTCTCCATCTGTTTGTGTCCTCTTTGATTTGTTTCATCAGTGTTTTATAGTTTTCTATGTATAGGTCTTTTGTTTCTTTAGGTAGATATACTCCTAAGTATTTTATTCTTTTTGTTGCAATGGTGAATGGTATTGTTTCCTTAATTTCTCTTTCTGTTTTTTCATCGTTAGTATATAGGAATGCAAGGGATTTCTGTGTGTTAATTTTATATCCTGCAACTTTACTATATTCATTGATTAGTTCTAGTAATTTTCTGGTAGAGTCTTTAGGGTTTTCTATATAGAGGATCATGTCATCACAGAACTAGACCAAAGAATTTCACAATTTGTATGGAAATACAAAAAACCTCGAATAGCCAAAGTAATCTTGAAAAAGAAGAATGGAACTGGAGGAATCAACCTGCCTGACTTCAGACTCTACTACAAAGCCAGAGTCATCAAGACAGTGTGGTACTGGCACAAAGACAGAAATATAGACCAATGGAACAGAATAGAAAGCCCAGAGATAAATCCACGAACCTATGGACACCTTATCTTTGACAAAGGAGGCAAGGATATACAATGGAAAAAAGACAACCTCTTTAACAAGTGGTGCTGGGAAAACTGGTCAACCACTTGCAAAAGAATGAAACTAGAACACGTTCTAACACCATACACAAAAATAAACTCAAAATGGATTAAAGATCTAAATGTAAGACCAGAAACTATAAAACTCCTAGAGGAGAACATAGGCAAAACACTCTCCGACATAAATCACAGCAAGATCCTCTATGACCCACCTCCCAGAATATTGGAAATAAAAGCAAAACTAAACAAATGGGATCTAATGAAACTTAAAAGCTTTTGCACTACAAAAGAAACTATAAGTAAGGTGAAAAGACAGCCGTCAGATTGGGAGAAAATAATAGCAAATGAAGAAACAGACAAAGGATTAATCTGAAAAATATACAAGCACCTCCTGCAGCTCAATTCCAGAAAAATAAATGACCCAATCCAAAAATGGGCCAGAGAACTAAACAGACATTTCTCCAAAGAAGACATACAGATGGCTAACAAACACATGAAAAGGTGCTCAACATCACTCATTATTAGAGAAATGCAAATCAAAACCACAATGAGGTACCATTACACACCAGTCAGGATGGCTGCTATCCAAAAGTCTACAAGCAATAAATGCTGGAGAGGCTGTGGAGAAAAGGGAACCCTCTTACACTGTTGGTGGGAATGCAAACTAGTACAGCCACTATGGAAAACAGTGTGGAGATTCCTTAAAAAACTGGAAATAGAACTGCCATATTACCCAGCAATACCACTTCTGGGCATACACACTGAGGAAACCAGATCTGAAAGAGACACATGCACCCCAATGTTCATCGCAGCACTGTTTATAATAGCCAGGACATGGAAGCAACCTAGATGCCCATCAGCAGATGAATGGGTAAGGAAGCTGTGGGACATATACACCATGGAATTTTACTCAGCCGTCAAAAAGAATTCATTTGAACCAGTCCTAATGAGATGGATGAAACTGGAGCCCCTTATACAGAGTGAAGTAAGCCAGAAAGATAAAGAACATTACAGCATACTAACACATATATATGGAATTTAGAAAGATGGTAACGATAACCCTATATGCAAAACAGAAAAAGAGACACAGAAATACAGAACAGACTTTTGAACTCTGTGGGAGAAGGTGAGGGTGGGATGTTTCAAAAGAACAGCATGTATACTATCTATGGTGAAACAGATCACCAGCCCAGGTGGGATGCATGAGACAAGTGCTCCGGCCTGGTGCACTGGGAAGACCCAGAGGAATCGGGTGGAGAGGGAGATGGGAGGGGGGATCGGGATGGGGAATAAGTGTAAATCTATGGCTGATTCATATCAATGTATGACAAGACCCACTGAAATGTTGTGAAGTAATTAGCCTCCAACTAATAAAAAAAATTAAAAAAAAAGAAAAAAAAAAAAAAAAAAGAAAGACCTAGTTCCCCTCCTCATCGCGACCGGAGGCCTCACATCCTTTGAAAACTCCAGAGGTACGCGGAGATCAGTGCCTCCAAAGGAGACGATGCCTGACTCCTCGTGAAACTTGATAGGAGTCCCAGGATTCCTGTGGCACGTGGAAAGGGACCCTTGGTCTCCCGCCTCAGCTGGAGAGGCGTCGCAATTGCCCTGCCAAGCCTCGAGAAGAATCCCGAGTTGTCCCTCGCAACTAGGCAGGAGTGCTGACGTCGCTGAACATACACGTGTGTGGAAGAGCCATCCCCGTCGTAACTCGAGAATAACCCCAGGTTCCCGCCGCAACTCGAGAAAAACCATGAGACTTCTCCCACGCCGCGAGATGAGGCCCGATTCCCCTGCACTGCGTGCAGAGGAATTCCGTGTTGCACATCACACATGAAAGGATCCTTGATTTCCTTCATGGCACCACAGAGAAACCCCAAGAACACTGTTTCAAGGCTAGAGGGATGCTGATGTCACTGTAGCAACACGAAAGAGCTCTGTGGACCAGAAATCAACTCGAGATGAGAGATTAGTCCCTGGCTTCGACTCCAGAGGAATACCACCTTACCACAAGCACCTCAAAGGAGGCTTCTCTCAGCTCTAGGTATGTGAGAGGGACCCTGAGTTTGCGGCCTCAAGTGGAATGGACACCGAGATGCCCTGACTCAAAATAAGGCCGGATATCCCTGCAGTGACTTGATTGCAGGCTCGTCTTGCATCTCCCAAGAAGAAAGGATGTCTGAATCCCCTGTGGAGACCACAGAGAAAGACATAGTTCCTTTGTCTAGTTCTGTGAAAAATACCGTTGGTAGCTTGATAGGGATTGCATTGAATCTATAGATTGCTTTCGTTAGAATAGCCATTTTGACAATATTGATTCTTCCAATCCATGAAGACGGTATGTTTCTCCATCTGTTTGTGTCCTCTTTGATTTCTTTCATCAGTGTTTTATAGTTTTCTATGTATAGGTCTTTTGTTTCTTTAGGTAGATATACTCCTAAGTATTTTATTCTTTTTGTTGCAATGGTGAATGGTATTGTTTCCTTAATTTCTCTTTCTGTTTTTTCATCGTTAGTATATAGGAATGCAAGGGATTTCTGTGTGTTAATTTTATATCCTGCAACTTTACTATATTCATTGATTAGTTCTAGTAATTTTCTGGTAGAGTCTTTAGGGTTTTCTATATAGAGGATCATGTCATCACAGAACTAGACCAAAGAATTTCACAATTTGTATGGAAATACAAAAAACCTCGAATAGCCAAAGTAATCTTGAAAAAGAAGAATGGAACTGGAGGAATCAACCTGCCTGACTTCAGACTCTACTACAAAGCCACAGTCATCAAGACAGTGTGGTACTGGCACAAAGACAGAAATATAGACCAATGGAACAGAATAGAAAGCCCAGAGATAAATCCACGAACCTATGGACAACTTATCTTTGACAAAGGAGGCAAGGATATACAATGGAAAAAAGACAACCTCTTTAACAAGTGGTGCTGGGAAAACTGGTCAACCACTTGCAAAAGAATGAAACTAGAACACTTTCTAACACCATACACAAAAATAAACTCAAAATGGATTAAAGATCTAAATGTAAGACCAGAAACTATAAAACTCCTAGAGGAGAACATAGGCAAAACACTCTCCGACATAAATCACAGCAAGATCCTCTATGACCCACCTCCCAGAATATTGGAAATAAAAGCAAAACTAAACAAATGGGATCTAATGAAACTTAAAAGCTTTTGCACTACAAAAGAAACTATAAGTAAGGTGAAAAGACAGCCGTCAGATTGGGAGAAAATAATAGCAAATGAAGAAACAGACAAAGGATTAATCTCAAAAATATACAAGCAACTCCTGCAGCTCAATTCCAGAAAAATAAATGACCCAATCCAAAAATGGGCCAGAGAACTAAACAGACATTTCTCCAAAGAAGACATACAGATGGCTAACAAACACATGAAAAGGTGCTCAACATCACTCATTATTAGAGAAATGCAAATCAAAACCACAATGAGGTACCATTACACACCAGTCAGGATGGCTGCTATCCAAAAGTCTACAAGCAATAAATGCTGGAGAGGCTGTGGAGAAAAGGGAACCCTCTTACACTGTTGGTGGGAATGCAAACTAGTACAGCCACTATGGAAAACAGTGTGGAGATTCCTTAAAAAACTGGAAATAGAACTGCCATATTACCCAGCAATACCACTTCTGGGCATACACACTGAGGAAACCAGATCTGAAAGAGACACATGCACCCCAATGTTCATCGCAGCACTGTTTATAATAGCCAGGACATGGAAGCAACCTAGATGCCCATCAGCAGATGAATGGATAAGGAAGCTGTGGGACATATACACCATGGAATTTTACTCAGCCGTCAAAAAGAATTCATTTGAACCAGTCCTAATGAGATGGATGAAACTGGAGCCCCTTATACAGAGTGAAGTAAGCCAGAAAGATAAAGAACATTACAGCATACTAACACATATATATGGAATTTAGAAAGATGGTAACGATAACCCTATATGCAAAACAGAAAAAGAGACACAGAAATACAGAACAGACTTTTGAACTCTGTGGGAGAAGGTGAGGGTGGGATGTTTCAAAAGAACAGCATGTATACTATCTATGGTGAAACAGATCACCAGCCCAGGTGGGATGCATGAGACAAGTGCTCCGGCCTGGTGCACTGGGAAGACCCAGAGGAATCGGATGGAGAGGGAGATGGAAGGGGGGATCGGGATGGGGAATAAGTGTAAATCTATGGCTGATTCATATCAATGTATGACAAGACCCACTGAAATGTTGTGAAGTAATTAGCCTCCAACTAATAAAAAAAAATTAAAAAAAAAAAAAAAAAAGAGAGACCTAGTTCCCCTCCTCATCGCGACCGGAGGCCTCACATCCTTTGAAAACTCCAGAGGTACGCGGAGATCAGTGCCTCCAAAGGAGACGATGCCTGACTCCTCGTGAAACTTGATAGGAGTCCCAGGATTCCTGTGGCACGTGGAAAGGAACCCTTGGTCTCCCGCCTCAGCTGGAGAGGCGTCCCAATTGCCGTGCCAAGCCTCGAGGAGAATCCCGAGTTGTCCTTCGCAAGTAGGCAGGAGTCCTGACGTCGCTGAACAAACACGTTTGTGGAAGGGCCATCCCCGACGTAACTCGAGAATATACCCCAGGTTCCCGCCGCAACTCGAGAAAAACCATGAGACTTCTCCCATGCCGCGAGATGAGGCCCGATTCCCCTGCACTGCGTGCAGAGCAATTCCGTGTTGCACATCACACATGAAAGGATCCTTGATTTCCTTCATGGCACTCCAGAGAAACCCCAAGAACACTGTTTCAAGGCTAAAGTGATCCTGAGGTCACTGTAGCAACACGAAAGAGCTCCGTGGACCAGAAATCAACTCGAGATGAGAGATTAGTCCCTGGCTTCGACTCCAGAGAAATACCACCTTACCATAAGCAACTCAAGAGGAGGCTTCTCTCAGCTCTAGGTATGTGAGAGGGACCCTGAGTTTGCGGCCTCAAGTGGAATGGACACCGAGATGCCCTGACTCGAAATAAGGCCGGATATCCCTGCAGTGACTTGAATTCAGGCTCGTCTTGCATCTCCCAAGACGAAAGGATGTCTGAATCCCCTGTGGAGACCACAGAGAAAGACCTAGTTCCCCACCTCATCGCGACCGGAGGCCTCACATCCTTTGAAAACTCCAGCGGTATGCGGAGATCAGTGCCTCCAAAGGAGACGATGCCTGACTCCTCTTGAAACTTGATAGGAGTCCCAGGATTCCTGTGGCACGTGGAAAGGGACCCTTGGTCTCCCGCCTCAGCTGGAGAGGCGTCCCAATTGCCCTGCCAAGCCTCAAGGATAATCCCGAGTTGTCCCTCGCAAGTAGGCAGGAGTCCTGACGTCGATGAACAAACATGTGTGTGGAATGGCCCTCCCCGTGGTAACTAGAGAATATACCCCAGGTTCTCGCCGCAACTCGAGAAAAACCATGAGACTTCCCCCTCGCCGCGAGATGAGGCCCGATTCCCCTGCACGGCGTTGAGAGCAATTCCGTGTTGCACATTACACATGAAACGAGCCTTGATTTCCTTGATGGCACTCCAGAGAAACCCCAAGAACACTGTTTCAAGGCTAGAGGGATCCTGAGGTCACTGTAGCAACACGAAAGAGCTCCGTGGACCAGAAATCAACTCGAGATGAGAGGTTAGTCCCTGGCTTCGCCTCCAGAGGAATACCACCTTACCTCAAGCACCTCAAAGGAGGCTTCTCTCAGCTCTAGGTATGTGAGAGGGACCCTGAGTTTGCGGCCTCAAGTGGAATGGACACCGATATGCCCTGACTCGAAATAAGGCCGGATATCCCTGCAGTGTCTTGAATGCAAGCTCGTCTTGCATCTCCCAAGATGAAAGGATGTCTGAATCCCCTGTGGAGACCACAGAGAAAGACCTAGTTCCCCACCTCATCGCGACCGGAGGCCTCACATCCTTTGAAAACTCCAGAGGTACGCGAAGATCAGTGCCTCCAAAGGAGACGATGCCTGCCTCCTCGTGAAACTTGATAGGAGTCCCAGGATTCCTGTGGCACGTGGAAAGGGACCCTTGGTCTCCCGCCTCAGCTGGAGAGGCATCCCAATTGCCCTGCCAAGCCTCGAGGAGAATCCGCAGTTGTCCGTCGCAACTAGGCACGAGTCCTAATGGCGCTGAACAAAAACGTGTGTGGAAGGGCCATCGCCGTCGTAACTCGAGAATATACCCCAGGTTCCCGCCGCAACTCGAGAAAAACCATGAGAATTCCCCCTCGCCGCGAGATGAGGCCCGATTCCCCTGCACTAAGTGCAGAGCAATTCCGCGTTGCACATCACACAGGAAACGAGCCTTGATTTCCTTGATGGCACTCCAGAGAAAGCACAAGAACACTGTTTCAAGGCTTGAGGGATCCTGAGGTCACTGTAGCAACACGAAAGAGCTCCGTGGACCAGAAATCAACTCGAGATGAGAGGTTAGTCCCTGGCTTCGACTCCAGGGGAATACCACCTTACCACAAGCACCTCAAAGGAGGCTTCTCTCAGCTCTAGGTATATGAGAGGGACCCTGAGTTTGCGGCCTCAAGTGCAATGAACACCGCGATGCCCTGACTCGAAATAAGGCCGGATATCCCTGCAGTGACTTGAATGCAGGCTCGTCTTGCATCTCCCAAGACGAAAGGATGTCTGAATCCCCTGTGGAGACCACAGAGAAAGACCTAGTTCCCCACCTCATCGCGACCGGAGGCCTCACATCCTTTGAAAACTCCAGAGGTACGCAGAGATCAGTGCCTCCAAAGGAGACGATGCCTGCCTCCTCGTGAAACTTGATAGGAGTCCCAGGATTCCTGTGGCACGTGGAAAGGGACCTTTGGTCCCCCGCCTCAGCTGTAGAGGCGTCCCAATTGCCCTGCCAAGCCTCAAGGAGAATCCCGAGTTGTCCCTCACAACTAGGCAGGAGTCCTGACGTTGCTGAACAAACACGTGTGTGGAATGGCCCTCTCAGTGGTAACTCGAGAATATACCCCAGGTTCCCGCCGCAACTCGAGAAAAACCATGAGACTTCTCCCAAGCCGCGAGATGAGGCCCGATTCCCCTGCACTGCGTGCAGAGCAATTCCGTGTTGCACATCACACATGAAAGAATCCTTGATTTCCTTGATGGCACTCCAGAGAAACCCCAAGAACACTGTTTCAAGGCTGGGGGGATCCTAAGGTCACTGTAGCAACACGAAAGAGCTCCGTGGACCAAAAACCAAATCGAGATGAGAGGTTAGTCCCTGGCTTCGACTCCAGAGGAATACCACCTTACCACAAGCACCTCAAGGGGAGGCTTTTCTCAGCTGTAGGTATGTGAGAGGGACCCTGAGTTTGCCCCCTGAAGTGGAATGGACACGGGGATGCCCTGACTCGAAATAAGGCCGGATACCCCTGCAGTGTCTTGAATGCAAGCTCGTCTTGCATCTCCCAAGATGAAAGGATGTCTCAATCCCCTGTGGAGACCACAGAGAAAGACCTAGTTCCCCACCTCATCGCGACCGGAGGCCTCACATCCTTTGAAAACTCCAGAGGTACGCAGAGATCAGTGCCTCCACAGGAGACGATGCCTGACTCCTCTTGAAACTTGATAGGAGTCCCAGGATTCCTGTGGCACGTGGTAAGGGACTTTTGGTCTCGCGCCTCAGCTGGAGAGGCGTCCCAATTGCCGTGCCAAGCCTCGAGGAGAATCCCGAGTTGTCCTTCGCAAGTAGGCAGGAGTCCTGACGTCGCTGAACAAACACGTGTGTGGAAGGGCCATCCCCGTCGTAACTCGAGAATATAACCCAGGTTCCCGCCGCAACTCGAGAAAAACCATGAGACTTCTCCCAGGCCGCGAGATGAGGCCCGATTCCCCTCCACTGCGTGCAGAGCAATTCCGTGTTGCACATCACACATGAAAGGATCCTTGATTTCCTTGATGGCACTCCAGAGAAACCCCAAGAACACTGTTTCAAGGATAGAGGGATCCTAAGGTCAGTGTAGCAACACGAAAGAGCTCCTTGGACCAGAAATCAACTCGAGATGAGAGATTAGTCCCTGGTTTCGACTCCAGAGGAATACCACCTTACCAAAAGCACCTCAAAGGAGGCTTCTCTCAGCTCTCGGTATGTGAGAGGGACCCTGAGTTTGCGGCCTCAAGTGGAATGGACACCGAGATGCCTTGACTCGAAATAAGGCTGGATATCCCTGCAGTGACTTGAATGCAGGCTCATCTTGCATCTCCCAAGACGAAAGGATGTCTGAATCCCCTGTGGAGACCACAGAGAAAGACCTAGTTCCCCACCTCATCGCGACCGGAGGCCTCACATCCTTTGAAAACTCCAGCGGTACGCGGAGATCAGAGCCTCCACAGGAGACGATGCCTGACTACTCTTGAAACTTGATAGGAGTCCCAGGATTCCTGTGGCACGTGGAAAGGGACCCTTGGTCTCCCGCCTCAGCTGGAGAGGCGTCCCAATTGCCCTGCCAAGCCTCAAGGAGAATCGCGAGTTGTCCCTCACAACTAGGCAGGAGTACTGATGTCGCTGAACAAACACGTGTGTGGAATGTCCTCCCAGTGGTAACTCGAGAATATACCCCAGGTTCCCGCCGCAACTCGAGAAAAACCATGAGACTTCTCCCACGCCGCGAGATGAGGCCCGATTCCCCTGCACTGCATGCAGAGCAACTCCGTGTTGCACATCACACATGAAAGGATCCTTGATTTCCTTCATGGCACTCCAGAGAAAACCCAAGAACACTGTTTCAAGGCTAGAAGGATCCTGAGGTCACTGTAGCAACACGAAAGAGCTCCGTGGACCAGAAATCAACTCGAGAAGAGAGATTAGTCCCTGGCTTCGACACCAGAGGAATACCACCTTACCACAAGCACCTCAAAGGAGGCTTCTCTCAGCTCTAGGTATGTGAGAGGGACCCTGAGTTTGCGGCCTCAAGTGGAATGGACACCAAGATGCCCTGTCTCGAAATAAGGCCGGATATCCCGGCAGTGACTTGAATGCAGGCTCGTCTTGCATCTCCCAAGACGAAAGGATGTCTGAATCCCCTGTGGATACCACAGAGAAAGACCTAGTTCCTTGGTCTAGTTCTGTGAAAAATACCGTTTGTAGCTTGATAGGGATTGCATTGAATCTATAGATTGCTTTGGGTAGAATAGCCATTTTGACAATATTGATTCTTCCCATCCATGAACACGGTATGTTTCTCCATCTGTTTGTGTCCTCTTTGATTTCTTTCATCAGTGTTTTATAGTTTTCTATGTATAGGTCTTTTGTTTCTTTAGGTAGATATACTCCTAAGTATTTTATTCTTTTTGTTGCAATGGTGAATGGTATTGTTTCCTTAATTTCTCTTTCTGTTTTTTCATTGTTAGTATATAGGAGTGCAAGGGATTTCTGTGTGTTAATTTTATATCCTGCAACTTTACTATATTCATTGATTAGTTCTAGTAATTTTCTGGTAGAGTCTTTAGGGTTTTCTATATAGAGGATCATGTCATCACAGAACTAGACCAAAGAATTTCACAATTTGTATGGAAATACAAAAAACCTCGAATAGCCAAAGTAATCTTGAAAAAGAAGAATGGAACTGGAGGAATCAACCTGCCTGACTTCAGACTCTACTACAAAGCCACAGTCATCAAGACAGTGTGGTACTGGCACAAAGACAGAAATATAGACCAATGGCACAGAATAGAAAGCCCAGAGATAAATCCACGAACCTATGGACACCTTATCTTTGACAAAGGAGGCAAGGATATACAATGGAAAAAAGACAACCTCTTTAACAAGTGGTGCTGGGAAAACTGGTCAACCACTTGCAAAAGAATGAAACTAGAACACTTTCTAACACCATACACAAAAATAAACTCAAAATGGATTAAAGATCTAAATGTAAGACCAGAAACTATAAAACTCCTAGAGGAGAACATAGGCAACACACTCTCCGACATAAATCACAGCAAGATCCTCTATGACCCACCTCCCAGAATATTGGAAATAAAAGCAAAACTAAACAAATGGGATCTAATGAAACTTAAAAGCTTTTGCACTACAAAAGAAACTATAAGTAAGGTGAAAAGACAGCCGTCAGATTGGGAGAAAAAGTAGCAAATGAAGAAACAGACAAAGGATTAATCTCAAAAATATACAAGCAACACCTGCAGCTCAATTCCAGAAAAATAAATGACCCAATCAAAAAATGGGCCAGAGAACTAAACAGACATTTCTCCAAAGAAGACATACAGATGGCTAACAAACACATGAAAAGGTGCTCAACATCACTCATTATTAGAGAAATGCAAATCAAAACCACAATGAGGTACCATTACACACCAGTCAGGATGGCTGCTATCCAAAAGTCTACAAGCAATAAATGCTGGAGAGGCTGTGGAGAAAAGGGAACCCTCTTACACTGTTGGTGGGAATGCAAACTAGTACAGCCACTATGGAAAACAGTGTGGAGATTCCTTAAAAAACTGGAAATAGAACTGCCATATTACCCAGCAATACCACTTCTGGGCATACACACTGAGGAAACCAGATCTGAAAGAGACACATGCACCCCAATGTTCATCGCAGCACTGTTTATAATAGCCAGGACATGGAAGCAACCTAGATGCCCATCAGCAGATGAATGGATAAGGAAGCTGTGGGACATATACACCATGGAATTTTACTCAGCCGTCAAAAAGAATTCATTTGAACCAGTCCTAATGAGATGGATGAAACTGGAGCCCCTTATACAGAGTGAAGTAAGCCAGAAAGATAAAGAACATTACAGCATACTAACACATATATATGGAATTTAGAAAGATGGTAACGATAACCCTATATGCAAAACAGAAAAAGAGACACAGAAATACAGAACAGACTTTTGAACTCTGAGGGAGAAGGTGAGGGTGGGATGTTTCAAAAGAACAGCATGTATACTATCTATGGTGAAACAGATCACCAGCCCAGGTGGGATGCATGAGACAAGTGCTCCGGCCTGGTGCACTGGGAAGACCCAGAGGAATCGGGTGGAGAGGGAGATGGGAGGGGGGATCGGGATGGGGAATAAGTGTAAATCTATGGCTGATTCATATCAATGTATGACAAGACCCACTGAAATGTGGTGAAGTAATTAGCCTCCAACTAATAAAAAAAATTAAAAAAAAAAAAAAGAAAAAAAAAAAAAAAGAAAGACCTAGTTCCCCTCCTCATCGCGACCGGAGGCCTCACATCCTTTGAAAACTCCAGAGGTACGCGGAGATCAGTGCCTCCAAAGGAGACGATGCCTGACTCCTCGTGAAACTTGATAGGAGTCCCAGGATTCCTGTGGCACGTGGAAAGGGACCCTTGGTCTCCCGCCTCAGCTGGAGAGGCGTCCCAATTGCCCTGCCAAGCCTCGAGGAGAATCCCGAGTTGTCCTTCGCAAGTAGGCAGCAGTCCTGACGTCGCTGAACAAACAGGTGTGTGGAAGGGCCATCCCCGTCGTAACTCGAGAATATAACCCAGGTTCCCGCCGCAACTCGAGAAAAACCATGAGACTTCTCCCACGCCGCGAGATGAGGCCCGATTCCCCTGCACTGCGTGCAGAGCAATTCCGTGTTGCACATCACACATGAAAGGATCCTTGATTTCCTTCATGGCACTCCGGAGAAACCCCAAGAACACTGTTTCAAGGCTAAAGGGATCCTGAGGTCACTGTAGCAACACGAAAGAGCTCCGTGGACCAGAAATCAACTCGAGATGAGAGATTAGTCCCTGGCTTCGACTCCAGAGGAATACCACCTTACCATAAGCACCTCAAAGGAGGCTTCTCTCAGCTCTAGGTATGTGAGAGGGACCCTGAGTTTGCGGCCTCAAGTGGAATGGACACCGAGATGCCCTGACTCGAAATAAGGCCGGATATCCCTGCAGTGACTTGAATTCAGGCTCGTCTTGCATCTCCCAGGACGAAAGGATGTCTGAATCCCCTGTGGAGACCACAGAGAAAGACCTAGTTCCCCACCTCATCGCGACCGGAGGCCTCACATCCTTTGAAAACTCCAGCGGTATGCGGAGATCAGTGCCTCCAAAGGAGACGATGCCTGACTCCTCTTGAAACTTGATAGGAGTCCCAGGATTCCTGTGGCACGTGGAAAGGGACCCTTGGTCTCCCGCCTCAGCTGGAGAGGCGTCCCAATTGCCCTGCCAAGCCTCAAGGATAATCCCGAGTTGTCCCTCGCAAGTAGGCAGGAGTCCTGTCATCGCTGAAGAAACATGTGTGTGGAATGGCCCTCCCCGTGGTAACTCGAGAATATACCCCAGGTTCCCGCCGCAACTCGAGAAAAACCATGAGACTTCCCCCTCACCGCGAGATGAGGCCCGATTCCCCTGCACGGCGTTGAGAGCAATTCCGTGTTGCACATTACACATGAAACGAGCCTTGATTTCCTTGATGGCACTCCAGAGAAACCCCAAGAACACTGTTTCAAGGCTAGAGGGATCCTGAGGTCACTGTAGCAACACGAAAGAGCTCCGTGGACCAGAAATCAACTCGAGATGAGAGGTTAGTCCCTGGCTTCGACTCCAGAGGAATACCACCTTACCACAAGCACCTCAAACGAGGCTTCTCTCAGCTCTAGGTATGTGAGAAGGACCCTGAGTTTGCAGCCTCAAGTGGAATGGACACGGGGATGCCCTGACTCGAAATAAGGCCGGATATCCCTGCAGTGTCTTGAATGCAAGCTCGTCTTGCATCTCCCAAGATGAAAGGATGTCTCAATCCCCTGTGGAGACCACAGAGAAAGACCTAGTTCCCCACCTCATCGCGACCGGAGGCCTCACATCCTTTGAAAACTCCAGAGGTACGCGAAGATCAGTGCCTCCAAAGGAGACGATGCCTGCCTCCTCGTGAAACTTGATAGGAGTCCCAGGATTCCTGTGGCACGTGGAAAGGGACCCTTGGTCTCCTGCCTCAGCTGGAGAGGCATCCCAATTGCCCTGCCAAGCCTCGAGGAGAATCCCGAGTTGTCCCTCGCAGCTAGGCAGGAGTCCTGACTTCGCTGAACAAACACGTGTGTGGAAGGGCCATCCCCGTCGTAACTCGAGAATCTTCCCCAGGTTCCCGCCGCAACTCGAGAAAAACCATGAGACTTCAACCTCGCCACGAGATGAGGCCCAATTCTCCTGCACTGCGTGCAGAGCAATTCCGTGTTGCACATCACACAGGAAAGGAGCCTCGATTTCCTTGATGGTACTCCAGAGAAACCCCAAGAACACTGTTTCAAGGCTTGAGGGATTCTGAGGTCAGTGTAGCAACACGAAAGAGCTCCGTGGACCAAGTATCAATTCGAGATGAGAGGTTAGTCCCTGGCTTCGACTCCAGAGGAATAGCACCTTACCACAAGCACCTCAAGAGGAGGCTTCTCTCAGCTCTAGGTATGTGAGAGGGACCCTGAGTTTGCGGCCTCAAGTGGAATGGACACCGCGATGCCCTGACTCGAAATAAGGCCGGATATCCCTGCAGTGACTTGAATGCAGGCTCGTCTTGAATCTCCCAAGACAAAAGGATGTCTGAATCCCCTGTGGAGACCACAGAGAAAGACCTAGTTCCCCACCTCATCGCGACCGGAGGCCTCACATCCTTTGAAAACTCCAGAGGTACGCGGAGATCAGTGCCTCCAAAGGAGACGATGCCTGACTCCTCGTGAAACTTGATAGGAGTCCCAGGATTCCTGTGGCAAGTGGAAAGGGACCCTTGGTGTCCCGACTCAGCTGGAGAGGCGTCCCATTGTCCTGCCAAGCCTCGAGGAGAGTCCCGAGTTGTCCCTCGCAACTAGGCAGGAGTCCCGTCGTCGCTGAACAAACACGTGTGTGGAAGGGCCATCCCCGTCGTAACTCGAGAATATACCCCAGGTTCCCGCCGCAACTCGAGAAAAACCATGAGACTTCTCCCACGCCGCGAGATGAGGCCCGATTCCCCTGCACTGCGTGCAGAGCAATTCCGTGTTGCACATCACACATGAAAGGATCCTTGATTTCCTTCATGGCACACCAGAGAAACCCCAAGAACACTGTTTCAAGGCTAGAGGGATCCTGAGGTCACTGTAGCAACACGAAAAAGCTCCGTGGACCAGAAATCAACTCGAGATGAGAGATTAGTCCCTGGCTTCGACTCCAGAGGAATACCACCTTACCATAAGCACCTCAAAGGAGGCTTCTCTCAGCTCTAGGTATGTGAGAGGGACCCTGAGTTTGCGGCCTCAACTGGAATGGACACCGAGATGCCCTGACTCGAAATGAGGCCGGATATCCCTGCAGTGACTTGAATGCAGGCTCGTCTTGCATCTCCCAAGACGAAAGGATGTCTGAATCCCCTGTGGAGACCACAGAGAAAGACCTAGTTCCCCACCTCATCGCGACCGGAGGCCTCACATCCTTTGAAAACTCCAGCGGTATGCGGAGATCAGTGCCTCCAAAGGAGACGATGCCTGACTCCTCATGAAACTTGATAGGAGTCCCAGGATTCCTGTGGCACGTGGAAAGGGACCCTTGGTCTCCCGCCTCAGCTGGAGAGGCGTCCCAATTGCCATTCCAAGCCTCAAGGAGAATCCCGAGTTGTCCCTCACAACTAGGCAGGAGTCCTGACGTCGCTGAAGAAACACGTGTGTGAAATGGCCCTCCCCGTTGTAACACGAGAATATACCCCAGGTTCCCGCCGCAACTCGAGAAAAACCATGAGACCTCCCCCTCGCTGCGAGATGAGGCCCGATTCCCCTGGACGGCGTTGAGAGCAATTCCGTGTTGCACATTACACATGAAACGAGCCTTGATTTCCTTGATGGCACTCCAGAGAAACCCCAAGAACACTGTTTCAACTCTAGAGGGATCCTGAGGTCACTGTAGCAACACGAAAGAGCTCCGTGGACCAGAAATCAACTCGAGATGAGAGGTTAGTCCCTGGCTTCGACTCCAGGGGAATACCACCTTACCACAAGCACCTCAAAGGAGGCTTCTCTCAGCTCTAGGTATGTGAGAGGGACCCTGAGTTTGCGGCCTCAAGTGCAATGAACACCGCGATGCCCTGACTCGAAATAAGGCTGGATATCCCTGCAGTGACTTGAATGCAGGCTCGTCTTGCATCTCCCAAGACGAAAGGATGTCTGAATCCCCTGTGGAGACCACAGAGAAAGACCTAGTTCCCCATCTCATCGCGACCGGAGGCCTCACATCCTTTGAAAACTCCAGAGGTACGCAGAGATCAGTGCCTCCAAAGGAGACGATGCCTGCCTCCTCGTGAAACTTGATAGGAGTCCCAGGATTTCTGTGGCACGTGGAAAGGGACCCTTGGTCCCCCGCCTCAGCTGGAGAGGCGTCCCAATTGCCCTGGCAAGCCTCGAGGAGAATCCCGAGTTGTACCTCACAACTAGGCAGGAATCCTGACGTCGCTGAACAAACACGTGTGTGGAAGAGCCATCCCCGTCGTAACTCGAGAATATAACCCAGGTTCCCGCCTCAATTCGAGAAAAACCATGAGACTTCCCCCTCGTTGCGAGAAGAGGCCTGATTTCCCTGCACTGCGTGCAGAGCAACTCCGTGTTGCACATCACACATGAAAGGAGCCTTGATTTCCTTCATGGTACTCCAGAGAAACCCCAGGAACACTGTTTCAAGGCTAGAGGGATCCTGAGGTCACTGTAGCAACATGAAAGAGCTTCGTGGACCAAAAATCAAATCGAGATGAGAGGTTAGTCCCTGGCTTCAACTCCAGGGGAATACCACCTTACCAGAAGCACCTCAAAGGAGGCTTCTCTCAGCTCTAGGTATGTGAGAGGGACCCTGAGTTTGCGGCCTCAAGTGGAATGGACACCACGATGCCCTGACTCAAAAGATGGCCGGATATCCCTGCAGTGACTTGAATGCAGGATCGTCTTGCATCTCCCAAGACGAAAGGATGTCTGAATCCCCTGCGGAGAACACAGAGAAAGACCTAGTTCCCCACCTCTTCGCGAACAGAGGCCTCACATCCTTTGAAAACTCCAGAGGTACGCGGAGATCAGTGCCTCCAAAGGAGACGATCCCTGACTCCTCGTGAAACTTGATAGGAGTCCCAGGTTTCCTGTGGCACGTGGAAAGGGACATTTGGTCTCGCGCCTCAGCTGGAGAGGCGTCCCAATTGCCCTGCCAAGCCTCGAGGAGAATCCCGAGTTGTCCTTCGCAAGTAGGCAGGAGTCCTGACGTCGCTGAACAAACACGTGTGTGGAAGGGCCATCCCCGTCGTAACTCGAGAATATAACCCAGGTTCCCGCAGCAACTCGAGAAAAACCATGAGACTTCTCCCAGGCAGCGAGATGAGGCCCGATTCCCCTCCACTGCGTGCAGAGCAATTCCGTGTTGCACATCACACATGAAAGGATCCCTGATTTCCTTGATGGCATTCCAGAGAAACCCCAAGAACACTGTTTCAAGGATAGAGGGATCCTGAGGTCACTGTAGCAACACGAAAGAGCTCCGTGGACCAGAAATCAACTCGAGATGAGAGATTAGTCCCTGGCTTCGACTCCAGAGGAATACCACCTTACCTCAAGCACCTCAAAGGAGGCTTCTCTCAGCTCTCGGTATGTGAGAGGGACCCTGAGTTTGCGGCCTCAAGTGGAATGGACACCGAGATGCCCTGACTCGAAATAAGGCTGGATATCCCTGCAGTGACTTGAATGCAGGCTCGTCTTGCATCTCCCAAGACGAAAGGATGTCTGAATCCCCTGTGGAGACCACAGAGAAAGACCTAGTTCCCCACCTCATCGCGACCGGAGGCCTCACATCCTTTGAAAACTCCAGCGGTACGCGTAGATCAGTGCCTCCACAGGGGACGAAGCCTGACTCCTCTTGAAACTTGATAGGAGTCCCAGGATTCCTGTGGCACGTGGAAAGGGACCCTTGGTCTCCCGCCTCAGCTGGAGAGGCGTCCCAATTGCCCTGCCAAGCCTCAAGGAGAATCCCGAGTTGTCCCTCACAACTAGGCAGGAGTCCTGACGTTGCTGAACAAACACGTGTGTGGAATGTCCTCCCAGTGGTAACTCGAGAATATACCCCAGGTTCCCGCCGCAACTCGAGAAAAACCATGAGACTTCTCCCACGCCGCGAGATGAGGCCCGATTCCCCTGCACTGCATGCAGAGCAACTCCGTGTTGCACATCACACATGAAAGGATCCTTGATTTCCTTCATGGCACTCCAGAGAAAACCCAAGAACACTGTTTCAAGGCTAGAAGGATCCTGAGGTCACTGTAGCAACACGAAAGAGCTCCGTGGACCAGAAATCAACTCGAGAAGAGAGATTAGTCCCTGGCTTCGACACCAGAGGAATACCACCTTACCACAAGCACCTCAAAGGAGGCTTCTCTCAGCTCTAGGTATGTGAGAGGGACCCTGAGTTTGCGGCCTCAAGTGGAATGGACACCGAGATGCCCTGGCTCGAAATAAGGCCGGATATCCCGGCAGTGACTTGAATGCAGGCTCGTCTTGCATCTCCCAAGACGAAAGGATGTCTGAATCCCCTGTGGAGACCACAGAGAAAGACCTAGTTCCTTGGTCTAGTTCTGTGAAAAATACCGTTGGTAGCTTGATAGGCATTGCATTGAATCTATAGATTGCTTTGGGTAGAAGAGCCATTTTGACAATATTGATTCTTCCAATCCATGAACACGGTATGTTTCTCCATCTGTTTGTGTCCTCTCTGATTTCTTTCATCAGTGTTTTATAGTTTTCTATGTATAGGTCTTTTGTTTCTTTAGGTAGATATACTCCTAAGTATTTTATTCTTTTTGTTGCAATGGTGAATGGTATTGTTTCCTTAATTTCTCTTTCTGTTTTTTCATCGTTAGTATATAGGAATGCAAGGGATTTCTGTGTGTTAATTTTATATCCTGCAACTTTACTATATTCATTGATTAGTTCTAGTAATTTTCTGGTAGAGTCTTTAGGGTTTTCTATATAGAGGATCATGTCATCACAGAACTAGACCAAAGAATTTCACAATTTGTATGGAAATACAAAAAACCTCGAATAGCCAAAGTAATCTTGAAAAAGAAGAATGGAACTGGAGGAATCAACCTGCCTGACTTCAGACTCTACTACAAAGCCACAGTCATCAAGACAGTGTGGTACTGGCACAAAGACAGAAATATAGACCAATGGCACAGAATAGAAAGCCCAGAGATAAATCCACGAACCTATGGACACCTTATCTTTGACAAAGGAGGCAAGGATATACAATGGAAAAAAGACAACCTCTTTAACAAGTGGTGCTGGGAAAACTGGTCAACCACTTGCAAAAGAATGAAACTAGAACACTTTCTAACACCATACACAAAAATAAACTCAAAATGGATTAACGATCTAAATGTAAGACCAGAAACTATAAAACTCCTAGAGGAGAACATAGGCAACACACTCTCCGACATAAATCACAGCAAGATCCTCTATGACCCACCTCCCAGAATATTGGAAATAAAAGCAAAACTAAACAAATGGGATCTAATGAAACTTAAAAGCTTTTGCACTACAAAAGAAACTATAAGTAAGGTGAAAAGACAGCCGTCAGATTGGGAGAAAAAGTAGCAAATGAAGAAACAGACAAAGGATTAATCTCAAAAATATACAAGCAACTCCTGCAGCTCAATTCCAGAAAAATAAATGACCCAATCCAAAAATGGGCCAGAGAACTAAACAGACATTTCTCCAAAGAAGACATACAGATGGCTAACAAACACATGAAAAGGTGCTCAACATCACTCATTATTAGAGAAATGCAAATCAAAACCACAATGAGGTACCATTACACACCAGTCAGGATGGCTGCTATCCAAAAGTCTACAAGCAATAAATGCTGGAGAGGCTGTGGAGAAAAGGGAACCCTCTTACACTGTTGGTGGGAATGCAAACTAGTACAGCCACTATGGAAAACAGTGTGGAGATTCCTTAAAAAACTGGAAATAGAACTGCCATATTACCCAGCAATACCACTTCTGGGCATACACACTGAGGAAACCAGATCTGAAAGAGACACATGCACCCCAATGTTCATCGCAGCACTGTTTATAATAGCCAGGACATGGAAGCAACCTAGATGCCCATCAGCAGATGAATGGATAAGGAAGCTGTGGGACATATACACCATGGAATTTTACTCAGCCGTCAAAAAGAATTCATTTGAACCAGTCCTAATGAGATGGATGAAACTGGAGCCCCTTATACAGAGTGAAGTAAGCCAGAAAGATAAAGAACATTACAGCATACTAACACATATATATGGAATTTAGAAAGATGGTAACGATAACCCTATATGCAAAACAGAAAAAGAGACACAGAAATACAGAACAGACTTTTGAACTCTGAGGGAGAAGGTGAGGGTGGGATGTTTCAAAAGAACAGCATGTATACTATCTATGGTGAAACAGATCACCAGCCCAGGTGGGATGCATGAGACAAGTGCTCCGGCCTGGTGCACTGGGAAGACCCAGAGGAATCGGGTGGAGAGGGAGATGGGAGGGGGGATCGGGATGGGGAATAAGTGTAAATCTATGGCTGATTCATATCAATGTATGACAAGACCCACTGAAATGTGGTGAAGTAATTAGCCTCCAACTAATAAAAAAAATTAAAAAAAAAAAAAAAGAAAAAAAAAAAAAAAAAAAAGAAAGACCTAGTTCCCCTCCTCATCGCGACCAGAGGCCTCACATCCTTTGAAAACTCCAGAGGTAAGCGGAGATCAGTGTCTCCAAAGGAGACGATGCCTGACTCCTCTTGAAACTTGATAGGAGTCCCAGGATTCCTGTGGCACGTGGAAAGGGACCCTTGGTCTCCCGCCTCAGCTGGAGAGGCGTCCCAATTGCCCTGCGAAGCCTCAAGGAGAATCCCGAATTGTCCCTCACAACTAGGCAGGAGTCCTGACGTTGCTGAACAAACACGTGTGTGGAATGGCCCTCCCAGTGGTAACTCGAGAATATACACCAGGTTCCCGCCGCAACTCGAGAAAAACCATGAGACTTCTCCCACGCCGCGAGATGAGGCCCGATTCCCCTGCACTGCGTGCAGAGCAATTCCGTGTTGCACATCACACATGAAAGGATCCTTGATTTCCTTCATGGCACTCCAGAGAAACCCCAAGAACACTGTTTCAAGGTTAGAGGGATCCTGAGGTCACTGTAGCAACACGAAAGAGCTCCGTGGAACAGATATCAATTCGAGATGAGAGGTTAGTCCCTGGCTTCGACTCCAGAGGAATACCACCTTACCACAAGCACCTCAAAGGAGGCTTCTCTCAGCTCTAGGTATGTGAGAGGGACCCTGAGTTTGCGGCCTCAAGTGGAATGGACACCGCGATGCCCTGGCTTGAAATAAGGCCGGATATCCCGGCAGTGACTTGAATGCAGGCTCGTCTTGCATCTCCCAAGACAAAAGGATGTCTGAATCCCCTGTGGAGACCACAGAGAAAGACCTAGTTCCCCACCTCATCGCGACCGGAGGCCTCACATCCTTTGAAAACTCCAGAGGTACGCGGAGATCAGTGCCTCCAAAGGAGACGATGCCTGCCTCCTCGTGAAACTTGATAGGAGTCCCAGGATTCCTGTGGCACGTGGAAAGGGACCCTTGGTCTCCCGCCTCAGCTGGAGAGGCGTCCCAATTGCCCTGCCAAGCCTCGAGGAGAATCCCGAGTTCTCCCTCGCAACTAGGCAGGAGTCCTGACCTCGCTGAACAAACACGTGTGTGGAAGGGCCATCCACGCCCTAACTCGAGAATTTACCCCAGGTTTCCGCCGCAACTCGAGAAAAACCATGAGACTTCCCCCTCGTCGCGAGAAGAGGCCCGATTCCCCTGCACTGCGTGCAGAGCAATTCCGTGTTGCACATCACACAGGAAAGGATCCTTGATTTCCTTCATGGCACTCCAGAGAAACCCCAAGAACACTGTTTCAAGGCTAAAGGGATCCTGAGGTCAATGTAGCAACACGAAAGAGCTCCGTGGACCAGAAATCAACTCGAGATGAGAGGTTAGTCCCTGGCTTCGACTCCAGAGGAATAGCACCTTACCATAAGCACCTCAAGCGGAGGCTTCTCTCAGCTCTAGGTATGTGAGAGGGACCCTGAGTTTGCGGCCTCAAGTGGAATGGACACCGAGATGCCCTGACTCGAAATAAGGCCGGATATCCCTGCAGTGACTTGAATTCAGGCTCGTCTTGCATCTCCCAAGACGAAAGGATGTCTGAATCCCCTGTGGAGACCACAGAGAAAGACCTAGTTCCCCACCTCATCGCGACCGGAGGCCTCACATCCTTTGAAAACTCCAGCGGTATGCGGAGATCAGTGCCTCCAAAGGAGACGATGCCTGACTCCTCTTGAAACTTGATAGGAGTCCCAGGATTCCTGTGGCACGTGGAAAGGGACCCTTGGTCTCCCGCCTCAGCTGGAGAGGCGTCCCAATTGCCCTGCCAAGCCTCAAGGATAATCCCGAGTTGTCCCTCGCAAGTAGGCAGGAGTCCTGTCATCGCTGAAGAAACATGTGTGTGGAATGGCCCTCCCCGTGGTAACTCGAGAATATACCCCAGGTTCCCGCCGCAACTCGAGAAAAACCATGAGACTTCCCCCTCACCGCGAGATGAGGCCCGATTCCCCTGCACGGCGTTGAGAGCAATTCCGTGTTGCACATTACACATGAAACGAGCCTTGATTTCCTTGATGGCACTCCAGAGAAACCCCAAGAACACTGTTTCAAGGCTAGAGGGATCCTGAGGTCACTGTAGCAACACGAAAGAGCTCCGTGGACCAGAAATCAACTCGAGATGAGAGGTTAGTCCCTGGCTTCGACTCCAGAGGAATACCACCTTACCACAAGCACCTCAAACGAGGCTTCTCTCAGCTCTAGGTATGTGAGAAGGACCCTGAGTTTGCAGCCTCAAGTGGAATGGACACGGGGATGCCCTGACTCGAAATAAGGCCGGATATCCCTGCAGTGTCTTGAATGCAAGCTCGTCTTGCATCTCCCAAGATGAAAGGATGTCTCAATCCCCTGTGGAGACCACAGAGAAAGACCTAGTTCCCCACCTCATCGCGACCGGAGGCCTCACATCCTTTGAAAACTCCAGAGGTACGCGAAGATCAGTGCCTCCAAAGGAGACGATGCCTGCCTCCTCGTGAAACTTGATAGGAGTCCCAGGATTCCTGTGGCACGTGGAAAGGGACCCTTGGTCTCCCGCCTCAGCTGGAGAGGCATCCCAATTGCCCTGCCAAGCCTCGAGGAGAATCCCGAGTTGTCCCTCGCAGCTAGGCAGGAGTCCTGACTTCGCTGAACAAACACGTGTGTGGAAGGGCCATCCCCGTCGTAACTCGAGAATATACCCCAGGTTCCCGCCGCAACTCGAGAAAAACCATGAGACTTCAACCTCGCCACGAGATGAGGCCCAATTCTCCTGCACTGCGTGCCGAGCAATTCCGTGTTGCACATCACACAGGAAAGGAGCCTCGATTTCCTTGATGGTACTCCAGAGAAACCCCAAGAACACTGTTTCAAGGCTTGAGGGATCCTGAGGTCAGTGTAGCAACACGAAAGAGCTCCGTGGACCAAGTATCAATTCGAGATGAGAGGTTAGTCCCTGGCTTCGACTCCAGAGGAATAGCACCTTACCACAAGCACCTCAAGAGGAGGCTTCTCTCAGCTCTAGGTATGTGAGAGGGACCCTGAGTTTGCGGCCTCAAGTGGAATGGACACCGCGATGCCCTGACTCGAAATAAGGCCGGATATCCCTGCAGTGACTTGAATGCAGGCTCGTCTTGAATCTTCCAAGACAAAAGGATGTCTGAATCCCCTGTGGAGACCACAGAGAAAGACCTAGTTCCCCACCTCATCGCGACCGGAGGCCTCACATCCTTTGAAAACTCCAGAGGTACGCGGAGATCAGTGCCTCCAAAGGAGACGATGCCTGACTCCTCGTGAATCTTGATAGGAGTCCCAGGATTCCTGTGGCAAGTGGAAAGGGACCCTTGGTGTCCCGACTCAGCTGGAGAGGCGTCCCATTGCCCTGCCAAGCCTCGAGGAGAGTCCCGAGTTGTCCCTCGCAACTAGGCAGGAGTCCCGTCGTCGCTGAACAAACACGTGTGTGGAAGGGCCATCCCCGTCGTAACTCGAGAATATACCCCAGGTTCCCGCCGCAACTCGAGAAAAACCATGAGACTTCTCCCACGCCGCGAGATGAGGCCCGATTCCCCTGCACTGCGTGCAGAGCAATTCCGTGTTGCACATCACACATGAAAGGATCCTTGATTTCCTTCATGGCACTCCAGAGAAACCCCAAGAACACTGTTTCAAGGCTAGAGGGATCCTGAGGTCACTGTAGCAACACGAAAAAGCTCCGTGGACCAGAAATCAACTCGAGATGAGAGATTAGTCCCTGGCTTCGACTCCAGAGGAATACCACCTTACCATAAGCACCTCAAAGGAGGCTTCTCTCAGCTCTAGGTATGTGAGAGGGACCCTGAGTTTGCGGCCTCAACTGGAATGGACACCGAGATGCCCTGACTCGAAATGAGGCCGGATATCCCTGCAGTGACTTGAATGCAGGCTCGTCTTGCATCTCCCAAGACGAAAGGATGTCTGAATCCCCTGTGGAGACCACAGAGAAAGACCTAGTTCCCCACCTCATCGCGACCGGAGGCCTCACATCCTTTGAAAATTTCAGCGGTACGCGGAGATCAGTGCCTCCAAAGGAGACGATGCCTGACTCCTCATGAAACTTGATAGGAGTCCCAGGATTCCTGTGGCACGTGGAAAGGGACCCTTGGTCTCCCGCCTCAGCTGGAGAGGCGTCCCATTGCCCTGCCAAGCCTCGAGGAGAGTCCCGAGTTGTCCCTCGCAACTAGGCAGGAGTCCTGACGTCGCTGAACAAACACGTGTGTGGAAGGGCCATCCCCGCCGTAACTCGAGAATATACCCCAGGTTCCCGCCGCAACTCGAGAAAAATCATGAGACTTCCCCCTCGTCGCGAGAAGAGGCCCGATTCCCCTGCACTGAGTGCAGAGCAATTCCCTGTTGCACATCACACAGGAAAGGAGCCTTGATTTCCTTGATGGCACTCCAGAGAAACCCCCGGAACACTGTTTCAAGGCTAGTGGGATCCTGACATCACTGTAGCAACACGAAAGGGCTCCCTGGACCAAGAATCAACTCGAGATGAGAGGTTAGTCCCTGGCTTCGACTCCAGAGGAATAGCACCTTACCACAAGCACCTCAAGAGGAGACTTCTCTCAGTTCTAGTTATGTGAGAGGGATCCTGAGTTTGCGACCTCAAGTGGGATGGACACCCCGATGCCCTGACTCGAAATAAGGCCGGATATCCCTGCAGTGACTTGAATGCAGGCTCGTCTTGCATCTCCCAAGACGAAAGGATGTCTGAATCCCCTGCGGAGACCACAGAGAAAGACCAAGTTCCCCACCTCATCGCGACCGGAGGCCTCACATCCTTTGAAAACTCCAGAGGTACGCGGAGATCAGTGCCTCCAAAGGAGACGATGCCTGACTCCTCGTGAAACTTGATAGGAGTCCCAGGATTCCTGTGGCACGTGGAAAAGGACCCTTGGTCTCCCGCCTCAGCTGGAGAGGCGTCCCAATTGCCCTGCCAAGCCTCGAGGAGAATCCCGAGTTGTCCCTCGCAACTAGGCAGGAGTCCTGACGTCTCTGAACAAACACGTGTGTGGAAGGGCCATCCCCGCCGTAACTCGAGAATTTATCCCAGGTTACCGCCGCAACTCGAGAAAAACCATGAGACTTCCCCCTCGTCGCGAGAAGAGGCCCGATTCCCCTGCACTGCGTGCAGAGCAATTCCGTGTTGCACATCACACAGGAAAGGAGCCTTGATTTCCTTCATGGTACTCCAGAGAAACCCCAAGAACACTGTTTCAAGGCTAGAGGGATACTGAGGTCATTGTAGCAACACGAAAGGGCTCCGTGGACCAAGAATCAACTCGAGATGAGAGGTTAGTCCCTGGCTTCGACTCCAGAGGAATAGCACCTTACCACAAGCACCTCAAGAGGAGGCTTCTCTCAGCTCTAGGTATGTGAGAGGGACCCTGAGTTTGCGGGCTCAAGTGGAATGGACACCCCGATGCCCTGACTCGAAATAAGGCCGGACATCCCTGCAGTGACTTGAATGCAGGCTCGTCTTGCATCTCCCAAGACGAAAGGATGTCTGAATCCCCTGTGGAGACCACAGAGAAAGACCTAGTTCCCCACCTCATCGCGACCGGAGGCCTCACATCCTTTGAAAACTCCAGAGGTATGCAGAGATCAGTGCCTCCAAAGGAGACGATGCCTGACTCCTCTTGAAACTTGATAGGAGTCCCAGGATTCCTGTGGCACGTGGAAAGGGACCCTTGGTCTCCCGCCTCAGCTGGAGAGGCGTTCCAATTGCCCTGCCAAGCCTCGAGGAGAATCCCGAGTTGTCCCTCGCAACTAGGCAGGAGTCCTGACGTCGCTGAACAAACACGTGTGTAGAAGGGCCATCCCCGACGTAACTCGAGACTATACCCCAGGTTCCCGCCGCAACTCGAGAAAAACCATGAGCCTTCCCCCTCGCCGCGAGAAGAGGCCCGATTCCACTGCACTGCGTGCAGAGCAATTCCGTGTTGCACATCACACATGAAAGGAGCCTTGATTTCCTTGATGGCACTCCAGAGAAACCCCAAGAACACTGTTTCAAGGCTAGAGGGATCCTGAGGTCATTGTAGCAACACGAAAGAGCTCCGTGGACCAAGAATCAACTCGAGATGAGAGGTTAGTCCCTGGCTTCGCCTCCAGAGGAATACCACCTTACCACAAGCACCTCAAGAGGAGTCTTCTCTCAGCTCTAGGTATGTGAGAAGGACCCTGAGTTTGCGGCCTCAAGTGGAATGGACTCCGCGATGCCCTGACTCGAAATAAGGCCGGATATCCCTGCAGTGACTTGAATGCAGGCTCGTCTTGCATCTCCCAAGACGAAAGAATGTCTGAATCCCCTGTGGAGACCACAGAGAAAGACCTAGTTCCTTGGTCTAGTTCTGTGAAAAATACCGTTGGTAGCTTGATAGGGATTGCATTGAATCTATAGATTGCTTTCGTTAGAATAGCCATTTTGACAATATTGATTCTTCCAATCCATGAACACGGGATGTTTCTCCATCTGTTTGTGTCCTCTTTGATTTCTTTCATCAGTGTTTTATAGTTTTCTATGTATAGGTCTTTTGTTTCTTTAGGTAGATATACTCCTAAGTATTTTATTCTTTTTGTTGCAATGGTGAATGGTATTGTTTCCTTAATTTCTCTTTCTGTTTTTTCATCGTTAGTATATAGGAATGCAAGGGATTTCTGTGTGTTAATTTTATATCCTGCAACTTTACTATATTCATTGATTAGTTCTAGTAATTTTCTGGTAGAGTCTTTAGGGTTTTCTATATAGAGGATCATGTCATCACAGAACTAGACCAAAGAATTTCACAATTTGTATGGAAATACAAAAAACGTCGAATAGCCAAAGTAATCTTGAAAAAGAAGAATGGAACTGGAGGAATCAACCTGCCTGACTTCAGACTCTACTACAAAGCCACAGTCATCAAGACAGTGTGGTACTGGCACAAAGACAGAAATATAGACCAATGGAACAGAACAGAAAGCCCAGAGATAAATCCACGAACCTATGGACACCTTATCTTTGACAAAGGAGGCAAGGATATACAATGGAAAAAAGACAACCTCTTTAACAAGTGGTGCTGGGAAAACTGGTCAACCACTTGCAAAAGAATGAAACTAGAACACTTTCTAACACCATACACAAAAATAAACTCAAAATGGATTAAAGATCTAAATGTAAGACCAGAAACTATAAAACTCCTAGAGGAGAACATAGGCAAAACACTCTCCGACATAAATCACAGCAAGATCCTCTATGACCCACCTCCCAGAATATTGGAAATAAAAGCAAAACTAAACAAATGGTATCTAATGAAACTTAAAAGCTTTTGCACTACAAAAGAAACTATAAGTAAGGTGAAAAGACAGCCGTCAGATTGGGAGAAAATAATAGCAAATGAAGAAACAGACAAAGGATTAATCTCAAAAATATACAAGCAACTCCTGCAGCTCAATTCCAGAAAAATAAATGACCCAATCCAAAAATGGGCCAGAGAACTAAACAGACATTTCTCCAAAGAAGACATATAGATGGCTAACAAACACATGAAAAGGTGCTCAACATCACTCATTATTAGAGAAATGCAAATCAAAACCACAATGAGGTACCATTACACACCAGTCAGGATGGCTGCTATCCAAAAGTCTACAAGCAATAAATGCTGGAGAGGCTGTGGAGAAAAGGGAACCCTCTTACACTGTTGGTGGGAATGCAAACTAGTACAGCCACTATGGAAAACAGTGTGGAGTTTCCTTAAAAAACTGGAAATAGAACTGCCATATTACCCAGCAATACCACTTCTGGGCATACACACTGAGGAAACCAGATCTGAAAGAGACACATGCACCCCAATGTTCATCGCAGCACTGTTTATAATAGCCAGGACATGGAAGCAACCTAGATGCCCATCAGCAGATGAATGGATAAGGAAGCTGTGGGACATATACACCATGGAATTTTACTCAGCCGTCAAAAAGAATTCATTTGAACCAGTCCTAATGAGATGGATGAAACTGGAGCCCCTTATACAGAGTGAAGTAAGCCAGAAAGATAAAGAACATTACAGCATACTAACACATATATATGGAATTTAGAAAGATGGTAACGATAACCCTATATGCAAAACAGAAAAAGAGACACAGAAATACAGAACAGACTTTTGAACTCTGTGGGAGAAGGTGAGGGTGGGATGTTTCAAAAGAACAGCATGTATACTATCTATGGTGAAACAGATCACCAGCCCAGGTGGGATGCATGAGACAAGTGCTCCGGCCTGGTGCACTGGGAAGACCCAGAGGAATCGGGTGGAGAGGGAGATGGGAGGGGGGATCGGGATGGGGAATAAGTGTAAATCTATGGCTGATTCATATCAATGTATGACAAGACCCACTGAAATGTTGTGAAGTAATTAGCCTCCAACTAATAAAAAAAAATTAAAAAAAAAAAAAAAAGAAAAAAAAAAAAAAAAAAAAGAAAGACCTAGTTCCCCTCCTCATCGCGACCGGAGGCCTCACATCCTTTGAAAACTCCAGAGGAACGCGGAGATCAGTGCCTCCAAAGGAGACGATGCCTGACTCCTCGTGAAACTTGATAGGAGTCCCAGGATTCCTGTGGCACGTGGAAAGGGACCCTTGGTCTCGCGCCTCAGCTGGAGAGGCATCCCAATTGCCCTGCCAAGCCTCGAGGAGAATCCCGAGTTGTCCTTCGCAAGTAGGCAGAAGTCCTGACGTCGCTGAACAAACACGTGTGTGGAAGGGCCATCCCCGTCGTAACTCGAGAATATACCCCAGGTTCCCGCCGCAACTCGAGAAAAACCATGAGACTTATCCCACACCACGAGATGAGGCCCGATTCCCCTCCACTGCGTGCAGAGCAATTCCGTGTTGCACATCACACATGAAAGGATCCTTGATTTCCTTCATGGCACTCCAGAGAAACCCCAAGAACACTGTTTCAAGGCTAAAGGGATCCTGAGGTCACTGTAGCAACATGAAAGAGCTCCGTGGACCAGAAATCAACTCGAGATGAGAGATTAGTCCCTGGCTTCGACTCCAGAGGAATACCACCTTACCACAAGCACCTCAAAGGAGGCTTCTCTCAGCTCTAGGTATGTGAGAGGGACCCTGAGTTTGCGGCCTCAAGTGGAATGGACACTGAGATGCCCTGACTCGAAATAAGGCCGGATATCCCTGCAGTGACTTGAATTCAGGCTCGTCTTGCATCTCCCAAGACGAAAGGATGTCTGAATCCCCTGTGGAGACCACAGAGAAAGACCTAGTTCCCCACCTCATCGCGACCGGAGGCCTCACAACCTTTTAAAACTCCAGCGGTATGCGGAGATGAGTGCCTCCAAAGGAGACGATGCCTGACTCCTATTGAAACTTGATAGGAGTCCCAGGATTCCTGTGGCACGTGGAAAGGGACCCTTGGTCTCCTGCCTCAGCTGGAGAGGCGTCCCAATTGCCCTGCCAAGCCTCGAGGAGAATCCCGAGTTGTCCCTCGCAACTAGGCAGGAGTCCTGTCATCGCTGAAGAAACATGTGTGTGGAATGGCCCTCCCCGTGGTAACTCGAGAATATACCCCAGGTTCCCGCCGCAACTCGAGAAAAACCATGAGACTTCCCCCTCGCCGCGAGATGAGGCCCGATTCCCCTGCACGGCATTGAGAGCAATTCCGCGTTGCACATTACACATGAAACGAGCCTTGATTTCCTTGATGGCACTCCAGAGAAACCCCAAGAACACTGTTTCAAGGCTAGAGGGATCCTGAGGTCACTGTAGCAACACGAAAGAGCTCCGTGGACCAGAAATCAACTCGAGATGAGAGGTTAGTCCCTGGCTTCGACTCCAGAGGAATCCCACCTTACCACAAGCACCTCAAAGGAGGCTTCTCTCAGCTCTAGGTATGTGAGAAGGACCCTGAGTTTGCAGCCTCAAGTGGAATGGACACTGCGATGCCCTGACTCGAAATAAGGCTGAATTTCCCTGCAGTGACTTGAATGCAGGCTCGTCTTGCATCTCCCAAGATGAAAGGATGTCTGAATCCCCTGTGGAGACCACAGAGAAAGAGCTAGTTCCCCACCTCATCGCGACCGGAGGCCTCACATCCTTTGAAAACTCCAGAGGTACGCGGAGATCAGTGCCTCCAAAGGAGACGATGCCTACCTCCTCGTGAAACTTGATAGGAGTCATAGGATTCCTGTGGCAGGTGAAAAGGGACCCTTGGTCTCCCGCCTCAGCTGGAGAGGCGTCCCAATTGCCCTGCCAAGCCTCGAGGAGAATCCCGAGTTGTTCCTCGCAACTAGGCAGGAGTCCTAACGTCGCTGAACAAAAACGTGTGTGGAAGGGCCATCCCCGTCGTAACTCGAGAATTTACCCCAGGTTCCCGCCGCAACTCGAGAAAAACCATGAGACTTCAACCTCGCCACGAGATGAGGCCCAATTCCTCTGCACTGCGTGCAGAGCAATTCCGTGTTGCACATCACACAGGAAAGGAGCCTTGATTTCCTTGATGGTACTCCAGAGAAACCCCAAGAACACTGTTTCAAGGCTTGAGGGATCCTGAGGTCACTGTAGCAACAGGAAAGAGCTCCGTGGACCAAGAATCAACTCGAGATGAGAGGTGAGTCCCAGGCTTCGACTCCAGAGGAATAGCACCTTACCACAAGCACCTCAAGAGGAGGCTTCTCTCAGCTCTAGGTATGTGAGAGGGACCCTGAGTTTGCAGCCTCAAGTGGAATGGACACCGCGATGCCCTGACTCGAAATAAGGCCGGATATCCCTGCAGTGACTTGAATGCAGGCTCGTCTTGCATCTCCCAAGACAAAAGGATGTCTGAATCCCCTGTGGAGACCACAGAGAAAGACCTAGTTCCCCACCTCATCGCGACCGGAGTCTCATATCCTTTGAAAACTCCTGAGGTACGCGGAGATCAGTGCCTCCAAAGGAGACGATGCCTGACTCCTCGTGAATCTTGATAGGACTCCCAGGATTCCTGTGGCACGTGGAAAGGGACACTTGGTCTCCCGCCTCAACTGGAGAAGCATCCCAATTGCCCTGCCAAGCCTCAAGGAGAATCCCGAGTTGTCCCTCGCAACTAGGCAGGAGTCGTGACGTCGCTGAACAAACACGTGTTTGGAAGGGCCATCCCCGCCGTAACTCGAGAATATACCCCAGGTGCCCGCCGCAACTCGAGAAAAATCATGAGACTTCCCCCTCGTCGCGAGATGAGGCCCGATTCCCCTGCACTGCGTGCAGAGCAATTCCGTGTTGCACATCACACAGGAAAGGAGCCTTGATTTCCTTGATGGCACTCCAGAGAAACCCCAAGAACACTGTTTCAAGGCTAGAGGGATAGTGAGGTCACTGTAGCAACACGAAAGGGCTCCGTGGACCAAGAGTCAACTCGAGATGAGAGGTTAGTCCCTGGCTTCGACTCCAGAGGAATACCACCTTACCACAAGCACCTCAAGAGGAGGCTTCTCTCAGCTCTAGGTTTGTGAGAGGGACCCTGAGTTTGCGGCCTCAAGTGGAATGGACACCCCGATGCCCTGACTCGAAATAAGGGCGGATATCCCTGCAGTGACTTGAATGCAGGCTCATCTTGCATCTCCCAAGACGAAAGGATGTCTGAATCCCCTGTGGAGACCACAGAGAAAAACCTAGTTCCCCACCTCATCGCGACCGGAGGCCTCACATCCTTTGAAAACTCCAGAGGTACGCAGAGATCAGTGCCTCCAAAGAAGACGATGCCTGACTCCTCTTGAAACGTGATAGGACTCCCAGGATTCCTGTGGCACGTGGAAAGGGACCCTTGGTCTCCCGCCTCAGCTGGAGAGGCGTTCCAATTGCCCTGCCAAGCCTCGAGGAGAATCCCGAGTTGTCCCTCGCAACTAGGCAGGAGTCCTGACGTCGCTGAACAAACACGTGTTTGGAAGGGCCATCCCCGTCGTAACTCGAGAATATACCCCAGGTTCCCGCCGCAACTCGAGAAAAACAATGAGCTTTCCCCCTCGCCGCGAGATGAGGCCCGATTCCCCTGCACTGCGTGCAGAGCAATTCCGTGTTGCACATCACACATGAAAGGAGCCTTGATTTCCTTGATGGCACTCCAGAGAAACCCCAAGAACACTGTTTCAAGGCTAGAGGGATCCTGAGTTCATTGTAGCAACACGAAAGAGCTCAGTGGACCAAGAATCAACTCGAGATGAGAGGTTAATCCCTGGCTTCGCCTCCAGAGGAATACCACCTTACCATAAGCACCTCAAGAGAAGGCTTCTCTCAGCTCTAGGTATGTGAGAGGGACCCTGAGTTTGCGGCCTCAAGTGGAATGGACACCGAGATGCCCTGACTCGAAATAAGGCGGGATATCCCTGCAGTGACTTGAATGCAGGCTCGTCTTGCATCTCCCAAGACGAAAGAATGTCTGAATCCCCTGTGGAGACCACAGAGAAAGACCTAGTTCCTTGGTCTAGTCCTGTGAAAAATACCGTTGGTAGCTTGATAGGGATTGCATTGAATCTATAGATTGCTTTCGTTAGAATAGCCATTTTGACAATATTGATTCTTCCAATCCATGAACACGGTATGTTTCTCCATCTGTTTGTGTCCTCTCTGATTTCTTTCATCAGTGTTTTATAGTTTTCTATGTATAGGTCTTTTGTTTCTTTAGGTAGATATACTCCTAAGTATTTTATTCTTTTTGTTGCAATGGTGAATGGTATTGTTTCCTTAATTTCTCTTTCTGTTTTTTCATCGTTAGTATATAGGAATGCAAGGGATTTCTGTGTGTTAATTTTATATCCTGCAACTTTACTATATTCATTGATTAGTTCTAGTAATTTTCTGGTAGAGTCTTTAGGGTTTTCTATATAGAGGATCATGTCATCACAGAACTAGACCAAAGAATTTCACAATTTGTATGGAAATACAAAAAACCTCGAATAGCCAAAGTAATCTTGAAAAAGAAGAATGGAACTGGAGGAATCAACCTGCCTGACTTCAGACTCTACTACAAAGCCACAGTCATCAAGACAGTGTGGTACTGGCACAAAGACAGAAATATAGACCAATGGAACAGAACAGAAAGCCCAGAGATAAATCCACGAACCTATGGACACCTTATCTTTGACAAAGGAGGCAAGGATATACAATGGAAAAAAGACAACCTCTTTAACAAGTGGTGCTGGGAAAACTGGTCAACCACTTGCAAAAGAATGAAACTAGAACACTTTCTAACACCATACACAAAAATAAACTCAAAATGGATTAAAGATCTAAATGTAAGACCAGAAACTATAAAACTCCTAGAGGAGAACATAGGCAAAACACTCTCCGACATAAATCACAGCAAGATCCTCTATGACCCACCTCCCAGAATATTGGAAATAAAAGCAAAACTAAACAAATGGGATCTAATGAAACTTAAAAGCTTTTGCACTACAAAAGAAACTATAAGTAAGGTGAAAAGACAGCCGTCAGATTGGGAGAAAATAATAGCAAATGAAGAAACAGACAAAGGATTAATCTCAAAAATATACAAGCAACTCCTGCAGCTCAATTCCAGAAAAATAAATGACCCAATCCAAAAATGGGCCAGAGAACTAAACAGACATTTCTCCAAAGAAGACATACAGATGGCTAACAAACACATGGAAAGGTGCTCAACATCACTCATTATTAGAGAAATGCAAATCAAAACCACAATGAGGTACCATTACACACCAGTCAGGATGGCTGCTATCCAAAAGTCTACAAGCAATAAATGCTGGAGAGGCTGTGGAGAAAAGGGAACCCTCTTACACTGTCGGTGGGAATGCAAACTAGTACAGCCACTATGGAAAACAGTGTGGAGATTCCTTAAAAAACTGGAAATAGAACTGCCATATTACCCAGCAATACCACTTCTGGGCATACACACTGAGGAAACCAGATCTGAAAGAGACACATGCACCCCAATGTTCATCGCAGCACTGTTTATAATAGCCAGGACATGGAAGCAACCTAGATGCCCATCAGCAGATGAATGGATAAGGAAGCTGTGGGACATATACACCATGGAATTTTACTCAGCCGTCAAAAAGAATTCATTTGAACCAGTCCTAATGAGATGGATGAAACTGGAGCCCCTTATACAGAGTGAAGTAAGCCAGAAAGATAAAGAACATTACAGCATACTAACACATATATATGGAATTTAGAAAGATGGTAACGATAACCCTATATGCAAAACAGAAAAAGAGACACAGAAATACAGAACAGACTTTTGAACTCTGTGGGAGAAGGTGAGGGTGGGATGTTTCAAAAGAACAGCATGTATACTATCTATGGTGAAACAGATCACCAGCACAGGTGGGATGCATGAGACAAGTGCTCCGGCCTGGTGCACTGGGAAGACCCAGAGGAATCGGGTGGAGAGGGAGATGGAAGGTGGGATCGGGATGGGGAATAAGTGTAAATCTATGGCTGATTCATATCAATGTATGACAAGACCCACTGAAATGTTGTGAAGTAATTAGCCACCAACTAATAAAAAAAAAGTAAAAAAAAAAAAAAAAAAAAAGAAAAAAAAAAAAAAAAAAAGAAAGACCTAGTTCCCCTCCTCATCGCGACCGGAGGCCTCACATCCTTTGAAAACTCCAGAGGAACGCGGAGATCAGTGCCTCCAAAGGAGACGATGCCTGACTCCTCGTGAAACTTGATAGGAGTCCCAGGATTCCTGTGGCACGTGGAAAGGGACCCTTGGTGTCCCGACTCAGCTGGAGAGGCGTCCCAATTGCCCTGCCAAGCCTCGAGGAGAATCCCGAGTTTTCCTTCGCAAGTAGGCAGGAGTCCTGACGTCGCTGAACAAACACGTGTGTGGAAGGGCCATCCCCGTCGTAACTCGAGAATATACCCCAGGTTCCCGCCGCAACTCGAGAAAAACCATGAGACTTCTCCCACACCACGAGATGAGGCCCGATTCCCCTCCACTGCGTGCAGAGCAATTCCGTGTTGCACATCACACATGAAAGGATCCTTGATTTCCTTCATGGCACTCCAGAGAAACCCCAAGAACACTGTTTCAAGGCTAAAGGGATCCTGAGGTCACTGTAGCAACATGAAAGAGCTCCGTGGACCAGAAATCAACTCGAGATGAGAGATTAGTCCCTGGCTTCGACTCCAGAGGAATACCACCTTACCACAAGCACCTCAAAGGAGGCTTCTCTCAGCTCTAGGTATGTGAGAGGGACCCTGAGTTTGCGGCCTCAAGTGGAATGGACACTGAGATGCCCTGACTCGAAATAAGGCCGGATATCCCTGCAGTGACTTGAATTCAGGCTCGTCTTGCATCTCCCAAGACGAAAGGATGTCTGAATCCCCTGTGGAGACCACAGAGAAAGACCTAGTTCCCCACCTCATCGCGACCGGAGGCCTCACATCCTTTGAAAACTCCAGCGGTATGCGGAGATGAGTGCCTCCAAAGGAGACGATGCCTGACTCCTATTGAAACTTGATAGGAGTCCCAGGATTCCTGTGGCACGTGGAAAGGGACCCTTGGTCTCCCGCCTCAGCTGGAGAGGCGTCCCAATTGCCCTGCCAAGCCTCGAGGAGAATCCCGAGTTGTCCCTCGCAACTAGGCAGGAGTCCTGTCATCGCTGAAGAAACATGTGTGTGGAATGGCCCTCCCCGTGGTAACTCGAGAATATACCCCAGGTTCCCGCCGCAACTCGAGAAAAACCATGAGACTTCCCCCTCGCCGCGAGATGAGGCCCGATTCCCCTGCACTGCGTGCAGAGCAATTCCGTGTTGCACGTCACACAGGAAAGGAGCCTTGATTTCCTTGATGGCACTCCAGAGAAACCCCAAGAACACTGATTCAAGGCTAGAGGGATCCTGAGGTCACTGTAGCAACACGAAAGAACTCCGTGGACCAAGAATCAACTCGAGATGAGAGGTTAGTCCCTGGCTTCGACTCCAGCGGAATAGCACCTTACCACAAGCACCTCAAGAGGAGGCTTCTCTCAGCTCTAGGTATGTGAGAGGGACCCTGAGTTTGCGGCCTCAAGTGGAATGGACACCGCGATGCCCTGACTCGAAATAAGGCCGGATATCCCTGCAGTGACTTGAATGCAGGCTCGTCTTGCATCTCACAAGACGAAAGGATGTCTGAATCCCTTGTGGAGACCACAGAGAAAGACCTAGTTCCCCACCTCATCGCGACCAGAGGCCTCACATCCTTTGAAAACTCCAGAGGTACGCGGAGATCAGTGCCTCCAAAGGAGACGATGCCTGCCTCCTCGTGAAACTTGATAGGAGTCCCAGGATTCCTGTGGCATGTGGAAAGGGATCCTTGGTGTCCCGACTCAGCTGGAGAGGCGTCCCATTGCCCTGCCAAGCCTCGAGGAGAGTCCCGAGTTGTCCCTCACAGCTAGGCAGGAGTCCTGACGTCGCTGAACAAACACGTGTTTGGAAGGGCCATCCCCGTCGTAACTCGAGAATTTACCCCAGGTTCCCGCCGAAACTGGAGAAAAACCATGAGACTTCAACCTCGCCACGAGATGAGGCCCAATTCTCCTGCACTGCGTGCAGAGCAATTCCGTGTTGCACATCACACAGGAAAGGAGCCTTGATTTCCTTGATGGTACTCCAGAGAAACCCCAAGAACACTGTTTCAAGGCTTGAGGGATCCTGAGGTCACTGTAGCAACACGAAAGAGCTCCGTGGACCAAGAATCAACTCGAGATGAGAGGTGAGTCCCAGGCTTCGACTCCAGAGGAATAGCACCTTACCACAAGCACCTCAAGAGGAGGCTTCTCTCAGCTCTAGGTATGTGAGAGGGACCCTGAGTTTGCGGCCTCAAGTGGAATGGACACCGCGATGCCCTGACTCGAAATAAGGCCGGATATCCCTGCAGTGACTTGAATGCAGGCTCGTCTTGCATCTCCCAAGACAAAAGGATGTCTGAATCCCCTGTGGAGACCACAGAGAAAGACCTAGTTCCCCACCTCATCGCGACCGGAGTCTCACATCCTTTGAAAACTCCAGAGGTACGCGGAGATCAGTGCCTCCAAAGGAGACGATGCCTGACTCCTCGTGAATCTTGATAGGAGTCCCAGGATTCCTGTGGCACGTGGAAAGGGACACTTGGTCTCCTGCCTCAACTTGAGAAGCATCCCAATTGCCCTGCCAAGCCTCAAGGAGAATCCCGAGTTGTCCCTCGCAACTAGGCAGGAGTCGTGACGTCGCTGAACAAACACGTGTGTGGAAGGGCCATCCCCGCCGTAACTCGAGAATATACCCCAGGTGCCCGCCGCAACTCGAGAAAAATCATGAGACTTCCCCCTCGTCGCGAGATGAGGCCCGATTCCCCTGCACTGCATGCAGAGCAATTCCGTGTTGCACATCACACAGGAAAGGAGCCTTGATTTCCTTGATGGCACTCCAGAGAAACCCCAAGAACACTGTTTCAAGGCTAGAGGGATAGTGAGGTCACTGTAGCAACACGAAAGGGCTCCGTGGACCAAGAGTCAACTCGAGATGAGAGGTTAGTCCCTGGCTTCGACTCCAGAGGAATACCACCTTACCACAAGCACCTCAAGAGGAGGCTTCTCTCAGCTCTAGGTTTGTGAGAGGGACCCTGAGTTTGCGGCCTCAAGTGGAATGGACACCCCGATGCCCTGACTCGAAATAAGGGCGGATATCCCTGCAGTGACTTGAATGCAGGCTCATCTTGCATCTCCCAAGACGAAAGGATGTCTGAATCCCCTGTGGAGACCACAGAGAAAAACCTAGTTCCCCACCTCATCGCGACCGGAGGCCTCACATCCTGTGAAAACTCCAGAGGTACGCAGAGATCAGTGCCTCCAAAGAAGACGATGCCTGACTCCTCTTGAAACTTGATAGGACTCCCAGGATTCCTGTGGCACGTGGAAAGGGACCCTTGGTCTCCCGCCTCAGCTGGAGAGGCGTTCCAATTGCCCTGCCAAGCCTCGAGGAGAATCCCGAGTTGTCCCTCGCAACTAGGCAGGAGTCCTGACGTCGCTGAACAAACACGTGTTTGGAAGGGCCATCCCCGTCGTAACTCGAGAATATACCCCAGGTTCCCGCCGCAACTCGAGAAAAACAATGAGCCTTCCCCCTCGCCGCGAGATGAGGCCCGATTCCCCGGCACTGCGTGCAGAGCAATTCCGTGTTGCACATCACACATGAAAGGAGCCTTGATTTCCTTGATGGCACTCCAGAGAAACCCCAAGAACACTGTTTCAAGGCTAGCGGGATCCTGAGTTCATTGTAGCAACACGAAAGAGCTCAGTGGACCAAGAATCAACTCGAGATGAGAGGTTAATCCCTGGCTTCGCCTCCAGAGGAATACCACCTTACCACAAGCACCTCAAGAGGAGGCTTCTCTCAGCTCTAGGTATGTGAGAGGGACCCTGAGTTTGCGGCCTCAAGTGGAATGGACACTGAGATGCCCTGACTCGAAATAAGGCCGGATATCCCTGCAGTGACTTGAATTCAGGCTCGTCTTGCATCTCCCAAGACGAAAGGATGTCTGAATCCCCTGTGGAGACCACAGAGAAAGACCTAGTTCCCCACCTCATCGCGACCGGAGGCCTCACATCCTTTGAAAACTCCAGCGGTATGCGGAGATGAGTGCCTCCAAAGGAGACGATGCCTGACTCCTATTGAAACTTGATAGGAGTCCCAGGATTCCTGTGGCACGTGGAAAGGGACCCTTGGTCTCCCGCCTCAGCTGGAGAGGCGTCCCAATTGCCCTGCCAAGCCTCGAGGAGAATCCCGAGTTGTCCCTCGCAACTAGGCAGGAGTCCTGTCATCGCTGAAGAAACCTGTGTGTGGAATGGCCCTCCCCGGGGTAACTCGAGAATATACCCCAGGTTTCCGCCGCAACTCGAGAAAAACCATGAGACTTCCCCCTCGCCGCGAGATGAGGCCCGATTCCCCTGCACTGCGTGCAGAGCAATTCCGTGTTGCACGTCACACAGGAAAGGAGCCTTGATTTCCTTGATGGCACTCCAGAGAAACCCCAAGAACACTGATTCAAGGCTAGAGGGATCCTGAGGTCACTGTAGCAACACGAAAGAACTCCGTGGACCAAGAATCAACTCGAGATGAGAGGTTAGTCCCTGGCTTCGACTCCAGCGGAATAGCACCTTACCACAAGCACCTCAAGAGGAGGCTTCTCTCAGCTCTAGGTATGTGAGAGGGACCCTGAGTTTGCGGCCTCAAGTGGAATGGACACCGCGATGCCCTGACTCGAAATAAGGCCGGATATCCCTGCAGTGACTTGAATGCAGGCTCGTCTTGCATCTCCCAAGACGAAAGAATGTCTGAATCCCTTGTGGAGACCACAGAGAAAGACCTAGTTCCCCACCTCATCGCGACCGGAGGCCTCACATCCTTTGAAAACTCCAGAGGTACGCGGAGATCAGTGCCTCCAAAGGAGACGATGCCTGCCTCCTCGTGAAACTTGATAGGAGTCCCAGGATTCCTGTGGCATGTGGAAAGGGACCCTTGGTGTCCCGACTCAGCTGGAGAGGCGTCCCATTGCCCTGCCAAGCCTCGAGGAGAGTCCCGAGTTGTCCCTCGCAGCTAGGCAGGAGTCCTGACGTCGCTGAACAAACACGTGTTTGGAAGGGCCATCCCCGTCGTAACTCGAGAATTTACCCCAGGTTCCCGCCGCAACTCGAGAAAAACCATGAGACTTCAACCTCGCCACGAGATGAGGCCCAATTCTCCTGCACTGCGTGCAGAGCAATTCCGTGTTGCACATCACACAGGAAAGGAGCCTTGATTTCCTTGATGGTACTCCAGAGAAACCCCAAGAACACTGTTTCAAGGCTTGAGGGATCCTGAGGTCACTGTAGCAACAGGAAAGAGCTCCGTGGACCAAGAATCAACTCGAGATGAGAGGTGAGTCCCAGGCTTCGACTCCAGAGGAATAGCACCTTACCACAAGCACCTCAAGAGGAGGCTTCTCTCAGCTCTAGGTATGTGAGAGGGACCCTGAGTTTGCGGCCTCAATTGGAATGGACACCGCGATGCCCTGACTCGAAATAAGGCCGGATATCCCTGCAGTGACTTGAATGCAGGCTCGTCTTGCATCTCCCAAGGCAAAAGGATGTCTGAATCCCCTGTGGAGACCACAGAGAAAGACCTAGTTCCCCACCTCATCGCGACCGGAGTCTCACATCCTTTGAAAACTCCAGACGTACGCGGAGATCAGTGCCTCCAAAGGAGACGATGCCTGCCTCCTCGTGAATCTTGATAGGAGTCCCAGGATTCCTGTGGCACGTGGAAAGGGACACTTGGTCTCCCGCCTCAACTGGAGAAGCATCCCAATTGCCCTGACAAGCCTCAAGGAGAATCCCGAGTTGTCCCTCGCAACTAGGCAGTAGTCGTGACGTTGCTGAACAAACACGTGTGTGGAAGGGCCATCCTCGCCGTAACTCGAGAATATACCCCAGGTGCCCGCCGCAACTCGAGAAAAATCATGAGACTTCCCCCTCGTCGCGAGATGAGGCCCGATTCCCCTGCACTGCGTGCAGAGCAATTCCGTGTTGCACATCACACAGGAAAGGAGCCTTGATTTCCTTGATGGCACTCCAGAGAAACCCCAAGAACACTGTTTCAAGGTTGGAGGGATAGTGAGGTCACTGTAGAACACGAAAGGGCTCCGTGGACCAAGAGTCAACTCGAGATGAGAGGTTAGTCCCTGGCTTCGACTCCAGAGGAATACCACCTTACCACAAGCACCTCAAGAGGAGGCTTCTCTCAGCTCTAGGTATGTGAGAGGGACCCTGAGTTTGCGGCCTCAAGTGGAATGGACACCGCGATGCCCTGACTCGAAATAAGGGCGGATATCCCTGCAGTGACTTGAATGCAGGCTCATCTTGCATCTCCCAAGACGAAAGGATGTCTGAATCCCCTGTGGAGACCACAGAGAAAAACCTAGTTCCCCACCTCATCGCGACCGGAGGCCTCACATCCTTTGAAAACTCCAGAGGTACGCAGAGATCAGTGCCTCCAAAGAAGACGATGCCTGACTCCTCTTGAAACTTGATAGGAGTCCCAGGATTCCTGTGGCACGTGGAAAGGGACCCTTGGTCTCCCGCCTCAGCTGGAGAGGCGTTCCAATTGCCCTGCCAAGCCTCGAGGAGAATCCCGAGTTGTCCCTCGCAACTAGGCAGGAGTCCTGACGTCGCTGAACAAACACGTGTTTGGAAGGGCCATCCCCGTCGTAACTCGAGAATATACCCCAGGTTCCCGCCGCAACTCGAGAAAAACAATGAGCCTTCCCCCTCGCCGCGAGATGAGGCCCGATTCCCCGGCACTGCGTGCAGAGCAATTCCGTGTTGCACATCACACATGAAAGGAGCCTTGATTTCCTTGATGGCACTCCAGAGAAACCCCAAGAACACTGTTTCAAGGCTAGCGGGATCCTGAGTTCATTGTAGCAACACGAAAGAGCTCAGTGGACCAAGAATCAACTCGAGATGAGAGGTTAATCCCTGGCTTCGCCTCCAGAGGAATACCACCTTACCACAAGCACCTCAAGAGGAGGCTTCTCTCAGCTCTAGGTATGTGAGAGGGACCCTAAGTTTGCGGCCTCAAGTGGAATGGACACTGAGATGCCCTGACTCGAAATAAGGCCGGATATCCCTGCAGTGACTTGAATTCAGGCTCGTCTTGCATCTCCCAAGACGAAAGGATGTCTGAATCCCCTGTGGAGACCACAGAGAAAGACCTAGTTCCCCACCTCATCGCGACCGGAGGCCTCACATCCTTTGAAAACTCCAGCGGTATGCGGAGATGAGTGCCTCCAAAGGAGACGATGCCTGACTCCTATTGAAACTTGATAGGAGTCCCAGGATTCCTGTGGCACGTGGAAAGGGACCCTTGGTCTCCCGCCTCAGCTGGAGAGGCGTCCCAATTGCCCTGCCAAGCCTCGAGGAGAATCCCGAGTTGTCCCTCGCAACTAGGCAGGAGTCCTGTCATCGCTGAAGAAACCTGTGTGTGGAATGGCCCTCCCCGGGGTAACTCGAGAATATACCCCAGGTTTCCGCCGCAACTCGAGAAAAACCATGAGACTTCCCCCTCGCCGCGAGATGAGGCCCGATTCCCCTGCACTGCGTGCAGAGCAATTCCGTGTTGCACGTCACACAGGAAAGGAGCCTTGATTTCCTTGATGGCACTCCAGAGAAACCCCAAGAACACTGATTCAAGGCTAGAGGGATCCTGAGGTCACTGTAGCAACACGAAAGAACTCCGTGGACCAAGAATCAACTCGAGATGAGAGGTTAGTCCCTGGCTTCGACTCCAGCGGAATAGCACCTTACCACAAGCACCTCAAGAGGAGGCTTCTCTCAGCTCTAGGTATGTGAGAGGGACCCTGAGTTTGCGGCCTCAAGTGGAATGGACACCGCGATGCCCTGACTCGAAATAAGGCCGGATATCCCTGCAGTGACTTGAATGCAGGCTCGTCTTGCATCTCCCAAGACGAAAGAATGTCTGAATCCCTTGTGGAGACCACAGAGAAAGACCTAGTTCCCCACCTCATCGCGACCGGAGGCCTCACATCCTTTGAAAACTCCAGAGGTACGCGGAGATCAGTGCCTCCAAAGGAGACGATGCCTGCCTCCTCGTGAAACTTGATAGGAGTCCCAGGATTCCTGTGGCATGTGGAAAGGGACCCTTGGTGTCCCGACTCAGCTGGAGAGGCGTCCCATTGCCCTGCCAAGCCTCGAGGAGAGTCCCGAGTTGTCCCTCGCAGCTAGGCAGGAGTCCTGACGTCGCTGAACAAACACGTGTTTGGAAGGGCCATCCCCGTCGTAACTCGAGAATTTACCCCAGGTTCCCGCCGCAACTCGAGAAAAACCATGAGACTTCAACCTCGCCACGAGATGAGGCCCAATTCTCCTGCACTGCGTGCAGAGCAATTCCGTGTTGCACATCACACAGGAAAGGAGCCTTGATTTCCTTGATGGTACTCCAGAGAAACCCCAAGAACACTGTTTCAAGGCTTGAGGGATCCTGAGGTCACTGTAGCAACAGGAAAGAGCTCCGTGGACCAAGAATCAACTCGAGATGAGAGGTGAGTCCCAGGCTTCGACTCCAGAGGAATAGCACCTTACCACAAGCACCTCAAGAGGAGGCTTCTCTCAGCTCTAGGTATGTGAGAGGGACCCTGAGTTTGCGGCCTCAATTGGAATGGACACCGCGATGCCCTGACTCGAAATAAGGCCGGATATCCCTGCAGTGACTTGAATGCAGGCTCGTCTTGCATCTCCCAAGGCAAAAGGATGTCTGAATCCCCTGTGGAGACCACAGAGAAAGACCTAGTTCCCCACCTCATTGCGACCGGAGTCTCACATCCTTTGAAAACTCCAGACGTACGCGGAGATCAGTGCCTCCAAAGGAGACGATGCCTGCCTCCTCGTGAATCTTGATAGGAGTCCCAGGATTCCTGTGGCACGTGGAAAGGGACACTTGGTCTCCCGCCTCAACTGGAGAAGCATCCCAATTGCCCTGACAAGCCTCAAGGAGAATCCCGAGTTGTCCCTCGCAACTAGGCAGGAGTCGTGACGTCGCTGAACAAACACGTGTGTGGAAGGGCCATCCTCGCCGTAACTCGAGAATATACCCCAGGTGCCCGCCGCAACTCGAGAAAAATCATGAGACTTCCCCCTCGTCGCGAGATGAGGCCCGATTCCCCTGCACTGCGTGCAGAGCAATTCCGTGTTGCACATCACACAGGAAAGGAGCCTTGATTTCCTTGATGGCACTCCAGAGAAACCCCAAGAACACTGTTTCAAGGTTGGAGGGATAGTGAGGTCACTGTAGAACACGAAAGGGCTCCGTGGACCAAGAGTCAACTCGAGATGAGAGGTTAGTCCCTGGCTTCGACTCCAGAGGAATACCACCTTACCACAAGCACCTCAAGAGGAGGCTTCTCTCAGCTCTAGGTTTGTGAGAGGGACCCTGAGTTTGCGGCCTCAAGTGGAATGGACACCGCGATGCCCTGACTCGAAATAAGGGCGGATATCCCTGCAGTGACTTGAATGCAGGCTCATCTTGCATCTCCCAAGACGAAAGGATGTCTGAATCCCCTGTGGAGGCCACAGAGAAAAACCTAGTTCCCCACCTCATCGCGACCGGAGGCCTCACATCCTTTGAAAACTCCAGAGGTACGCAGAGATCAGTGCCTCCAAAGAAGACGATGCCTGACTCCTCTTGAAACTCGATAGGAGTCCCAGGATTCCTGTGGCACGTGGAAAGGGACCCTTGGTCTCCCGCCTCAGCTGGAGAGGCGTTCCAATTGCCCTGCCAAGCCTCGAGGAGAATCCCGAGTTGTCCCTCGCAACTAGGCAGGAGTCCTGACGTCGCTGAACAAACACGTGTTTGGAAGGGCCATCCCCGTCGTAACTCGAGAATATACCCCAGGTTCCCGCCGCAACTCGAGAAAAACAATGAGCCTTCCCCCTCGCCGCGAGATGAGGCCCGATTCCCCGGCACTGCGTGCAGAGCAATTCCGTGTTGCACATCACACATGAAACGAGCCTTGATTTCCTTGATGGCACTCCAGAGAAACCCCAAGAACACTGTTTCAAGGCTAGAGGGATCCTGAGTTCATTGTAGCAACACGAAAGAGCTCAGTGGACCAAGAATCAACTCGAGATGAGAGGTTAATCCCTGGCTTCGCCTCCAGAGGAATACCACCTAACCACAAGCACCTCAAGAGGAGGCTTCTCTCAGCTCTAGGTATGTGAGAGGGACCCTGAGTTTGCGGCCTCAAGTGCAATGGACTCCGCGATGCCCTGACTCGAAATAAGGCCGGATATCCCGGCAGTGACTTGAATGCAGGCTCGTTTTTCATCTCCCAAGACGAAAGAATGTCTGAATCCCCTGTGGAGACCACAGAGAAAGACCTAGTTCCTTGGTCTAGTCCTGTGAAAAATACCGTTGGTAGCTTGATAGGGATTGCATTGAATCTATAGATTGCTTTCGGTAGAATAGCCATTTTGACAATATTGATTCTTCCAATCCATGAACATGGTATGTTTCTCCATCTGTTTGTGTCCTCTTTGATTTCTTTCATCAGTGTTTTATAGTTTTCTATGTATAGGTCTTTTGTTTCTTTAGGTAGATATACTCCTAAGTATTTTATTCTTTTTGTTGCAATGGTGAATGGTATTGTTTCCTTAATTTCTCTTTCTGTTTTTTCATCGTTAGTATATAGGAATGCAAGGGATTTCTGTGTGTTAATTTTATATCCTGCAACTTTACTATATTCATTGATTAGTTCTAGTAATTTTCTGGTAGAGTCTTTAGGGTTTTCTATATAGAGGATCATGTCATCACAGAACTAGACCAAAGAATTTCACAATTTGTATGGAAATACAAAAAACCTCGAATAGCCAAAGTAATCTTGAAAAAGAAGAATGGAACTGGAGGAATCAACCTGCCTGACTTCAGACTCTACTACAAAGCCACAGTCATCAAGACAGTGTGGTACTGGCACAAAGACAGAAATATAGACCAATGGAACAGAATAGAAAGCCCAGAGATAAATCCACGAACCTATGGACACCTTATCTTTGACAAAGGAGGCAAGGATATACAATGGAAAAAAGACAACCTCTTTAACAAGTGGTGCTGGGAAAACTGGTCAACCACTTGCAAAAGAATGAAACTAGAACACTTTCTAACACCATACACAAAAATAAACTCAAAATGGATTAAAGATCTAAATGTAAGACCAGAAACTATAAAACTCCTAGAGGAGAACATAGGCAAAACACTCTCCGACATAAATCACAGCAAGATCCTCTATGACCCACCTCCCAGAATATTGGAAATAAGAGCAAAACTAAACAAATGGGATCTAATGAAACTTAAAAGCTTTTGCACTACAAAAGAAACTATAAGTAAGGTGAAAAGACAGCCGTCAGATTGGGAGAAAATAATAGCAAATGAAGAAACAGACAAAGGATTAATCTCAAAAATATACAAGCAACTCCTGCAGCTCAATTCCAGAAAAATAAATGACCCAATCCAAAAATGGGCCAGAGAACTAAACAGACATTTCTCCAAAGAAGACATACAGATGGCTAACAAACACATGAAAAGGTGCTCAACATCACTCATTATTAGAGAAATGCAAATCAAAACCACAATGAGGTACCATTACACACCAGTCAGGATGGCTGCTATCCAAAAGTCTACAAGCAATAAATGCTGGAGAGGCTGTGGAGAAAAGGGAACCCTCTTACACTGTTGGTGGGAATGCAAACTAGTACAGCCACTATGGAAAACAGTGTGGAGATTCCTTAAAAAACTGGAAATAGAACTGCCATATTACCCAGCAATACCACTTCTGGGCATACACACTGAGGAAACCAGATCTGAAAGAGACACATGCACCCCAATGTTCATCGCAGCACTGTTTATAATAGCCAGGACATGGAAGCAACCTAGATGCCCATCAGCAGATGAATGGATAAGGAAGCTGTGGGACATATACACCGTGGAATTTTACTCAGCCGTCAAAAAGAATTCATTTGAACCAGTCCTAATGAGATGGATGAAACTGGAGCCCCTTATACAGAGTGAAGTAAGCCAGAAAGATAAAGAACATTACAGCATACTAACATATATATATGGAATTTAGAAAGATGGTAACGATAACCCTATATGCAAAACAGAAAAAGAGACACAGAAAAACAGAACAGACTTTTGAACTCTGTGGGAGAAGGTGAGGGTGGGATGTTTCAAAAGAACAGCATGTATACTATCTATGGTGAAACAGATCACCAGCCCAGGTGGGATGCATGAGACAAGTGCTCCAGCCTGGTGCACTGGGAAGACCCAGAGGAATCGGGTGGAGAGGGAGATGGGAGGGGGGATCGGGATGGGGAATAAGTGTAAATCTATGGCTGATTCATATCAATGTATGACAAGACCCACTGAAATGTTGTGAAGTAATTAGCCTCCAACTAATAAAAAAAAAATAAAAAAAAAAAAAAAGAAAAAAAAAAAAAAGAAAGAAAGACCTAGTTCCCCTTCTCATCGCGACCGGAGGCCTCACATCCTTTGAAAACTCCAGAGGTACGCGGAGATCAGTGCCTCCAAAGGAGACGATGCCTGACTCCTCGTGAAACTTGATAGGAGTCCCAGGTTTCCTGTGGCACGTGGAAAGGGACCCTTGGTCTCGCGCCTCAGCTGGAGAGGCGTCCCAATTGCCCTGCCAAGCCTCGAGGAGAATCCCGAGTTTTCCTTCGCAAGTAGGCAGGAGTCCTGACGTCGCTGAACAAACACGTGTGTGGAAGGGCCATCCCCGTCGTAACTCGAGAATATACCCCAGGTTCCCGCCGCAACTCGAGAAAAACCATGAGACTTCTCCCACGCCGCGAGATGAGGCCCGATTCCCCTCCACTGCGTGCAGAGCAATTCCGTGTTGCACATCACACATGAAAGGATCCTTGATTTCCTTCATGGCACTCCAGAGAAACCCCAAGAACACTGTTTCAAGGCTAGAGGGATCCTTAGGTCACTGTAGCAACACGAAAGAGCTCCGTGGACCAGAAATCAACACGAGATGAGAGATTAGTCCCTGGCTTACACTCCAGAGGAATACCACCTTACCACAAGCACCTCAAAGGAGGCTTCTCTCAGCTCTAGGTATGTGAGAGGGACCCTGAGTTTGCGGCCTCAAGTGGAATGGACACCGAGATGCCCTGACTCGAAATAAGGCCGGATATCCCTGCAGTGACTTGAATGCAGGCTCATCTTGCATCTCCCAAGACGAAAGGATGTCTGAATCCCATGTGGAGGCCACAGAGAAAGACCTAGTTCCCCACCTCATCGCGACCGGAGGCCTCACATCCTTTGAAAACTCCAGCGGTACGCGGAGATCAGTGCCTCCAAAGGAGACGATGTGTGACTCCTCTTGAAACTTGATAGGAGTCCCAGGATTCCTGTGGCACGTGGAAAGGGACCCTTGGTCTCCCGCCTCAGCTGGAGAGGCGTCCCAATTGCCCTGCCAAGCCTCAAAGAGAATCCCGAGTTGTCCCTCACAACTAGGCAGGAGTCCTGACGTTGCTGAACAAACACGTGTGTGGAATGGCCCTCCCAGTGGTAACTCGAGAATATACCCCAGGTTCCCGCCGCAACTCGAGAAAAACCATGAGACTTCTCCCACGCCGCGAGATGAGGCCCGATTCCCCTCCACTGCGTGCAGAGCAATTCCGTATTGCACTTCACACATGAAAGGATCCTTGATTTCCTTCATGGCACTCGTGAGAAACCCCAAGAACACTGTTTCAAGGCTAGAGGGATCCTGAGGTCACTGTAGCAACACGAAAGAGCTTCGTGGACCAGAAATCAACTCGAGATGAGAGATTAGTCCCTGGCTTCGACTCCAGAGGAATACCACCTTACCACAAGCACCTCAAAGGAGGCTTCTCTCAGCTCTAGGTATGTGAGAGGGACCCTGAGTTTGCGGACTCAAGTGGAATGGACACCGCGATGCCCTGGCTCAAAATAAGGCCGGATATCCCGGCAGTGACTTGAATGCAGGCTCGTCTTGCATCTCCCAAGACGAAAGGATGTCTGAATCCCCTGTGGAGACCACAGAGAAAGACCTAGTTCCCCACCTCATCGCGACCGGAGGCCTCACATCCTTTGAAAACTCCAGAGGTACGCGGAGATCAGTGCCTCCAAAGGAGACGATGCCTGCCTCCTCGTGAAACTTGATAGGAGTCCCAGGATTCCTGTGGCACGTGGAAAGGGACCCTTGGTCTCCCGCCTCAGCTGGAGAGGCGTCCCAATTGTCCTGCGAAGCCTCGAGGTGAATCTCGATTTGTCCCTCGCAACTAGGCAAGAGTCCTGACTTCGCTGAACAAACACGTGTGTGGAAGGGCCATCCCCGCCGTAACTCGAGAATATACCCCAGGTTCCCGCCGCAACTCGAGAAAAATCATGAGACTTCCCCCTCGTCGTGAGAAGAGGCCCGATTCCCCTGCACTGAGTGAAGAGCAATTTCGTGTTGCACATCACACAGGAAAGGAGCCTTGATTTCCTTGATGGCACTCCAGAGAAACCCCAGGAACACTGTTTCAAGGCTAGAGGGATCCTGAGGTCACTGAAGCAACACGAAAGGGCTCCGTGGACCAAGAATCAACTCGAGATGAGAGGTTAGTCCCTGGTTTCGACTCCAGAGGAATACCACCTTACCACAAGCACCTCAAAGGAGGCTTCTCTCAGCTCTAGGTATGTGAGAGGGACCCTGAGTTTGCGGCCTCAAGTGGGATGGACACCCCGATGCCCTGACTCGAAATAAGGCCGGATATCCCTGCAGTGTCTTGAATGCAGGCTCGTCTTGCATCTCCCAAGACGAAAGGATGTCTGAATCCCCTGTGGAGACCACAGAGAAAGACCTAGTTCCCCACCTCATCGCGACCGGAGGCCTCACATCCTTGGAAAACTCTAGAGGTATGCAGAGATCAGTGCCTCCAAAGGAGACGATGCCTGCCTCCTCGTGAATCTTGATAGGAGTCCCAGGATTTCTGTGGCACGTGGAAAGGGAACCTTGGTCTCCCGCCTCAGCTGGAGAGGCGTCCCAATTGCCCTGCCAAGCCTCGAGGTGAATCCCGAGTTGTCCCTCGCAACTAGGCAGGAGTGCTGACGTCGCTGAACATACACGTGTGTGGACGGGCCATCCCCGTCGTAACTCGAGAATATACCCAAGGTTCCCGCCGCAACTCGAGAAAAACCATGAGACTTCTCCCTCGTCGCGAGATGAGGCCCGATTCCCCTGCACTGCGTGCAGAGCAATTCCGTGTTGCACATCACACAGGAAAGGAGCCTTGATTTCCTTGATGGCACTCCAGAGAAACCCCAAGAACACTGTTTCAAGGCTAGAGGGATATTGAGGTCACTGTAGCAACACGAAAGAGCTCCGTGGACCAAGAATCAACTCGAGGTGAGAGGTTAGTACCTGGCTTCGACTCCAGAGGAATGCCACCTTACCACAAGCACCTCAAGAGGAGTCTTCTCTCAGCTCTAGGTATGTGAGAGGGACCCTGAGTTTGCGGCCTCAAGTGGAATGGACACCGAGATGCCCTGACTCGAAATAAGGCCGGATATCCCTGCAGTGACTTGAATGCAGGCTCGTCTTGCATCTCCCAAGACGAAAGGATGTCTGAATCCCCTGTGGAGACCACAGAGAAAGACCTAGTTCCTTGGTCTAGTTCTGTGAAAAATACCGTTGGTATCTTGATAGGGATTGCATTGAATCTATAGATTGCTTTCGGTTGAATAGCCATTTTGACAATATTGATTCTTCCAATCCATGAACACGGTATGTTTCTCCATCTGTTTGTGTCCTCTTTGATTTCTTTCATCAGTGTTTTATAGTTTTCTATGTATAGGTCTTTTGTTTCTTTAGGTAGATATACTCCTAAGTATTTTATTCTTTTTGTTGCAATGGTGAATGGTATTGTTTCCTTAATTTCTCTTTCTGTTTTTTCATTGTTAGTATATAGGAATGCAAGGGATTTCTGTGTGTTAATTTTATATCCTGCAACTTTACTATATTCATTGATTAGTTCTAGTAATTTTCTGGTAGAGTCTTTAGGGTTTTCTATATAGAGGATCATGTCATCACAGAACTAGACCAAAGAATTTCACAATTTGTATGGAAATACAAAAAACCTCGAATAGCCAAAGTAATCTTGAAAAAGAAGAATGGAACTGGAGGAATCAACCTGCCTGACTTCAGACTCTACTACAAAGCCACAGTCATCAAGACAGTGTGGTACTGGCACAAAGACAGAAATATAGACCAATGGAACAGAATAGAAAGCCCAGAGATAAATCCACGAACCTATGGACACCTTATCTTTGACAAAGGAGGCAAGGATATACAATGGAAAAAAGACAACCTGTTTAACAAGTGGTGCTGGGAAAACTGGTCAACCACTTGCAAAAGAATGAAACTAGAACACTTTCTAACACCATACACAAAAATAAACTCAAAATGGATTAAAGATCTAAATGTAAGACCAGAAACTATAAAACTCCTAGAGGAGAACATAGGCAACACACTCTCCGACATAAATCACAGCAAGATCCTCTATGACCCACCTCCCAGAATATTGGAAATAAAAGCAAAACTAAACAAATGGGATCTAATGAAACTTAAAAGCTTTTGCACTACAAAAGAAACTATAAGTAAGGTGAAAAGACAGCCGTCAGATTGGGAGAAAATAATAGCAAATGAAGAAACAGACAAAGGATTAATCTCAAAAATATACAAGCAACTCCTGCAGCTCAATTCCAGAAAAATAAATGACCCAATCCAAAAATGGGCCAGAGAACTAAACAGACATTTCTCCAAAGAAGACATACAGATGGCTAACAAACACATGAAAAGGTGCTCAACATCACTCATTATTAGAGAAATGCAAATCAAAACCACAATGAGGTACCATTACACACCAGTCAGGATGGCTGCTATCCAAAAGTCTACAAGCAATAAATGCTGGAGAGGCTGTGGAGAAAAGGGAACCCTCTTACACTGTTGGTGGGAATGCAAACTAGTACAGCCACTATGGAAAACAGTGTGGAGATTCCTTAAAAAACTGGAAATAGAACTGCCATATTACTCAGCAATACCACTTCTGGGCATACACACTGAGGAAACCAGATCTGAAAGAGACACATGCACCCCAATGTTCATCGCAGCACTGTTTATAATAGCCAGGACATGGAAGCAACCTAGATGCCCATCAGCAGATGAATGGATAAGGAAGCTGTGGGACATATACACCATGGAATTTTACTCAGCCGTCAAAAAGAATTCATTTGAACCAGTCCTAATGAGATGGATGAAACTGGAGCCCCTTATACAGAGTGAAGTAAGCCAGAAAGATAAAGAACATTACAGCATACTAACACATATATATGGAATTTAGAAAGATGGTAACGATAACCCTATATGCAAAACAGAAAAAGAGACACAGAAATACAGAACAGACTTTTGAACTCTGTGGGAGAAGGTGAGGGTGGGATGTTTCAAAAGAACAGCATGTATACTATCTATGGTGAAACAGATCACCAGCCCAGGTGGGATGCATGAGACAAGTGCTCTGGCCTGGTGCACTGGGAAGACCCAGAGGATTCGGGTGAAGAGGGAGATGGAAGGGGGGATCGGGATGGGGAATAAGTGTAAATCTATGGCTGATTCATATCAATGTATGACAAGACCCACTGAAATGTTGTGAAGTAATTAGCCTCCAACTAATAAAAAAAATTAAAAAAAAAAAAAAAAAGAAAGACCTAGTTCCCCTCCTCATCGCGACCGGAGGCCTCACATCCTTTGAAAACTCCAGCGGTACGCGGAGATCAGTGCCTCCAAAGGAGACGATGCCTGACTCCTCGTCTCAGCTGGAGAGGCGTCCCAATTGCCCTGCCAAGCCTCGAGGAGAATCCCGAGTTGTCCCTCGCAACTAGGCAGGAGTCCTGACGTCGCTGAACAAACACGTGTGTGGAAGGGCCATCCCCGCCGTAACTCGAGAATATACCCCAGGTTCCCGCCGCAACTCGAGAAAAACCATGAGACTTCTCCCACGCCGCGAGATGAGGCCTGATTCCCCTGCAGTGCGTGCAGAGCAATTCCGTGTTGCACATCACACATGAAAGGATCCTTGATTTCCTTCATGGCACTCCAGAGAAACCCCAAGAACACTGTTTCAAGGCTAGAGGGATCCTGAGGTCACTGTAGCAACACGAAAGAGCTCCGTGAACCAGAAATCAACTCGAGATGAGAGATTAGTCCCTGGCTTCGACTCCAGAGCAATACCACCTTACCACAAGCACCTCAAAGGAGGCTTCTCTCAGCTCTAGGTATGTGAGAGGGACCCTGAGTTTGCGGCCTCAAGTGGAATGGACTCCGTGATGCCCTGACTCGAAATAAGGCCGGATATCCCTGCAGTGACTTGAATGCAGGCTCGTCTTGCATCTCCCAAGACGAAAGGATGTCTGAATGCCCTGTGGAGACCACAGAGAATGACCTAGTTCCCCACCTCATCGCGACCGGAGGCCTCACATCCTTTGAAAACTCCAGCGGTACGCGGAGATCAGTGCCTCCAAAGGAGACGATGCCTGACTCCTCGTGAAACTTGATAGGAGTCCCAGGATTCCTGTGGCACGTGGAAAGGGACCCTTGGTCTCCCGCCTCAGCTGGAGAGGCATCCCAATTGCCCTGCCAAGCCTCAAGGAGAATCCCGAGTTGTCCCTCGAAACTAGGCAGGAGTCCTGACGTTGCTGAACAAACACGTGTGTGGAATGGCCCTCCCCATGGTAACTCGAGAATATACCCCAGGTTCCCGCCGCAACTCGAGAAAAACCATGAGACTTCTCCCACGCCGCGAGATGAGGCCCGGTTCCCCTGCACTGCGTGCAGAGCAATTCCGTGTTGCACATCACACATGAAAGGAGCCTTGATTTCCTTGATGGCACTCCAGAGAAACCCCAAGAACACTCTTTCAAAGCTAGCGGGATCCTGAGGTCATTGTAGCAACACGAAAGAGCTCCGTGGACCAAGAATCAACTCGAGATGAGAGGTTAGTCCCTGGCTTCGACTCCAGAGGAATAGCACCTTACCACAAGCACCTCAAGAGGAGGCTTCTCTCAGCTCTAGGTATGTGAGAGGGACCCTGAGTTTGCGGCCTCAAGTGGAATGGACTCCGCGATGCCCTGACTCGAAATAAGGCCGGATATCCCTGCAGTGACTTGAATGCAGGCTCGTCTTGCATCTCCCAAGACGAAAGAATGTCTGAATCCCCTGTGGAGACCACAGAGAAAGACCTAGTTCCTTGGTCTAGTTCTGTGAAAAATACCGTTGGTAACTTGATAGGGATTGCATTGAATCTATAGATTGCTTTGGGTAGAATAGCCATTTTGACAATATTGATTCTTCCAATCCATGAACACGGTATGTTTCTCCATCTGTTTGTGTCCTCTTTGATTTCTTTCATCAGTGTTTTATAGTTTTCTATGTATAGGTCTTTTGTTTCTTTAGGTAGATATACTCCTAAGTATTTTATTCTTTTTGTTGCAATGGTGAATGGTATTGTTTCCTTAATTTCTCTTTCTGTTTTTTCATCGTTAGTATATAGGAATGCAAGGGATTTCTGTGTGTTAATTTTATATCCTGCAACTTTACTATATTCATTGATTAGTTCTAGTAATTTTCTGGTAGAGTCTTTAGGGTTTTCTATATAGAGGATCATGTCATCACAGAACTAGACCAAAGAATTTCACAATTTGTATGGAAATACAAAAAACCTGGAATAGCCAAAGTAATCTTGAAAAAGAAGAATGGAACTGGAGGAATCAACCTGCCTGACTTCAGACTCTACTACAAAGCCACAGTCATCAAGACAGTGTGGTACTGGCACAAAGACAGAAATATAGACCAATGGAACAGAATAGAAAGCCCAGAGATAAATCCACGAACCTATGGACACCTTATCTTTGACAAAGGAGGCAAGGATATACAATGGAAAAAAGACAACCTCTTTAACAAGTGGTGCTGGGAAAACTGGTCAACCACTTGCAAAAGAATGAAACTAGAACACTTTCTAACACCATACACAAAAATAAACTCAAAATGGATTAAAGATCTAAATGTAAGACCAGAAACTATAAAACTCCTAGAGGAGAACATAGGCAAAACACTCTCCGACATAAATCACAGCAAGATCCTCTATGACCCACCTCCCAGAATATTGGAAATAAAAGCAAAACTAAACAAATGGGATCTAATGAAACTTAAAAGCTTTTGCACTACAAAAGAAACTATAAGTAAGGTGAAAAGACAGCCGTCAGATTGGGAGAAAATAATAGCAAATGAAGAAACAGACAAAGGATTAATCTCAAAAATATACAAGCAACTCCTGCAGCTCAATTCCAGAAAAATAAATGACCCAATCCAAAAATGGGCCAGAGAACTAAACAGACATTTCTCCAAAGAAGACATACAGATGGCTAACAAACACATGAAAAGGTGCTCAACATCACTCATTATTAGAGAAATGCAAATCAAAACCACAATGAGGTACCATTACACGCCAGTCAGGATGGCTGCTATCCAAAAGACTACAAGCAATAAATGCTGGAGAGGGTGTGGAGAAAAGCGAACCCTCTTACACTGTTGGTGGGAATGCAAACTAGTACAGCCACTATGGAAAACAGTGTGGAGATTCCTTAAAAAACTGGAAATAGAACTGCCATATTACCCAGCAATCCCACTTTTGGGCATACACACTGAGGAAACCAGATCTGAAAGAGACACGTGCACCCCATTGTTCATTGCAGCACTGTTTATAATCGCCAGGACATGGAAGCAACCTAGATGCCCATCAGCAGATGAATGGATAAGGAAGCTGTGGTACATATACACCATGGAATTTTACTCAGCTGTCAAAAAGAATTCATTTGAATCAGTCCTAATGAGATGGATGAAACTGGAGCCCATTATACAGAGTGAAGTAAGCCAGAAAGGTAAAGAACATTGCAGCATACTAACACATATATATGGAATTTAGAAAGATGGTAATGATAACCCTATATGCAAAACGGAAAAAGAGACACAGTAATACAGAACAGACTTTTGAACTCTGTGGGAGAATGTGAGGGTGGGATGTTTCAAAAGAACAGCATGTATACTATCTATGGTGAAACAGATCACCAGCCCAGGCGGGATGCATGAGACAAGTGCTCGGGCCTGGTGCACTGGGAAGACCCAGAGGAGTCGGGTGAAGAGGGAGGTGGGAGGGGGGATCGGGATGGGGAATAAGTGTAAATCTATGGCTGATTCATATCAATGTATGACAGAACCCACTGAAATGTTGTGAAGTAATTAGCCTCCAACTAATAAAAACATTTAAAAAAAAAAAAAAAGGAAAGGACGCTGATGTTTCGAAAGATTAAAGGCAGGAGGAGAAGGGGACGAATGAGAATGAAATACTTGGATGGTATCACTGACTCAATGGACATAAGTTTAAGTAAACTCTAGGAGTTGGTGATGAACAGGAAGGCCTGGCGTGCTATAGTCAATGGGGCGTAAAGAGTCGGACATGACTAAGTGACTGAACTGAACTGACTGATATATAACTTTGTATTTTCCAAGTCTCCTTTAAATGTGTTATCATACTTTCACATTTAAAAATAAATAAATAAATTTTAAAACACCAAAAAAAAAAAAACAAAAAAAAAAAAACTGGAAATAGAACTGCCATATTACCCAGCAATACCACTTCTGGGCATACACACTGAGGAAACCAGATCTGAAAGAGACACATGCACCCCAATGTTCATCGCAGCACTGTTTATAATAGCCAGGACATGGAAGCAACCTAGATGCCCATCAGCAGATGAATGGATAAGGAAGCTGTGGTACATATACACCATGGAATTTTACTCAGCCGTCAAAAAGAATTCATTTGAACCAGTCCTAATGAGATGGATGAAACTGGAGCCCCTTATACAGAGTGAAGTAAGCCAGAAAGATAAAGAACATTACAGCATACTAACACATATATATGGAATTTAGAAAGATGGTAATGATAACCCTATATGCAAAACAGAAAAAGAGAAACAGAAATACAGAACAGACTTTTGAACTCTGTGGGAGAAGGTGAGGGTGGGATTTTTCAAAAGAACAGCATGTATACTATCTATGGCGAAACAGATCACCAGCCCAGGTGGGATGCATGAGACAAGTGCTCCGGCCTGGTGCACTGGGAAGACCCAGAGGAATCGGGTGGAGAGGGAGATGGGAGGGGGGATCGGGATGGGGAATAAGTGTAAATCTATGGCTGATTCATATCAATGTATGACAAGACTCACTGAAATGTTGTGAAGTAATTAGCCTCCAACTAATAAAAAAAATTAAAAAAAAAAAAAAAAAAAAGGAAGACCTAGTTCCCCTCCTCATCGCGACCGGAGGCCTCACATCCTTTGAAAACTCCAGAGGTACGCGGAGATCAGTGCCTCCAAAGGAGACGATGCCTGACTCCTCGTGAAACTTGATAGGAGTCCCAGGATTCCTGTGGCACGTGGAAAGGGACCCTTGGTCTCCCGCCTCAGCTGGAGAGGCGTCCCACTTGCCCTGCCAAGCCTCGAGGAGAATCCCGAGTTGTCCCTCACAACTAGGCAGGAGTCCTGACGTCGCTGAACAAACACGTGTGTGGAAGGGCCATCCCCGTCGTAACTCGAGAATATACCCCAGGTTCCCGCCGCAACTCGAGAAAAACCATGAGACTTCTCCCACGCCGCAAGATGAGGCCTGATTCCCCTGCAGTGCGTGCAGAGCAATTCCCTGTTGCACATCACACATGAAAGGATCCTTGATTTCCTTCATGGCACTCCAGAGAAACCCCAAGAACACTGTTTCAAGGCTAGAGGGATCCTGAGGTCACTGTAGCAACATGAAAGAGCTCCGTGGACCAGAAATCAAGTCGAGATGAGAGATTAGTCCCTGGCTTCGACTCCAGAGGAATACCACCTTACCACAAGCACCTCAAAGGAGGCTTCTCTCAGCTCTAGGTATGTGAGAGGGACCCTGAGTTTGCGGCCTCAAGTGGAATGGACTCCGCGATGCCCTGACTCGAAATAAGGCCGGATATCCCTGCAGTGACTTGAATGCAGGCTCGTCTTGCATCTCCCAAGACGAAAGGATGTCTGAATGCCCTGTGGAGACCACAGAGAATGACCTAGTTCCCCACCTCATCGCGACCGGAGGCCTCACATCCTTTGAAAACTCCAGCGGTACGCGGAGATCAGTGCCTCCAAAGGAGACGATGCCTGACTCCTCGTGAAACTTGATAGGAGTCCCAGGATTCCTGTGGCACGTGGAAAGGGACACTTGGTCTCCCGCCTCAGCTGGAGAGGCATCCCAATTGCCCTGCCAAACCTCAAGGAGAATCCCGAGTTGTCCCTCGCAACTAGACAGGAGTCCTGACGTTGCTGAACAAACACGTGTGTGGAATGGCCCTCCCCGTGGTAACTCGAGAATATACCCCAGGTTCCCGCCGCAACTCGAGAAAAACCATGAGACTTCTCCCACGCCGCGAGATGAGGCCCGATTCCCCTGCACTGCGTGCAGAGCAATTCCGTGTTGCACATCACACATGAAAGGAGCCTTGATTTCCTTCATGGCACTGCAGAGAAACCCCAAGAACACTGTTTCAAGGCTAGAGGGATCCTGAGGTCATTGTAGCAACACGAAAGAGCTCCGTGGACCAAGAATCAACTCGAGATGAGAGGTTAGTCCCTGGCTTCGACTCCAGAGGAATACCACCTTACCACAAGCACCTCAAGAGGAGGCTTCTCTCAGCTCTAGGTATGTGAGAGGGACCCTGAGTTTGCGGCCTCAAGTGGAATGGACTCCACGATGCCCTGACTCGAAATAAGGCCGGATATCCCTGCAGTGACTTGAATGCAGGCTCGTCTTGCATCTCCCAAGACGAAAGGATGTCTGAATCCCCTGTGGAGACCACAGAGAAAGACCTAGTTCCTTGGTCTAGTTCTGTGAAAAATACCGTTGGTAGCTTGATAGGGATTGCATTGAATCTATAGATTGCTTTGGGTAGAATAGCCATTTTGACAATATTGATTCTTCCAATCCATGAACACGGTATGTTTCTCCATCTGTTTGTTTCCTCTTTGATTTCTTTCATCAGTGTTTTATAGTTTTCTATGTATAGGTCTTTTGTTTCTTTAGGTAGATATACTCCTAAGTATTTTATTCTTTTTGTTGCAATGGTGAATGGTATTGTTTCCTTAATTTCTCTTTCTGTTTTTTCATCGTTAGTATATAGGAATGCAAGGGATTTCTGTGTGTTAATTTTATATCCTGCAACTTTACTATATTCATTGATTAGTTCTAGTAATTTTCTGGTAGAGTCTTTAGGGTTTTCTATATAGAGGATCATGTCATCACAGAACTAGACCAAAGAATTTCACAATTTGTATGGAAATACAAAAAACCTCGAATAGCCAAAGTAATCTTGAAAAAGAAGAATGGAACTGGAGGAATCAACCTGCCTGACTTCAGACTCTACTACAAAGCCACAGTCATCAAGACAGTGTGGTACTGGCACAAAGACAGAAATATAGACCAATGGAACAGAATAGAAAGCCCAGAGATAAATCCACGAACCTATGGACACCTTATCTTTGACAAAGGAGGCAAGGATATACAATGGAAAAAAGACAACCTCTTTAACAAGTGGTGCTGGCAAAACTGGTCAACCACTTGCAAAAGAATGAAACTAGAACACTTTCTAACACCATACACAAAAATAAACTCAAAATGGATTAAAGATCTAAATGTAAGACCAGAAACTATAAAACTCCTAGAGGAGAACATAGGCAAAACACTCTCCGACATAAATCACAGCAAGATCCTCTATGACCCACCTCCCAGAATATTGGAAATAAAAGCAAAACTAAACAAATGGGATCTAATGAAACTTAAAAGCTTTTGCACTACAAAAGAAACTATAAGTAAGGTGAAAAGACAGCCGTCAGATTGGGAGAAAATAATAGCAAATGAAGAAACAGACAAAGGATTAATCTCAAAAATATACAAGCAACTCCTGCAGCTCAATTCCAGAAAAATAAATGACCCAATCCAAAAATGGGCCAGAGAACTAAACAGACATTTCTCCAAAGAAGACATACAGATGGCTAACAAACACATGAAAAGGTGCTCAACATCACTCATTATTAGAGAAATGCAAATCAAAACCACAATGAGGTACCATTACACGCCAGTCAGGATGGCTGCTATCCAAAAGACTACAAGCAATAAATGCTGGAGAGGGTGTGGAGAAAAGGGAACCCTCTTACACTGTTGGTGGGAATGCAAACTAGTACAGCCACTATGGAAAACAGTGTGGAGATTCCTTGAAAAACTGGAAATAGAACTGCCATATGACCCAGCAATCCCACTTTTGGGCATACACACTGAGGAAACCAGATCTGAAAGAGACACGTGCACCCCAATGTTCATTGCAGCACTGTTTATAATCGCCAGGACATGGAAGCAACCTAGATGCCCATCAGCAGATGAATGGATAAGGAAGCTGTGGTACATATACACCATGGAATTTTACTCAGCTGTCAAAAAGAATTCATTTGAATCAGTCCTAATGAGATGGATGAAACTGGAGCCCATTATACAGAGTGAAGTAAGCCAGAAAGATAAAGAACATTACAGCATACTAACACATATATATGGAATTTAGAAAGATGGTAACGATAACCCTATATGCAAAACAGAAAAAGAGACACAGAAATACAGAACAGACTTTTGAACTCTGTGGGAGAAGGTGAGGGTGGGATGTTTCAAAAGAACAGCATGTATACTATCTATGGTGAAACAGATCACCAGCCCAGGTGGGATGCATGAGACAAGTGCTCCGGCCTGGTGCACTGGGAAGACCCAGAGGAATCGGGTGGAGAGGGAGATGGGAGGGGGGATCGGGATGGGGAATAAGTGTAAATCTATGGCTGATTCATATCAATGTATGACAAGACCCACTGAAATGTTGTGAAGTAATTAGCCTCCAACTAATAAAAAAATTTAAAAAAAAAAAAAGACGCTGATGTTTGGAAAGATTAAAGGCAGGAGGAGAAGGGGACGAATGAGAATGAAATACTTGGATGGTATCACTGACTCAATGGACATAAGTATAAGTAAACTCTAGGAGTTGGTGATGAACAGGAAGGCCTGGCGTGCTATAGTCAATGGGGCGTAAAGAGTCGGACATGACTAAGTGACTGAACTGAACTGACTGATATATAACTTTGTATTTTCCAAGTCTCCTTTAAATGTGTTATCATAATTTCACATTTAAAAATAAATAAATAAATTTTAAAACACCAAAAAAAAAAAAAAAAAAAAAAACTGGAAATAGAACTGCCATATTACCCAGTAATACCACTTCTGGGCATACACACTGAGGAAACCAGATCTGAAAGAGACACATGCACCCCAATGTTCATCGCAGCACTGTTTATAATAGCCAGGACATGGAAGCAACCTAGATGCCCATCAGCAGATGAATGGATAAGGAAGCTGTGGTACATATACACCATGGAATTTTACTCAGCCGTCAAAAAGAATTCATTTGAACCAGTCCTAATGAGATGGATGAAACTGGAGCCCCTTATACAGAGTGAAGTAAGCCAGAAAGATAAAGAACATTACAGCATACTAACACATATATATGGAATTTAGAAAGATGGTAATGATAACCCTATATGCAAAACAGAAAAAGAGAAACAGAAATACAGAACAGACTTTTGAACTCTGTGGGAGAAGGTGAGGGTGGGATTTTTCAAAAGAACAGCATGTATACTATCTATGGCGAAACAGATCACCAGCCCAGGTGGGATGCATGAGACAAGTGCTCCGGCCTGGTGCACTGGGAAGACCCAGAGGAATCGGGTGGAGAGGGAGATGGGAGGGGGGATCGGGATGGGGAATAAGTGTAAATCTATGGCTGATTCATATCAATGTATGACAAGACTCACTGAAATGTTGTGAAGTAATTAGCCTCCAACTAATAAAAAAAATTAAAAAAAAAAAAAAAAAAAAAGAAAGACCTAGTTCCCCTCCTCATCGCGACCGGAGGCCTCACATCCTTTGAAAACTCCAGAGGTACGCGGAGATCAGTGCCTCGAAAGGAGACGATGCCTGACTCCTCGTGAAACTTGATAGGAGTCCCAGGATTCCTGTGGCACGTGGAAAGGGACCCTTGGTCTCCCGCCTCAGCTGGAGAGGCGTCCCACTTGCCCAGCCAAGCCTCGAGGAGAATCCCGAGTTGTCCCTCACAACTAGGCAGGAGTCCTGACGTCGCTGAACAAACACGTGTGTGGAAGGACCATCCCCGTCTTAACTCGAGAATATACCCCAGGTTCCAGTCGCAACTCGAGAAAAACCATGAGACTTCCCCCTCGCTGCAAGATGAGGCCCGATTCCCCTGCACTGCATGCAGAGCCATTCCGTGTTGCACATCACACATGAAAGGATCCTTGATTTCCTTCATGGCACTCCAGAGAAACCCCAAGAACACTGTTTCAAGGCTAGAGGGATCCTGAGGTCACTGTAGCAACATGAAAGAGCTCCGTGGACCAGAAATCAAGTCGAGATGAGAGATTAGTCCCTGGCTTCGACTCCAGAGGAATACCACCTTACCACAAGCACCTCAAAGGAGGCTTCTCTCAGCTCTAGGTATGTGAGAGGGACCCTGAGTTTGCGGCCTCAAGTGGAATGGACTCCGCGATGCCCTGACTCGAAATAAGGCCGGATATCCCTGCAGTGACTTGAATGCAGGCTCGTCTTGCATCTCCCAAGACGAAAGGATGTCTGAATGCCCTGTGGAGACCACAGAGAATGACCTAGTTCCCCACCTCATCGCGACCGGAGGCCTCACATCCTTTGAAAACTCCAGCGGTACGCGGAGATCAGTGCCTCCAAAGGAGACGATGCCTGACTCCTCGTGAAACTTGATAGGAGTCCCAGGATTCCTGTGGCACGTGGAAAGGGACACTTGGTCTCCCGCCTCAGCTGGAGAGGCATCCCAATTGCCCTGCCAAACCTCAAGGAGAATCCCGAGTTGTCCCTCGCAACTAGACAGGAGTCCTGACGTTGCTGAACAAACACGTGTGTGGAATGGCCCTCCCCGTGGTAACTCGAGAATATACCCCAGGTTCCCGCCGCAACTCGAGAAAAACCATGAGACTTCTCCCACGCCGCGAGATGAGGCTCGATTCCCATGCACTGCGTGCAGAGCAATTCCGTGTTGCACATCACACATGAAAGGAGCCTTGATTTCCTTCATGGCACTGCAGAGAAACCCCAAGAACACTGTTTCAAGGCTAGAGGGATCCTGAGGTCATTGTAGCAACACGAAAGAGCTCCGTGGACCAAGAATCAACTCGAGATGAGAGGTTAGTCCCTGGCTTCGACTCCAGAGGAATACCACCTTACCACAAGCACCTCAAGAGGAGGCTTCTCTCAGCTCTAGGTATGTGAGAGGGACCCTGAGTTTGCGGCCTCAAGTGGAATGGACTCCACGATGCCCTGACTCGAAATAAGGCCGGATATCCCTGCAGTGACTTGAATGCAGGCTCGTCTTGCATCTCCCAAGACGAAAGGATGTCTGAATCCCCTGTGGAGACCACAGAGAAAGACCTAGTTCCTTGGTCTAGTTCTGTGAAAAATACCGTTGGTAGCTTGATAGGGATTGCATTGAATCTATAGATTGCTTTGGGTAGAATAGCCATTTTGACAATATTGATTCTTCCAATCCATGAACACGGTATGTTTCTCCATCTGTTTGTGTCCTCTTTGATTTCTTTCATCAGTGTTTTATAGTTTTCTATGTATAGGTCTTTTGTTTCTTTAGGTAGATATACTCCTAAGTATTTTATTCTTTTTGTTGCAATGGTGAATGGTATTGTTTCCTTAATTTCTCTTTCTGTTTTTTCATTGTTAGTATATAGGAATGCAAGGGATTTCTGTGTGTTAATTTTATATCCTGCAACTTTACTATATTCATTGATTAGTTCTAGTAATTTTCTGGTAGAGTCTTTAGGGTTTTCTATATAGAGGATCATGTCATCACAGAACTAGACCAAAGAATTTCACAATTTGTATGGAAATACAAAAAACCTCGAATAGCCAAAGTAATCTTGAAAAAGAAGAATGGAACTGGAGGAATCAACCTGCCTGACTTCAGACTCTACTACAAAGCCACAGTCATCAAGACAGTGTGGTACTGGCACAAAGACAGAAATATAGACCAATGGAACAGAATAGAAAGCCCAGAGATAAATCCACGAACCTATGGACACCTTATCTTTGACAAAGGAGGCAAGGATATACAATGGAAAAAAGACAACCTCTTTAACAAGTGGTGCTGGCAAAACTGGTCAACCACTTGCAAAAGAATGAAACTAGAACACTTTCTAACACCATACACAAAAATAAACTCAAAATGGATTAAAGATCTAAATGTAAGACCAGAAACTATAAAACTCCTAGAGGAGAACATAGGCAAAACACTCTCCGACATAAATCACAGCAAGATCCTCTATGACCCACCTCCCAGAATATTGGAAATAAAAGCAAAACTAAACAAATGGGATCTAATGAAACTTAAAAGCTTTTGCACTACAAAAGAAACTATAAGTAAGGTGAAAAGACAGCCGTCAGATTGGGAGAAAATAATAGCAAATGAAGAAATAGACAAAGGATTAATCTCAAAAATATACAAGCAACTCCTGCAGCTCAATTCCAGAAAAATAAATGACCCAATCCAAAAATGGGCCAGAGAACTAAACAGACATTTCTCCAAAGAAGACATACAGATGGCTAACAAACACATGGAAAGGTGCTCAACATCACTCATTATTAGAGAAATGCAAATCAAAACCACAATGAGGTACCATTACACGCCAGTCAGGATGGCTGCTATCCAAAAGACTACAAGCAATAAATGCTGGAGAGGGTGTGGAGAAAAGGGAACCCTCTTACACTGTTGGTGGGAATGCAAACTAGTACAGCCACTATGGAAAACAGTGTGGAGATTCCTTGAAAAACTGGAAATAGAACTGCCATATGACCCAGCAATCCCACTTTTGGGCATACACACTGAGGAAACCAGATCTGAAAGAGACACGTGCACCCCAATGTTCATTGCAGCACTGTTTATAATCGCCAGGACATGGAAGCAACCTAGATGCCCATCAGCAGATGAATGGATAAGGAAGCTGTGGTACATATACACCATGGAATTTTACTCAGCTGTCAAAAAGAATTCATTTGAATCAGTCCTAATGAGATGGATGAAACTGGAGCCCATTATACAGAGTGAAGTAAGCCAGAAAGATAAAGAACATTACAGCATACTAACACATATATATGGAATTTAGAAAGATGGTAACGATAACCCTATATGCAAAACAGAAAAAGAGACACAGAAATACAGAACAGACTTTTGAACTCTGTGGGAGAAGGTGAGGGTGGGATGTTTCAAAAGAACAGCATGTATACTATCTATGGTGAAACAGATCACCAGCCCAGGTGGGATGCATGAGACAAGTGCTCCGGCCTGGTGCACTGGGAAGACCCAGAGGAATCGGGTGGAGAGGGAGATGGGAGGGGGGATCGGGATGGGGAATAAGTGTAAATCTATGGCTGATTCATATCAATGTATGACAAGACCCACTGAAATGTTGTGAAGTAATTAGCCTCCAACTAATAAAAAAATTTAAAAAAAAAAAAAGACGCTGATGTTTGGAAAGATTAAAGGCAGGAGGAGAAGGGGACGAATGAGAATGAAATACTTGGATGGTATCACTGACTCAATGGACATAAGTATAAGTAAACTCTAGGAGTTGGTGATGAACAGGAAGGCCTGGCGTGCTATAGTCAATGGGGCGTAAAGAGTCGGACATGACTAAGTGACTGAACTGAACTGACTGATATATAACTTTGTATTTTCCAAGTCTCCTTTAAATGTGTTATCATAATTTCACATTTAAAAATAAATAAATAAATTTTAAAACACCAAAAAAAAAAAAAAAAAAAAAAACTGGAAATAGAACTGCCATATTACCCAGTAATACCACTTCTGGGCATACACACTGAGGAAACCAGATCTGAAAGAGACACATGCACCCCAATGTTCATCGCAGCACTGTTTATAATAGCCAGGACATGGAAGCAACCTAGATGCCCATCAGCAGATGAATGGATAAGGAAGCTGTGGGACATATACACCATAAAATTTTACTCAGCCGTCAAAAAGAATTCATTTGAACCAGTCCTAATGAGATGGATGAAACTGGAGCCCCTTATACAGAGTGAAGTAAGCCAGAAAGATAAAGAACATTACAGCATACTAACACATATATATGGAATTTAGAAAGATGGTAATGATAACCCTATATGCAAAACAGAAAAAGAGACACAGAAATACAGAACAGACTTTTGAACTCTGTGGGAGAAGGTGAGGGTGGGATGTTTCAAAAGAACAGCATGTATACTATCTATGGTGAAACAGATCACCAGCCCAGGTGGGATGCATGAGACAAGTGCTCCGGACTGGTGCACTGGGAAGACCCAGAGGAATCGGGTGGAGAGGGAGATGGGAGGGGGGATCGGGATGGGGAATAAGTGTAAATCTATGGCTGATTCATATCAATGTATGACAAGACTCACTGAAATGTTGTGAAGTAATTAGCCTCCAACTAATAAAAAAAATTAAAAAAAAAAAAAAAAAAGAAAGACCTAGTTCCCCTCCTCATCGCGACCGGAGGCCTCACATCCTTTGAAAACTCCAGAGGTACGCGGAGATCAGTGCCTCCAAAGGAGACGATGCCTGACTCCTCGTGAAACTTGATAGGAGTCCCAGGATTCCTGTGGCACGTGGAAAGGGACCCTTGGTCTCCCGCCTCAGCTGGAGAGGCGTCCCACTTGCCCAGCCAAGCCTCGAGGAGAATCCCGAGTTGTCCCTCCCAACTAGGCAGGAGTCCTGACGTCGCTGAACAAACACGTGTGTGGAAGGGCCATCCCCGTCGTAACTCGAGAATATACCCCAGGTTCCCGCCGCAACTCGAGAAAAACCATGAGACTTCTCCCACGCCGCGAGATGAGGCCCGATTCCCCTGCACTGCGTGCAGAGCAATTCCGTGTTGCACATCACACATGAAAGGATCCTTGATTTCCTTCATGGCACTCCAGAGAAACCCCAAGAACACTGTTTCAAGGCTAGAGGGATCCTGAGGTCACTGTAGCAACACGAAAGAGCACCGTGGACCAGAAATCAACTCGAGATGAGAGATTAGTCCCTGGCTTCGCCTCCAGAGGAATACCACCTTACCACAAGCACCTCAAAGGAAGCTTCTCTCAGCTCTAGGTATGTGAGAGGGACCCTGAGTTTGCGGCCTCAAGTGGAATGGAGACCGAGATGCCCTGACTCGAAATAAGACCGGATATCCCTGCAGTGACTTGAATGCAGGCTCGTCTTGCATCTCCCAAGACGAAAGGATGTCTGAATCCCCTGTGGAGACCACAGAGAAAGACCTAGTTCCCCACCTAATCGCGACCGGAGGCCTCACATCCTTTGAAAACTCCAGCGGTACGCGGAGATCAGTGCCTCCAAAGGAGACGATGCCTGACTCCTCGTGAAACTTGATAGGAGTCCCAGGATTCCTGTGGCACGTGGAAAGGGACCCTTGGTCTCCCGCCTCAGCTGAAGAGGCATCCCAATTGCCCTGCCAAGCCTCAAGGAGAATCCCGAGCTGTCCCTCGCAACTAGACAGGAGTCATGACGTCACTGAAGAAACACGTGTGTGGAATGGCCCTCCCCGTGGTAACTCGAGAATATACCCCAGGTTCCCGCCGCAACTCGAGAAAAACCATGAGACTTCTCCCACGCCGCGAGATGAGGCCCGATTCCCCTGCACTGCGTGCAGAGCAATTCCGTGTTGCACATCACACATGAAAGGAGCCTTGATTTCCTTCATGGCACTCCAGAGAAACCCCAAGAACACTGTTTCAAGGCTAGAGGGATCCTGACGTCATTGTAGCAACACGAAAGAGCTCCGTGGACCAAAAATCAACTCGAGATGAGAGGTTAGTCCCTGGCTTCGACTCCAGAGGAATACCACCTTACCACAAGCACCTCAAAGGAGGCTTCTCTCAGCTCTAGGTATGTGAGAGGGACCCTGAGTTTGCGGCCTCAAGTGGAATGGACACCGCGATGCCCTGACTCGAAATAAGGCCGGATATCCCTGCAGTGACTTGAATGCAGGCTCGTCTTGCATCTCCCAAGACGAAAGGATGTCTGAATTCCCTGTGGAGACCACAGAGAAAGACCTAGTTCCCCACCTCATCGCGACCGGAGGCCTCACAACCTTTGAAAATTCCAGCTGTACCCGGAGATCAGTGCCTCCAAAGGAGACGATGCCTGACTCCTCGTGAAACTTGATAGGAGTCCCAGGATTCCTGTGGCACGTGTACAGGGACCCTTGGTCTCCCGCCTCAGCTGGAGAGGCGTCCCAATTGCCCTGCCAAGCCTCAAGGATAATCCCGAGTTGTCCCTCCCAAGTAGGCAGGAGTCCTGACATCGCTGAAGAAACACGTGTGTGGAATGGCGCTCCCCGTGGTAACTCGAGAATATACCCCAGGTTCCCGCCGCAACTCGAGAAAAACCATGAGACTTCCCCCTCGCCGCGAGATGAGGCCCGATTCCCCTGCACGGCGTTGAGAGCAATTCCGTGTTGCACATTACACATGAATCGAGCCTTGATTTGTTTGATGGCACTCCAGAGAAACCCCAAGAACACTTTTTCAAGGCTAGAGGGATCCTGAGGTCACTGTAGCAACACGAAAGAGCTCCGTGGACCAGAAATCAACTCGAGATGAGAGGTTAGTCCCTGGCTTCGACTCCAGAGGAATACCACCTTACCACAAGCACCTCAAAGGAGGCTTCTCTCAGCTCTAGGTATGTGAGAGGGACCCTGAGTTTGCGGCCTCAAGTGGAATGGACACCGAGATGCCCTGACTCGAAATAAGGCCGGATATCCCTGCAGTGACTTGAATGCAGGCTCATCTTGCATCTCCCAAGATGAAAGGATGTCTGAATCCCCTGTGGAGACCACAGAGAAAGACCTAGTTCCCCACCTCATCGCGACCGGAGGCCTCACATCCTTTGAAAACTCCAGAGGTACGCGGAGATCAGTGCCTCCAAAGGAGACGATGCCTGACTCCTCGTGAAACTTGATAGGAGTCCCAGGATTCCTGTGGCACGTGGAAAGGGACACTTGGTCTCCCGCCTCAGCTGGAGAGGCATCCCAATTGCCCTGCCAAGCCTCAAGGGGAATCCCGAGTTGTCCCTCGCAACTAGGCAGGAGTCCTGACGTCGCTGAACAAACATGTATGTGGAAGGGCCATCCCCGTCGTAACTCGAGAATATACCCCAGGTTCCCGCCGCAACTCGAGAAAAACCATGAGACTTCCCCCTCGCCGCGAGTAGAGGCCCGATTCCCCTGCACTGCGTGCAGGGCAATGCTGTGTTGCACATCACACATGAAAGAATCCTTGATTTCCTTCATGGCACTCCAGAGAAACCCCAAGAACACTGTTTCAAGGCTAGAAGGATCCTGAGGTCACTGTAGCAACACGAAAGAGCTCCGTGGACCAGAAATCAACTCGAGATGAGAGGTTAGTCCCTGGCTTCGACTGAAGAGGAATACCACCTTACCACAAGCACCTCAAAGGAGGCTTCTCTTAGCTCTAGTTATGTGAGAGGGACCCTGTGTATGCGGCCTCAAGTGGAATGGACTCCGCGATGCCCTGACTCGAAATAAGGCCGGATATCCCTGCAGTGACTTGAATGGAGGCTCGTCTTGCATCTCCCAAGACGAAAGGATGTCTGAATCCCCTGTGGAGACCACAGAGAAAGACCTAGTTCCCCACTTCATCGCGACCGGAGGCCTCACATCCTTTGAAAACTCCAGAGGTACACAGAGATAAGTGCCTCAAAGGAGACGATGCCTGCCTCCTCGTGAAACTTGATAGGAGTCCCAGGATTCCTGTGGCACGTGGAAAGGGACCCTTGGTCTCCCGCCTCAGCTGTAGAGGCGTCCCAATTGCCCTGCCAAGCCTCGAGGAGAATCCCGAGTTGTCCCTCGCAACTAGGCAGGAGTCCTGACGTCGCTGAACAAACACGTGTCTGGAAGGGCCATCCCCGCCGTAACTCGAGAATTTACCCCAGGTTCCCGCCGCAACTCGAGAAAAACCATGAGACTTCCCCCTCGCCGCGAGTAGAGGCCCGATTCCCCTGCACTGCGTGCAGAGCAATTCCGTGTTGCACATCACACAGGAAAGGAGCCTTGATTTCCTTGATGGCACTCCAGAGAAACCCCAAGAACACTGCTTCAAGGCTAGAGGGATACTGAGGTCATTGTAGCAACACGAAAGTGCTCCGTGGACCAAGAATTAACTCGAGATGAGAGGTTAGTCCCTGACTTCGCCTCCAGAAGAATGCCACCTTACCACAAGCACTTCAAGAAGAGTCTTCTCTCAGCTCTAGGTATGTGAGAGGGACCCTGAGTTTGCGGCCTCAAGTGGAATGGACTCCGCGATGCCCTGACTCGAAATAAGGCCGGATATCCCTGCAGTGACTTGAATGAAGGCTCGTCTTGCATCTCCCAAGAAGAAAGAATGTCTGAATCCCCTGTGGAGACCACAGAGAAAGACCTAGTTCCTTGGTCTAGTTCTGTGAATAATACCGTTGGTAGCTTGATAGGGATTGCATTGAATCTATAGATTGCTTTCGGTAGAATAGCTATTTTGACAATATTGATTCTTCCAATCCATGAACACGGTATGATTCCCCATCTGTTTGTGTCCTCTTTGATTACTTTCATCAGTGTTTTATAGTTTTCTATGTATAGGTCTTTTGTTTCTTTAGGTAGATATACTCCTAAGTATTTTATTCTTTTTGTTGCAATGGTGAATGGTATTGTTTCCTTAATTTCTCTTTCTGTTTTTTCATTGTTAGTATATAGGAATGCAAGGAATTTCTGTGTGTTAATTTTGTATCCTGCAACTTTACTATATTCATTGATTAGTTCTAGTAATTTTCTGGTAGAGTTTTTAGGGTTTTCTATATAGAGGATCATGTCATCACAGAACTAGACCAAAGAATTTCACAATTTGTATGGAAATACAAAAAACCTGGAATAGCCAAAGTAATCTTGAAAAAGAAGAATGGAACTGGAGGAATCAACCTGCCTGACTTCAGACTCTACTACAAAGCCACAGTCATCAAGACAGTGTGGTACTGGCACAAAGACAGAAATATAGACCAATGGAACAGAATAGAAAGCCCAGAGATAAATCCACGAACCTATGGACACCTTATCTTTGACAAAGGAGGCAAGGATATACAATGGAAAAAAGACAACCTCTTTAACAAGTGGTGCTGGGAAAACTGGTCAACCACTTGCAAAAGAATGAAACTAGAACACTTTCTAACACCATACACAAAAATAAACTCAAAATGGATTAAAGATCTAAATGTAAGACCAGAAACTATAAAACTCCTAGAGGAGAACATAGGCAAAACACTCTCCGACATAAATCACAGCAAGATCCTCTATGACCCACCTCCCAGAATATTGGAAATAAAAGCAAAACTAAACAAATGGGATCTAATGAAACTTAAAAGCTTTTGCACTACAAAAGAAACTATAAGTAAGGTGAAAAGACAGCCGTCAGATTGGGAGAAAATAATAGCAAATGAAGAAACAGACAAAGGATTAATCTCAAAAATATACAAGCAACTCCTGCAGCTCAATTCCAGAAAAATAAATGACCCAATCCAAAAATGGGCCAGAGAACTAAACAGACATTTCTCCAAAGAAGACATACAGATGGCTAACAAACACATGAAAAGGTGCTCAACATCACTCATTATTAGAGAAATGCAAATCAAAACCACAATGAGGTACCATTACACACCAGCCAGGATGGCTGCTATCCAAAAGTCTACAAGCAATAAATGCTGGAGAGGCTGTGGAGAAAAGGGAACCCTCTTACACTGTTGGTGGGAATGCAAACTAGTACAGCCACTATGGAAAACAGTGTGGAGATTCCTTAAAAAACTGGAAATAGAACTGCCATATTACCCAGCAATACCACTTCTGGGCATACACACTGAGGAAACCAGATCTGAAAGAGACACATGCACCCCAATGTTCATCGCAGCACTGTTTATAATAGCCAGGGCATGGAAGCAACCTAGATGCCCATCAGCAGATGAATGGATAAGGAAGCTGTGGTACATATACACCATGGAATTTTACTCAGCCGTCAAAAAGAATTCATTTGAACCAGTCCTAATGAGATGGATGAAACTGGATCCCATTATACAGAGTGAAGTAAGCCAGAAAGATAAAGAACATTACAGCATACTAACACATATATATGGAATTTAGAAAGATGGTAACGATAACCCTATATGCAAAACAGAAAAAGAGACACAGAAATACAGAACAGACTTTTGAACTCTGTGGGAGAAGGTGAGGGTGGGATGTTTCAAAAGAACAGCATGTATACTATCTATGGTGAAACAGATCATCAGCCCAGGTGGGATGCATGAGACAAGTGCTCTGGCCTGGTGCACTGGGAAGACCCAGAGGAATCGGGTGGAGAGGGAGATGGGAGGGGGGATCGGGATGGGGAATAAGTGTAAATCTATGGCTGATTCATATCAATGTATAACAAGACCCACTGAAATGTTGTGAAGTAATTAGCCTCCAACTAATAAAAAAAATTAAAAAAAAAAAAAAAGAAAAAAAAAAAAGAAAGACCTAGTTCCCCTCCTCATCGCGACCGGAGGCCTCACATCCTTTGAAAACTCCAGAGGTACGCGGAGATCAGTGCCTCCAAAGGATACGATGCCTGACTCCTCGTGAAACTTGATAGGAGTCCCAGGATTCCTGTGGCACGTGGAAAGGGACCCTTGGTCTCGCGCCTCAGCTGGAGAGGCGTCCCAATTGCCCTGCCAAGCCTCGAGGAGAATCCCGAGTTGTCCCTCGCAACTAGGCAGGACTGCTGACGTCGCTGAACATACACGTGTGTGGAAGGGCCATCCCCGTCGTAACTCGAGAATATACCCCAGGTTCCCGCTGCAACTCGAGAAAAACCATGAGACTTCTCCCTCGTCGCGAGATGAGGCCCGATTCCCCTGCACTGCGTGCAGAGCAATTCCGTGTTGCACATCACACATGAAAGGATCCTTGATTTCCTTCATGGCACTTCAGAGAAACCCCAAGAACACTGTTTCAAGGCTAGAGGGATCCTGAGGTACTGTAGCAACACGAAAGAGCTCTGTGGACCAGAAATCAACTCGAGATGAGAGATTAGTCCCTGGCTTCGACTCCAGAGGAATACCACCTTACCACAAGCACCTCAAAGGAGGCTTCTCTCAGCTCTAGGTATGTGAGAGGGACCCTGAGTTTGCGGCCTCAAGTGGAATGGACACCGAGATGCCCTGACTCGAAATAAGGCCGGATATCCCTGCAGTGACTTGAATGCAGGCTCGTCTTGCATCTCCCAAGACGAAAGGATGTCTGAATCCCCTGTGGAGACCACAGAGAAAGACCTAGTTCCTTGGTCTAGTTCTGTGAAAAATACCGTTGGTATCTTGATAGGGATTGCATTGAATCTATAGATTGCTTTCGGTAGAATAGCCAGTTTGACAGTATTGATTCTTCCAATCCATGAACACGGTATGTTTCTCCATCTGTTTGTGTCCTCTTTGATTTCTTTCATCAGTGTTTTATAGTTTTCTATGTATAGGTCTTTTGTTTCTTTAGGTAGATATACTCCTAAGTATTTTATTCTTTTTGTTGCAATGGTGAATGGTATTGTTTCCTTAATTTCTCTTTCTGTTTTTTCATCGTTAGTATATAGGAATGCAAGGGATTTCTGTGTGTTAATTTTATATCCTGCAACTTTACTATATTCATTGATTAGTTCTAGTAATTTTCTGGTAGAGTCTTTAGGGTTTTCTATATAGAGGATCATGTCATCACAGAACTAGACCAAAGAATTTCACAATTTGTATGGAAATACAAAAAACCTCGAATAGCCAAAGTAATCTTGAAAAAGAAGAATGGAACTGGAGGAATCAACCTGCCTGACTTCAGACTCTACTACAAAGCCACAGTCATCAAGACAGTGTGGTACTGGCACAAAGACAGAAATATAGACCAATGGAACAGAATAGAAAGCCCAGAGATAAATCCACGAACCTATGGACACCTTATCTTTGACAAAGGAGGCAAGGATATACAATGGAAAAAAGACAACCTCTTTAACAAGTGGTGCTGGCAAAACTGGTCAACCACTTGCAAAAGAATGAAACTAGAACACTTTCTAACACCATACACAAAAATAAACTCAAAATGGATTAAAGATCTAAATGTAAGACCAGAAACTATAAAACTCCTAGAGGAGAACATAGGCAAAACACTCTCCGACATAAATCACAGCAAGATCCTCTATGACCCACCTCCCAGAATATTGGAAATAAAAGCAAAACTAAACAAATGGGATCTAATGAAACTTAAAAGCTTTTGCACTACAAAAGAAACTATAAGTAAGGTGAAAAGACAGCCGTCAGATTGGGAGAAAATAATAGCAAATGAAGAAACAGACAAAGGATTAATCTCAAAAATATACAAGCAACTCCTGCAGCTCAATTCCAGAAAAATAAATGACCCAATCCAAAAATGGGCCAGAGAACTAAACAGACATTTCTCCAAAGAAGACATACAGATGGCTAACAAACACATGAAAAGGTGCTCAACATCACTCATTATTAGAGAAATGCAAATCAAACCACAATGAGGTACCATTACACACCAGTCAGGATGGCTGCTATCCAAAAGTCTACAAGCAATAAATGCTGGAGAGGCTGTGGAGAAAAGGGAACCCTCTTACACTGTTGGTGGGAATGCAAACTAGTACAGCCACTATGGAAAACAGTGTGGAGATTCCTTAAAAATCTGGAAATAGAACTGCCATATTACCCAGCAATACCACTTCTGGGCATACACACTGAGGAAACCAGATCTGAAAGAGACACATGCACCCCAATGTTCATCGCAGCACTGTTTATAATAGCCAGGACATGGAAGCAACCTAGATGCCCATCAGCAGATGAATGGATAAAGAAGCTGTGGGACATATACACCATGGAATTTTACTCAGCCGTCAAAAAGAATTCATTTGAACCAGTCCTAATGAGATGGATGAAACTGGAGCCCCTTATACAGAGTGAAGTAAGCCAGAAAGATAAAGAACATTACAGCATACTAACACATATATATGGAATTTAGAAAGATGGTAACGATAACCCTATATGCAAAACAGAAAAAGAGACACAGAAATACAGAACAGACTTTTGAACTCTGTGGGAGAAGGTGAGGGTGGGATTTTTCAAAAGAACAGCATGTATACTATCTATGGTGAAACAGATCACCAGCCCAGGTGGGATGCATGAGACAAGTGCTCCGGCCTGGTGCACTGGGAAGACCCAGAGGAATCGGGTGGAGAGGGAGATGGAAGGGGGGATCGGGATGGGGAATAAGTGTAAATCTATGGCTGATTCATATCAATGTATGACAAGACTCACTGAAATGTTGTGAAGTAATTAGCCTCCAACTAATAAAAAAACATTATAAACAAAACAAAAAAAAAAAAAAAAGAAAGACCTAGTTCCCCTCCTCATCGCGACCGGAGGCCTCACATCCTTTGAAAACTCCAGGGGTATGCAGAGATCAGTGCCTCCAAAGGAGACGATGCCTGACTCCTCGTGAAACTTGATAGGAGTCCCAGGATTCCTGTGGCACGTGGAAAGGGACCCTTGGTCTCCCGCCTCAGCTGGAGAGGCGTCCCAATTGCCCTGCCAAGCCTCAAGGAGAATCCCGAGTTGTCCCTCGCAACTAGGCAGGAGTCCTGACGTTGCTGAACAAACACGTGTGTGCAAGGGCCATCCCCGCCGTAACTCGAGAATTTACCCCAGGTTCCCGCCGCAACTCGAGAAAAACCATGAGACTTCCCCCTCGTCGCGAGAAGAGGCCCGATTCCCCTGCACTGCGTGCAGAGCAATTCCGTGTTGCATATCACACAGGAAAGGAGCCTTTATTTCCTTGATGGCACTCCAGAGAAACCCCAAGAACACTGTTTCAAGGCTAGAGGGATACTGAGGTCATTGTAGCAACACGAAAGGGCTCCGTGGACCAAGAATCAACTCGAGATGAGAGGTTAGTCCCTGGCTTCGACTCCAGAGGAATAGCACCTTACCACAAGCACCTCAAGAGGAGGCATCTCTCAGCTCTAGGTATGTGAGAGGGACCCTGAGTTTGTGGCCTCAAGTGGAATGGACACCCCAATGCCCTGACTCGAAATAAGGCCGGATATTCCTGCAGTGACTTGAATGCAGGCTCATCTTGCATCTCCCAAGAAGAAAGGATGTCTGAATCCCCTGTGGAGACCACAGAGAAAGACCTAGTTCCCCACCTCATCGCGACCGGAGGCCTCACATCCTTTGAAAACTCCAGAGGTACACAGAGATCAATGCCTCCAAAGGAGACGATGCCTGACTCCTCGTGAAACTTGATAGGAGTCCCAGGATTTCTGTGGCACGTGGAAAGGGACCCTTGGTCTCCCGCCTCAGCTGGAGAGGCGTCCCAATTGCCCTGCCAAGCCTCGAGGTGAATCCCGAGTTGTCCCTTGCAACTAGGCAGGAGTCCTGACGTCGCTGAACAAACACGTGTGTGGAAGGGCCATCCCCGCCGTAACTCGAGAATTTACCCCAGGTTCCCGCCGCAACTCGAGAAAAACCATGAGACTTCCCCCTCGTCGCGAGAAGAGGCCCGATTCCCCTGCACTGCGAGCAGAGCAATTCCGTGTTGCACATCACACAGGAAAGGAGCCTTGATTTCCTTGATGGCACTCCAGAGAAACCCCAAGAACACTGCTTCAAGGCTAGAGGGATACTGAGGTCATTGTAGCAACACGAAAGAGCTCCGTGGACCAAGAATTAACTCGAGATGAGAGGTTAGTCCCTGACTTCGCCTCCAGAAGAATGCCACCTTACCACAAGCACCTCAAGAGGAGTCTTCTCTCAGCTCTAGGTATGTGAGAGGGACCCTGAGTTTGCGGCCTCAAGTGGAATGGACTCCGCGATGCCCTGACTCGAAATAAGGCCGGATATCCCTGCAGTGACTTGAATGAAGGCTCGTCTTGCATCTCCCAAGAAGAAAGAATGTCTGAATCCCCTGTGGAGACCACAGAGAAAGACCTAGTTCCTTGGTCTAGTTCTGTGAAAAATACCGTTGGTAGCTTGATAGGGATTGCATTGAATCTATAGATTGCTTTCGGTAGAATAGCTATTTTGACAATATTGATTCTTCCAATCCATGAACACGGTATGATTCCCCATCTGTTTGTGTCCTCTTTGATTACTTTCATCAGTGTTTTATAGTTTTCTATGTATAGGTCTTTTGTTTCTTTAGGTAGATATACTCCTAAGTATTTTATTCTTTTTGTTGCAATGGTGAATGGTATTGTTTCCTTAATTTCTCTTTCTGTTTTTTCATTGTTAGTATATAGGAATGCAAGGAATTTCTGTGTGTTAATTTTATATCCTGCAACTTTACTATATTCATTGATTAGTTCTAGTAATTTTCTGGTAGAGTCTTTAGGGTTTTCTATATAGAGGATCATGTCATCACAGAACTAGACCAAAGAATTTCACAATTTGTATGGAAATACAAAAAACCTCGAATAGCCAAAGTAATCTTGAAAAAGAAGAATGGAACTGGAGGAATCAACCTGCCTGACTTCAGACTCTACTACAAAGCCACAGTCATCAAGACAGTGTGGTACTGGCACAAAGACAGAAATATAGACCAATGGAACAGAATAGAAAGCCCAGAGATAAATCCACGAACCTATGGACACCTTATCTTTGACAAAGGAGGCAAGGATATACAATGGAAAAAAGACAACCTCTTTAACAAGTGGTGCTGGCAAAACTGGTCAACCACTTGCAAAAGAATGAAACTAGAACACTTTCTAACACCATACACAAAAATAAACTCAAAATGGATTAAAGATCTAAATGTAAGACCAGAAACTATAAAACTCCTAGAGGAGAACATAGGCAAAACACTCTCCGACATAAATCACAGCAAGATCCTCTATGACCCACCTCCCAGAATATTGGAAATAAAAGCAAAACTAAACAAATGGGATCTAATGAAACTTAAAAGCTTTTGCACTACAAAAGAAACTATAAGGAAGGTGAAAAGACAGCCGTCAGATTGGGAGAAAATAATAGCAAATGAAGAAACAGACAAAGGATTAATCTCAAAAATATACAAGCAACTCCTGCAGCTCAATTCCAGAAAAATAAATGACCCAATCCAAAAATGGGCCAGAGAACTAAACAGACATTTCTCCAAAGAAGACATACAGATGGCTAACAAACACATGAAAAGGTGCTCAACATCACTCATTATTAGAGAAATGCAAATCAAACCACAATGAGGTACCATTACACACCAGTCAGGATGGCTGCTATCCAAAAGTCTACAAGCAATAAATGCTGGAGAGGCTGTGGAGAAAAGGGAACCCTCTTACACTGTTGGTGGGAATGCAAACTAGTACAGCCACTATGGAAAACAGTGTGGAGATTCCTTAAAAATCTGGAAATAGAACTGCCATATTACCCAGCAATACCACTTCTGGGCATACACACTGAGGAAACCAGATCTGAAAGAGACACATGCACCCCAATGTTCATCGCAGCACTGTTTATAATAGCCAGGACATGGAAGCAACCTAGATGCCCATCAGCAGATGAATGGATAAAGAAGCTGTGGGACATATACACCATGGAATTTTACTCAGCCGTCAAAAAGAATTCATTTGAACCAGTCCTAATGAGATGGATGAAACTGGAGCCCCTTATACAGAGTGAAGTAAGCCAGAAAGATAAAGAACATTACAGCATACTAACACATATATATGGAATTTAGAAAGATGGTAACGATAACCCTATATGCAAAACAGAAAAAGAGACACAGAAATACAGAACAGACTTTTGAACTCTGTGGGAGAAGGTGAGGGTGGGATTTTTCAAAAGAACAGCATGTATACTATCTATGGTGAAACAGATCACCAGCCCAGGTGGGATGCATGAGACAAGTGCTCCGGCCTGGTGCACTGGGAAGACCCAGAGGAATCGGGTGGAGAGGGAGATGGAAGGGGGGATCGGGATGGGGAATAAGTGTAAATCTATGGCTGATTCATATCAATGTATGACAAGACTCACTGAAATGTTGTGAAGTAATTAGCCTCCAACTAATAAAAAAACATTATAAACAAAACAAAAAAAAAAAAAAAAAGAAAGACCTAGTTCCCCTCCTCATCGCGACCGGAGGCCTCACATCCTTTGAAAACTCCAGGGGTATGCAGAGATCAGTGCCTCCAAAGGAGACGATGCCTGACTCCTCGTGAAACTTGATAGGAGTCCCAGGATTCCTGTGGCACGTGGAAAGGGACCCTTGGTCTCCCGCCTCAGCTGGAGAGGCGTCCCAATTGCCCTGCCAAGCCTCAAGGAGAATCCCGAGTTGTCCCTCGCAACTAGGCAGGAGTCCTGACGTTGCTGAACAAACACGTGTGTGCAAGGGCCATCCCCGCCGTAACTCGAGAATTTACCCCAGGTTCCCGCCGCAACTCGAGAAAAACCATGAGACTTCCCCCTCGTCGCGAGAAGAGGCCCGATTCCCCTGCACTGCGTGCAGAGCAATTCCGTGTTGCATATCACACAGGAAAGGAGCCTTTATTTCCTTGATGGCACTCCAGAGAAACCCCAAGAACACTGTTTCAAGGCTAGAGGGATACTGAGGTCATTGTAGCAACACGAAAGGGCTCCGTGGACCAAGAATCAACTCGAGATGAGAGGTTAGTCCCTGGCTTCGACTCCAGAGGAATAGCACCTTACCACAAGCACCTCAAGAGGAGGCATCTCTCAGCTCTAGGTATGTGAGAGGGACCCTGAGTTTGTGGCCTCAAGTGGAATGGACACCCCAATGCCCTGACTCGAAATAAGGCCGGATATTCCTGCAGTGACTTGAATGCAGGCTCATCTTGCATCTCCCAAGAAGAAAGGATGTCTGAATCCCCTGTGGAGACCACAGAGAAAGACCTAGTTCCCCACCTCATCGCGACCGGAGGCCTCACATCCTTTGAAAACTCCAGAGGTACACAGAGATCAATGCCTCCAAAGGAGACGATGCCTGACTCCTCGTGAAACTTGATAGGAGTCCCAGGATTTCTGTGGCACGTGGAAAGGGACCCTTGGTCTCCCGCCTCAGCTGGAGAGGCGTCCCAATTGCCCTGCCAAGCCTCGAGGTGAATCCCGAGTTGTCCCTTGCAACTAGGCAGGAGTCCTGACGTCGCTGAACAAACACGTGTGTGGAAGGGCCATCCCCGCCGTAACTCGAGAATTTACCCCAGGTTCCCGCCGCAACTCGAGAAAAACCATGAGACTTCCCCCTCGTCGCGAGAAGAGGCCCGATTCCCCTGCACTGCGAGCAGAGCAATTCCGTGTTGCACATCACACAGGAAAGGAGCCTTGATTTCCTTGATGGCACTCCAGAGAAACCCCAAGAACACTGCTTCAAGGCTAGAGGGATACTGAGGTCATTGTAGCAACACGAAAGAGCTCCGTGGACCAAGAATTAACTCGAGATGAGAGGTTAGTCCCTGACTTCGCCTCCAGAAGAATGCCACCTTACCACAAGCACCTCAAGAGGAGTCTTCTCTCAGCTCTAGGTATGTGAGAGGGACCCTGAGTTTGCGGCCTCAAGTGGAATGGACTCCGCGATGCCCTGACTCGAAATAAGGCCGGATATCCCTGCAGTGACTTGAATGAAGGCTCGTCTTGCATCTCCCAAGAAGAAAGAATGTCTGAATCCCCTGTGGAGACCACAGAGAAAGACCTAGTTCCTTGGTCTAGTTCTGTGAAAAATACCGTTGGTAGCTTGATAGGGATTGCATTGAATCTATAGATTGCTTTCGGTAGAATAGCTATTTTGACAATATTGATTCTTCCAATCCATGAACACGGTATGATTCCCCATCTGTTTGTGTCCTCTTTGATTACTTTCATCAGTGTTTTATAGTTTTCTATGTATAGGTCTTTTGTTTCTTTAGGTAGATATACTCCTAAGTATTTTATTCTTTTTGTTGCAATGGTGAATGGTATTGTTTCCTTAATTTCTCTTTCTGTTTTTTTCATTGTTAGTATATAGGAATGCAAGGAATTTCTGTGTGTTAATTTTATATCCTGCAACTTTACTATATTCATTGATTAGTTCTAGTAATTTTCTGGTAGAGTCTTTAGGGTTTTCTATATAGAGGATCATGTCATCACAGAACTAGACCAAAGAATTTCACAATTTGTATGGAAATACAAAAAACCTCGAATAGCCAAAGTAATCTTGAAAAAGAAGAATGGAACTGGAGGAATCAACCTGCCTGACTTCAGACTCTACTACAAAGCCACAGTCATCAAGACAGTGTGGTACTGGCACAAAGACAGAAATATAGACCAATGGAACAGAATAGAAAGCCCAGAGATAAATCCACGAACCTATGGAAACCTTATCTTTGACAAAGGAGGCAAGGATATACAATGGAAAAAAGACAACCTCTTTAACAAGTGGTGCTGGCAAAACTGGTCAACCACTTGCAAAAGAATGAAACTAGAACACTTTCTAACACCATACACAAAAATAAACTCAAAATGGATTAAAGATCTAAATGTAAGACCAGAAACTATAAAACTCCTAGAGGAGAACATAGGCAAAACACTCTCCGACATAAATCACAGCAAGATCCTCTATGACCCACCTCCCAGAATATTGGAAATAAAAGCAAAACTAAACAAATGGGATCTAATGAAACTTAAAAGCTTTTGCACTACAAAAGAAACTATAAGGAAGGTGAAAAGACAGCCGTCAGATTGGGAGAAAATAATAGCAAATGAAGAAACAGACAAAGGATTAATCTCAAAAATATACAAGCAACTCCTGCAGCTCAATTCCAGAAAAATAAATGACCCAATCCAAAAATGGGCCAGAGAACTAAACAGACATTTCTCCAAAGAAGACATACAGATGGCTAACAAACACATGAAAAGGTGCTCAACATCACTCATTATTAGAGAAATGCAAATCAAACCACAATGAGGTACCATTACACACCAGTCAGGATGGCTGCTATCCAAAAGTCTACAAGCAATAAATGCTGGAGAGGCTGTGGAGAAAAGGGAACCCTCTTACACTGTTGGTGGGAATGCAAACTAGTACAGCCACTATGGAAAACAGTGTGGAGATTCCTTAAAAATCTGGAAATAGAACTGCCATATTACCCAGCAATACCACTTCTGGGCATACACACTGAGGAAACCAGATCTGAAAGAGACACATGCACCCCAATGTTCATCGCAGCACTGTTTATAATAGCCAGGACATGGAAGCAACCTAGATGCCCATCAGCAGATGAATGGATAAAGAAGCTGTGGGACATATACACCATGGAATTTTACTCAGCCGTCAAAAAGAATTCATTTGAACCAGTCCTAATGAGATGGATGAAACTGGAGCCCCTTATACAGAGTGAAGTAAGCCAGAAAGATAAAGAACATTACAGCATACTAACACATATATATGGAATTTAGAAAGATGGTAACGATAACCCTATATGCAAAACAGAAAAAGAGACACAGAAATACAGAACAGACTTTTGAACTCTGTGGGAGAAGGTGAGGGTGGGATTTTTCAAAAGAACAGCATGTATACTATCTATGGTGAAACAGATCACCAGCCCAGGTGGGATGCATGAGACAAGTGCTCCGGCCTGGTGCACTGGGAAGACCCAGAGGAATCGGGTGGAGAGGGAGATGGAAGGGGGGATCGGGATGGGGAATAAGTGTAAATCTATGGCTGATTCATATCAATGTATGACAAGACTCACTGAAATGTTGTGAAGTAATTAGCCTCCAACTAATAAAAAAACATTATAAACAAAACAAAAAAAAAAAAAAAAAGAAAGACCTAGTTCCCCTCCTCATCGCGACCGGAGGCCTCACATCCTTTGAAAACTCCAGGGGTATGCAGAGATCAGTGCCTCCAAAGGAGACGATGCCTGACTCCTCGTGAAACTTGATAGGAGTCCCAGGATTCCTGTGGCACGTGGAAAGGGACCCTTGGTCTCCCGCCTCAGCTGGAGAGGCGTCCCAATTGCCCTGCCAAGCCTCAAGGAGAATCCCGAGTTGTCCCTCGCAACTAGGCAGGAGTCCTGACGTTGCTGAACAAACACGTGTGTGCAAGGGCCATCCCCGCCGTAACTCGAGAATTTACCCCAGGTTCCCGCCGCAACTCGAGAAAAACCATGAGACTTCCCCCTCGTCGCGAGAAGAGGCCCGATTCCCCTGCACTGCGTGCAGAGCAATTCCGTGTTGCATATCACACAGGAAAGGAGCCTTTATTTCCTTGATGGCACTCCAGAGAAACCCCAAGAACACTGTTTCAAGGCTAGAGGGATACTGAGGTCATTGTAGCAACACGAAAGGGCTCCGTGGACCAAGAATCAACTCGAGATGAGAGGTTAGTCCCTGGCTTCGACTCCAGAGGAATAGCACCTTACCACAAGCACCTCAAGAGGAGGCATCTCTCAGCTCTAGGTATGTGAGAGGGACCCTGAGTTTGTGGCCTCAAGTGGAATGGACACCCCAATGCCCTGACTCGAAATAAGGCCGGATATTCCTGCAGTGACTTGAATGCAGGCTCATCTTGCATCTCCCAAGAAGAAAGGATGTCTGAATCCCCTGTGGAGACCACAGAGAAAGACCTAGTTCCCCACCTCATCGCGACCGGAGGCCTCACATCCTTTGAAAACTCCAGAGGTACACAGAGATCAATGCCTCCAAAGGAGACGATGCCTGACTCCTCGTGAAACTTGATAGGAGTCCCAGGATTTCTGTGGCACGTGGAAAGGGACCCTTGGTCTCCCGCCTCAGCTGGAGAGGCGTCCCAATTGCCCTGCCAAGCCTCGAGGTGAATCCCGAGTTGTCCCTTGCAACTAGGCAGGAGTCCTGACGTCGCTGAACAAACACGTGTGTGGAAGGGCCATCCCCGCCGTAACTCGAGAATTTACCCCAGGTTCCCGCCGCAACTCGAGAAAAACCATGAGACTTCCCCCTCGTCGCGAGAAGAGGCCCGATTCCCCTGCACTGCGAGCAGAGCAATTCCGTGTTGCACATCACACAGGAAAGGAGCCTTGATTTCCTTGATGGCACTCCAGAGAAACCCCAAGAACACTGCTTCAAGGCTAGAGGGATACTGAGGTCATTGTAGCAACACGAAAGAGCTCCGTGGACCAAGAATTAACTCGAGATGAGAGGTTAGTCCCTGACTTCGCCTCCAGAAGAATGCCACCTTACCACAAGCACCTCAAGAGGAGTCTTCTCTCAGCTCTAGGTATGTGAGAGGGACCCTGAGTTTGCGGCCTCAAGTGGAATGGACTCCACGATGCCCTGACTCGAAATAAGGCCGGATATCCCTGCAGTGACTTGAATGAAGGCTCGTCTTGCATCTCCCAAGAAGAAAGAATGTCTGAATCCCCTGTGGAGACCACAGAGAAAGACCTAGTTCCTTGGTCTAGTTCTGTGAAAAATACCGTTGGTAGCTTGATAGGGATTGCATTGAATCTATAGATTGCTTTCGGTAGAATAGCTATTTTGACAATATTGATTCTTCCAATCCATGAACACGGTATGATTCCCCATCTGTTTGTGTCCTCTTTGATTACTTTCATCAGTGTTTTATAGTTTTCTATGTATAGGTCTTTTGTTTCTTTAGGTAGATATACTCCTAAGTATTTTATTCTTTTTGTTGCAATGGTGAATGGTATTGTTTCCTTAATTTCTCTTTCTGTTTTTTCATTGTTAGTATATAGGAATGCAAGGAATTTCTGTGTGTTAATTTTATATCCTGCAACTTTACTATATTCATTGATTAGTTCTAGTAATTTTCTGGTAGAGTCTTTAGGGTTTTCTATATAGAGGATCATGTCATCACAGAACTAGACCAAAGAATTTCACAATTTGTATGGAAATACAAAAAACCTGGAATAGCCAAAGTAATCTTGAAAAAGAAGAATGGAACTGGAGGAATCAACCTGCCTGACTTCAGACTCTACTACAAAGCCACAGTCATCAAGACAGTGTGGTACTGGCACAAAGACAGAAATATAGACCAATGGAACAGAATAGAAAGCCCAGAGATAAATCCACGAACCTATGGACACCTTATCTTTGACAAAGGAGGCAAGGATATACAATGGAAAAAAGACAACCTCTTTAACAAGTGGTGCTGGCAAAACTGGTCAACCACTTGCAAAAGAATGAAACTAGAACACTTTCTAACACCATACACAAAAATAAACTCAAAATGGATTAAAGATCTAAATGTAAGACCAGAAACTATAAAACTCCTAGAGGAGAACATAGGCAAAACACTCTCCGACATAAATCACAGCAAGATCCTCTATGACCCACCTCCCAGAATATTGGAAATAAAAGCAAAACTAAACAAATGGGATCTAATGAAACTTAAAAGCTTTTGCACTACAAAAGAAACTATAAGTAAGGTGAAAAGACAGCCGTCAGATTGGGAGAAAATAATAGCAAATGAAGAAACAGACAAAGGATTAATCTCAAAAATATACAAGCAACTCCTGCAGCTCAATTCCAGAAAAATAAATGACCCAATCCAAAAATGGGCCAGAGAACTAAACAGACATTTCTCCAAAGAAGACATACAGATGGCTAACAAACACATGAAAAGGTGCTCAACATCACTCATTATTAGAGAAATGCAAATCAAAACCACAATGAGGTACCATTACACACCAGCCAGGATGGCTGCTATCCAAAAGTCTACAAGCAATAAATGCTGGAGAGGCTGTGGAGAAAAGGGAACCCTCTTACACTGTTGGTGGGAATGCAAACTAGTACAGCCACTATGGAAAACAGTGTGGAGATTCCTTAAAAAACTGGAAATAGAACTGCCATATTACCCAGCAATACCACTTCTGGGCATACACACTGAGGAAACCAGATCTGAAAGAGACACATGCACCCCAATGTTCATCGCAGCACTGTTTATAATAGCCAGGGCATGGAAGCAACCTAGATGCCCATCAGCAGATGAATGGATAAGGAAGCTGTGGTACATATACACCATGGAATTTTACTCAGCCGTCAAAAAGAATTCATTTGAACCAGTCCTAATGAGATGGATGAAACTGGATCCGATTATACAGAGTGAAGTAAGCCAGAAAGATAAAGAACATTACAGCATACTAACACATATATATGGAATTTAGAAAGATGGTAACGATAACCCTATATGCAAAACAGAAAAAGAGACACAGAAATACAGAACAGACTTTTGAACTCTGTGGGAGAAGGTGAGGGTGGGATGTTTCAAAAGAACAGCATGTATACTATCTATGGTGAAACAGATCACCAGCCCAGGTGGGATGCATGAGACAAGTGCTCTGGCCTGGTGCACTGGGAAGACCCAGAGGAATCGGGTGGAGAGGGAGATGGGAGGGGGGATCGGGATGGGGAATAAGTGTAAATCTATGGCTGATTCATATCAATGTATAACAAGACCCACTGAAATGTTGTGAAGTAATTAGCCTCCAACTAATAAAAAAAATTAAAAAAAAAAAAAAAGAAAAAAAAAAAAAAAAGAAAGACCTAGTTCCCCTCCTCATCGCGACCGGAGGCCTCACATCCTTTGAAAACTCCAGAGGTACGCGGAGATCAGTGCCTCCAAAGGATACGATGCCTGACTCCTCGTGAAACTTGATAGGAGTCCCAGGATTCCTGTGGCACGTGGAAAGGGACCCTTGGTCTCGCGCCTCAGGTGGAGAGGCGTCCCAATTGCCCTGCCAAGCCTCGAGGAGAATCCCGAGTTGTCCCTCGCAACTAGGCAGGACTGCTGACGTCGCTGAACATACACGTGTGTGGAAGGGCCATCCCCGTCGTAACTCGAGAATATACCCCAGGTTCCCGCTGCAACTCGAGAAAAACCATGAGACTTCTCCCTCGTCGCGAGATGAGGCCCGATTCCCCTGCACTGCGTGCAGAGCAATTCCGTGTTGCACATCACACATGAAAGGATCCTTGATTTCCTTCATGGCACTTCAGAGAAACCCCAAGAACACTGTTTCAAGGCTAGAGGGATCCTGAGGTACTGTAGCAACACGAAAGAGCTCTGTGGACCAGAAATCAACTCGAGATGAGAGATTAGTCCCTGGCTTCGACTCCAGAGGAATACCACCTTACCACAAGCACCTCAAAGGAGGCTTCTCTCAGCTCTAGGTATGTGAGAGGGACCCTGAGTTTGCGGCCTCAAGTGGAATGGACACCGAGATGCCCTGACTCGAAATAAGGCCGGATATCCCTGCAGTGACTTGAATGCAGGCTCGTCTTGCATCTCCCAAGACGAAAGGATGTCTGAATCCCCTGTGGAGACCACAGAGAAAGACCTAGTTCCTTGGTCTAGTTCTGTGAAAAATACCGTTGGTATCTTGATAGGGATTGCATTGAATCTATAGATTGCTTTCGGTAGAATAGCCAGTTTGACAGTATTGATTCTTCCAATCCATGAACACGGTATGTTTCTCCATCTGTTTGTGTCCTCTTTGATTTCTTTCATCAGTGTTTTATAGTTTTCTATGTATAGGTCTTTTGTTTCTTTAGGTAGATATACTCCTAAGTATTTTATTCTTTTTGTTGCAATGGTGAATGGTATTGTTTCCTTAATTTCTCTTTCTGTTTTTTCATCGTTAGTATATAGGAATGCAAGGGATTTCTGTGTGTTAATTTTATATCCTGCAACTTTACTATATTCATTGATTAGTTCTAGTAATTTTCTGGTAGAGTCTTTAGGGTTTTCTATATAGAGGATCATGTCATCACAGAACTAGACCAAAGAATTTCACAATTTGTATGGAAATACAAAAAACCTCGAATAGCCAAAGTAATCTTGAAAAAGAAGAATGGAACTGGAGGAATCAACCTGCCTGACTTCAGACTCTACTACAAAGCCACAGTCATCAAGACAGTGTGGTACTGGCACAAAGACAGAAATATAGACCAATGGAACAGAATAGAAAGCCCAGAGATAAATCCACGAACCTATGGACACCTTATCTTTGACAAAGGAGGCAAGGATATACAATGGAAAAAAGACAACCTCTTTAACAAGTGGTGCTGGCAAAACTGGTCAACCACTTGCAAAAGAATGAAACTAGAACACTTTCTAACACCATACACAAAAATAAACTCAAAATGGATTAAAGATCTAAATGTAAGACCAGAAACTATAAAACTCCTAGAGGAGAACATAGGCAAAACACTCTCCGACATAAATCACAGCAAGATCCTCTATGACCCACCTCCCAGAATATTGGAAATAAAAGCAAAACTAAACAAATGGGATCTAATGAAACTTAAAAGCTTTTGCACTACAAAAGAAACTATAAGTAAGGTGAAAAGACAGCCGTCAGATTGGGAGAAAATAATAGCAAATGAAGAAACAGACAAAGGATTAATCTCAAAAATATACAAGCAACTCCTGCAGCTCAATTCCAGAAAAATAAATGACCCAATCCAAAAATGGGCCAGAGAACTAAACAGACATTTCTCCAAAGAAGACATACAGATGGCTAACAAACACATGAAAAGGTGCTCAACATCACTCATTATTAGAGAAATGCAAATCAAAACCACAATGAGGTACCATTACACACCAGCCAGGATGGCTGCTATCCAAAAGTCTACAAGCAATAAATGCTGGAGAGGCTGTGGAGAAAAGGGAACCCTCTTACACTGTTGGTGGGAATGCAAACTAGTACAGCCACTATGGAAAACAGTGTGGAGATTCCTTAAAAAACTGGAAATAGAACTGCCATATTACCCAGCAATACCACTTCTGGGCATACACACTGAGGAAACCAGATCTGAAAGAGACACATGCACCCCAATGTTCATCGCAGCACTGTTTATAATAGCCAGGGCATGGAAGCAACCTAGATGCCCATCAGCAGATGAATGGATAAGGAAGCTGTGGTACATATACACCATGGAATTTTACTCAGCCGTCAAAAAGAATTCATTTGAACCAGTCCTAATGAGATGGATGAAACTGGATCCCATTATACAGAGTGAAGTAAGCCAGAAAGATAAAGAACATTACAGCATACTAACACATATATATGGAATTTAGAAAGATGGTAACGATAACCCTATATGCAAAACAGAAAAAGAGACACAGAAATACAGAACAGACTTTTGAACTCTGTGGGAGAAGGTGAGGGTGGGATGTTTCAAAAGAACAGCATGTATACTATCTATGGTGAAACAGATCACCAGCCCAGGTGGGATGCATGAGACAAGTGCTCTGGCCTGGTGCACTGGGAAGACCCAGAGGAATCGGGTGAAGAGGGAGATGGGAGGGGGGATCGGGATGGGGAATAAGTGTAAATCTATGGCTGATTCATATCAATGTATAACAAGACCCACTGAAATGTTGTGAAGTAATTAGCCTCCAACTAATAAAAAAAATTAAAAAAAAAAAAAAAGAAAAAAAAAAAAAAAAGAAAGACCTAGTTCCCCTCCTCATCGCGACCGGAGGCCTCACATCCTTTGAAAACTCCAGAGGTACGCGGAGATCAGTGCCTCCAAAGGATACGATGCCTGACTCCTCGTGAAACTTGATAGGAGTCCCAGGATTCCTGTGGCACGTGGAAAGGGACCCTTGGTCTCGCGCCTCAGCTGGAGAGGCGTCCCAATTGCCCTGCCAAGCCTCGAGGAGAATCCCGAGTTGTCCCTCGCAACTAGGCAGGACTGCTGACGTCGCTGAACATACACGTGTGTGGAAGGGCCATCCCCGTCGTAACTCGAGAATATACCCCAGGTTCCCGCTGCAACTCGAGAAAAACCATGAGACTTCTCCCTCGTCGCGAGATGAGGCCCGATTCCCCTGCACTGCGTGCAGAGCAATTCCGTGTTGCACATCACACATGAAAGGATCCTTGATTTCCTTCATGGCACTTCAGAGAAACCCCAAGAACACTGTTTCAAGGCTAGAGGGATCCTGAGGTACTGTAGCAACACGAAAGAGCTCTGTGGACCAGAAATCAACTCGAGATGAGAGATTAGTCCCTGGCTTCGACTCCAGAGGAATACCACCTTACCACAAGCACCTCAAAGGAGGCTTCTCTCAGCTCTAGGTATGTGAGAGGGACCCTGAGTTTGCGGCCTCAAGTGGAATGGACACCGAGATGCCCTGACTCGAAATAAGGCCGGATATCCCTGCAGTGACTTGAATGCAGGCTCGTCTTGCATCTCCCAAGACGAAAGGATGTCTGAATCCCCTGTGGAGACCACAGAGAAAGACCTAGTTCCTTGGTCTAGTTCTGTGAAAAATACCGTTGGTATCTTGATAGGGATTGCATTGAATCTATAGATTGCTTTCGGTAGAATAGCCAGTTTGACAGTATTGATTCTTCCAATCCATGAACACGGTATGTTTCTCCATCTGTTTGTGTCCTCTTTGATTTCTTTCATCAGTGTTTTATAGTTTTCTATGTATAGGTCTTTTGTTTCTTTAGGTAGATATACTCCTAAGTATTTTATTCTTTTTGTTGCAATGGTGAATGGTATTGTTTCCTTAATTTCTCTTTCTGTTTTTTCATCGTTAGTATATAGGAATGCAAGGGATTTCTGTGTGTTAATTTTATATCCTGCAACTTTACTATATTCATTGATTAGTTCTAGTAATTTTCTGGTAGAGTCTTTAGGGTTTTCTATATAGAGGATCATGTCATCACAGAACTAGACCAAAGAATTTCACAATTTGTATGGAAATACAAAAAACCTCGAATAGCCAAAGTAATCTTGAAAAAGAAGAATGGAACTGGAGGAATCAACCTGCCTGACTTCAGACTCTACTACAAAGCCACAGTCATCAAGACAGTGTGGTACTGGCACAAAGACAGAAATATAGACCAATGGAACAGAATAGAAAGCCCAGAGATAAATCCACGAACCTATGGACACCTTATCTTTGACAAAGGAGGCAAGGATATACAATGGAAAAAAGACAACCTCTTTAACAAGTGGTGCTGGCAAAACTGGTCAACCACTTGCAAAAGAATGAAACTAGAACACTTTCTAACACCATACACAAAAATAAACTCAAAATGGATTAAAGATCTAAATGTAAGACCAGAAACTATAAAACTCCTAGAGGAGAACATAGGCAAAACACTCTCCGACATAAATCACAGCAAGATCCTCTATGACCCACCTCCCAGAATATTGGAAATAAAAGCAAAACTAAACAAATGGGATCTAATGAAACTTAAAAGCTTTTGCACTACAAAAGAAACTATAAGGAAGGTGAAAAGACAGCCGTCAGATTGGGAGAAAATAATAGCAAATGAAGAAACAGACAAAGGATTAATCTCAAAAATATACAAGCAACTCCTGCAGCTCAATTCCAGAAAAATAAATGACCCAATCCAACAATGGGCCAGAGAACTAAACAGACATTTCTCCAAAGAAGACATACAGATGGCTAACAAACACATGAAAAGGTGCTCAACATCACTCATTATTAGAGAAATGCAAATCAAACCACAATGAGGTACCATTACACACCAGTCAGGATGGCTGCTATCCAAAAGTCTACAAGCAATAAATGCTGGAGAGGCTGTGGAGAAAAGGGAACCCTCTTACACTGTTGGTGGGAATGCAAACTAGTACAGCCACTATGGAAAACAGTGTGGAGATTCCTTAAAAAACTGGAAATAGAACTGCCATATTACCCAGCAATACCACTTCTGGGCATACACACTGAGGAAACCAGATCTGAAAGAGACACATGCACCCCAATGTTCATCGCAGCACTGTTTATAATAGCCAGGACATGGAAGCAACCTAGATGCCCATCAGCAGATGAATGGATAAAGAAGCTGTGGGACATATACACCATGGAATTTCACTCAGCCGTCAAAAAGAATTCATTTGAACCAGTCCTAATGAGATGGATGAAACTGGAGCCCCTTATACAGAGTGAAGTAAGCCAGAAAGATAAAGAACATTACAGCATACTAACACATATATATGGAATTTAGAAAGATGGTAACGATAACCCTATATGCAAAACAGAAACAGAGACACAGAAATACAGAACAGACTTTTGAACTCTGTGGGAGAAGGTGAGGGTGGGATTTTTCAAAAGAACAGCATGTATACTATCTATGGTGAAACAGATCACCAGCCCAGGTGGGATGCATGAGACAAGTGCTCCGGCCTGGTGCACTGGGAAGACCCAGAGGAATCGGGTGGAGAGGGAGATGGGAGGGGGGATCGGGATGGGGAATAAGTGTAAATCTATGGCTGATTCATATCAATGTATGACAAGACTCACTGAAATGTTGTGAAGTAATTAGCCTCCAACTAATCAAAAAAATTAAAAACAAAAAAAAAAAAAAAAAAAAAAGAAAGACCTAGTTCCCCTCCTCATCGCGACCGGAGGCCTCACATCCTTTGAAAACTCCAGCGGTACGCGGAGATCAGTGCCTCCAAAGGAGCCGATGCCTGACTCCTCGAGAAACTTGATAGGAGTCCCAGGATTCCTGTGGCACGTGGAAAGGGACCCTTGGTCTCCCGCCTCAGCTGGAGAGGCGTCCCAATTGCCCTGCCAAGCCTCAAGGATAATCCCGAGTTGTCCCTCGCAACTAGGCAGGAGTCCTGACGTTGCTGAACAAACACGTGTGTGCAAGGGCCATCCCCGCCGTAACTCGAGAATATACCCCAGGTTCCCGCCGCAACTCGTGAAAAACCATGAGACTTCCCCCTCGCCGCGAGATGAGGCCCGATTCCCCTGCACGGCGTTGAGAGCAATTCCGTGTTGCACATTACACATGAAACGAGCCTTGATTTCCTTGATGGCACTCCAGAGAAACCCCAAGAACACTGTTTCAAGGCTAGAGGGATCCTGACGTCACTGTAGCAACACGAAAGAGATCCGTGGACCAGAAATCAACTCGAGATGAGAGGTTAGTCCCTGGCTTCGACTCCAGAGGAATACCACCTTACCACAAGCACCTCAAGAGGAGGCTTCTCTCAGCTCTAGGTATGTGAGAGTGACCCTGAGTTTGCAGCCTCAAGTGGAATGGACACCCCGATGCCCTCACTCGAAATAAGGCCGGATATCCCTGCAGTGACTTGAATGCAGGCTCGTCTTGCATCTCCCAAGACGAAAGGATGTCTGAATCCCCTGTGGAGACCACAGAGAAAGACCTAGTTCCCCACCTCATCGCGACCGGAGGCCTCACATCCTTTGAAAACTCCAGAGGTACGCGGAGATCAGTGCCTCCAAAGGAGACGATGCCTGCCTCCTCGTGAAACTTGATAGGAGTCCCAGGATTCCTGTGGCATGTGGAAAGGGACCCTTGGTGTCCCGACTCAGCTGGAGAGGCGTCCCATTGCCCTGCCAAGCCTCGAGGAGAGTCCCGAGTTGTCCCTCGCAACTAGGCAGGAGTCCTGACGTCGCTGAACAAACACGTGTCTGGAAGGGCCATCCCCGCCGTAACTCGAGAATATACCCCAGGTTCCCGCCGCAACTCGAGAAAAATCATGAGACTTCCCCCTCGTCGCGAGAAGAGGCCCGATTCCCCTGCACTGAGTGCAGAGCAATTCCGTGTTGCACATCACACAGAAAGGAGCCTTGATTTCCTTGATGGCACTCCAGAGAAACCCCAGGAACACTGTTTCAAGGCTAGAGGGATCCTGACATCACTGTAGCAACACGAAAGGGCTCCGTGGACCAAGAATCAACTCGAGATGAGAGGTTAGTCCCTGGCTTCGACTCCAGAGGAATAGCACCTTACCACAAGCACCTCAAGAGGAGGCTTCTCTCAGCTCTAGGTATGAGAGAGGGATCCTGAGTTTGCGGCCTCAAGTGGGATGGACACCCCGATGCCCTGACTCGAAATAAGGCCGGATATCCCTGCAGTGACTTGAATGCAGGCTCGTCTTGCGTCTCCCAAGACGAAAGGATGTCTGAATCGCCTGTGGAGACCACAGAAAAAGACCTAGTTCCCCACCTCATCGCGACCGGAGGCCTCACATCCTTGGAAAACTCTAGAGGTCCGCGGAGATCAGTGCCTCCAAAGGAGACGATGCCTGCCTCCTCTTGAATCTTGATAGGAGTCCCAGGATTTCCTGTGGCACGTGGAAAGGGACACTTGGTCTCCCGCCTCAGCTGGAGAGGCGTCCCAATTGCCCTGCCAAGCCTCAAGGAGAATCCCGAGTTGCCCGTCGCAACTAAGCAGGAGTCCTGACGTCGCTGAACAAACACGTGGATGGAAGTGCCATCCCCGTCGTAACTCGAGAATATACCCCAGGTTCCCGCCGCAACTCGAGAAAAACCATGAGACTTCTCCCACGCCGCGAGATGAGGCCCGATTCCCCTGCACTGCGAGCAGAGCAATTCCGTGTTGCACATCACACATGAAAGGAGCCTTGATTTCCTTCATGGTACTCCAGAGAAACCCCAAGAACACTGTTTCAAGGCTAGAGGGATCGTGAGGTCACTGTAGCAACATGAAAGAGCTCCGTGGACCAAAACTCAACTCGAGATGAGAGGTTAGTCCCTGGCTTCAACTCCAGGGGAATACCACCTTACCAGAAGCACCTCAAAGGAGGCTTCTCTCAGCTCTAGGTATGTGAGAGGGACCCTGAGTTTGCGGCCTCAAGTGGAATGGACACCACGATGCCCTGACTCAAAATAAGGCCGGATATCCCTGCAGTGACTTGAATGCAGGCTCGTCTTGCATCTCCCAAGACGAAAGGATGTCTGAATCCCCTGCGGAGAACACAGAGAAAGACCAAGTTCCCCACCTCATCGCGACCAGACGCCTCACATCCTTTGAAAACTCCAGAGGTACGCGGAGATCAGCGCCTCCAAAGGAGACGAAGCCCGCCTCCTCGTGAAACTTGATAGAAGTCCCAGGATTTCTGTGGCACGTGGAAAGGGACCCTTGGTCTCCCGCCTCAGCTGGAGAGGCGTCCCAATTGCCCTGCCAAGCCTCAAGGAGAATCCCGAGTTGCCCCTCGCAACTAGGCAGGAGTCCTGACGTCGCTGAACAAACACGTGGATGGAAGTGCCATCCCCGTCGTAACTCGAGAATATACCCCAGGTTCCCGCCGCAACTCGAGAAAAACCATGAGACTTCTCCCACGCCGCGAGATGAGGCCCGATTCCCCTGCACTGCGAGCAGAGCAATTCCGTGTTGCACATCACACATGAAAGGAGCCTTGATTTCCTTCATGGTACTCCAGAGAAACCCCAAGAACACTGTTTCAAGGCTAGAGGGATCGTGAGGTCACTGTAGCAACATGAAAGAGCTCCGTGGACCAAAACTCAACTCGAGATGAGAGGTTAGTCCCTGGCTTCAACTCCAGGGGAATACCACCTTACCAGAAGCACCTCAAAGGAGGCTTCTCTCAGCTCTAGGTATGTGAGAGGGACCCTGAGTTTGCGGCCTCAAGTGGAATGGACACCACGATGCCCTGACTCAAAATAAGGCCGGATATCCCTGCAGTGACTTGAATGCAGGCTCGTCTTGCATCTCCCAAGACGAAAGGATGTCTGAATCCCCTGCGGAGAACACAGAGAAAGACCAAGTTCCCCACCTCATCGCGACCAGACGCCTCACATCCTTTGAAAACTCCAGAGGTACGCGGAGATCAGCGCCTCCAAAGGAGACGATGCCTGCCTCCTCGTGAAACTTGATAGAAGTCCCAGGATTTCTGTGGCACGTGGAAAGGGACCCTTGGTCTCCCGCCTCAGCTGGAGAGGCGTCCCAATTGCCCTGCCAAGCCTCGAGGTGAATCCCGAGTTGTCCCTCGCAACTAGGCAGGAGTCCTGATGTCGCTGAACAAACACGTGTGTGGAAGGGCCATCCCCGCCGTAACTCGAGAATTTACCCCAGGTTCCCTCCGCAACTCGAGAAAAACCATGAGACTTCCCCCTCGTCGCGAGAAGAGGCCTGATTCCCCTGCACTGCGTGCAGAGCAATTCCGTGTTGCACATCACACAGGAAAGGAGCCTTTATTTCCTTGATGACACTCCAGAGAAACCCCAGGAACACTGTTTCAAGGCTAGAGGGATACTGAGGTCATTGTAGCAACACGAAAGGGCTCCGTGGACCAAGAATCAACTCGAGATGAGAGGTTAGTCCCTGGCTTCGACTCCAGAGGAATACCACCTTACCACAAGCACCTCAAGAGGAGGCTTCTCTCAGCTCTAGGTATGTGAGAGGGACCCTGAGTTTGCGGCCTCAAGTGGAATGGACACTGAGATGCCCTGACTCGAAATAAGGCCGGATATCCCTGCAGTGACTTGAATGCAGGGTCGTCTTGCATCTCCCAAGACGAAAGGATGTCTGAATCCCCTGTGGAGACCACAGAGAAAGACCTAGTTCCCCACCTCATCGCAACCGGAGGCCTCACATCCTTTGAAAACTCCGGCGGTACGCGGAGATCTGTGCCTCCAAAGGAGACGATGCCTGACTCCTCGTGAAACTTGATAGGAGTCCCAGGATTCCTGTGGCACGTGGAAAGGGACCCTTGGTCTCCCGCCTCAGCTGGAGAGGCGTCCCAATTGCCCTGCCAAGCCTCAAGGATAATCCCGAGTTGTCCCTCGCAAGTAGGCAGGAGTCCTGTCATCGCTGAAGAAACATGTGTGTGGAATGGCCCTCCCCATGGTAACTCGAGAATATACCCCAGGTTCCGGCCGCAACTCGAGAAAAACCATGAGACTTCCCCCTCGCCGCGAGATGAGGCCCGATTCCCCTGCTTGGCCTTGAGAGCAATTCCGTGTTGCACATTACACATGAAACGAGCCTTGATTTCCTTGATGGCACTCCAGAGAAATCCCAAGAACACTGTTTCAAGGCTAGAGGGATCCTGACGTCACTGTAGCAACACGAAAGAGCTCCGTGGACCAGAAATCAACTCGAGATGAGAGGTTAGTCTCTGGCTTCGACTCCAGAGGAATACCACCTTACCACAAGCACCTCAAAGGAGGCTTCTCTCAGCTCTAGGTATGTGAGAAGGACCCTGAGTTTGCGGCCTCAAGTGGAATGGACACCGAGATGCCCTGACTCGAAATAAGGCTGAATTTCCCTGCAGTGACTTGAATGTAGGCTCGTCTTGCATCTCCCAAGACGAAAGGATGTCTGAATCCCCTGTGGAGACCACAGAGAAAGACCTAGTTCCTTGGTCTAGTTCTGTGAAAAATACCGTTGGTAGCTTGACAGGGATTGCATTGAATCTATAGATTGCTTTTGGTCGAATAGCCATTTTGACAATATTGATTCTTCCAATCCATGAACACGGTATGTTTCTCCATCTGTTTGTGTCCTCTTTGATTTCTTTCATCAGTGTTTTATAGTTTTCTATGTATAGGTCTTTTGTTTCTTTAGGTAGATATACTCCTAAGTATTTTATTCTTTTTGTTGCAATGGTGAATGGTATTGTTTCCTTAATTTCTCTTTCTGGTTTTTCATTGTTAGTATATAGGAATGCAAGGGATTTCTGTGTGTTAATTTTATATCCTGCAACTTTACTATATTCATTGATTAGTTCTAGTAATTTTCTGGTAGAGTCTTTAGGGTTTTCTATATAGAGGATCATGTCATCACAGAACTAGACCAAAGAATTTCACAATTTGTATGGAAATACAAAAAACCTCGAATAGCCAAAGTAATCTTGAAAAAGAAGAATGGAACTGGAGGAATCAACCTGCCTGACTTCAGACTCTACTACAAAGCCACAGTCATCAAGACAGTGTGGTACTGGCACAAAGACAGAAATATAGACCAATGGAACAGAATAGAAAGCCCAGAGATAAATCCACGAACCTATGGACACCTTATCTTTGACAAAGGAGGCAAGGATATACAATGGAAAAAAGACAACCTCTTTAACAAGTGGTGCTGGCAAAACTGGTCAACCACTTGCAAAAGAATGAAACTAGAACACTTTCTAACACCATACACAAAAATAAACTCAAAATGGATTAAAGATCTAAATGTAAGACCAGAAACTATAAAACTCCTAGAGGAGAACATAGGCAAAACACTCTCCGACATAAATCACAGCAAGATCCTCTATGACCCACCTCCCAGAATATTGGAAATAAGAGCAAAACTAAACAAATGGGATCTAATGAAACTTAAAAGCTTTTGCACTACAAAAGAAACTATAAGTAAGGTGAAAAGACAGCCGTCAGATTGGGAGAAAATAATAGCAAATGAAGAAACAGACAAAGGATTAATCTCAAAAATATACAAGCAACTCCTGCAGCTCAATTCCAGAAAAATAAATGACCCAATCCAACAATGGGCCAGAGAACTAAACAGACATTTCTCCAAAGAAGACATACAGATGGCTAACAAACACATGAAAAGGTGCTCAACATCACTCATTATTAGAGAAATGCAAATCAAAACCACAATGAGGTACCATTACACACCAGTCAGGATGGCTGCTATCCAAAAGTCTACAAGCAATATGCTGGAGAGGCTGTGGAGAAAAGGGAACCCTCTTACACTGTTGGTGGGAATGCAAACTAGTACAGCCACTATGGAAAACAGTGTGGAGATTCCTTAAAAAACTGGAAATAGAACTGCCATATTACCCAGCAATACCACTTCTGGGCATACACACTGAGGAAACCAGATCTGAAAGAGACACATGCACCCCAATGTTCATCGCAGCACTGTTTATAATAGCCAGGACATGGAAGCAACCTAGATGTCCATCAGCAGATGAATGGATAAGGAAACTGTGGTACATATACACCATGGAATTTTACTCAGCCGTCAAAAAGAATTCATTTGAACCAGTCCTAATGAGATGGATGAAACTGGAGCCCCTTATACAGAGTGAAGTAAGCCAGAAAGATAAAGAACATTACAGCATACTAACACATATATATGGAATTTAGAAAGATGGTAACGATAACCCTATATGCAAAACAGAAACAGAGACACAGAAATACAAAACAGACTTTTGAACTCTGTGGGAGAAGGTGAGGGTGGGATGTTTCAAAAGAACAGCATGTATACTATCTATGGTGAAACAGATCACCAGCCCAGGTGGGATGCATGAGACAAGTGCTCCGGCCTGGTGCACTGGGAAGATCCAGAGGAATCGGGTGGAGAGGGAGATGGGAGGGGGGATCGGGATGGGGAATAAGTGTAAATCTATGGCTGATTCATATCAGTGTATGACAAGACTCACTGAAATGTTGTGAAGTAATTAGCCTCCAACTAATCAAAAAAATTAAAAAAAAAAAAAAAAAAAAAAAAAAAAGAAAGAAAGACCTAGCTCCCCTCCTCATCGCGACCGGAAGCCTCACATCCTTTGAAAACTCCAGAGGTACGCGGAGATCAGTGCCTCCAAAAGAGACGACCCCTGACTCCTCGTGAAACTTGATAGGAGTCCCAGGATTCCTGTGGCACGTGGAAAGGGACCCTTGGTCTCCCGCCTCAGCTGGAGAGGCGTCCCAATTGCCCTGCCAAGCCTCGAGGAGAATCCCGAGTTGTCCCTCCCAACTAGGCAGGAGTCCTGACGTCGCTGAACAAACACGTGTGTGGAAGGGCCATCCCCGTCGTAACTCGAGAATATACCCCAGGTTCCCGCCGCAACTCGAGAAAAACCATGAGACTTCTCCCACGCCGTGAGATGAGGCGCGATTCCCCTGCACTGCGTGCAGAGCAATTCCGTGTTGCACATCACACATGAAAGGATCCTTGATTTCCTTCATGGCACTCCAGAGAAACCCCAAGAACACTGTTTCAAGGCTAGAGGGATCCTGAGGTCACTGTAGCAACACGAAAGAGCTCCGTGGAGAAGAAATCAACTCGAAATGAGAGGTTAGTCCCTGGCTTCGACTCCAGAGGAATACCACCTTACCACAAGCACCTCAAAGGAGGCTTCTCTCAGCTCTAGGTATGTGAGAGGGACCCTGAGTTTGCGGCCTCAAGTGGAATGGACACCGAGATGCCCTGACTCGAAATAAGGCCGGATATCCCTGCAGTGACTTGAATGCAAGCTCGTCTTGCATCTCCCAAGACGAAAGGATGTCTGAATCCCTTGTGGAGACCACAGAGAAAGACCTAGTTCCCCACCTCATCGCGACCGGAGACCTCACATCCTTTGAAAACTCCAGAGGTACGCGGAGATCAGTGCCTCCAAAGGAGACGATGCCTGCCTCCTCGTGAAACTTGATCGGAGTCCCAGGATTACTGTGGCACGTGGAAAGGGACCCTTGGTCTGCCGCCTCAGCTGGAGAGGCGTCCCAATTGCCCTGCCAAGCCTCGAGGAGAATCCCGAGTTGTCCCTCGCAGCAAGGCAGGAGTCCTGACGTCGCTGAACAAACACGTGTGTGGAAGGGCCATCCCCGCCGTAACTCCAGAATTTACCCCAGGTTCCCGCCGCAACTCGAGAAAAACCATGAGACTTCAACCTCGCCACGAGATGAGGCCCAATTCTCCTGCACTGCGTGCAGAGCAATTCCGTGTTGCACATCGCACAGGAAAGGAGCCTTGATTTCCTTGATGTCATTCCAGAGAAACCCCAAGTACACTGTTTCAAGGCTAGAGGGATCCTGAGGTCACTGCAGCAACACGAAAGGGCTCTGTGGACCAAGAATCAACTCGAGATGAGAGGTTAGTTCCTGGCTTCGACTCCAGAGGAATAGCACCTTACCACAAGCACCTCAAGAGGAGGCTTCTCTCAGCTCTAGGTATGTGAGAGGGACCCTGAGTTTGCGGGCTCAAGTGGAATGGACACCACGATGCCCTGACTCGAAATAAGGCCGGATATCCCTGCAGTGACTTGAATGCAGGCTCGTCTTGCATCTCCCAAGACGAAAGGATGTCTGAATCCCCTGTGGAGACCACAGAGAAAGACCTAGTTCCCCACCTCATCGCGACCGGAGGCCTCACATCCTTTGAAAACTCCAGAGGTACGCGGAGATCAGTGCCTCCAAAGGAGACGATGCCTGCCTCCTCGTGAATCTTGATAGGAGTCCCAGGATTCCTGTGGCACGTGGAAAGGGACCCTTGGTCTCCCGCCTCAGCTGGAGAGGCGTCCCAATTGCCCTGCCAAGCCTCAAGGAGAATCCCGAGTTGTCCCTCGCAACTAGGCAGGAGTCCTGATGTCGCTGAACAAACACGTGTGTGGAAGTGCCATCCCGGTCGTAACTCGAGATTATACCCCAGGTTCCCGCCGCAACTCGAGAAAAACCATGAGACTTCTCCCACGCCGTGAGATGAGGCCCGATTCCCCTGCACTGCGTGCAGAGCAATTCCGTGTTGCACATCACACATGAAAGGAGCCTTGATTTCCTTCATGGTACTCCAGAGAAACCCCAAGAACATTGTTTCAAGGCTAGAGGGATCCTGAGGACACTGTAGCAACATTAAAGAGCTCCGTGGACCAGAAATCAACTCGAGATGAGAGATTAGTCCCTGGCTTCGACTCCAGAGGAATACCACCTTACCACAAGCACCTCAAAGGAGGCTTCTCTCAGCTCTATGTATGTGAGAGGGACCCTGAGTTTGCGGCCTCAAGTGGAATGGACACTGAGATGCCCTGACTCGAAATAAGGCCGGATATCCCTGCAGTGACTTGAATGCAGGCTCGTCTTGCATCTCCCAAGATGAAAGGATGTCTGAATCCCCTGTGGAGACCACAGAGAAAGACCTAGTTCCCCACCTCATCGCGACCGGAGGCCTCTCATCCTTTGAAAACTCCAGCGGTACGCGGAGATCTGTGCCTCCAAAGGAGACGATGCCTGACTCCTCGTGAAACTTGATAGGAGTCCCAGGATTCCTGTGGCACGTGGAAAGGGACCCTTGGTCTCCCGCCTCAGCTGGAGAGGCGTCCCAATTGCCCTGCCAAGCCTCAAGGATAATCCCGAGTTGTCCCTCGCAAGTAGGCAGGAGTCCTGTCATCGCTGAAGAAACATGTGTTTGGAATGGCCCTCCCCATGGTAACTCGAGAATATACCCCAGGTTCCGGCCGCAACTCGAGAAAAACCATGAGACTTCCCCCTCGCCGCGAGATGAGGCCCGATTCCCCTGCTTGGCCTTGAGAGCAATTCCGTGTTGCACATTACACATGAAACGAGCCTTGATTTCCTTGATGGCACTCCAGAGAAATCCCAAGAACACTGTTTGAAGGCTAGAGGGATCCTGACGTCACTGTAGCAACACGAAAGAGCTCCGTGGACCAGATATCAACTCGAGATGAGAGGTTAGTCCCTGGCTTCGACTCCAGAGGAATACCACCTTACCACAAGCACCTCAAAGGAGGCTTCTCTCAGCTCTAGGTATGTGAGAAGGACCCTTAGTTTGTGGCCTCAAGTGGAATGGACACCGAGATGCCCTGACTCGAAATAAGGCTGAATTTCCCTGCAGTGACTTGAATGTAGGCTCGTCTTGCATCTCCCAAGACGAAAGGATGTCTGAATCCCCTGTGGAGACCACAGAGAAAGACCTAGTTCCTTGGTCTAGTTCTGTGAAAAATACCGTTGGTAGCTTGACAGGGATTGCATTGAATCTATAGATTGCTTTCGGTCGAATAGCCATTTTGACAATATTGATTCTTCCAATCCATGAACACGGTATGTTTCTCCATCTGTTTGTGTCCTCTTTGATTTCTTTCATCAGTGTTTTATAGTTTTCTATGTATAGGTCTTTTGTTTCTTTAGGTAGATATACTCCTAAGTATTTTATTCTTTTTGTTGCAATGGTGAATGGTATTGTTTCCTTAATTTCTCTTTCTGGTTTTTCATTGTTAGTATATAGGAATGCAAGGGATTTCTGTGTGTTAATTTTATATCCTGCAACTTTACTATATTCATTGATTAGTTCTAGTAATTTTCTGGTAGAGTCTTTAGGGTTTTCTATATAGAGGATCATGTCATCACAGAACTAGACCAAAGAATTTCACAATTTGTATGGAAATACAAAAAACCTCGAATAGCCAAAGTAATCTTGAAAAAGAAGAATGGAACTGGAGGAATCAACCTGCCTGACTTCAGACTCTACTACAAAGCCACAGTCATCAAGACAGTGTGGTACTGGCACAAAGACAGAAATATAGACCAATGGAACAGAATAGAAAGCCCAGAGATAAATCCACGAACCTATGGACACCTTATCTTTGACAAAGGAGGCAAGGATATACAATGGAAAAAAGACAACCTCTTTAACAAGTGGTGCTGGCAAAACTGGTCAACCACTTGCAAAAGAATGAAACTAGAACACTTTCTAACACCATACACAAAAATAAACTCAAAATGGATTAAAGATCTAAATGTAAGACCAGAAACTATAAAACTCCTAGAGGAGAACATAGGCAAAACACTCTCCGACATAAATCACAGCAAGATCCTCTATGACCCACCTCCCAGAATATTGGAAATAAGAGCAAAACTAAACAAATGGGATCTAATGAAACTTAAAAGCTTTTGCACTACAAAAGAAACTATAAGTAAGGTGAAAAGACAGCCGTCAGATTGGGAGAAAATAATAGCAAATGAAGGAACAGACAAAGGATTAATCTCAAAAATATACAAGCAACTCCTGCAGCTCAATTCCAGAAAAATAAATGACCCAATCCAAAAATGGGCCAGAGAACTAAACAGACATTTCTCCAAAGAAGACATACAGATGGCTAACAAACACATGAAAAGGTGCTCAACATCACTCATTATTAGAGAAATGCAAATCAAAACCACAATGAGGTACCATTACACACCAGTCAGGATGGCTGCTATCCAAAAGTCTACAAGCAATAAATGCTGGAGAGGCTGTGGAGAAAAGGGAACCCTCTTACACTGTCGGTGGGAATGCAAACTAGTACAGCCACTATGGAAAACAGTGTGGAGATTCCTTAAAAAACTGGAAATAGAACTGCCATATTACCCAGCAATACCACTTCTGGGCATACACACTGAGGAAACCAGATCTGAAAGAGACACATGCACCCCAATGTTCATCGCAGCACTGTTTATAATAGCCAGGACATGGAAGCAACCTAGATGCCCATCAGCAGATGAATGGATAAGGAAGCTGTGGGACATATACACCATGGAATTTTACTCAGCCGTCAAAAAGAATTCATTTGCACCAGTCCTAATGAGATGGATGAAACTGAAGCCCCTTATACAGAGTGAAGTAAGCCAGAAAGATAAAGAACATTACAGCATACTAACACATATATATGGAATTTAGAAAGATGGTAACGATAACCCTATATGCAAAACAGAAACAGAGACAAAGAAATACAAAACAGACTTTTGAACTCTGTGGGAGAAGGTGAGGGTGGGATGTTTCAAAAGAACAGCATGTATACTATCTATGGTGAAACAGATCACCAGCCCAGGTGGGATGCATGAGACAAGTGCTCCGGCCTGGTGCACTGGGAAGACCCAGAGGAATCGGGTGGAGAGGGAGATGGGAGGGGGGATCGGGATGGGGAATAAGTGTAAATCTATGGCTGATTCATATCAATGTATGACAAGACTCACTGAAATGTTGTGAAGTAATTAGCCTCCAACTAATCAAAAAAATTAAAAACAAAAAAAAAAAAAAAAAAAAGAAAGAAAGACGTAGTTCCCCTCCTCATCGCGACCGGAAGCCTCACATCCTTTGAAAACTCCAGAGGTACGCGGAGATCAGTGCCTCCAAAAGAGACGACGCCTGACTCCTCGTGAAACTTGATAGGAGTCCCAGGATTCCTGTGGCACGTGGAAAGGGACCCTTGGTCTCCCGCCTCAGCTGGAGAGGCGTCCCAATTGCCCTGCCAAGCCTCGAGGAGAATCCCGAGTTGTCCCTCCCAACTAGGCAGGAGTCCTGACGTCGCTGAACAAACACGTGTGTGGAAGGGCCATCCCCGTCGTAACTCGAGAATATACCCCAGGTTCCCGCCGCAACTCGAGAAAAACCATGAGACTTCTCCCACGCCGTGAGATGAGGCGCATTTCCTCTGCACTGCGTGCAGAGCAATTCCGTGTTGCACATCACACATGAAAGGATCCTTGATTTCCTTCATGGCACTCCAGAGAAACCCCAAGAACACTGTTTCAAGGCTAGAGGGATCCTGAGGTCACTGTAGCAACACGAAAGAGCTCCGTGGAGAAGAAATCAACTCGAGATGAGAGGTTAGTCCCTGGCTTCGACTCCAGAGGAATACCACCTTACCACAAGCACCTCAAAGGAGGCTTCTCTCAGCTCTAGGTATGTGAGAGGGACCCTGAGTTTGCGGCCTCAAGTGGAATGTACACCGAGATGCCCTGACTCGAAATAAGGCCGGATATCCCTGCAGTAACTTGAATGCAGGCTCATCTTGCATCTCCAAAGACGAAAGGATGTCTGAATCCGCTGTGGAGACCACAGAGAAAGACCTAGTTCCCCACGTCATCGCGACCGGAGGCCTCACATCCTTTGAAAACTCCAGCGGTACGCGGAGATCAGTGTCTCTAAAGGAGACGATGCCGGACTCCTATGAAACTTGATAGGAGTCCCAGGATTCCTGTGGCACGGGGAAAGGGACCCTTGGTCTCCCGCCTCAGCTGGAGAGGCGTCCCAATTGCCCTGCCACGCATCAAGGAGAATCCCGAGTTGTCCCTCGCAACTAGGCAGGAGTCCTGACGTTGCTGAAGAAACACGTGTGGAATGGCCCTCCCCGTCGTAACTCGAGAATATACCCCAGGTTCCCGCCGCAACTCGAGAAAAATCATGAGACTTCTCCCACGCCGCGAGATGAGGCCCGATTCCCCTGCACTGCGTGCAGAGCAATGCCGTGTTGCACATCACACAGGAAAGGAGCCTTGATTTCTTTCATGGTACTCCAGAGAAACCCCAAGAACACTGTTTCAAGGCTAGAGGGATCCTGAGGTCACTGTAGCAACATGAAAGGGCTTCGTGGACCAAAAATCAGATCGAGATGACAGGTTAGTCCCTGGCTTCGACTCCAGGGGAATACCACCTTACCAGAAGCACCTCAAAGGAGGCTTCTCTCAGCTCTAGGTTTGTGAGAGGGACCCTGAGTTTGCGGCCTCAAGTGGAATGGACACCGCGATTCCCTGACTCAAAATAAGGCCGGATATCCCTGCAGTGACTTGAATGCAGGCTCCTCTTGCATCTCCCAAGACGAAAGGATGTCTGAATCCCTTGTGGAGACCACAGAGAAAGACCTAGTTCCCCACCTCATCGCGACCGGAGGCCTCACATCCTTTGAAAACTCCAGAGGTACGCGGAGATCAGTGCCTCCAAAGGAGACGATGCCTGCCTCCTCGTGAAACTTGATCGGAGTCCCAGGATTACTGTGGCACGTGGAAAGGGACCCTTGGTCTGCCGCCTCAGCTGGAGAGGCGTCCCAATTGCCCTGCCAAGCCTCGAGGAGAATCCCGAGTTGTCCCTCGCAGCAAGGCAGGAGTCCTGACGTCGCTGAACAAACACGTGTGTGGAAGGGCCATCCCCGCCGTAACTCCAGAATTTACCCCAGGTTCCCGCCGCAACTCGAGAAAAACCATGAGACTTCATCCTCGCCACGAGATGAGGCCCAATTCTCCTGCACTGCGTGCAGAGCAATTCCGTGTTGCACATCGCACAGGAAAGGAGCCTTGATTTCCTTGATGTCACTCCAGAGAAACCCCAAGTACACTGTTTCAAGGCTAGAGGGATCCTGAGGTCACTGCAGCAACACGAAAGGGCTCTGTGGACCAAGAATCAACTCGAGATGAGAGGTTAGTTCCTGGCTTCGACTCCAGAGGAATAGCACCTTACCACAAGCACCTCAAGAGGAGGCTTCTCTCAGCTCTAGGTATGTGAGAGGGACCCTGAGTTTGCAGCCTCAAGTGGAATGGACACCGCGATGCCCTGACTCGAAATAAGGCCGGATATCCCTGCAGTGACTTGAATGCAGGCTCGTCTTGCATCTCCCAAGAGGAAAGGATGTCTGAATCCCCTGTGGAGACCACAGAGAAAGACCTAGTTCCCCACCTCATCGCGACCGGAGGCCTCACATCCTTTGAAAACTCCAGAGGTACGCGGAGATCAGTGCCTCCAAAGGAGACGATGCCTGCCTCCTCGTGAATCTTGATAGGAGTCCCAGGATTCCTGTGGCACGTGGAAAGGGACCCTTGGTCTCCCGCCTCAGCTGGAGAGGCGTCCCAATTGCCCTGCCAAGCCTCAAGGAGAATCCCGAGTTGTCCCTCGCAACTAGGCAGGAGTCCTGATGTCGCTGAACAAACACGTGTGTGGAAGTGCCATCCCCGTCGTAACTCGAGATTATACCCCAGGTTCCCGCCGCAACTCGAGAAAAACCATGAGACTTCTCCCACGCCGTGAGATGAGGCCCGATTCCCCTGCACTGCGTGCAGAGCAATTCCGTGTTGCACATCACACATGAAAGGAGCCTTGATTTCCTTCATGGTACTCCAGAGAAACCCCAAGAACATTGTTTCAAGGCTAGAGGGATCCTGAGGACACTGTAGCAACATGAAAGAGCTCCGTGGACCAGAAATCAACTCGAGATGAGAGATTAGTCCCTGGCTTCGACTCCAGAGGAATACCACCTTACCACAAGCACCTCAAAGGAGGCTTCTCTCAGCTCTATGTATGTGAGAGGGACCCTGAGTTTGCGGCCTCAAGTGGAATGGACACTGAGATGCCCTGACTCGAAATAAGGCCGGATATCCCTGCAGTGACTTGAATGCAGGCTCGTCTTGCATCTCCCAAGATGAAAGGATGTCTGAATCCACTGTGGAGACCACAGAGAAAGACCTAGTTCCCCACCTCATCGCGACCGGAGGCCTCACATCCTTTGAAAACTCCAGCGGTACGCGGAGATCTGTGCCTCCAAAGGAGACGATGCCTGACTCCTCGTGAAACTTGATAGGAGTCCCAGGATTCCTGTGGCACGTGGAAAGGGACCCTTGGTCTCCCGCCTCAGCTGGAGAGGCGTCCCAATTGCCCTGCCAAGCGTCAAGGATAATCCCGAGTTGTCCCTCGCAAGTAGGCAGGAGTCCTGTCATCGCTGAAGAAACATGTGTGTGGAATGGCCCTCCCCATGGTAACTCGAGAATATACCCCAGGTTTCGGCCGCAACTCGAGAAAAACCATGAGACTTCCCCCTCGCCGCGAGATGAGGCCCGATTCCCCTGCTTGGCCTTGAGAGCAATTCCGTGTTGCACATTACACATGAAACGAGCCTTGATTTCCTTGATGGCACTCCAGAGAAATCCCAAGAACACTGTTTCAAGGCTAGAGGGATCCTGACGTCACTGTAGCAACACGAAAGAGCTCCGTGGACCAGAAATCAACTCGAGATGAGAGGTTAGTCTCTGGCTTCGACTCCAGAGGAATACCACCTTACCACAAGCACCTCAAAGGAGGCTTCTCTCAGCTCTAGGTATGTGAGAGGGACCCTTAGTTTGCGGCCTCAAGTGGAATGGACACCGAGATGCCCTGACTCGAAATAAGGCTGAATTTCCCTGCAGTGACTTGAATGTAGGCTCGTCTTGCATCTCCCAAGACGAAAGGATGTCTGAATCCCCTGTGGAGACCACAGAGAAAGACCTATTTCCTTGGTCTAGTTCTGTGAAAAATACCGTTGGTAGCTTGACAGGGATTGCATTGAATCTATAGATTGCTTTCGGTCGAATAGCCATTTTGACAATATTGATTCTTCCAGTCCATGAACACGGTATGTTTCTCCATCTGTTTGTGTCCTCTTTGATTTCTTTCATCAGTGTTTTATAGTTTTCTATGTATAGGTCTTTTGTTTCTTTAGGTAGATATACTCCTAAGTATTTTATTCTTTTTGTTGCAATGGTGAATGGTATTGTTTCCTTAATTTCTCTTTCTGGTTTTTCATTGTTAGTATATAGGAATGCAAGGGATTTCTGTGTGTTAATTTTATATCCTGCAACTTTACTATATTCATTGATTAGTTCTAGTAATTTTCTGGTAGAGTCTTTAGGGTTTTCTATATAGAGGATCATGTCATCACAGAACTAGACCAAAGAATTTCACAATTTGTATGGAAATACAAAAAACCTCGAATAGCCAAAGTAATCTTGAAAAAGAAGAATGGAACTGGAGGAATCAACCTGCCTGACTTCAGACTCTACTACAAAGCCACAGTCATCAAGACAGTGTGGTACTGGCACAAAGACAGAAATATAGACCAATGGAACAGAATAGAAAGCCCAGAGATAAATCCACGAACCTATGGACACCTTATCTTTGACAAAGGAGGCAAGGATATACAATGGAAAAAAGACAACCTCTTTAACAAGTGGTGCTGGCAAAACTGGTCAACCACTTGCAAAAGAATGAAACTAGAACACTTTCTAACACCATACACAAAAATAAACTCAAAATGGATTAAAGATCTAAATGTAAGACCAGAAACTATAAAACTCCTAGAGGAGAACATAGGCAAAACACTCTCCGACATAAATCACAGCAAGATCCTCTATGACCCACCTCCCAGAATATTGGAAATAAGAGCAAAACTAAACAAATGGGATCTAATGAAACTTAAAAGCTTTTGCACTACAAAAGAAACTATAAGTAAGGTGAAAAGACAGCCGTCAGATTGGGAGAAAATAATAGCAAATGAAGAAACAGACAAAGGATTAATCTCAAAAATATACAAGCAACTCCTGCAGCTCAATTCCAGAAAAATAAATGACCCAATCAAAAAATGGGCCAGAGAACTAAACAGACATTTCTCCAAAGAAGACATACAGATGGCTAACAAACACATGAAAAGGTGCTCAACATCACTCATTATTAGAGAAATGCAAATCAAAACCACAATGAGGTACCATTACACACCAGTCAGGATGGCTGCTATCCAAAAGTCTACAAGCAATAAATGCTGGAGAGGCTGTGGAGAAAAGGGAACCCTCTTACACTGTTGGTGGGAATGCAAACTAGTACAGCCACTATGGAAAACAGTGTGGAGATTCCTTAAAAAACTGGAAATAGAACTGCCATATTACCCAGCAATACCACTTCTGGGCATACACACTGAGGAAACCAGATCTGAAAGAGACACATGCACCCCAATGTTCATCGCAGCACTGTTTATAATAGCCAGGACATGGAAGCAACCTAGATGCCCATCAGCAGATGAATGGATAAGGAAGCTGTGGGACATATACACCATGGAATTTTACTCAGCCGTCAAAAAGAATTCATTTGCACCAGTCCTAATGAGATGGATGAAACTGGAGCCCCTTATACAGAGTGAAGTAAGCCAGAAAGATAAAGAACATTACAGCATACTAACACATATATATGGAATTTAGAAAGATGGTAACGATAACCCTATATGCAAAACAGAAAAAGAGACACAGAAATACAGAACAGACTTTTGAACTCTGTGGGAGAAGGTGAGGGTGGGATGTTTCAAAAGAACAGCATGTATACTATCTATGGTGAAACAGATCACCAGCCCAGGTGGGATGCATGAGACAAGTGCTCCGGCCTGGTGCACTGGGAAGACCCAGAGGAATCGGGTGGAGAGGGAGATGGGAGGGGGGATCGGGATGGGGAATAAGTGTAAATCTATGGCTGATTCATATCAATGTATGACAAGACCCACTGAAATGTTGCGAAGTAATTAGCCTCCAACTAATAAAAAAAATTAAAAAAAAAAAAAGAAAGAAAAGAAAGACCTAGTTCCCCTCCTCATCGCGACCTGAGGCCTCACATCCTTTGAAAACTCCAGAGGTACGCGGAGATCAGTGCCTCCAAAGGAGACGATGCCTGACTCCTCGTGAAACTTGATAGGAGTCCCAGGATTCCTGTGGCACGTGGAAAGAGACCCTTGGTCTCGCGCCTCAGCTGGAGAGGCGTCCCAATTGCCCTGCCAAGCCTCGAGGAGAATCCCGAGTTGTCCTTCGCAAGTAGGCAGGAGTCCTGACGTCGCTGAACAAACACGTGTGTGGAAGGGCCATCCCCGTCGTAACTCGAGAATATACCCCAGGTTCCCGCCGCAACTCGAGAAAAACCATGAGACTTCTCCCACGCCGCGAGATGAGGCCCGATTCCCCTGCACTGCGTGCAGAGCAATTCCGTGTTGCACATCACACATGAAAGGATCCTTGATTTCCTTCATGGCACTCCAGAGAAACCCCAAGAACACTGTTTCAAGGCTAGAGGGATCCTGAGGTCACTGTAGCAACACGAAAGAGCTCCGTGGACCAGAAATCAACTCTAGATGAGAGATTAGTCCCTGGCTTCGACTTCAGAGGAATACCACCTTACCACAAGCACCTCAAGAGGAGGCTTCTCTCAGCTCTAGGTATGAGAGAGGGACCCTGATTTTGCGGCCTCAAGTGGAATGGACACCGCGATTCCCTGACTCGAAATAAGGCCGGATATCCCTGCAGTGACTTGAATGCAGGCTCGTCTTGCATCTCCCAAGACGAAAGGATGTCTGAATCCCCTGTGGAGACCACAGAGAAAGACCTAGTTCCCCACCTCATCGCGACCGGAGGCCTCACATCCTTTGAAAACTCCAGCGGTACGCGGAGATCAGTGCCTCCAAAGGAGACGATGCCTGACTCCTCGTTAAACTTGATAGGAGTCCCAGGATTCCTGTGGCACGTGGAAAGGGACCCTTGGTCTCCCGCCTCAGCTGGAGAGGCGTCCCAATTGCCCTGCCAAGCCTCAAGGAGAATCCCGAGTTGTCCCTCGCAACTAGGCAGGAGTCCTACCGTCGCTGAACAAACACGTGTGTGGAAGGGCCATCCCCGTCGTAACTCGAGAATATACCCCAGGTTCCCGCCGCAAATCGAGAAAGATCATGAGATTTCCCCCTCACCGCAAGATGAGGCACGATTCCCCTGCACTGCGTGCAGAGCAATTCCGTGTTGCACATCACACAGGAAAGGAGCCTTGATTTCCTTCATGGCACTCCAGAGAAACCCCAGGAACACTGTTTCAAGGCTAGAGGGATACTGAGGTCACTGTAGCAACACGAAAGGGCTCCGTGGACCAAGAATCAACTCGAGATGAGAGGTTAGTCCCTGGCTTCGACTCCAGAGGAATAGCACCTTACCACAAGCACTTCAAGAGGAGGCTTCTCTCAGCTCTAGGTATGTGAGAGGGACCCTGAGTTTGCGGCCTCAAGTGGAATGGACACCGCGAAGCCCTGACTCGAAGTAAGGCCAGATATCCCTGCAGTGACTTGAATGAAGGCTCATCTTGCATCTCCCAAGACGAAAGGATGTCTGAATCCCCTGTGGAGACCACAGAGAAAGACCTAGTTCCCCACCTCATCGCGACCGGAGGCCTCACATCCTTTGAAAACTCCAGAGGTACGCGGAGATCAGTGCCTCCAAAGGAGACGATGCCTGCCTCCTCGTGAAACTTGATAGGAGTCCCAGGATTCCTGTGGCACGTGGAAAGGGAACCTTGATCTCCCGCCTCAGCTGGAGAGGTATCCCAATTGCCCTGGCAAGCCTCGAGGAGAATCCCGAGCTGTACCTCACAACTAGACAGGAATCCTGACGTCGCTGAACAAACACGTGTGTGGAAGAGCCATCCCCGTCGTAACTCGAGCATATACCCCAGGTTCCTGCCGGAACTCGAGAAAACCGATGAGACTTCCCCCTCGCCTCGAGATGAGGCCCGATTCCCCTGCACTGCGTGCAGAGCAATTCCGTGTTGCACATCACACAGGAAAGGAGCCTTGATTTCCTTGATGGCACTCCAGAGAAACCTCAAGAACACTGTTTCAAGGCAAGAGGGATCCTGAGGTCACTGTAGCAACACGAAAGAGCTCCGTGGACCAAGAATCAACTCGAGATGAGAGGTTAGTCCCTGAGTTCGACTCCAGAGGAATACCACCTTACCACAAGCACCTCAAGAGGAGTCTTCTCTCAGCTCTAGGTATGTGAGAGGGACCCTGAGTTTGCGGCCTCAAATGGAATGGACTCCGCGATGCCCTGACTCGAAATAAGGCCGGATATCCCGGCAGTGACTTGAATGCAGGCTCGTCTTGCATCTCCCAAGACGAAAGAATGTCTGAATCCCCTGTGGAGACCACAGAGAAAGACCTAGTTCCTTGGTCTAGTTCTGTGAAAACTACCGTTGGTAGCTTGATAGGGATTGCATTGAATCTATAGATTGCTTTCGGTAGAATAGCTATTTTGACAATATTGATTCTTCCAATCCATGAACACGGTATGATTCTCCATCTGTTTGTGTCCTCTTTGATTTGTTTCATCAGTGTTTTATAGTTTTCTATGTATAGGTCTTTTGTTTCTTTAGGTAGATATACTCCTAAGTATTTTATTCTTTTTGTTGCAATGGTGAATGGTATTGTTTCCTTAATTTCTCTTTCTGTTTTTTCATCGTTAGTATATAGGAATGCAAGGGATTTCTGTGTGTTAATTTTATATCCTGCAACTTTACTATATTCATTGATTAGTTCTAGTAATTTTCTGGTAGAGTCTTTAGGGTTTTCTATATAGAGGATCATGTCATCACAGAACTAGACCAAAGAATTTCACAATTTGTATGGAAATACAAAAAACCTGGAATAGCCAAAGTAATCTTGAAAAAGAAGAATGGAACTGGAGGAATCAACCTGCCTGACTTCAGACTCTACTACAAAGCCACAGTCATCAAGACAGTGTGGTACTGGCACAAAGACAGAAATATAGACCAATGGAACAGAATAGAAAGCCCAGAGATAAATCCACGAACCTATGGACACCTTATCTTTGACAAAGGAGGCAAGGATATACAATGGAAAAAAGACAACCTCTTTAACAAGTGGTGCTGGGAAAACTGGTCAACCACTTGCAAAAGAATGAAACTAGAACACTTTCTAACACCATACACAAAAATAAACTCAAAATGGATTAAAGATCTAAATGTAAGACCAGAAACTATAAAACTCCTAGAGGAGAACATAGGCAACACCCTCTCCGACATAAATCACAGCAAGATCCTCTATGACCCACCTCCCAGAATATTGGAAATAAAAGCAAAACTAAACAAATGGGATCTAATGAAACTTAAAAGCTTTTGCACTACAAAAGAAACTATAAGTAAGGTGAAAAGACAGCCGTCAGATTGGGAGAAAATAATAGCAAATGAAGAAACAGACAAAGGATTAATCTCAAAAATATACAAGCAACTCCTGCAGCTCAATTCCAGAAAAATAAATGACCCAATCCAAAAATGGGCCAGAGAACTAAACAGACATTTCTCCAAAGAAGACATACAGATGGCTAACAAACACATGAAAAGGTGCTCAACATCACTCATTATTAGAGAAATGCAAATCAAAACCACAATGAGGTACCATTACACACCAGTCAGGATGGCTGCTATCCAAAAGTCTACAAGCAATAAATGCTGGAGAGGCTGTGGAGAAAAGGGAACCCTCTTACACTGTTGGTGGGAATGCAAACTAGTACAGCCACTATGGAAAACAGTGTGGAGATTCCTTAAAAAACTGGAAATAGAACTGCCATATTACCCAGCAATACCACTTCTGGGCATACACACTGAGGAAACCAGATCTGAAAGAGACACATGCACCCCAATGTTCATCGCAGCACTGTTTATAATAGCCAGGACATGGAAGCAACCTAGATGCCCATCAGCAGATGAATGGATAAGGAAGCTGTGGGACATATACACCATGGAATTTTACTCAGCCGTCAAAAAGAATTCATTTGCACCAGTCCTAATGAGATGGATGAAACTGGAGCCCCTTATACAGAGTGAAGTAAGCCAGAAAGATAAAGAACATTACAGCATACTAACACATATATATGGAATTTAGAAAGATGGTAACGATAACCCTATATGCAAAACAGAAAAAGAGACACAGAAATACAGAACAGACTTTTGAACTCTGTGGGAGAAGGTGAGGGTGGGATGTTTCAAAAGAACAGCATGTATACTATCTATGGTGAAACAGATCACCAGCCCAGGTGGGATGCATGAGACAAGTGCTCCGGCCTGGTGCACTGGGAAGACCCAGAGGAATCGGGTGGAGAGGGAGATGGGAGGGGGGATCGGGATGGGGAATAAGTGTAAATCTATGGCTGATTCATATCAATGTATGACAAGACCCACTGAAATGTTGCGAAGTAATTAGCCTCCAACTAATAAAAAAAATTAAAAAAAAAAAAAGAAAGAAAAGAAAGACCTAGTTCCCCTCCTCATCGCGACCTGAGGCCTCACATCCTTTGAAAACTCCAGAGGTACGCGGAGATCAGTGCCTCCAAAGGAGACGATGCCTGACTCCTCGTGAAACTTGATAGGAGTCCCAGGATTCCTGTGGCACGTGGAAAGAGACCCTTGGTCTCGCGCCTCAGCTGGAGAGGCGTCCCAATTGCCCTGCCAAGCCTCGAGGAGAATCCCGAGTTGTCCTTCGCAAGTAGGCAGGAGTCCTGACGTCGCTGAACAAACACGTGTGTGGAAGGGCCATCCCCGTCGTAACTCGAGAATATACCCCAGGTTCCCGCCGCAACTCGAGAAAAACCATGAGACTTCTCCCACGCCGCGAGATGAGGCCCGATTCCCCTGCACTGCGTGCAGAGCAATTCCGTGTTGCACATCACACATGAAAGGATCCTTGATTTCCTTCATGGCACTCCAGAGAAACCCCAAGAACACTGTTTCAAGGCTAGAGGGATCCTGAGGTCACTGTAGCAACACGAAAGAGCTCCGTGGACCAGAAATCAACTCTAGATGAGAGATTAGTCCCTGGCTTCGACTTCAGAGGAATACCACCTTACCACAAGCACCTCAAGAGGAGGCTTCTCTCAGCTCTAGGTATGAGAGAGGGACCCTGATTTTGCGGCCTCAAGTGGAATGGACACCGCGATTCCCTGACTCGAAATAAGGCCGGATATCCCTGCAGTGACTTGAATGCAGGCTCGTCTTGCATCTCCCAAGACGAAAGGATGTCTGAATCCCCTGTGGAGACCACAGAGAAAGACCTAGTTCCCCACCTCATCGCGACCGGAGGCCTCACATCCTTTGAAAACTCCAGCGGTACGCGGAGATCAGTGCCTCCAAAGGAGACGATGCCTGACTCCTCGTTAAACTTGATAGGAGTCCCAGGATTCCTGTGGCACGTGGAAAGGGACCCTTGGTCTCCCGCCTCAGCTGGAGAGGCGTCCCAATTGCCCTGCCAAGCCTCAAGGAGAATCCCGAGTTGTCCCTCGCAACTAGGCAGGAGTCCTACCGTCGCTGAACAAACACGTGTGTGGAAGGGCCATCCCCGTCGTAACTCGAGAATATACCCCAGGTTCCCGCCGCAAATCGAGAAAGATCATGAGATTTCCCCCTCACCGCAAGATGAGGCACGATTCCCCTGCACTGCGTGCAGAGCAATTCCGTGTTGCACATCACACAGGAAAGGAGCCTTGATTTCCTTCATGGCACTCCAGAGAAACCCCAGGAACACTGTTTCAAGGCTAGAGGGATACTGAGGTCACTGTAGCAACACGAAAGGGCTCCGTGGACCAAGAATCAACTCGAGATGAGAGGTTAGTCCCTGGCTTCGACTCCAGAGGAATAGCACCTTACCACAAGCACTTCAAGAGGAGGCTTCTCTCAGCTCTAGGTATGTGAGAGGGACCCTGAGTTTGCGGCCTCAAGTGGAATGGACACCGCGAAGCCCTGACTCGAAGTAAGGCCAGATATCCCTGCAGTGACTTGAATGAAGGCTCATCTTGCATCTCCCAAGACGAAAGGATGTCTGAATCCCCTGTGGAGACCACAGAGAAAGACCTAGTTCCCCACCTCATCGCGACCGGAGGCCTCACATCCTTTGAAAACTCCAGAGGTACGCGGAGATCAGTGCCTCCAAAGGAGACGATGCCTGCCTCCTCGTGAAACTTGATAGGAGTCCCAGGATTCCTGTGGCACGTGGAAAGGGAACCTTGATCTCCCGCCTCAGCTGGAGAGGTATCCCAATTGCCCTGGCAAGCCTCGAGGAGAATCCCGAGCTGTACCTCACAACTAGACAGGAATCCTGACGTCGCTGAACAAACACGTGTGTGGAAGAGCCATCCCCGTCGTAACTCGAGCATATACCCCAGGTTCCTGCCGGAACTCGAGAAAACCGATGAGACTTCCCCCTCGCCTCGAGATGAGGCCCGATTCCCCTGCACTGCGTGCAGAGCAATTCCGTGTTGCACATCACACAGGAAAGGAGCCTTGATTTCCTTGATGGCACTCCAGAGAAACCTCAAGAACACTGTTTCAAGGCAAGAGGGATCCTGAGGTCACTGTAGCAACACGAAAGAGCTCCGTGGACCAAGAATCAACTCGAGATGAGAGGTTAGTCCCTGAGTTCGACTCCAGAGGAATACCACCTTACCACAAGCACCTCAAGAGGAGTCTTCTCTCAGCTCTAGGTATGTGAGAGGGACCCTGAGTTTGCGGCCTCAAATGGAATGGACTCCGCGATGCCCTGACTCGAAATAAGGCCGGATATCCCGGCAGTGACTTGAATGCAGGCTCGTCTTGCATCTCCCAAGACGAAAGAATGTCTGAATCCCCTGTGGAGACCACAGAGAAAGACCTAGTTCCTTGGTCTAGTTCTGTGAAAACTACCGTTGGTAGCTTGATAGGGATTGCATTGAATCTATAGATTGCTTTCGGTAGAATAGCTATTTTGACAATATTGATTCTTCCAATCCATGAACACGGTATGATTCTCCATCTGTTTGTGTCCTCTTTGATTTGTTTCATCAGTGTTTTATAGTTTTCTATGTATAGGTCTTTTGTTTCTTTAGGTAGATATACTCCTAAGTATTTTATTCTTTTTGTTGCAATGGTGAATGGTATTGTTTCCTTAATTTCTCTTTCTGTTTTTTCATCGTTAGTATATAGGAATGCAAGGGATTTCTGTGTGTTAATTTTATATCCTGCAACTTTACTATATTCATTGATTAGTTCTAGTAATTTTCTGGTAGAGTCTTTAGGGTTTTCTATATAGAGGATCATGTCATCACAGAACTAGACCAAAGAATTTCACAATTTGTATGGAAATACAAAAAACCTGGAATAGCCAAAGTAATCTTGAAAAAGAAGAATGGAACTGGAGGAATCAACCTGCCTGACTTCAGACTCTACTACAAAGCCACAGTCATCAAGACAGTGTGGTACTGGCACAAAGACAGAAATATAGACCAATGGAACAGAATAGAAAGCCCAGAGATAAATCCACGAACCTATGGACACCTTATCTTTGACAAAGGAGGCAAGGATATACAATGGAAAAAAGACAACCTCTTTAACAAGTGGTGCTGGGAAAACTGGTCAACCACTTGCAAAAGAATGAAACTAGAACACTTTCTAACACCATACACAAAAATAAACTCAAAATGGATTAAAGATCTAAATGTAAGACCAGAAACTATAAAACTCCTAGAGGAGAACATAGGCAACACACTCTCCGACATAAATCACAGCAAGATCCTCTATGACCCACCTCCCAGAATATTGGAAATAAAAGCAAAACTAAACAAATGGGATCTAATGAAACTTAAAAGCTTTTGCACTACAAAAGAAACTATAAGTAAGGTGAAAAGACAGCCGTCAGATTGGGAGAAAATAATAGCAAATGAAGAAACAGACAAAGGATTAATCTCAAAAATATACAAGCAACTCCTGCAGCTCAATTCCAGAAAAATAAATGACCCAATCCAAAAATGGGCCAGAGAACTAAACAGACATTTCTCCAAAGAAGACATACAGATGGCTAACAAACACATGAAAAGGTGCTCAACATCACTCATTATTAGAGAAATGCAAATCAAAACCACAATGAGGTACCATTACACACCAGTCAGGATGGCTGCTATCCAAAAGTCTACAAGCAATAAATGCTGGAGAGGCTGTGGAGAAAAGGGAACCCTCTTACACTGTTGGTGGGAATGCAAACTAGTACAGCCACTATGGAAAACAGTGTGGAGATTCCTTAAAAAACTGGAAATAGAACTGCCATATTACCCAGCAATACCACTTCTGGGCATACACACTGAGGAAACCAGATCTGAAAGAGACACATGCACCCCAATGTTCATCGCAGCACTGTTTATAATAGCCAGGACATGGAAGCAACCTAGATGCCCATCAGCAGATGAATGGATAAGGAAGCTGTGGGACATATACACCATGGAATTTTACTCAGCCGTCAAAAAGAATTCATTTGAACCAGTCCTAATGAGATGGATGAAACTGGAGCCCCTTATACAGAGTGAAGTAAGCCAGAAAGATAAAGAACATTACAGCATACTAACACATATATATGGAATTTAGAAAGATGGTAACGATAACCCTACATGCAAAACAGAAAAAGAGACACAGTAATACAGAACAGACTTTTGAACTCTGTGGGAGAAGGTGAGGGTGGGATGTTTCAAAAGAACAGCATGTATACTATCTATGGTGAAACAGATCACCAGCCCAGGTGGGATGCATGAGACAAGTGCTCCGGCCTGGTGCACTGGGAAGACCCAGAGGAATCGGGTGGAGAGGGAGATGGGAGGGGGGATCGGGATGGGGAATAAGTGTAAATCTATGGCTGATTCATATCAATGTATGACAAGACCCACTGAAATGTTGCGAAGTAATTAGCCTCCAACTAATAAAAAAAATTAAAAAAAAAAAAAAAAGAAAAGAAAGACCTAGTTCCCCTCCTCATCGCGACCTGAGGCCTCACATCCTTTGAAAACTCCAGAGGTACGCGGAGATCAGTGCCTCCAAAGGAGACGATGCCTGACTCCTCGTGAAACTTGATAGGAGTCCCAGGATTCCTGTGGCACGTGGAAAGAGACCCTTGGTCTCGCGCCTCAGCTGGAGAGGCGTCCCAATTGCCCTGCCAAGCCTCGAGGAGAATCCCGAGTTGTCCTTCGCAAGTAGGCAGGAGTCCTGACGTCGCTGAACAAACAAGTGTGTGGAAGGGCCATCCCCGTGTTAACTCGAGAATATACCCCAGGTTCCCGCCGCAACTCGAGAAAAACCATGAGACTTCTCCCACGCCGCGAGATGAGGCCCGATTCCCCTGCACTGCGTGCAGAGCAATGCCGTGTTGCACATCACACAGGAAAGGAACCTTGATTCCCTTCATGGCACTCCAGAGAAACCCCAAGAACACTGTTTCAAGGCTAGAGGGATCCTGAGGTCACTGTAGCAACACGAAAGAGCTCCGTGGACCAGAAATCAACTCTAGATGAGAGATTAGTCCCTGGCTTCGACTCCAGAGGAATACCACCTTACCACAAGCATCTCAAGAGGAGGCTTTTCTCAGCTGTAGGTATGGGAGAGGGACGCTGAGTTTGCCCCCTGAAGTGGAATGGACACGGGGATGCCCTGACTCGAAATAAGGCCGGATATCCCTGCAGTGTCTTGAATGCAAGCTCGTCTTGCATCTCCCAAGATGAAAGGATGTCTCAATCCCCTGTGGAGACCACAGAGAAAGACCTAGTTCCCCACCTCATCGCGACCGGAGGCCTCACATCCTTTGAAAACTCCAGAGGTACGCGGAGATCAGTGCCTCCAAAGGAGACGATGCCTGACTCCTCGTGAAACTTGAGAGGAGTCCCAGGATTCCTGTGGCACGTGGAAAGGGACCCCTGGTCTCCCGCCTCAGCTGGAGAGGCATCCCAATTGCCCTGGCAAGCCTCGAGGAGAATCCCGAGCTGTACCTCACAACTAGACAGGAATCCTGACGTCGCTGAACAAACACGTGTGTGGAAGGGCCATTCCCGTCGTAACTCGAGCATATACCCCAGGTTCCCGCCGCAACTCGAGAAAACCGATGAGACTTCCCCCTCGCCGCGAGATGAGGCCCGATTCCCCTGCACTCCATGCAGAGCAATTCCGTGTTACACATCACACAGTAAAGGAGCCTTGATTTCCTTGATGGCACTCCAGATAAACCCCAAGAACACTGTTTCAAGGCTAGAGGGATCCTGAGGTCACTGTAGCAACACGAAAGAGCTCCGTTGACCAAGAATCAACTCGAGATGAGAGGTTAGTCCCTGAGTTCGACTCCAGAGGAATACCACCTTACCACAAGCACCTCAAGAGGAGTCTTCTCTCAACTCTAGGTATGTGAGAGGGACCCTGAGTTTGCGGCCTCAAATGGAATGGACTCCGCGATGCCCTGACTCGAAATAAGGCTGGATATCCCGGCAGTGACTTGAATGCAGGCTCGTCTTGCATCTCCCAAGACGAAAGAATGTCTGAATCCCCTGTGGAGACCACAGAGAAAGACCTAGTTCCTTGGTCTAGTTCTGTGAAAAATACCGTTGGTAGCTTGATAGGGATTGCATTGAATCTATAGATTGCTTTCGGTAGAATAGCTATTTTGACAATATTGATTCTTCCAATCCCTGAACACGGTATGATTCTCATTCTGTTTGTGTCCTCTTTGATTTGTTTCATCAGTGTTTTATAGTTTTCTATGTATAGGTCTTTTGTTTCTTTAGGTAGATATACTCCTAAGTATTTTATTCTTTTTGTTGCAATGGTGAATGGTATTGTTTCCTTTATTTCTCTTTCTGTTTTTTCATCGTTAGTATATAGGAATGCAAGGGATTTCTGTGTGTTAATTTTATATCCTGCAACTTTACTATATTCATTGATTAGTTCTAGTAATTTTCTGGTAGAGTCTTTAGGGTTTTCTATATAGAGGATCATGTCATCACAGAACTAGACCAAAGAATTTCACAATTTGTATGGAAATACAAAAAACCTCGAATAGCCAAAGTAATCTTGAAAAAGAAGAATGGAACTGGAGGAATCAACCTGCCTGACTTCAGACTCTACTACAAAGCCACAGTCATCAAGACAGTGTGGTACTGGCACAAAGACAGAAATATAGACGAATGGAACAGAATAGAAAGCCCAGAGATAAATCCACGAACCTATGGACACCTTATCTTTGACAAAGGAGGCAAGGATATACAATGGAAAAAAGACAACCTCTTTAACAAGTGGTGCTGGCAAAACTGGTCAACCACTTGCAAAAGAATGAAACTAGAACACTTTCTAACACCATACACAAAAATAAACTCAAAATGGATTAAAGATCTAAATGTAAGACCAGAAACTATAAAACTCCTAGAGGAGAACATAGGCAACACACTCTCCGACATAAATCACAGCAAGATCCTCTATGACCCACCTCCCAGAATATTGGAAATAAAAGCAAAACTAAACAAATGGGATCTAATGAAACTTAAAAGCTTTTGCACTACAAAAGAAACTATAAGTAAGGTGAAAAGACAGCCGTCAGATTGGGAGAAAATAATAGCAAATGAAGAAACAGACAAAGGATTAATCTCAAAAATATACAAGCAACTCCTGCAGCTCAATTCCAGAAAAATAAATGACCCAATCCAAAAATGGGCCAGAGAACTAAACAGACATTTCTCCAAAGAAGACATACAGATGGCTAACAAACACATGAAAAGGTGCTCAACATCACTCATTATTAGAGAAATGCAAATCAAAACCACAATGAGGTACCATTACACACCAGTCAGGATGGCTGCTATCCAAAAGTCTACAAGCAATAAATGCTGGAGAGGCTGTGGAGAAAAGGGAACCCTCTTACACTGTTGGTGGGAATGCAAACTAGTACAGCCACTATGGAAAACAGTGTGGAGATTCCTTAAAAAACTGGAAATAGAACTGCCATATGACCCAGCAATACCACTTCTGGGCATACACACTGAGGAAACCAGATCTGAAAGAGACACATGCACCCCAATGTTCATCGCAGCACTGTTTATAATAGCCAGGACATGGAAGCAACCTAGATGCCCATCAGCAGATGAATGGATAAGGAAGCTGTGGTACATATACACCATGGAATTTTACTCAGCCGTCAAAAAGAATTCATTTGAACCAGTCCTAATGAGATGGATGAAACTGGAGCCCCTTATACAGAGTGAAGTAAGCCAGAAAGATAAAGAACATTACAGCATACTAACACATATATATGGAATTTAGAAAGATGGTAACGATAACCCTATATGCAAAACAGAAAAAGAGACACAGAAATACAGAACAGACTTTTGAACTTTGTGGGAGAAGGTGAGGGTGGGATGTTTCAAAAGAACAGCATGTATACTATCTATGGTGAAACAGATCACCAGCCCAGGTGGGATGCAGGAGACAAGTGCTCCGGCCTGGTGCACTGGGAAGACCCAGAGGAATCGGGTGGAGAGGGAGATGGGAGGGGGGATCGGGATGGGGAATAAGTGTAAATCTATGGCTGATTCATATCAATGTATGACAAGACCCACTGAAATGTGGTGAAGTAATTAGCCTCCAACTAATAAAAAAAATTAAAAAAAAAAAAAAAGAAAAAAAAAAAAAAAAAAAAAGAAAGACCTAGTTCCCCTCCTCATCGCGACCAGAGGCCTCACATCCTTTAAAAACTCCAGAGGTATGCGGAGATCAGTGCCTCCAAAGGAGACGATGCCTGACTCCTCGTGAAACTTGATAGGAGTCCCAGGATTCCTGTGGCACGTCTAAAGGGACACTTGGTCTCGCGCCTCAGCTGGAGAGGCGTCCCAATTGCCCTGCCAAGCCTCGAGGAGAATCCCGAGTTGTCCTTCGCAAGTAGGCAGGAGTCCTGACGTCGCTGAACAAACACGTGTGTGGAAGGGCCATCCCCGTCGTAACTCGAGAATATACCCCAGGTTCCCGCTGCAACTCGAGAAAAACCATGAGACTTCTCCCACGCCGCGAGATGAGGCCCGATTCCCCTCCACTGCGTGCAGAGGAATTTCGTGTTGCACATCACACATGAAAGGATCCTTGATTTCCTTCATGGCACTCCAGAGAAAGCCCAAGAACACTGTTTCAAGGCTAGAGGGATCCTGAGGTCACTGTAGCAACACGAAAGAGTTCCGTGGACCAGAAATCAACTCGAGATGAGAAATTAGTCCCTGGCTTCGAATCCAGAGGAATACCACCTTACCATAAGCACCTCAAAGGAGGCTTCTCTCAGCTCTAAGTATGTGAGAGGGACCCTGAGTTTGCGGCCTCAAGTGGAATGGACACCGAGATGCCCTGACTCGAAATAAGGCCGGATATCCCTGCAGTGACTTGAATGCAGGCTCGTCTTGCATCTCCCAAGACGAAAGGATGTCTGAATCCCCTGTGGAGACCACAGAGAAAGACCTAGTTCCCCACCTCATCGCACCGGAGGCCTCACATCCTTTGAAAACTCCAGCGGTACGCGGAGATCAGTGCCTCCAAAGGAGACGATGCCTGACTCCTCGTGAAACTTGATAGGAGTCCCAGGATTCCTGTGGCACGTGGAAAGGGACCCTTGGTCTCCCGCCTCAGCTGGAGAGGCGTCCCAATTGCCCTGCCAAGCCTCAAGGAGAATCCCGAGTTGTCCCTCGCAACTAGGCAGGAGTCCTGACGTCGCTGAAGAAACACGTGTGTGGAATGGCCCTCCCCGTGGTAACACGAGAATATACCCCAGGTTCCCGCCGCAACTCGAGAAAAACCATGAGCCTTCCCCCTCGCCGCGAGATGAGGCCCGATTCCCCTGCACTGCGTGCAGAGCAATTCCGTGTTGCACATCACACATGAAAGGAGCCTTGATTTCCTTGATGGCACTCCAGAGAAACCCCAAGAACACTGTTTATAGGCTAGAGGGATCCTGAGGTCATTGTAGCAACACGAAAGTGCTCCGTGGACCAAGAATCACCTCGAGATGAGAGGTTAGTCCCTGGCTTCGACTCCAGAGGAATACCACCTTACCACAAGCACCTCAAGAGGAGTCTTCTCTCAGCTCTAGGTATGTGAGAGGGACCCTGAGTTTGCGGCCTCAAGTGGAATGGACTCCGAGATGCCCTGGCTCGAAATAAGGCCGGATATCCCTGCAGTGACTTGAATGCAGGCTCGTCTTGTATCTCCCAAGACAAAAGAATGTCTGAATCCCCTGTGGAGACCACAGAGAAAGACCTAGTTCCTTGGTCTAGTTCTGTGAAAAATACCGTTGGTAGCTTGATAGGGATTGCATTGAATCTATAGATTGCTTTCGGTAGAATAGCCATTTTGACAATATTGATTCTTCCAATCCATGAACACGGTATGTTTCTCCATCTGTTTGTGTCCTTTTTGATTTCTTTCATCAGTGTTTTATAGTTTTCTATGTATAGGTCTTTTGTTTCTTTAGGTAGATATACCCCTAAGTATTTTATTCTTTCTGTTGCAATGGTGAATGGTATTGTTTCCTTAATTTCTCTTTCTGTTTTTTCATTGTTAGTATATAGGAATGCAAGGAATTTCTGTGTGTTAATTTTATATCCTGCAACTTTACTATATTCATTGATTAGTTCTAGTAATTTTCTGGTAGAGTCTTTAGGGTTTTCTATATAGAGGATCATGTCATCACAGAACTAGACCAAAGAATTTCACAATTTGTATGGAAATACAAAAAACCTCGAATAGCCAAAGTAATCTTAAAAAAGAAGACTGGAACTGGAGGAATCAACCTGCCTGACTTCAGACTCTACTACAAAGCCACAGTCATCAAGACAGTGTGGTACTGGCACAAAGACAGAAATATAGACCAATGGAACAGAATAGAAAGCCCAGAGATAAATCCACGAACCTATGGACACCTTATCTTTGACAAAGGAGGCAAGGATATACAATGGAAAAAAGACAACCTCTTTAACAAGTGGTGCTGTGAAAACTGGTCAACCACTTGCAAAAGAATGAAACTAGAACACTTTCTAACACCGTACACAAAAATAAACTCAAAATGAATTAAAGATCTAAATGTAAGACCAGAAACTATAAAACTCCTAGAGGAGAACATAGGCAAAACACTCTCCGACATAAATCACAGCAAGATCCTCTATGACCCACCTCCCAGAATATTGGAAATAAAAGCAAAACTAAACAAATGGGATCTAATGAAACTTAAAAGCTTTTGCACTACAAAAGAAACTATAAGTAAGGTGAAAAGACAGCCGTCAGATTGGGAGAAAATAATAGCAAATGAAGAAACAGACAAAGGATTAATCTCAAAAATATACAAGCAACTCCTGCAGCTCAATTCCAGAAAAATAAATGACCCAATCCAAAAATGGGCCAGAGAACTAAACAGACATTTCTCCAAAGAAGACATACAGATGGCTAACAAACACATGAAAAGGTGCTCAACATCACTCATTATTAGAGAAATGCAAATCAAAACCACAATGAGGTACCATTACACACCAGTCAGGATGGCTGCTATCCAAAAGTCTACAAGCAATAAATGCTGGAGAGGCTGTGGAGAAAAGGGAACCCTCTTACACTGTTGGTGGGAATGCAAACTAGTACAGCCACTATGGAAAACAGTGTGGAGATTCCTTAAAAAACTGGAAATAGAACTGCCATATTACCCAGCAATACCACTTCTGGGCATACACACTGAGGAAACCAGATCTGAAAGAGACACATGCACCCCAATGTTCATCGCAGCACTGTTTATAATAGCCAGGACATGGAAGCAACCTCGATGCCCATCAGCAGATGAATGAATAAGGAAGCTGTGGGACATATACACCATGGAATTTTACTCAGCCGTCAAAAAGAATTCATTTGCACCAGTCCTAATGAGATGGATGAAACTGAAGCCCCTTATACAGAGTGAAGTAAGCCAGAAAGATAAAGAACTTTACAGCATACTAACACATATATATGGAATTTAGAAAGATGGTAACGATAACCCTATATGCAAAACAGAAAAAGAGACACAGAAATACAGAACAGACTTTTGAACTCTGTGGGAGAAGGTGAGGGTGGGATGTTTCAAAAGAACAGCATGTATACTATCTATGGTGAAACAGATCACCAGCCCAGGTGGGATGCATGAGACAAGTGCTCCGGCCTGGTGCACTGGGAAGACCCAGAGGAATCGGGTGGAGAGGGAGATGGGAGGGGGGATCGGGATGGGGAATAAGTGTAAAACTATGGCTGATTCATATCAATGTATGACAAGACCCACTGAAATGTTGTGAAGTAATTAGCCTCCAACTAATAAAAAAAATTAAAAAAAAAAAAAAAAAAAGAAAGACCTAGTTCCCCTCCTCATCGCCACCGGAGGCCTCACATCCTTTGAAAACTCCACAGGTACGCGGAGATCAGTGCCTCCAAAGGAGACGATGCCTGGCTCTTCGTGAAACTTGATAGGAGTCCCAGGATTCCTGTGGCACGTGGAAAGGGACCCTTGGTCTCGCGCCTCAGCTGGAGAGGCGTCCCAATTGCCCTGCCAAGACTCGAGGAGAATCCCGAGTTGTCCCTCGCAACTAGGCAGGAGTCCTGACGTTGCTGAACAAACACGTGTGTGGAATGCCCCTCCCATGGTAACTCGAGTATATACCACAGGTTCCCGCTGCAACTCAAGAAAAACCATGAGACTTCTCCCACACCGCGAGATGAGGCCCGATTTCCCTGCACTGCGTGCAGAGCAATTCCGTGTTGCACATCACACATGAAAGAAGCCTTGATTTCCTTGATGGCACTCCAGAGAAACCCCAAGAACACTGTTTCAAGGCTAGAGGGATCCTGAGGTCACTGTAGCAACACGAAAGAGCTCCGTGGACTAAGAATCAACTCGAGATGAGAGGTTGGTCCCTGAGATCAACTCCAGAGAAATACCACCTTACCACAAGCACCTCAAGAGGAGGCTTCTTTCAGCTCTAGGTATGTGAGAGGGACCCTGAGTTTGTGGCCTCAAGTGTAATGGACTCCGCGATGCCCTGACTCGAAATAAGGCCGGATATCACTGCAGTGACTTGAATGCAGGCTCGTCTTGCATCTCCCAAGACGAAAGGATGTCTGAATACCCTGTGGAGACCACAGAGAAAGATCTAGTTCCCCACCTCATCGCGACCGGAGGCCTCACATCCTTTGAAAACTCCAGAGGTACGCGGAGATCAGTGCCTCCAAAGGAGACGATGCCTGACTCCTCGAGAAACTTAATAGGAGTCCCAGGATTCCTGTGGCACGTGGAAAGGGACCCTTGGTCTCCCGGCTCAGCTGGAGAGGCGTCCCAATTGCCCTGCTAAGCCTAGAGGAGAACCCCGAGTTGTCCCTCGCAACTAGGCAGGAGTCCTGACGTCGCTGAACAAACACGTGTGTGGAAGGGCCATCCCCGTCGTAACTCGAGAATATACCCCAGGTTCCCGCCGCAACAGGAGAAAGATCATGAGACTTCCGCCTCACCGCAAGATGAGGCCCGATTCCCCTGCACTGCGTGCAGAGCAATTCCGTGTTGCACATCACACAGGAAAGGAGCCTTGATTTCCTTCATGGCACTCCAGAGAAACCCCAGGAACACTGTTTCAAGGCTAGAGGGATCCTGAGGTCATTGTAGCAACACAAAAGAGCTCCATGGACCAAGAATCAACTTGAGATGAGAGGTTAGTCCCTGGCTTCGACTCCAGAGGAATACCACCTTACCACAAGCACCTCAAGAGGAGGCTTCTCTCAGCTCTAGGTATGTGAGAGGGACCCTGAGTTTGCGGCCTCAAGTGGAATGGACACCCCGATGCCCTGACTCGAAATAAGGCCGGATATCCCTGCAGTGACTTGAATGCAGGCTCGTCCTGCATCTCCCAAGACGAAAGAATGTCTGAATCCCCTGTGGAGACCACAGAGAAAGACCTAGTTCCTTGGTCTACTTCTGTGAAAAATACCGTTGGTAGCTTGATAGGGATTGCATTGAATCTATAGATTGCTTTCGGTAGAATAGCCATTTTGACAATATTGATTCTTCCAATCCATGAACACGGTATGCTTCTCCATCTGTTTGTGTCCTCTTTGATTTCTTTCATCAGTGTTTTATAGTTTTCTATGTATAGGTCTTTTGTTTATTTAGGTAGATATATTCCTAAGTATTTTATTCTTTTTGTTGCAATGGTGAATGGTATTGTTTCCTTAATTTCTCTTTCTGTTTTTTCATCGTTAGTATATAGGAATGCAAGGGATTTCTGTGTGTTAATTTTATATCCTGCAACTTTACTATATTCATTGATTAGTTCTAGTAATTTTCTGGTAGAGTCTTTAGGGTTTTCTATATAGAGGATCATGTCATCACAGAACTAGACCAAAGAATTTCACAATTTGTATGGAAATACAAAAAACCTCAAATAGCCAAAGTAATCTTGAAAAAGAAGAATGGAACTGGAGGAATCAACCTGCCTGACTTCAGACTCTACTACAAAGCCACAGTCATCGAGACAGTGCGGTACTGGCACAAAGACAGAAATATAGACCAATGGCACAGAATAGAAAGCCCAGAGATAAATCCACGAACCTATGGACACCTTATCTTTGACAAAGGAGGCAAGGATATACAATGGAAAAAAGACAACCTCTTTAACAAGTGGTGCTGGCAAAACTGGTCAACCACTTGCAAAAGAATGAAACTAGAACACTTTCTAACACCATACACAAAAATAAACTCAAAATGGATTAAAGATCTAAATGTAAGACCAGAAACTATAAAACTCCTAGAGGAGAACATAGGCAAAACACTCTCCGACATAAATCACAGCAAGATCCTCTATGACCCACCTCCCAGAATATTGGAAATAAAAGCAAAACTAAACAAATGGGATCTAATGAAACTTAAAAGCTTCTGCACTACAAAAGAAACTATAAGTAAGGTGAAAAGACAGCCGTCAGATTGGGAGAAAATAATAGCAAATGAAGAAACAGACAAAGGATTAATCTCAAAAATATACAAGCAACTCCTGCAGCTCAATTCCAGAAAAATAAATGACCCAATCCAAAAATGGGCCAGAGAACTAAACAGACATTTCTCCAAAGAAGACATACAGATGGCTAACAAACACATGAAAAGGTGCTCAACATCACTCATTATTAGAGAAATGCAAATCAAAACCACAATGAGGTACCATTACACACCAGTCAGGATGGCTGCTATCCAAAAGTCTACAAGCAATAAATGCTGGAGAGGCTGTGGAGAAAAGGGAACCCTCTTACACTGTTGGTGGGAATGCAAACTAGTACAGCCACTATGGAAAACAGTGTGGAGATTCCTTAAAAAACTGGAAATAGAACTGCCATATTACCCAGCAATACCACTTCTGGGCATACACACTGAGGAAACCAGATCTGAAAGAGACACATGCACCCCAATGTTCATCGCAGCACTGTTTATAATAGCCAGGACATGGAAGCAACCTCGATGCCCATCAGCAGATGAATGAATAAGGAAGCTGTGGGACATATACACCATGGAATTTTACTCAGCCGTCAAAAAGAATTCATTTGCACCAGTCCTAATGAGATGGATGAAACTGAAGCCCCTTATACAGAGTGAAGTAAGCCAGAAAGATAAAGAACATTACAGCATACTAACACATATATATGGAATTTAGAAAGATGGTAACGATAACCCTATATGCAAAACAGAAAAAGAGACACAGAAAAACAGAACAGACTTTTGAACTCTGTGGGAGAAGGTGAGGGTGGGATGTTTCAAAAGAACAGCATGTATACTATCTATGGTGAAACAGATCACCAGCCCAGGTGGGATGCATGAGACAAGTGCTCCGGCCTGGTGCACTGGGAAGACCCAGAGGAATCGGGTGGAGAGGGAGATGGGAGGGGGGATCGGGATGGGGAATAAGTGTAAAACTATGGCTGATTCATATCAATGTATGACAAGACCCACTGAAATGTTGTGAAGTAATTAGCCTCCAACTAATAAAAAAAATTAAAAAAAAAAAAAAAAAAAGAAAGACCTAGTTCCCCTCCTCATCGCCACCGGAGGCCTCACATCCTTTGAAAACTCCACAGGTACGCGGAGATCAGTGCCTCCAAAGGAGACGATGCCTGGCTCTTCGTGAAACTTGATAGGAGTCCCAGGATTCCTGTGGCACGTGGAAAGGGACCCTTGGTCTCGCGCCTCAGCTGGAGAGGCGTCCCAATTGCCCTGCCAAGCCTCGAGGAGAATCCCGAGTTGTCCCTCGCAAGTAGGCAGGAGTCCTGACGTCGCTGAACAAACACGTGTGTGGAAGGGCCATCCCCGTCGTAACTCGAGAATATACCCCAGGTTCCCGCCGCAAGTCGAGAAAAACCATGAGACTTCCCTCTCGTTGCGAGATGAGGCCTGATTCCCCTGCACTGCGTGCAGAGCAATTCCGTGTTGCACATCACACATGAAAGGATCCTTGATTTCCTTCATGGCACTCCAGAGAAACCCCAAGGACACTGTTTCAAGGCTAGAGGGATCCTGAGGTCACTGTGGCAACACGAAAGAGCTCCGTGGACCAGAAATCAACTCGAGATGAGAGATTAGTCCCTGGCTTCGACTCCAGAGGAATACCACCTTACCACAAGCACCTCAAAGGAGGCTTCTCTCAGCTCTAGGTATGTGAGAGGGACCCTGAGTTTGCGGCCTCAAGTGCAATGGACACCGAGATGCCCTGACTCGAAATAAGGCCGGATATCCCTGCAGTGACTTGAATGCAGGCTCATCTTGCATCTCCCAAGACGAAAGGATGTCTGAATCCCCTGTGCAGACCACAGAGAAAGACGTAGTTCCCCACCTCATGGTGACCGGAGGCCTCACATCCTTTGAAAATTCCAGCGGTACGCGGAGATCAGTGCCTCCGAAGGAGACGATGCCTGACTACTCTTGAAACTTGATAGGAGTCCCAGGATTCCTGTGGCACGTGGAAAGGGACCCTTGGTCTCCCGCCTCAGCTGGAGAGGCGTCCCAATTGCCCTGCCAAGCCTCAAGGAGAATCCCGAGTTGTCCCTCGCAACTAGGCAGGAGTCCTGACGTTGCTGAACAAACACGTGTGTGGAATGGCCCTCCCATGGTAACTCGAGTATATACCACAGGTTCCCGCTGCAACTCAAGAAAAACCATGAGACTTCTCCCACACCGCGAGATGAGGCCCGATTTCCCTGCACTGCGTGCAGAGCAATTCCGTGTTGCACATCACACATGAAAGAAGCCTTGATTTCCTTGATGGCACTCCAGAGAAACCCCAAGAACACTGTTTCAAGGCTAGAGGGATCCTGAGGTCACTGTAGCAACACGAAAGAGCTCCGTGGACTAAGAATCAACTCGAGATGAGAGGTTGGTCCCTGAGATCAACTCCAGAGAAATACCACCTTACCACAAGCACCTCAAGAGGAGGCTTCTTTCAGCTCTAGGTATGTGAGAGGGACCCTGAGTTTGTGGCCTCAAGTGTAATGGACTCCGCGATGCCCTGACTCGAAATAAGGCCGGATATCACTGCAGTGACTTGAATGCAGGCTCGTCTTGCATCTCCCAAGACGAAAGGATGTCTGAATACCCTGTGGAGACCACAGAGAAAGATCTAGTTCCCCACCTCATCGCGACCGGAGGCCTCACATCCTTTGAAAACTCCAGAGGTACGCGGAGATCAGTGCCTCCAAAGGAGACGATGCCTGACTCCTCGAGAAACTTAATAGGAGTCCCAGGATTCCTGTGGCACGTGGAAAGGGACCCTTGGTCTCCCGGCTCAGCTGGAGAGGCGTCCCAATTGCCCTGCTAAGCCTAGAGGAGAACCCCGAGTTGTCCCTCGCAACTAGGCAGGAGTCCTGACGTCGCTGAACAAACACGTGTGTGGAAGGGCCATCCCCGTCGTAACTCGAGAATATACCCCAGGTTCCCGCCGCAACAGGAGAAAGATCATGAGACTTCCGCCTCACCGCAAGATGAGGCCCGATTCCCCTGCACTGCGTGCAGAGCAATTCCGTGTTGCACATCACACAGGAAAGGAGCCTTGATTTCCTTCATGGCACTCCAGAGAAACCCCAGGAACACTGTTTCAAGGCTAGAGGGATCCTGAGGTCATTGTAGCAACACAAAAGAGCTCCATGGACCAAGAATCAACTTGAGATGAGAGGTTAGTCCCTGGCTTCGACTCCAGAGGAATACCACCTTACCACAAGCACCTCAAGAGGAGGCTTCTCTCAGCTCTAGGTATGTGAGAGGGACCCTGAGTTTGCGGCCTCAAGTGGAATGGACACCCCGATGCCCTGACTCGAAATAAGGCCGGATATCCCTGCAGTGACTTGAATGCAGGCTCGTCCTGCATCTCCCAAGACGAAAGAATGTCTGAATCCCCTGTGGAGACCACAGAGAAAGACCTAGTTCCTTGGTCTACTTCTGTGAAAAATACCGTTGGTAGCTTGATAGGGATTGCATTGAATCTATAGATTGCTTTCGGTAGAATAGCCATTTTGACAATATTGATTCTTCCAATCCATGAACACGGTATGCTTCTCCATCTGTTTGTGTCCTCTTTGATTTCTTTCATCAGTGTTTTATAGTTTTCTATGTATAGGTCTTTTGTTTATTTAGGTAGATATATTCCTAAGTATTTTATTCTTTTTGTTGCAATGGTGAATGGTATTGTTTCCTTAATTTCTCTTTCTGTTTTTTCATCGTTAGTATATAGGAATGCAAGGGATTTCTGTGTGTTAATTTTATATCCTGCAACTTTACTATATTCATTGATTAGTTCTAGTAATTTTCTGGTAGAGTCTTTAGGGTTTTCTATATAGAGGATCATGTCATCACAGAACTAGACCAAAGAATTTCACAATTTGTATGGAAATACAAAAAACCTCAAATAGCCAAAGTAATCTTGAAAAAGAAGAATGGAACTGGAGGAATCAACCTGCCTGACTTCAGACTCTACTACAAAGCCACAGTCATCGAGACAGTGCGGTACTGGCACAAAGACAGAAATATAGACCAATGGCACAGAATAGAAAGCCCAGAGATAAATCCACGAACCTATGGACACCTTATCTTTGACAAAGGAGGCAAGGATATACAATGGAAAAAAGACAACCTCTTTAACAAGTGGTGCTGGCAAAACTGGTCAACCACTTGCAAAAGAATGAAACTAGAACACTTTCTAACACCATACACAAAAATAAACTCAAAATGGATTAAAGATCTAAATGTAAGACCAGAAACTATAAAACTCCTAGAGGAGAACATAGGCAAAACACTCTCCGACATAAATCACAGCAAGATCCTCTATGACCCACCTCCCAGAATATTGGAAATAAAAGCAAAACTAAACAAATGGGATCTAATGAAACTTAAAAGCTTCTGCACTACAAAAGAAACTATAAGTAAGGTGAAAAGACAGCCGTCAGATTGGGAGAAAATAATAGCAAATGAAGAAACAGACAAAGGATTAATCTCAAAAATATACAAGCAACTCCTGCAGCTCAATTCCAGAAAAATAAATGACCCAATCCAAAAATGGGCCAGAGAACTAAACAGACATTTCTCCAAAGAAGACATACAGATGGCTAACAAACACATGAAAAGGTGCTCAACATCACTCATTATTAGAGAAATGCAAATCAAAACCACAATGAGGTACCATTACACACCAGTCAGGATGGCTGCTATCCAAAAGTCTACAAGCAATAAATGCTGGAGAGGCTGTGGAGAAAAGGGAACCCTCTTACACTGTTGGTGGGAATGCAAACTAGTACAGCCACTATGGAAAACAGTGTGGAGATTCCTTAAAAAACTGGAAATAGAACTGCCATATTACCCAGCAATACCACTTCTGGGCATACACACTGAGGAAACCAGATCTGAAAGAGACACATGCACCCCAATGTTCATCGCAGCACTGTTTATAATAGCCAGGACATGGAAGCAACCTAGATGCCCATCAGCAGATGAATGGATAAGGAAGCTGTGGTACATATACACCATGGAATTTTACTCAGCCGTCAAAAAGAATTCATTTGAACCAGTCCTAATGAGATGGATGAAACTGGAGCCCCTTATACAGAGTGAAGTAAGCCAGAAAGATAAAGAACATTACAGCATACTAACACATATATATGGAATTTAGAAAGATGGTAACGATAACCCTATATGCAAAACAGAAAAAGAGACACAGAAATACAGAACAGACTTTTGAACTCTGTGGGAGAAGGTGAGGGTGGGATGTTTCAAAAGAACAGCATGTATACTATCTATGGTGAAACAGATCACCAGCCCAGGTGGGATGCATGAGACAAGTGCTCCGGCCTGGTGCACTGGGAAGACCCAGAGGAATCGGGTGGAGAGGGAGATGGGAGGGGGGATCGGGATGGGGAATAAGTGTAAATCTATGGCTGATTCATATCAATGTATGACAAGACCCACTGAAATGTTGTGAAGTAATTAGCCTCCAACTAATAAAAAAAATTAAAAAAAAAAAAAAGAAAAAAAAAAGAAAAAAAGAAAGACCTATTTCCCCTCCTCATCGCCACCGGAGGCCTCACATACTTTGAAAATTCCAGAGGTACGCGGAGATCAGTGCCTCCAAAGGAGACGATGCCTGGCTCTTCGTGAAACTTGATAGGAGTCCCAGGATTCCTGTGGCTTGTAGAAAGGGACCCTTGGTCTCGAGCCTCAGCTGGAGAGGCGTCCCAATTGCCCTGCCAGGCCTCGAGGAGAATCCCGAGTTTTCCCTCGCAAGTAGGCAGGAGTCCTGACGTCGCTGAACAAACACGTGTGTGGAAGGGCCATCCCCGTCGTAACTCGAGAATATACCCCAGGTTCCCGCCGCAACTCGAGAAAAACCATGAGACTTCTCCCACGCCGCGAGATGAGGCCCGATTCCCCTGCACTGCGTGCAGAGCAATTCCGTGTTGCACATCACACAGGAAAGGAGCCTTGATTTCCTTGATGGCACTCCAGAGAAACCCCAAGAACACTGTTTCAAGGCTAGAGGGATCCTGAGGTCACTGTAGCAACACGAAAGAGCTCCATGGACCAAGAATCAACTCGAGATGAGAGGTTAGTCCCTGGCTTCGACTCCAGAGGAATACCACCTTAACACAAGCACCTCAAAGGAGGCTTCTCTCAGCTCTAGGTATGTGAGAGGGACCCTGAGTTTGCGGCCTCAAGTGGAATGGACACCGAGATGCCGTGACTTGAAATAAGGCCGGATATCCCTGCAGTGACTTGAATGCAGGCTCATCTTGCATCTCCCAAGACGAAAGGATGTCTGAATCCCCTGTGGAGACCACAGAGAAAGACCTAGTTCCCCACCTCATCGCGACCGGAGGCCTCACATCCTTTGAAAACTCCAGCGGTACGCGGAGATCAGTGCCTCCAAAGGAGAAGATGCCTGACTCCTCGTGAAACTTGATAGGAGTCCCAGGATTCCTGTGGCACGTGGAAAGGGACCCTTGGTCTCCCGCCTCAGCTGGAGAGGCGTCCCAATTGCCCTGCCAAGCCTCAAGGAGAATCCCGAGTTGTCCCTCACAACTAGGCAGGAGTCCTGACGTTGCTGAACAAACACGTGTGTGGAATGGCCCTCCAAGTGGTAACTCGAGAATATACCCCAGGTTCCCGCCGCAACTCGAGAAAAACCATGAGATTTCCCCCTCGCCGCGAGATGAGGCCCGATTCCCCTGCACTGTGTGCAGAGCAATTCCGTGTTGCACATCACACATGAAAGGATCCTTGATTTCCTTCATGGCACTCCAGAGAAACCCCAAGAACACTGTTTCAAGGCTAGAGGGTTCCTTAGGTCTCTGTAGCAACACGAAGAGCTCTGTGGACCAGAAATCAACTCGAGATGAGAGATTAGTCCCTGGCTTCGACTCCAGACGAATACCACCTTACCACAAGCACCTCAAAGGAGGCTTCTCTCAGCTCTAGGTATGTGAGAGGGACCCTGAGTTTGCGGCCTCAAGTGGAATGGACACCGCGATGCCCTGGCTCGAAATAAGGCCGGATATCCCGGCAGTGACTTGAATGCAGGCTCGTCTTGCATCTCCCAAGACAAAAGGATGTCTGAATCCCCTGCGGAGAAGACAGAGAAAGACCAAGTTCCCCACCTCATCGCGACCAGAGGCCTCACATCCTTTGAAATCTCCAGAGTTAGGCGGAGATCAGTGCCTCCAAAGGAGACGATGCCTGACTCCTCGTGAAACTTGATAGGAGTCCCAGGATTTCTGTGGCACGTGGAAAGGGACCCTTGGTCTCCCGCCTCAGCTGGAGAGGCGTCCCAATTGCCCTGCCAAGCCTCGAGGTGAATCTCGATTTGTCCCTCGCAACTAGGCAGGAGTCCTGACTTGGATGAACAAACACGTGTGTGGAAGGGCCATCCCCGCCGTAACTCGAGAATTTACCCCAGGTTCCCGCCGCAACTCGAAAAAAACCATGAGACTTCTCCCACGCCGAGAGATGAGGCCCGATTCCCCTGCACTGCGTGCAGAGCAATTTCGTGTTGCACATCACACAGGAAAGGAGCCTTGATTTCCTTCATGGTACTCCAGAGAAAGCCCAAGAACACTGTTTCAAGGCTAGAGGGATCCTGAGGTCACTGTAGCAACACGAAAGAGCTCCATGGACCAAGAATCAACTCGAGATGAGAGGTTAGTTCCTGGCTTCGACTCCAGAGGAATACCACCTTACCACAAGCACCTCAAGAGGAGGCTTCTCTCAGCTCTAGGTATGTGAAAGGGACCCTGAGTTTGCGGCCTCAAGTGGAATGGACACCCCGATGCCCTGACTCGATATAAGGCCGGATATCCCTGTAGTGACTTGAATGCACGCTCGTCTTGCATCTCCCAAGACGAAAGGATGTCTGAATCCCCTGTGGAGACCACAGAGAAAGACCTAGTTCCCCACCTCATCGCGACCGGAGGCCTCACATCCTTTGAAAACTCCAGAGGTACGCAGAGATCAGTGCCTCCAGAGGAGACGATGCCTGACTCCTCGTGAAAATTGATAGGAGTCCCAGGATTCCTGTGGCACGTGGAAAGGGACACTTGGTCTCCCGCCTCAACTGGAGAGGCGTTCCAATTGCCCTGCCAAGCCTCGAGGAGAATCCCGAGTTGTCCCTCACAACTAGGCAGGAGTCCTGACGTCGCTGAACAAACACGTGTGTGGAAGGGCCATCCCCGACGTAACTCGAGAATATACCCCAGGTTCCCGCCGCAACTCGAGAAAAACCATGAGCCTTCCCCCTCACCGCGAGATGAGGCCCGATTCCCCTGCACTGCGTGCAGAGCAATTCCGTGTTGCACATCACACATGAAAGGAGCCTTGATTTCCTTGATGGCACTCCAGAGAAACCCCAAGAACACTGTTTATAGGCTAGAGGGATCCTGAGGTCATTGTAGCAACACAAAAGAGCTCCGGGGACCAAGAATCAACTCGAGATGAGAGGTTAGTCCCTGGCTTCCCCTCCAGAGGAATACCACCTTACCACAAGCACCTCAAAGGAGGCTTCTCTCAGCTCTACGTATGTGAGAGGGACCCTGAGTTTGCGGCCTCAAGTGGAATGGACTCCGCGATGCCCTGACTCGTAATAAGGCCGGATATCCCTGCAGTGACTTGAATGCAGGCTCCTCTTGCATCTCCCAAGACGAAAGAATGTCTGAATCCCCTGTGGAGACCACAGAGAAAGACCTAGTTCCTTGGTCTAGTTCTGTGAAAAATACCGTTGGTAGCTTGATAGGGATTGCATTGAATCTATAGATTGCTTTCGGTAGAATAGCCATTTTGACAATATTGATTCTTCCAATCCATGAACACGGTATGTTTCTCCATCTTTTTGTGTCCTCTTTGATTTCTTTCATCAGTGTTTTATAGTTTTCTATGTATAGGTCTTTTGTTTCTTTAGGTAGATATACTCCTAAGTATTTTATTCTTTTTGTTGCAATGGTGAATGGTATTGTTTCCTTAATTTCTCTTTCTGTTTTTTCATTGTTAGTATATAGGAATGCAAGGGATTTCTGTGTGTTAATTTTATATCCTGCAACTTTACTATATTCATTGATTAGTTCTAGTAATTTTCTGGTAGAGTCTTTAGGGTTTTCTATATAGAGGATCATGTCATCACAGAACTAGACCAAAGAATTTCACAATTTGTATGGAAATACAAAAAACCTGGAATAGCCAAAGTAATCTTGAAAAAGAAGAATGGAACTGGAGGAATCAACCTGCCTGACTTCAGACTCTACTACAAAGCCACAGTCATCAAGACAGTGTGGTACTGGCACAAAGACAGAAATATAGACCAATGGAACAGAATAGAAAGCCCAGAGATAAATCCACGAACCTATGGACACCTTATCTTTGACAAAGGAGGCAAGGATATACAATGGAAAAAAGACAACCTCTTTAACAAGTGGTGCTGGGAAAACTGGTCAACCACTTGCAAAAGAATGAAACTAGAACACTTTCTAACACCATACACAAAAATAAACTCAAAATGGATTAAAGATCTAAATGTAAGACCAGAAACTATAAAACTCCTAGAGGAGAACATAGGCAAAACACTCTCCGACATAAATCACAGCAAGATCCTCTATGACCCACCTCCCAGAATATTGGAAATAAGAGCAAAACTAAACAAATGGGATCTAATGAAACTTAAAAGCTTTTGCACTACAAAAGAAACTATAAGTAAGGTGAAAAGACAGCTGTCAGATTGGGAGAAAATAATAGCAAATGAAGAAACAGACAAAGGATTAATCTCAAAAATATACAAGCAACTCCTGCAGCTCAATTCCAGAAAAATAAATGACCCAATCCAAAAACGGGCCAGAGAACTAAACAGACATTTCTCCAAAGAAGACATACAGATGGCTAACAAACACATGAAAAGGTGCTCAACATCACTCATTATTAGAGAAATGCAAATCAAAACCACAATGAGGTACCATTACACACCAGTCAGGATGGCTGCTATCCAAAAGTCTACAAGCAATAAATGCTGGAGAGGCTGTGGAGAAAAGGGAACCCTCTTACACTGTTGGTGGGAATGCAAACTAGTACAGCCACTATGGAAAACAGTGTGGAGATTCCTTAAAAAACTGGAAATAGAACTGCCATATTACCCAGCAATACCACTTCTGGGCATACACACTGAGGAAACCAGATCTGAAAGAGACACATGCACCCCAATGTTCATCGCAGCACTGTTTATAATAGCCAGGACATGGAAGCAACCTAGATGCCCATCAGCAGATGAATGGATAAGGAAGCTGTGGTACATATACACCATGGAATTTTACTCAGCCGTCAAAAAGAATTCATTTGAACCAGTCCTAATGAGATGGATGAAACTGGAGCCCCTTATACAGAGTGAAGTAAGCCAGAAAGATAAAGAACATTACAGCATACTAACACATATATATGGAATTTAGAAAGATGGTAACGATAACCCTATATGCAAAACAGAAACAGAGACACAGAAATACAGAACAGACTTTTGAACTCTGTGGGAGAAGGTGAGGGTGGGATGTTTCAAAAGAACAGCATGTATACTATCTATGGTGAAACAGATCACCAGCCCAGGTGGGATGCATGAGACAAGTGCTCCGGCCTGGTGCACTGGGAAGACCCAGAGGAATCGGGTGGAGAGGGAGATGGGAGGGGGGATCGGGATGGGGAATAAGTGTCAATCTATGGCTGATTCATATCAATATATGACAAGACCCACTGAAATGTTGTGAAGTAATTAGCCTCCAACTAATAAAAAAAATTAAAAAAAAAAAGAAGAAAAAAAAAAAAAAGGAAGAAAGACCTAGTTCCCCTCCTCATCGCGACCAGAGGCCTCACATCCTTTGAAAACTCCAGAGGTACGCGGAGATCAGTGCCTCCAAAGGTGACGATGCCTGACTCCTCGTGAAAATTGATAGGAGTCCCAGGATTCCTGTGGCACGTGGAAAGGGACCCTTGGTCTCGCGCCTCAGCTGGAGAGGCGTCCCAATTGCCCTGCCAAGCCTCGAGGTGAATCTCGATTTGTCCCTCGCAACTAGGCAGGAGTCCTGACTTGGATGAACAAACACGTGTGTGGAAGGGCCATCCCCGTCGTAACTCGAGAATTTACCCCAGGTTCCCGCCGCAACTCGAGAAAAACCATAAGACTACTCCCATGCCGCGAGATGAGGCCCGATTCCCCTCCACTGCGTGCAGAGCAATTCCGTGTTGCACATCACACGTGAAAGGATCCTTGATTTCCTTCATGGTACTCCAGAGAAACCCCAAGAACACTGTTTCAAGGCTAGAGGGATCCTGAGGTCACCGTAGCAACACGAAAGAGCTCCATGGACCAAGAATCAACTCGAGATGAGAGGTTAGTTCCTGGCTTCGACTCCAGAGGAATACCACCTTATCACAAGCACCTCAAGAGGAGGCTTCTCTCAGATCTAGGTATGTGAGAGGGACCCTGAGTCTGCGGCCTCAAGTGGAATGGACACCGCGATGCCCTGACTCGAAATAAGGCCGGATATCCCTGCAGTGACTTGAATGTAGGCTCGTCTTGCATCTACCAAGACGAAAGGATGTCTGAATCCCCTGCGGAGAACACAGAGAAAGACCAAGTTCCCCACCTCATCGCGACCAGAGGCCTCACATCCTTTGAAAACTCCATTGATACGCGGAGATCAGTGCCTCCAAAGGAGACGATGCCTGCCTCCTCGTGAAACTTGATAGGAGTCCCAGGATTTCTGTGGCACGTGGAAAGGGACCCTTGGTCTCCCGCCTCAGCTGGAGAGGCGTCCCAATTGCCCTGCCAAGCCTCGAGGTGAATCCCGCGTTGTCCCTCGCAACTAGGCAGGAGTCCTCACGTCGCTGAACAAAAACGTGTGTGGAAGAGCCATCCCAGCCGTAACTCGAGAATTTACCCCAGGTTCCCGCCGCAACTCGAGAAAAACCATGAGACTTCCCCCTCGTCGCGAGAAGAGGCCTGATTCCCCTGGACTGCGTCCAGAGCAATTCCGTGTTACACATCACACAGGAAAGGAGCCTTGATTTCCTTGATGGCACTCCAGAGAAATCCCAAGAACACTGTTTCAAGGCTAGAGGGATACTGAGGTCACTGTAGCAACACAAAAGGGCTCCGTGGACCAAGAATCAACTCGAGATGAGAGGTTAGTACCTGGCTTCGACTCCAGCGGAATACCACCTTACCACAAGCACCTCAAGAGGAGGCTTCT